>NC_041735.1:69125274-69730899 GCF_004115215.2 Ornithorhynchus anatinus
AAAACGATGGAATGAGTGAGTAAATGAGTGTGGGGGCGGGAAGGGGATGTGTGTGTGTTTAGGCCTGGGAAGCTTCCCAGGTGGAAAGATGTTTCCCTGGGCTGTTTCCCCTCCGCATTGTCTTGCTAAATTGCTGCCCCTCTTTAGTGAATCCGCTCCCAGTTGGCCCTATTGTCTCTGCAAAAGGCAGCCTATGCAGGGGGGATGTTGACAGCTGAAAAGGGGGCGCTTAAGCCTGACCCTTCCCGGGGAGAGGGGCCCACAGGGAACCCGGGGTCCTGGGAATGGGCTGGCAGGGCCTGGGAATCGATCAGTTAATAATAATGATGGGGTTCGTTAAGCTCTTACTATGTGCCAAGCACTGTCCATTCATTCAAACGTATTTATTGGTATTTATTGAGCGCGTACTGAATGCAGAGCACTGGACTAAGCGCTTGGAGAGTGCAATTCGGCAAACAGATGGAGACAATCCCTACCCAACAGCGGGTTCACAATCTAGAAGGGGGAGGCGGAGGACAAAACAAAAGCAAACCAAGTAGAGAGGCATCAATAGCATCAATATAAATAAACAGAATTATAGATATATACACTGTTCTAAGCGCGGGGTAGTTGCAAGGTCATCGGGTTGTCCCACGTGGGGCTCACGCTCTTCATCCCCATTTTACAGATGAGGGAACTGAGGCACAGAGAAGTGAAGTGATTTGCCCAAGGTCACACAGCTGATCAGTTGTATTTCTTGAGCACTTACGGTATGAAAGCACCAGATTAAATGCTTGGGAAACTAATAATAATGATTATGATGAAAGCTCCAGATTAAATGCTTGGGAAACTAATAATAATAATTATGATGTTTGGTAAGCGTTTACTTATTCGTTCAATTGTATTCATTCATTCAATAGTACTTATCGAGCACTTTATTGAGCGCTTACCGTGTGCAGAGCACTGTACTAAGCACTTGGAAAGTACAATACAGACAATCCCTGCCCACACCAGGCTAACAGTCTTGAGGGGAGTGGGGGCTGAGGAAAATTGGGGAAAAGGAAAAGTTTACTATGTGCGAAGCACTGTTCTAATCGCTGCGGTAGATTCAAGGTAATCAGGTTGGACAAAATCTGACTCTAGACCATAAGCTCGTTGTGGGCAGGGAATGTCACTGTTTATTGTTGTACTTTCCCAAGCGCTTAGTACGGTGCTCTGTACACAGCAAGCGCTCAATAAATACGATTGAATGAGTGAATGAGAGAATTACCACTGTGGCGTGAATTGGGTGCTTACTATGTGCAGAGCACTGGAGTGAGCGCTTGGGAGAGGACAATTCAGTGGAGTTGGTAGATACGTTCACTGCCTGCAATGAGTTTCCAGTCTTACAGAGGAGACTGATAAGGAAATAATTTCAAGATAGGAGGTAAGGTAGAGATGTGCAGGTCAAGTGTGGTGAAGAGGGTGTAAGAAGCAAGTGCTTAGATGATAATGATAATAATAATGATGATAGTATTTGTTAAGCGCTCACTATGTGCCAAGCCCTGTTCTAAGCGCTGGGGGAGTTACTTGGTTATCAGGTTGTCCCAGGTGGGGCTCATAGTCTTAATCCCCATTTTACAGATGAGATAACTGAGGCACAGAGAATAATAATAATTATGGTATTTGTTAAGCACTTACTATGTGCTGAGCACTGTTCTAAGTGCTGGGGGAGATACAGGGTAATCAGATTGTCCCATATGGGGCTCACATTTTTTAATCCTCATTTTTACCGATGAGGTAACTGAGGCACAGAGAAGTTAAGTGACTTCCCCAAAGTCACAGATCTGCCAAGAGATGGAGTTGGAATTAGAACCCACATCCTCTGACTCCCAAGCCCGTGCTCTTGCCACTCAGCCACGTTGCTTCTCTAACAGATTGGGTTGGACACAGTTCCTGCCCGACGTGGGGCTCACGGTCTCAGTCCCCATTTTACAGATGAGGGAACTGAGGCACAGAGAAGTGAAGTGACTTGCCCAGGGTCACACAGCAGACAGGTGGCAGAGCTGGGATCAGAACCCATGATCCATGGGGAATGGCTCAGTGGAAAGAGTCTGGACTTCGGAGTCAGGGGTCATGGGTTCGACTCCCGGCTCTGCTACTTGTCAGCTGTGTGACTGTGGGCAAGTCACTTAACTTCTCTGTCCCTCAGTTCCTCATCTGTAAAATGGGGATTAACTGTGAGCCTCACGTGGGACAACCTGATTACCCTGTGTCTACCCCGGCGCTTAGAACAGTGCTCTGCACATAGTAAGCGCTTAACAAATACCAACATTATTATGATCTGCTGACTCCCAGGCCCGGGCTCTCTCCACCACGCCACGCTCCTTCTCCTACCGTGAGCGGTGCTCAAGAAGCAGTAGGCCGGGGAATAGAGTGGGGAGATAGATCATTCAGTCGTAACCTACTCTGATCAGGGCACTATACTAAACGTTCGGGAGGGGACGAAACAACAATAGAACAGACATGAAAGATGAGAGAAATGAGAGATGAGAAGCAGCAGCTTGGCCTAGCGGCTAAAGCCCGGGCCTGGGAGTCAGAAGGACCTGGATTCTAATCCCAGCTCCGGCATCTGTCTGCTGTAGCTTGTATCTAACCCAGCGCTTAGTACGCTGCCTGACACGTAGTAAGCGCTTAATAAATACCACAGGTATTATCGTCATTATTGTCCTTTATCCCCTCTCTGTCGGGCTGAGAGCTGTGTTGGGGCCAAGGGCAGTGCCCGGCCTGTGCCCATCGCCGCCCTTGGCTCCCAAGATGGGTATAGTAGACGCTGCCGCTGTCGTCGCTTAAACTGCTCCGGGCAGTCCCGGAGGGCCTCTGTGGGGCGGTGGCTGGGGCCGAGAATCGTCGTGTTTTACCCTGTCGGGACCTTGTACCCTCAGTTTGTTTTTTGGACACCCTGACCTGGGCAGGCCCACCTCTCAGTCAATCACTGGTACTTACTGAATGCCTACTATGTACAGAACACTGTTATAAGTGCTCGGGAGAGTACGGCGCAAGAGAATTAGCAGACACGTCCCCTGCCCATAATGGATTTATAGTCCAGAGGGGGAGGACAGGCATGAATGCGAAATTCCAATTGAGTCCTGCCAGTTCTGCACACCTCCCCAGAATCAATCAGTCAATCAGTGTTATCTACTGAGCACTTACTGTGTGCAGAGCGCTGTATTAAGCGCTTGGGATAGTGCAGTGGAGTTGGTAGAAATAAATCCCGCCCAGTGCTTGTATCTACTCCAGTGCTTGGCTTAGAGCGAGCACCAAAGGGGAAAAAAAGCTTTTCAGTCTAGAGGGGGAGATGGACATTCCATAATAAATGTCATTCATTCATTCAATAGTATTTATGGAGCGCTTACTATGTGCAGAGCACTGTACTAAGCGCTCGGAATGGACAATTCGGCAACAGATAGAGACAATCCCTGCCCAACGATGGGGCTCACAGTCTAATCGATGACAGCTGTGGACATAAGGTAGCGGAAGGGTGAATAGAAGCACTTAAAGGGGACAGATTCATTCAATAGTATTTACTGAGTGCTTACTATGGGCAGAGCACTGTACTAAGTGGCGGGACGTGGCGGGGTCAGGGGTCAGGGAGGGATGGTAGCTTCCACGGAGGGGGATTTCGGGGACAACTATTTTGACCCTCCAGGGACTCCCTGATGTCCATCCTTGCTTGTGTGTCCCCTGCCAGTGCTTGGTTCATAGTAAGTGCTTAAGGAGTATCGCAATCATTCATTCAGTCGTATTATTGAGCGCTTACTGTGGGCAGAGCACTGTACTAAGCGCTTGGGAATGGACAGTTCGGCGCCAGATAGAGGCCATCCCTGCCCGACAATGGGCTCACAGTCTAAAAAGGGGAGGCAGACAGCAAAAACAAAACAATTATTATTATTCTTATGCCTCAGGGTGAGTTGGGAGGGGGGTGAGGGTGGGGCCTTACTTGTGCATACCCGCACACACACAAACATGCACACACACTTCCTCCCCCCCCACACACACTTCACACACACAATAATAATAATAATAACGACCCGCCGGTGTTTGTCAAGCACTTACTCTGCGCCAGGCCCTGTACTAAGCGCTGGGGTAGATACAAGCCGATCGGGTTGGACACTGTCCCTGTCCCACGTGGGGCTCACTTCTCTGCACATTTCCACCCACACTTGCACGCTTCAGCACGCACACACTCCCTCCCCCACACGTATTGGGCCCGCCCCCTCCCCATCCCTGCAGGTCTGGCCGTCCTGGGGCGGCCGGAGAATGGGCAGCGGGCAGCCGCCGGCCTCAGAGTGACCAACCCCCTCTCCTGCGCTCCCTCCCACCTCCCCCCCAGCCCCTTATCTGCTGGGCTGAAGCTGGGGGGCCGGGGGTGAGGTGGGGCTGGCCCCCATCCTCGGCTATTAGTCCAAACCTGCTATTCAGGTATCGGCAGCCCCTCCCCCCGCCCCTCGGGGGTCTCCATTCTCAATGAGGGGTGTGTGTGTTTGTGTCTTCCTGCTGCACCTCCCTCCCCCATCCCTCCCTCTCCCGCCACCCCACGGAGCCCCAGAGGGAAGGAGCCAGCTGGGGCTTCCCGGATAAGTGGGGAGGGCCTTTGGGGGAGGTGAGGCTGGCGGCTTGGAGGCTGGACCCCTCCCCCCTAACTTTGGGTTGGGATTTCAGGGACCCTTGGGGCGGGAGGGGGGAGACGCTGCTTCCTCCTCCTGGCTTCTGAGGCTGGGGGTGGGGGAAGCGGGGCTGGGACCGGAGACACAGGGAGGACTGCTGTTCCCCAAATCCACCCCCCCCCCGGGGGAGGAGCTCCCTGCCCCCCAGCCCACCCCTACCCTCAGCATCCACTTTAGGTCACCGGGGGAGAGGCAGGGGGGTTGGATGGTCCACGCTGGGTCGCTGCGGGAGAGTCAGGGATGGACGGGAGAGGCGAGGGCCACGTTAGGTCACCGAGGGAGAAGCAGGGGTGTTGGATGGTCCGTGCTGGGTCACTGGGGGAGAGTCAGGGATGGACAGGGGAGAGGCAGGAGTGTGGGATGGTCCACGCTGGGTCACTGCGGGAGAGTCAAGGATGGACAGGGGAGAGACGATGGTCCACGCCGGGTCACTCGGGGAGAGTCAGGGATGGACGGGAGAGGCAGGGGTGTGGGATGGTCCGTGCTGGGTCGCTGGGGGAGAGTCAAGGATGGACAGGGGAGAGTGGGGGGCGTGGGATGGTTCGTGTTGGGTCACTGGGGGAGAGTCAGTGATGGACAGGGGAGAGTCGGGGGTGTGGGATGGTCCGTGTTGGGTCGCTGCGGGAGAGTCAGGGATGGACGGGGGAGAGGCAGATGTGTTGGATGGTCCCTACTGGGTCACTGGGAGAGTCAGGGATGGATGGGGAGAGACAGGAGTGTCGGATGGTCCACGCTGGGTCACTGCGGGAGAGTCAGGGATGGACGGGGGAGAGGCAGATGTGTTGGATGGGCTGTACTGGGTCACTGTGGGAGAGCCAGGGATGTCGGATGTTCCGAGAGTCAGCGATGGAGAGGGTAGAGTCAGAGGGGTTGGACGGTCCACAGTAGGACACTGGGATAGTTGCCATTGTTTTCGAGACGTTCTTCCCCTTGACTCTATTTATTGCCATCGTTCTCGTCTGTCCGTCTCCCCCGATTAGACCGCAAAGCCCGTCAAACGGCAGGGACCGTCTCTATTCTGTTGCCGACTTGTTCATTCCAAGCGCTTTAGTACAGTGCTCCTGCACATAGTAAGCGCTCAATAAATTCCTATTGAATGAATGAATGGATAGAGTGAGAGGTGAGTGGTCTGGTAGTGTGGACTGCTAATGATGCTGCCCCTCCTTAGCTTCGAGGCCATTCCCCTCTTCCCGAGGCCACTCTCACACACATCTGCTCTCTTCTCCCACACCACCCCAGCTCGGACTCTGAGCCCTCCCTCACAAGGCTCCAAACCCTCCAGCCTCCTGACACTCCACCTCCAGCCCGCAGCTCACCTCCTGCTCCCGGCTGGAAACTCCCTCCCTGCCTCAGCTTTGCCTACCCAGCTCTCTGTCCTCCTTCAGTGCTCTCCTAGAGGGCCGCGCTTCTCAATAACCTAAGCCTGGTATTTACTGAGCGCTCACCGGCTGCGTGTGGAGCACCTGTACTAGAGAAGTAGCGCAGGGCCTGTTAAAAAACAGAGCCCGGGCCTGGGAGCCAGGGGACCTGGGTTCTAATTCCCGCTCTGCCACTTGCCTCCTCTGGGCCCTTGGGCGAGACGTTTCACTTCTCTTTGCTTCAGTTCCCTCATCTGTAAAATGGGGATGAAGACTGCAAGCCCCACGTGGGATATGGACGTGTGTGTCCAACCTGATTAGCTTGTTTCTACCCCGGGACTACCGTGTCATCATTGGGCAGGGATTGTCTCTTTCTGTTGCCGAATTGTCCATTCCAAGCGCTTAGTACAGGGTTCTGCACATAGTAAGCGCTCAATAAATACTATTGAATGAATGAATGTGAAGCAGAATTCACCAAGCGTTGGATTGTTCACCCACTAATAGGGAACGTGAGCTGGCATTAGACCGTCGTGAGACAGGTTAGTTTTACCCTACTGATGATGCAGCGTGGCTCGGTGGAAAGAGCACGGGCTTTGAAGTCAGAGGGCATGGGTTCGAATGCCGGCTCGGCCACTTGTCAGCTGTGTGACTGTGGGCGAGTCACTTAACTTCCCTGTGCCTCAGTGACCTCATCTGTAAAATGGGGATGAAGACTGTGAGCCCCACCTGGGACGACCTGATTCCCCTGTGTCTACCCCAGCGCTTAGAACAGTGCTCTGCACATAGTAAGCGCTTATTAAGGTTTATTTTCTTGAATTGTAATTCTTAAGCGCTTACTCTGTGCCCGTCACTGTACTAATCGCTACGTTAGATGCAAGATAATTAGGTTGGACGCAGTCCATCTCCCACATGGGGCTCACAGTCAATCCCCATTTTACAGATGAGGTAACCGAGGCCCAGAGAAGTGAGCGACTCGTCCGAGGTCACAGAGCGGACGAGTGGCAGAGCCGGGATTAGAACCCAGGTCCTTTTGACTCCCGGACCAGGGCTTTTCTTTGTCCACCTGGTCATACCGTCCCTTCAGGGATGGTACCCGCTGGACTTAATTGTTGCTCTTGGATTTCTCCCAGTTATTTTTTATTTGTCAATCAGTCAGTCAGTGGGGTTTATTGAGCGGTTATTATGTGTAGAGCACTGTACTAAGCGCTCTTTATGTATTCGGTCGGCAGACAGAACACCGCCTCCACCTGCGAGCCCATTGTTGGGTAGGGATCGTCTCTATCTGTTGCCGAATTGTACTTTCCAAGCGCTTAGTCCAGTGCTCTGTACCCAGTAAGGGCTCAATAAATACGACTGTATGAGTGAAAATGTGACTGGCAACTCCGCAAGGGCCAGGGATTCTGTGTTTTACTCCCAACCACCCACTCCTGCCGTCTATACCTGTTGGCATCCCATACTGTGCGCTCCGTACCCCGCGGGAATTCAATACAGTGCTCTGAGCACCAGACGCACCCAGTACATTTAATTGATGGTATCGATTGAGCGCTTACTGTGTGCACTGTACTAAGTGCTTAGGAGGGTACTGTAGAATCGAGTCGGAGGACCCGTTCCCTTGGCCAAGAGGAGCTTACCGGCAAAGGAATCCTGGGCTTGGGGGTGTATTCTAGAAAAATAATCAGACCCATTCCCTGCCCACCGATGAGCGGACAGTCTGGCGGGGGAGACAGGAATAGAAATCAATATCCCAGCTCTGCCACTTAATGTTGGTATTTGTTAAGCACTTACTATGTGCAAAGCACTGTTCTAAGCGCTGGGGGGATACAGGGTGATCAGATTGTCCCACGTGGGGCTCACAGTTTTAATCCCCATTTTACAGGTGAGGTATCTGAGGCACAGAGAAGTTAAGTGACTTGCCTAAAGTCACACAGCTAGCAAGCGGCAGAGCCGGGCTTCGAACCCATGACCTCTGACCCCCAAGCCCAGGCTCTTTCCACTGAGCCACGCTGCTTCCCTTGTCACTTGTCAGCTGTGTGACCGTGGGCAAGTCACTTAACTTCTCTGGGCCTCGGTTCCCTCATCTGGAAAATGGGGATTAACTGTGAGCCTCAAGTGGGACCACCTGATGACCCTGTATCTACCCCAGCGCTTAGAACAGTGCTCGGCACAGAGTAAGCGCTTAACAAATACCGACATTATTAAATGAGGGATGGGGACATGGGTGATGTGGGGCCGGGAGGTGGGGGATGAAGGAAGGGAGCGAGTCGGGGCGACGACGCAGAAGGGAGTGGGAGAAGAGGAAAGGAGGAGGGGGGTTGCCTGATGCGAATCCCGCCGCCCCCATCCCCACCCCCGCCCTGGGCCTGGGTAATGGCCCGCACAAAGGGAGCTCTGTGCCGCCCCGAGCAGCCGCCAGTCTGGGAGACCCGCCCCGGCTCCTGCCATGAATGGGCATTGTCTGCCCGGGGGCGGGAGGGGCCGCGGAGGGTCCCGGGGGGCGAGGGGCCGGGGGGAGGTGGCGGAGGGGCCGCGGTAGGTATTCCCACCCGGCACCTGCCTCTCTCCGGGCCGCAGGCCGAAGCCCCATCTCGGCGCATCCACGGCGCTGGGGCGGAGCGGCCCCGAGTTGTCCGGCCACACTTAATAATGATAACGTTGGTATTTGTGAAGCGCTTACTATGTGCAGAGCGCTGTTCTAAGCGCTGGGGGAGATACAGGGGCATCTGGTTGTCCCACGGGAGGCTCACAGTTAATCCCCATTTTACAGATGAGGTTACTGAGGCACAGAGAAGTTGAGTGACTTGCCCACAGTCACACAGCTGAGAAGTGGCACAGCCGGGAATCGTGCCCATGACCTCTGACTCCCAGGCCCCGGCCCTTTCCACCGAGCCACGCTACTTAACACTGCCCTGGGGGCGACGGGGGTCTTCGGGACGAGGGGAGATGCCCCCCGGTATGTTAAGCTGCCCGCTGGTGCCCTCCCTGCCCTGCTTCTTTGCTGGTCCACCCGTCCTGCCCTAGTAATAATTGTAGTATGTGTTAAGGGCTTACTGTGGGCTAGGCACTGTACTAAACGTTAGGGTGGTTACAGGCAAATTGGGTTGGTCACTGTCCTCCATGGGGCTCACAGCCCTAATCCCCATTTTCCAGATGAGGCCCAGAGAAGTGATGTGAGTTGCCCAGAGTCACCCAGCAGACAAGTGGAGGAGCCGGGATTAGAACAATAATAATAATAATAATAATGATGGCATGTGTTAAGCGCTTACTACGTGCAAAGCACTGTTCTAAGCGCAGGGGAGGATACAGGGTGATCAGGTTGATCCACGTGAGGCTCGAAAGAGCCCGGGCTTGGGAGTCAGGGGTCATGGGTTCGAATCCCAGCTCTGTCACATGGCAGCTGTGTGACTGTGGGCAAGTCACTTACCTTCTCTGTGCCTCAGTTACCTCATCTGTAAAATGGGGATGAAGACCGTGAGCCTCACGTGGGACAACCTGATTACCCTGTATCTACCCCAGCGCTTAGAACAGTGCTCTGCACATAGTAAGTAAGCGCTTAACAAATACCAACGTTATTATTAATGCCCACTTTACAGATGAGGGAACTGAGGCCCAGAGAAGTGAAGCGAGTTGCCGAGGCCACACAGCGGGCAAGTGGGGGAGCCGGGATTAGAACCCAGGTCCTTCTGACTCCCAGGCCCTAGCCACTCTGCGGATTCTCCCTACCTGCTCCCACACCTTTGTGCTGGTGATCTCGTGGAGCGACGCATCCCCGGGACAGAAATCAGGCCCCCAGACCCCCAACCTTCATCCAACTCCCCCCACCAAATAGGTGACCACCCGCCCAGACCCAAGCTACACGAGGGTCCAGTTCTGAAGTCCTCTGGGTCCAGCAGCCCGTGCCATGGAGCAGCGTGGCTTAGTGGCAAGAGCCCGGGCTTGGATGTCCAGAGGTGGGTTCTGATCCCGCCTCCGCCCCCTTGTCTTTTCTGTGACCTTGGACAATCCACCTCGCTTCTCTGTGCCTCAGTTCCCTCATCTGTAAAATAGGGATTAAGACTCTGAGCCCTACGTGGGTCAACCGATGACCTTGTATCTAACTCAGCGCTTAGAACAGAGCTTGGCACATAATAAGCACTTAAATACCGTTATTATTATTGTTATTAGTGAAGGAAAGGGGGACCACTCGTCCCCGGCCCCTGGAAACGGTGACTGGGGTCTCGCGGTGGTGCCATTTGAGGAGGACGCCCTCAGTTTAATCTTGTGGCCTTATGTTTCATTTATTTATTTCTAATAATGTCCGCCTCTCCCGGCTAGCCTGTGAGCTTATAGTGGCAGAAATGTGACTGGTTTATTGTTGTACTCTACTCTCCTGAGCACTCAGTGCAGTGATTTGCACACAATAAGTGCTCAGTACATAGGAGTGAATGAATGAATGGTTGCAAGTGGGGAATTTTGGGGGGGCCCGGGAGGGGCTCTGCCCTGCTCCTAGCCTGCCTGACCACTGGACTGGACCCTGAGCTATCCATCAATCAATATCAATGGTATTTATTGAGCATTTATTTTGTGCAGAGCACTGGTCTAAAGCGCTTGGGAGAGTTTAATATAACAGAGTTGGCAGGCACATTCCCCGCCCACAGGAGCTTACCGTCTAGTAGAGAACCTTTTCTTTTTATGTTATTTTGTTAAGCACTTACTATGTGCCAGGCACTGTTACTAAGCCTGGGGCTCACAGTCTTAATCCCCATTTTCCAGATGAGGTAACTGAAGCCCACAGAAGTGAAGTGACTTGCCCAAGGTCACCACAACAGAGACATGGCGGAGGCGGGATTAGAACCCAGGTCCTTCCTGATTCCCAGGTCTCTGCTCTCCGCAAGGCCACACTATATTCTGCCTTTAACCCAGTGTGATAATGGCTATCAGTAATGCTGGTGTTTAAGCACTTGCTCTGTGCTAAGTGCTGAGGAAGATAGAAGATAATCAGGTCAGACACAGTCCCTGTCCTGGCGTGAGGCTCCCATTTTAAGGTGGATGAAGAACAGGTATTCACTCTCCACTTTAGAGACGAGGAAAGTAAGGCAGAAGAGTTAAAGGACTTGCCCGAGGTCACACAGCAGATAGGTGGGGGAGTCTGGATTAGAACCCAGGTCCTCTGACTTCCAGGCCACTGTTCTTTCCACGAGGCCCCGCTGCTTCTCTGTTCCTTCCAGAATTAGTTGTCCACTGGGGCACTGCTGCTGGTCGCCCTCCTGGACTCAGTCGTCACAGTTAGGGATGGACCAGTCAACGCCCCTGACTCTTCCCCAGTGACCCAGCAAGGACCATCCAGCACCCCTGACCTTCCCCTCTCCATCCTACTGAGAGCTCACCTCCTCCAAGAGGCCTTCCCAGACTGAGCTTCCCCTTTTCCCTCTGCTCCCTCTCTGCCCCTTAACTTCACCTCCCCTCAGCTAAACCCCCTTTTCCCCCCCTTTCTTCTGCTTCTCCCCCCTCCCTTCCCCTCCCCTCAGCACTGGGCTCGTCCGCTCATTTGTATATATTTTTATTACCCTATTGATTTTCTTAATGAGATGTACATCCCCTTAATTCTATTGATTGCTATTGTTTTTGTCCGTCTGTCTCCCCCTGATTAGACCGTAAGCCCGTCAATGGGCAGGGATCGTCTCTGTTGCCGAATTGTCCATTCCAAGAGCTTAGTACAGTGCTCTGCACATAGTAAGCGCTCCATAAATACTATTGGATGAATCCCCGTCTCCCCCAGTGACCCAGCATGGACCGTCCAACAGCCAACTCTCCCCTGTCCACCCCTGGCCCTCCGCCGGTGACCCAGGACGGACCATCCACCACCCGACTCTCCCCTGTCCATCCCTGACTCTCCCCCGGTGACCCAGCACGGACCGTCCCGCACCCTGACTCTCCTCTCTCCAACCCTGATTGTCCCCCGGTGACCCACCATAGATCATTCAGTCCCCTGACTCTCCCCGTCCACCCCGACTCTCCTCCAGTGACCCATCGCAGACCAACCAACACCTTGACTCTCCCCTCTTCGTCCCTGACCCTCCCCCAGCGATCCAGCACGGACCATCTAGACGTGAGCCGCAGGGTAGGGATTGTCCCTATTTGTTACCGAATTGTACTTTCCAGGCGCTCAGTACGGTGCTCTGCACACAGTATGTGCTCAATGAATACGACTGAATGAATGAATCCACCATCCCTGCCTCTCCCCTCCCCACCCCTGACTCTTCTCCCGGTGACCTAGGGTGGATGCTCAGCCGTGGATCTGCCCAGATCCCTCTGGACCTACAGGAGCTCACGTGACATAGACCGTTTCCTAAGCGTTGGAGTTGGATTTTAGCAGAGAACATCAAGAATGACTTTCCAGATCTAGCGCCAGACAGAAGGGAAGCAGTGGACCCTAGTGGACAGCTCACGGGCCTAAGAGTCAGGAGCCCCGGGTTCTAATTCACTTCGCCTCTCTGTGACTCAGTTTCCTCCTGCCCTCCTTTCCTCTTCTCCCACTCCCTTCTGCATCACCCTGACTTGCTCCCTCTGTTCATCCCCCCCCCCCCAGCCCTACAGCACTTATGTCCATGTCTGTCATTAATCCGTTTAATATTAATGTATCTCCCGCTAATGTGTCTGTCATACAGTTCTGTTGTCCTCTCCCAAGCACTTAGTACAATGCTCTGCCCACAGTAAGCGCTCAGTACATACGTTTGACCGATGGTGAAATAGGGAGGAGATCCCTGCTCTCCTTCCCCCTTAGACTGTGAACCCCCAGGGGGACAAGGACTCTGTCCAATCTGATCGTCTTGTATCAGCGCAGTGCTCGGCGCTCAAGGAGAACCGGCATCGTTACGGTCGTAGCGGTCGTTAGGCAAGAAGCAGCTGTGCTGGAGGGAAGATGGGTGACTTTTCGGGGCCGGGCGGTGGCCGGGTGATCTTGCCTGGGCCCCGGGCTGAGCCACCCGCCGACTGGGCCTCTCTTCTCACCCCCGTTTAGGGAGCCAAGGCTTGCTTCCTGAGGGACATCCCGTTCTCGGCCATTTATTTCCCGTGCTACGCCCACACGAAGTCCTTCTTCGCCCAGGAGGACGGGCGCGTCAGCCCGGGACACCTCCTCCTGGCCGGAGCCATCGCCGGTGAGTTCCCCGAGACCCCCCCACGACCCCAGGTCCTCTCACCGCCGCCCCCTCCCCGGGTCCTGTGACCCCTGCTTCCCTTCCCATCTGACCCTTGCCCTCTGACCCCTCCCCAGTACCCCGTGGCGGGAGTGTTACCTGGAGCCGCCCTGGTTTTGGGGTGCAGGGTGGGTCAAAGGACAGTCACCCCAGGCCAACGGGGAGGCCAGAGCTCTGTACTGAGCTCTTGGCGGGGAAACCAGTAGTTACTACATCTGATCACTGCCCTTGAGGAGCTTAGGGTTTACCGTGTGCAGAGCACTGTACTGAGCGCTTGGGCAAGGATGACAGAATTGGGGGACACAATCCTTGCGGTCAGAACTGAGAGAAATTAAGGGTGATTGAGTTGTATGTATGTTTGTGTATGCATGTAAGTGAAAGAGAGTAATCTGGGGAGATTGAGTTGTGTATGTGTGTGTGAGAGAGAGAAATTCAGGGAGATTGTGTGTGTGTGTAATTCGGGGAGATGGCTTGAGTGTCTGTGTGTTTGTAGGGGTTTGTGTGCCCGGACTATTGGCAGCTTCCCTTCTCTCCGCGGGGCCCTGCTGAGATTCCTCTGCCCGGCCCCGCCCGGCCGTCGGCTGGGCTGGGGCCCCGGTGCCGCGGTCCCGGGTGTGACCCCGCCGCGCCTCTCCCACAGGCATGCCCGCCGCCTCCCTGGTCACCCCCGCCGACGTGGTCAAGACGAGGCTGCAGGTAGCCGCCCGCGCCGGCCAGACCACCTACCGGGGCGTGGCCGACTGCTTCCGCAAGATCCTGAAGGAGGAGGGGCCCAAAGCCCTCTGGAAGGGGGCCGGAGGTACGCCCCGGGCATCCGGCGGGTGGGGAGGGCGGCCGGGGGCGCTGGGGGCACCGGGGGGGCGTCGCGGGGGGACCGGAGAGCAGCTGGAGGTACGGACCCGGGGCATCGGTCAGTCAAGGGGCTGGCCGTGCCGGGGCAGGGTCCCGGACGTTGGTCAGCTACGGTGTCAGCCGGGAGGTGCAGACCGGGCAGTGGTCACCCGGGGGCTCGTCCCAAGGTGAACGCCGTCAGTCGGGATAAGGATAACGATTGAGGTGATGGAAAGTCCTTACTCTGTGCCAAGCACTGGTCTAGAGTCCCCCCCCAAACCCCTGCCGCCCCCCCGCAGCCTACGTGGGGCTCCCAGTCCAAAGGGAGAGCAGGGATGTCATCCCCGTTTTGCAGGTGAGGAAACTGAGGCTCAGGGAAATTAAGTGACTCGTCCAAGATCACGCAGCAGGCAAGCGGCAGAGCCGGGGTTGAGAACCCCGGTCCCCCAAGTCCCCAGCCTGGGCTCTTTCCATTGGACCACTCCGCTTCCCTAGATTGGATGAGATCAGACACTGCCCGTCTCATGGGGCTCACAGTCTGAGCGGCGGGGAGAGCTGGGGATCTGATCCCCATTTGACAGAGGGAAACTGAGGCCTAGGGACCAGTTTGGGGCTGGGCCTCGAACCCAGGGCCTCTGGCTCCCGGACCTGGTGTTTAGGGGCATCCTGAGCACCGGACATGGTGATGAGAAGCAGTGTGGCGAAGTGGAGGGAGCATGGGCCTGGGATTCAGAAGGTCATGGGTTCTAATTCCGGGTCTGCCATTTGTCTCTTGTGTGACCTTGGGCAAATCACTTCACTTCTCTGGGCCTCAGCGACCTCATCTGTACAAAGGGGATTGAGACCGTGAGCCCCACATGAGACAAGGGACTGTGTCCGACTCGAGAAGCAGCGTGGCTCTGTGGATAGAGCACGGGTGTGGGTCACAACGTCCTGGGTTCTAATCCTGGCTCCGCTACTTGTCTGCTGTGTGACCTTAGGCAAGTCACTTCACTTCTCTGAGCCTCAGTTACTTCATCTGTAAAAATGGGATGGAGACTGAGCACCCCACGTGGGACAGGGACCGTGTCCAACTGGATTTGCTTGTATCCGTCCCGGCGCTTAGTACGGTGCCTGGCACAGAGTAAGCGCTTAACAAATACCATCATTATTATTATGATGGTGGGGTTCCGGGCTGGGCCTCTGGCTCCCAGACCTGCCGTTGAGGGGCGGCCCGGACCCCGGGCACGGCGGTGGTGGCGGAATTCCGGGCCGGGCCCGATGATCTTCCCGTCCCTTGTGTTGGCAGCCCGCGTATTCCGCTCTTCCCCGCAGTTCGGGGTGACTCTGCTGACCTACGAGCTGCTGCAGCGCTGGTTCTACGTGGACTTCGGTGGCCCGTACGTGGTCGGAGAAGGGCGACGGTGGGGGCTGGGGGAAGCGGGGGGCTCTGCGCAGGGTGAGGGGCGGCGGGGGGCTCCCGCCTTCGCGGTAGGCGCTTTCCCCTCTCCGGTCGGAACGGCCCCGGGGGAGCATTTGGGGGTGCGGGGAGGGGGAGCAGGGCGGAAGCCGGGGCCACCGTCCATCGGCCCTCGCTTCGTCCCCCCACAGGAAACCGGCCGGCTCCGAGCCCGCCGCCGGGACCCCCGCCGCCCTGCTGGACCCCGACCACGTCGGCGGCTACCGACGGGCCGTGGCCACCTTCGCCGGGATCGAGAGCAAGTTCGGACTCCAACTCCCTCGCTTCTCGTCGGCCTCGCCCGGCCTCTAGCGCCGGTCGGTGCCCACCCTCTCCGCCCCCGCCGGCCAGGGACCACCCCCGTCCCCGCTGGCTGGCCACGGTCGTGCCCCTTGGGGAGAGAAAGTCCTGCGGGTGGGGGGCTAACTTTAAATCACTGTGAAATCCTGCCCCGTCCAGGAAGCAAGCGCTGGCTCTTTCTGCGAGCTCTGGCTCCAGCGGGCGCACCGGGCGGCCCCCTTCCCCCACCCCCGCTGCGTGAAATGGCGAGGGGGTGGAGAGGGGCCGGGGGGAGGAGGGAACGGAAGGAAAAGGGAGAGAGGAAGGGAGGGGGGAGAGGGAAGGGGGAGGAGGAGGGATGGGGAAAGGAGGTGGGAGGAGAGAAGCGGGGAGGGGGCCCTGTCGATGGTCGGCCGCGGGCCGGTGACACGGATCCGCCCGGGCACCGAAGCCCGGCCGGGACCGGGACGCGTCCGGCGGGCGCGGCTGGATGGCGAACCCGACCTCTGGTGGGAGCCAGTCACCCTGGCCGGCCACTCGGTCGGCAGATCGGGGACCGGGCCTCTGCCCTCCCGGGGAGGAGATCCCCGGCCCAGAGACGTCCAACGGGCCGCCGCCACAGCCTCTCTCCGGCCTTCCCGAGGGTGGCGGCCGGTCCGGAGGACCGACCCGACTCGTGAGGGTACTCCCCATCTCCCCCCCGGCCCGGGCCGGGACTCCCGCTCAGGGGGTCGGGGAGGGTTCGTGGGGGCCGGGGATGGGGGTGGGGGGGGAGCATTCCTTACCGAGGGATTCGTGGGTTCCCGGGTCAAAGAGTTGTACCCGTGGAGGGAGAAATAAAGCCTTGCGTCCACTGGACATCGGCCCGTGCTACGGTAACTGGATGCGTGTGGGCCGGGGGCTCTTGTTGGGCCTGGGGGTCGCGGGCCGGGAACGGCCGGACAGGACGGGGGAGAGCGGGACGGCCGAGCCCGGACACCAGGGCTGGGGAAGCACAGGGAGCTCGGCCGAGCCCGGACGCCGGGGTCGAGCCTGGCCCCCAGCTCGCTGCAGCGGGTAAGACTAATAATAATAATGGTATGTGTTAACTGTGTGCCAAGCACTGCGGGAGATACAGAGAACTAGCTTGGCTCAAGGGAAAGGGCACAGGCTTGGGAGTCAGGTGTCCAGGGTTCTAATCCCCACCCCGTCGCTTGTCAGCTATGTGACTGTTGGGCAAGTCGCTTCCCTTCTCTGGGCCTCCGTTCCCTCGTCTGTAAAATGGGGATTAAAGACCGAGCCCCACGTGGGACAACCTCATTACCTTGTGTGTCCCCCAGTGCTTAGAACAGTGCTTGGCACATAGTAAGCGCTTAACAGATACGACATTATTATTATTTATCATCGTTAAGCGCTTACTATGTGCCAAGCACTGTTTTAAGCCTCGGGGTAGATACAAGGCAATCGGGTTGCCACAGTCCCTGTACCCAGGGGGACTCACCGTCTTCATCCCCGTTTTCCAGATGAGATAACTGAGGCACAGAGAAGTGAAGCGACTTGCCCAGGGTCACCCAGCAGACGAGCGGCGAGGCGGGGATTAGAACCCATGACCACCTGCATCCGGCCTGATGATCTCGCATGTATCACAGTGCTTGGCCTAGAGTAAGTGCTTAACAAATACCCCAATCATTTGTCCTGACTCCCAGTCCCATGTGCTGGCTCCATACCAGAAGAAGCAGCGTGGCTCAGTGGAAAGAGCATGGGCTTTGGAGTCAGGGCTCATGAGTTCGAATCCCAGCTCTGCCACTTGTCGGCTGTGTGACTGTGGGCGAGTCACTTAACCTCTCTGTGCCTCAGTTCCCTCATCTGTAAAATGGGGATTAAGACTGTGAGCCCCACGTGGGACGACCTGATTCCCCTATGTCTACCCCGGCGCTTAGAACAGTGCTCGGCACATAGTAAGCGCTTAACAAATACCAACATTATTATTATTATTAAGACGCTATGGGGGCACCGGAGAAAGGGACAGTTGCTGTGGGTTATGAAGTAGCGGATAGAGCACGGGCCCGGCCGTCAGAAGGCCACGGGTTCTAATCCCCGGCCTTCCACTTGTCTGCTGCGAGACCTTGGGCAAGCCACTTCCCTTCTCTGGGCCTCAGTTCCCTCATCTGGAAAATAGAGATTGAGACGGTGAGCCCCACGTGGGACAGGGACTGTGTCCAACTCGATTTACTTGCGTCCACCCCGGCGCTTAGTGCAGGGCCTGGCACATAGTAAGCGCTTAACAGATAGGACAGCGTTATTGAAACAGCTTACAGGGTCCATCAGAACCCCTGACCCGTCCGTCTCCCTCACCCCCCGGGGAACCCCGACGCCCCTCACTGCAGCACAAGCATTGCATACTTTATTGGCAGGCCGGGCAGCACGGCTCGGCCGGGGTGGCGGTAAATAAACGGTCATCCCGCCCTCCTCCATCCCCCCTACCTGGGCGGTTTGTCCACGGCCTCCTGGGGGCTACCGTGGGGTGTGGTTAGTTCTCGGGCCGCCCGGCCGGATACGGGCTGGAGCGAGTGGCAGGGGCGGGCGTGACGGAACCAACACTGGACACGGCAGACAGGGGAGGGGAGAGGCTTTGGTGAGGGGTGGTGAAGCGGGGAGACCTGGTGGCTGGAGACCCCCCCCGGGACGGGGGGATCGGGGGAGGCGGGGTCGGCTAGGCGCAGAGCTCCACGGCCCCCTCCTCCTCGCTGTCCGCTCTGTTGGCCCGGATCTCGGCCAGCGTGCGGGCAAAGCGGGTCCACTCGTCGCTGCGCGGGATGGCCAGCTGCAAGGGAAAAGGGACACGGGAGAGGTGGGCACGGGCCACGTGGGCGCAGGTGAGACGGCACAGGAGAGGTGATGAGAATTGTGGCTTTTGTATACAAGGTAATAATAACGTTGGTGTTTGTTAAGCGCTTACGAGGTGCAGAGCACTGTTCTAAGCGCTGGGGAAGACACAAGGGAATCAGGTTGTCCCCCGTGGGGCGCTCAGTCTTCATCCCCATTTTACAGATGAAGGAACTAAGACCCAGAATCTAATAATGTTGGTATTTGTTAAGCGCTTACTAAGTGCAGAGCACTGTTCTAAGCGCTGGGGTAAACACAGGGGAATCAGCCCACGTGGGGCTCACAGTCTTAATCCCCATTTTACAGATGAGGGAACTGAGGCACAGAGAATGAAGTGACTTGCCCAAAGTCACACAGCTGACAGGTGGCAGAGCTGGGATTCGAACCCATGACCTCTGACTCCAAAGCCCGTGCTCTTTCCACTGAGCCACGCTGGTTGGACACAGTCCCTCTCCCAGGTGGGGTTCACGGTCTCAATCCCCATTTTCGGATGAGGTCAGTGAGGCTCAGGGAAGTGGAGTGACTTGCCCAAGGTCACACAGCAGGCAAGTGGCAGAGCTGGGATTAGAACCCACGACCTCTGACTCCTCAGCCCGGGCTCTTTCCACTAAGCCACGCTGCTTCGGGCACAGGAGAGATGGTTTGCCCTCCATGTCCCCCTTTAGACTGTAAGCTCTTTGGGCGCAAGAAACGTGCCCATCGACTCGGTGATGCAGCACTCTCCCAAGCGCTTAGTCCAGTGCTCTGCATAAAGTGAGCGCTCAATAAATACAGCTGGTGCCAAACCAGGCCCAGGAGCTCCTCCCCAGTGACGGGGAGGGCCAGCGAGCGAACGGAGGTGTTTACTAAGCACCAGTGGTCAAATTGGCCGCTGGCCCGTTCCACATGGGCCGGCAGCATAGAGAAGCAGTGCGGCTCAGTGGAAAGAGCCCGGGTTTAGGAGTCAGAGGTCATGGGTTCTAATCCCGGCTCCCTCCCTTGTCAGCTGTGTGACTTTGGGCAAGTCATTTCTCGGTGCCTCAGCTACCTCCTCTGTAAAATGGGGATTAAGACTGAGCCTCATGTGGGACCATCTCCCCCCTTTAGACCGTAAGCCCGTCAAACGGCAGGGACCGTCTCTATCTGTTGTCGACTTGTTCATTCCAAGCGCTTAGTCCAGTGCTCTGCCCATAGTAAGCGCTCAATAAATACTATTGAATGAATGAATGACAACCTGATGACCTTGTATCTACCCCAGCGCCTAGAACAGCGCTCGGCACGTAGTAAGCGCTTAACAGATACCAACAACATGGGGCTCCAGGATTTAGCCGCGGGAGCCGATCCCCATTTTGTGGAGGAGGAAGCGAAGGCCTAGAGAGGTGAAATGACTTGCTCAGCATCACACGGCACAGACCAGGGACGTCCGGTCCAGGCTCTCTTTCCCCTCAAGAACCTCCAGGGGTTGCTCATCCCCCCAGGTGCTTAGTACAACGCCCAGCACAAAGTAAGCGCTCAGTAAATACAATGACTGACCTCTGCATCGAAGAGAGACTCCTCACCACTCCTCAGCTCGCCTTCTCCTACTTGGCCTCGCTGATTGCACACATAATCAGAGAAGCAGCGTGGCTCAGGGGAAAGAGCCCGCGTTTGGGAGTCAGAGGTCATGGGTTCGAATCCCGCTCTGCCACTTGGCAGCTGTGTGACTGTGGGCAAGTCACTTGACTTCTCTGGGCCTCAGTTACCTCATCTGGAAAATGGGGATTAAGACTGAGCCCCACGTGGGACAACCTGATGACCCTGTATCTCCCCCAGCGTTTAGAACAGTGCTCTGCACATAGTAAGCGCTTAACAAATACCAACATTATTATTATAATCCAGCCCGCACACTTCTTCTAATGCCAACCTTCTCACTGACCCTCCAGCTGGTCTATCACGCCGCCGACCCCTCACCTACATCTTCCCTCTGGCCTGGCATGGCCTAGTGGCTATCTGTTGCCGAACTGTACATTCCAAGCGCTTAGTACAGCGCCCTGCACATAGTAAGCACTAAATAAATACAATTGTATGAATTAATGAATAGAGCCCAGGCCTCAGAAGGACCTGGGTTCTAATCCTGGCTCTGCCACTTAGCTGTGTGACTTTGGGCAAGTCACTTGACTTCTCTGTGCCTCAGTTACCTCATCTGTAAAATGGGGATTAAGACTAAGCCACACGTGGGACAACCTGACTACCTTCTGTCTACCTCAGTGCTTAGAGAAGCATGCGTGGCTCAGTGGGAAGAGCCCGGGTTTGGGAGTCAGAGTTCATGGGTTCAAATCCCGGCTCCCCCACTTAGCTGTGTGACTGTGGGCAAGTCACTTCACTTCTCTGGGCCTCAGTGACCTCATCTGTAAAATGGGGGTGAAGACTGTGAGCCTCAAGTGGGACAACCTGATTCCCCTGTATCTACCCCAGCGCTTAGAACAGAGCTCTGCACATAGTAAGCGCTTAACAAATACCAACGTTTTTTTTTTTTAGTAAGTGCTTAACAAATACATCGTCATTATTACTATTACCTGCAAAATGGGGATGAAGACTGAGTCCAATGTGGGACAGGGCCTGTGTCCAGCCCAATTACCGTTTATCTACCCCAGTGCTTAGTATAGTGCCTGGCACACAGTAAGCGCTTAACAAATGCCAGAGTTATTATTACTATTATTCATATCCATCAAGCTCCATATCCTCTAAGCCCTCCTAAAGCAACATGGCTTAATGGACAGAGCCCGGACCTGGCGGTAAGATGACCTGGGTTCCAATCCTGACTCCAGCACTTGCTTGCTGTGTGAACTAGGGAAGACCCTTCACTTCTCTGAGCCTCAGTTCCCTCATCTGTAAAATGGGGATTAAATCTTCACTGATTCAATCGTATTGCTTTCTGTAGGCAAGGCACTGTACTAAGTGCTTGGGACAGTAAAAGACAGCGACAGATTCCCTGTTCACAATGAGCTCATTGTCTAGAAGAGAAGACAGACATTAATATACATAAATAAATAACATATGTGGCGTGGCTCAGGGGAAAGAGCACGGGCTTGGGAGTCAGAGGACATGGGTTCAAATCCCAGCTCTGCCACTTGTCAGCTGTGTGACTGGGCAAGTGACGTAACTTCTCTCTGCCTAAGTTACCTCATCTGTAAAATGGGGATTAAGACTGTGAGCCCCACGTAGGACAAACTGATCACCTTGCATCCCTCCCAGCGCTTAGAACAGTGCTCTGCATGTGGTAAACGCTTAACAAATACCAACATTATTATTATTATTATTATTATCTGTATACGTGCTGGATGAAGGATGAAAGAAGGGAGCAAGTCAGAGGGATGCAGAAGGGAGTTGGAGAAGAGGAGAGGAAAGTTTAGTCAGGGAAAGCTTCTTGGAGGAGTTGTGCCTTCAATACTCCTGCCTTTTGAGACTGTGTGGGACAGGGACTCTGTCCTCTCTGGTTATTTTGGGAGTCAGAGGTCATGGGTTCGACTCCCGGCTCTGTCACTTGTCAGCTGTGTGACTGTGGGCAAGTCACTTCACTTCTCTGGGCCTCAGTGACCTTATCTGTAAAATGGGGATTAACTGTGAGCCTCACGAGGGACAACCCGATTACCCTGTATCTACCCCAGCGCTTAGAACAGTGCTCTGCACATAGTAAGCGCTTAACAAATACCAACATTATCATTATTATTTTTTACATAGCCCAGTGCTTAATACAATGCTTGGATAGTAAGCACTTAACTAGTATCATTGTTCATTCAGTCATATTTATTGAGTGCTTACTTCATGCAAGCATTGTCCTAAGCGTTGGAAGAGTACAATGTAACATCATCATCATCACCTCCTCCAAGAGGCCTTCCCAGACTAAATCATCCCCTCTCCTTATTCCCCACCATTCATTCATTCAATAGTATTTATTGAGCGCTTACTATGTGCAGAGCACTGTACTAAGCGCTTGGGATGAACAAGTCGGCAACAGATAGAGACAGTCCCTGCCGTTTGACGGGCTTACAGTCTAATCGGGGGAGACGGACAGACAAGAACAATGGCACTAAACAGCGTCAAGGGGAAGAACATCTCGTAAAAACAATGGCAACTAAATAGAATCAAGGCGATGTACAATTCATTAACAAAATAAATAGGGTAACGAAAATATATACACCTTCCACCAAACTTCCACCTCACCAAAACAATCGGTTTTTACTGAACACTTACTGTGAGCAGTGCACTGTTCTAAACATTTGGGAGAGAATAGAGAAGCAGCATGTAGTGGATAGAGCAAGGGCCTGGGAGTCGGAAGGTCATGGGTTCCAATTCTGACTCCGCCACTTGTCTGCTGTGTGACTTTGGGCAAGTCTCCTCACTTCTCTGGGCCTCAGTTACCTCAGCTGTAAAATGGGGGTGCAGACTGTGAGCCCCACGTGGGACAGGGACCGTGTCCGACCCGATTTACTCGTATCCACCCCGGTGCTTAGTACAGTGCCTGGCACATGGTAAGCACTTAAATACCATCATCATCATCATCATAACAGAGTTGGTAGACACATTCCCCGCCCAAAGGAGCTTACAGGACAGGGACTGTGTCCAACTTGATGAGCTTGTGTCCACCCTAGTGCTTAGTGTGGTGCCTGGCACTTAAAAGCATAAAAAAGGGCCTAATTTTAATAGTTTGACATTTCAAAACACTGTCATTAGAGACACCCTCACATCCAAGCTGCTGGTGAATGTGATCGTCGATGATGGTATTTATTGAGCACTTACTGTGTGCAGAGCACGGTATTACGTGCTTGGGAGAGTACAAAACAACGGGATTGGCAGAGACGTCGGGATGGAACGGAACCATGAAAGAATCATGAAGATGACCACTACAAACTCCTTTCTGTCGTCCAAGGGTTATAAATCACAAGGCATGGATCACTCCAGAGAGTAGTCACAAATTCCAGTGGATTTTTCAAATTCCTCCACACACACGTGAACTTGGGTTCGACAAAATGAGACATCAGATTTTGTCCAGGGGCGGAAGGCAGGGGGGAGGGTGGGCAATTCTTTCGAATATCACATAAACCCCTCTCCGATTTTTCTCATTTTCAGCGCTTTGTCTTTATCAGTGAGCTGTGGCAGCCAGTGAGAAACTATTCACCGTGATTCAAACCCCCTCAACCCTCTTGAGAGGAAAGACACTCTTAAGATGAATACTGCCGAATTTTAAAATCTTGTCAAATCCCCAGTTTCGTACCTGGGTCGTTGACTGTCTCCATCTTGAATGCTAAAAGATCTTTTTTCAAATGCCGGCCAGTTTATATTATGCATAAATAAACCCGCGGCCAGATCTGAATCAAAAATTTCTAAATATGTCATCCGACCCAAGTACACATCTGCACGCTACAGAAGTGGTGGGGTGTGCGTGGGGGTGTGTAGACGGTCCGGCCTTTAAGACAACCACATGGACATGGAAACTTAATCAGTATTTTGCCCTGGGAAAAGCAAATTAAGTGTTTGGCTTCAGCTAATAAAATAACACTATTTATCTACTGAATAATCAACCGATACTAGTGCAAAGGCCTCAAAGCCTCCGCTGAAACTTAAACTCCCTGTACTGGGTAATGAGAAACACAAGTATTTCGGGGTGATAATGACTGGAGTTCTGTGGGCTCGGCCCTGCTTACCCCCTATGGAGAAGACCAAAGCCTAAACATTTTATCCCTCTAGTAAATCAGCAAAGGGTAAGAGCCTGCCATAAAACACAGTAATTAAACTGACTGATTTCAAACCAATGTCTTTTTTTCATTAAGGAGCCCTTATTTCAGCTACCAACCAGAGGGCAGGCTTGTTTGTGGGCAGAGAAAATATACCTGGAATGTGGTTTGTTAATCTATGTGTATACGCACACACACACATAGATATATATATTATATATATCTATGTGTATGCGCACCCACACACATATATATTATATATATATGTAATATATATTTTATATTATATAAAATATATATATATGAAATTGTATTTACTGAGCGCTTACTATGGGCAGAGCCCCTGTGCTAAGTGCTTGAGAGAGTACAGTATAACAGGTTTAGTAGACGTGTTCCCTGCCCACAACAAGTTGACAGTCCATAGGGGAAGATAGGCATTAATATAATCAAAGGCATTTGGGGAAGCAGTGTGGCTCAGTGGAAAGAACCCGGGCTCGGGAGTCAGAGGTCATGGGTTCGAATCCCGGCTCTGCACTTGGCAGCTGTGTGACTGGGGGCAAGTCACTTTACATCTCTGTGCCTCAGTTCTCTCATCTGTAAAATGGGGATTACGACTATGAGCCTCACGTGGGACAACCTGATTACCCCGTATCTACCCCAGCGCTTAGAACAGTGTTCGGCACATAGTAAGCGCTTAACAAATACCAACATTATTAAAATGGGGATGAAGACTGTGAGCCTCACGTGGGACAACCTGATTACCCTGTATCTACCCCAGCGCTTAGAACTGTGCTCTGCACATAGTAAGCACTTAAATACCAACATTATTATTATTATTAGAGCACTTAACTATGTTCAGAGCACTGTACTAAGCACTTAAATTATCATGTACAGAAGTGCTGCGGGGCTGAGGGAGGGGTGAATAAGGGGTGCAAATCCAGGTGCTGGGCGACAGGAAAGGGAGTGGGAGAAGAGGAAATGAGGGCTTAAATCGGGGAAGGCCTCTTGGAGGAGATGGATTTCGATAAGGTTATGAAGGTGGGGAGAGTAAGTTTGATAGAATCAGTTGTCCATTGTAGTTGAAGAACGAATGAAATGTGGGCCACGGAAGATAGGTCATGGGTGGTTACCACCTCCAACTTCCTCCAAAAACTTCAATTCGTGACTGACCCTCTTACTTTGTTGGGGCGAGGTTATGATGAAAACTCTTTGGAAGTTGATATATAAGTAGGCACATTGAGAATCGAATATCTGGATGTGTTTGCTTTGACCGGAAACAAAGCTGAACGTAAAGAAAACTGCTGGGAAAGAGGTTGGTGGAGAAAGGAAAAATAGTCCGTGAGCTCCCTGTGGGCGGGGCCCGGGAGAAGAGGAAATGAGGGCCCACGGTCAAAGTAGGAAGGAGAATCCCCATTTTACAGATGAGACCCAGAGAGGGGAAGTGACTTGCCCAAGGTCACACTGCAGGTATGTGTCGGAGTCAGGATAGGACCCAGGTCCTCTGACTCTTAGGCCCGGGCTCGTCCCACTGGGCCACCCTACTCCTCCACAGCCTTGCCACAGACAGGGCGGGTGTCAGAGAGAACGTGGGAAAGGAAACCAAGGCCACTCCAGGTTTGACAATGGAGCTTTGTCCTGTCTTATGCCGTCGAGTCGTTTCCGACACCAGGGACACCAGGGACACCAGGGACATCATAGCCACACCAGGGACAGCTCTCTCCCAGAACACCCCCCTCTCCATCTGCAATCGTTCCGGTAGTTTATCCAAAGAATTTTCTTGGGAAAAATCCAGAAGTGGCTGACCACTGCCTCCTTCCACACAGTCAACTCGAGTCTCCTCCCTCTTCTCTCTCCCGTGCTAATGCTGTCCAGCACGGGTGAGTTTTGACTTGTAGCAGATGGCTTTTTTTGACTTGTAGCAGATGGCTTTCCACTCGCTAGCCACTGGCCAAACTAGGAATGGAACGGACGGGCCTCTGCTTGACTCTCCCTCCCTTAGCCGAGACTGGTTGAGGACTGGAAACTCTCCAGGTGCCACCCTGAGAGGGGACTGGCAATGGAGACTTGGGGGATAATTTGCTTGCTCTGGAACACCTTTCTCGCCTGCTGCCGGATGGGAGTGGGAGGAAGGGAGGAGGAGGAGCATTTCTCTGCAAAAACATTCAGGCCATGTTTCCCCCCTCCTCAAGAACCTTCAGTGATTGCCCGTCCACCTCCGCGTCGAACAGAAACTCCTCGAAGAGCTTTCAGCCTAATGCCGACCTTCTCGCGGTACCTCAGCCACCAACCTCTCGCCACGGCCTCCCTCTGGCCTGCCTTCCCTCAGATGTGATAGACGATCGCTCTCCCCACCTTCAAAGCCTTACTGAAGGCACACACACAAATATACACACCCACCGCCCGCCGGAGGCCGCACACGCCTACCTCTCCCACGTCGTAGATCCAGATCCGGCCCTCGGAGTCCCCGACGGCCACCTCCTTTCCCGTCTGTGCCCAGCGCACTCGGTTCAGGGCCGACGCCCCCTCGATGGCCACGCTGGCCGTGGGCACCTGCCGGACGGGAAGCGATATTGAGGGCACGGGCCATCACGAGGGTAGCTGATATTGGACCGTAGCCTCTATCGACGAGAAGCAACACGGCGGAGTGGATAGAGCACAGGCCCGGGAGTCAGCGGGTCATGGGTTCCGATCCTGACTCCGCCACTTGTCTTCTCTCAAGGCCATGTTACTTTGCTTCTCTGGGCCCCAGTTACCTCATCTGGAAAATGGGGACGAGGACTTGGAGCCCCATGTGGGACACAGGGACTGTGTCCATCCTGCTGAACTCGTATCTACCCCAGCGCTTAGAACAGGGCTTGGCGCATAGTAATAATAATTATGATGGTATTTGTTAAGCGCTTACTATGTGCCAAGCACTGTTCAAAGCACTGGGATAGAAACAAGATTAACAGGTTGTCCCACGTGGGGCTCACTGTCTTAATTCCCATATTTACAGATGAGGCAACTGAGGCACAGTTGGGACCCCACTTCGTGAAGAACCCACGACCTCTGACTTCCAAGCCCGAGCTCTTTCCGCTAAGCCAAGCTGCTTCTGTAAGCGCTTAACAAATACCATCATCATCAGTATTATCATCATCTACCCCAGTGCTTAGAACAGTGCTTGACACATAGTGAGTGCTTAACAGATATCATCATTATTATTATTTTGAAAAAGGAAACAAAATGTCAATGGAATGGAGACTTTGAGTGGGAAGGGTGGGGTCCGGGGGTGCTCTTGAGAGTGTCTCACAGTACAGCTTTAATATTTGTAGTTGTTAAGCGCTTACTAGGTGCGAGGCACTAAGTGCTGGGGCAGACACAGTTGGGTTGGACCCAGTTCCTCTCCCACATGGGGTTCCCACTCTTAAGTCCCATTTTATGAATTAGGGAACTGAGGTGCAGAAGTGGAGTGACTTGCCCAAAGTCACACAGCAGACGAGTGGCAGAGCCAAGATTAGAACCCAGGTCCTTCTGACTCCCAGACCCGTGTTTCTATCCACTCAGCCATGAGGCCCGAGTCCGATTAACATCCTACACCGGATGGAAACGAGGTGTCCTCGGTCTCCTGCCCACCGAAACCTTCTCTGTCAGATGGATCATCCTCCACCGTGCCGTCAACACCCCCAACCACAAGGAGACCCCCGCTAAACTTTGCCTCAATCCAGAAGTCGACCAATCAGTGCTATTTATTGAGCGCTTACTGTGCACAGAGCACTGGACTGAGCCTCCGATCAAGAAAAATGTCCCCGGTGCCGAAAGCAACATCCGTTTTAGGTTATCGTGGGTGAATATGTGACAACCAAAGTGTCGTCTCAATGATCCACAAACTACGCCTTGTCTTTTTTACCGTCTCCTAAGAACCTTAGCCGAGGCTTAGACCCCGAATGGTAAACCAAATGCCTCCAAGCCTCTCATCGAGACTGATCATTCCCTAATACTAATAACAATAATGTTGGTGTTTTGTTAAGTCCTTAGTATGTCCCAAGCACTGTTCTAAGCCCTTGGGTAGATACTGGGTAATCAGGTTGTCCCACTTGGGGCTCACACTTTTAATCCCCATTTTACAAATGAGGTAACTGAGGCACAGAGAAGTGACTTGCCCCAGGTCACACAGGAGATAAGTGAGTTCACCTCCTCCAAGAGGCCTTCCCAGACTGAGCTTCCCCTTTTCCCTCTGCTGCCCCTCTACCCCCCCTTCACCTCCCCTCAGCTAAGCCCCCTTTTCCCCTCCTTTCCCTCTGCTCCTCCCCCTTCCCCTCCCCTCAGCACTCTGCTCATCTGCTCATTTGTACATATTTTTATTACCCTATTTATTTTGTTAATGAGATGTACATTCCCTTGATTCTATTTATTGCTATTGTTTTAATGAGATGTACATCCCCTTGATTCTATTTATTGCTATTGTTTTTGTCTGCCTGTCTGCCTGTCTCTCCCGATTAGACTGTGAGCCCGTCAATGGGCAGGGACTGTCTCTATCTGTTGCCGATTGGTACATTCCAAGCACTTAGTACAGTGCTCTGCACATAGTAAGCGCTCAATAAATACTATTGAATGAATGAATAAGTGGCAGAGCCAGGATTAGAACCCAAGTCCTCTGACTCCCAAGCCCGGGCTCTTTCCACTAAGCCATACTACTTCCCACTATTGATACCCCTCACTATTGATAAGGGTATTAAAAATAGCTCCGGGCTAGGAGCAAAACTGTAGATTAAAATGCCTTCGGGCAACTTAAAATAGTCTCCACTATTTTTTTTTGGACTGACATTTGTTAAACACTTACTATGCACCAGGCACTGTACTAAATGCTGGGGTAGATACAAGCTAATCAGGTTGGACACAGTCCACGTCTCACAGAGGGCTCACAGTTTTAATCCCCATTTTACAGATGAGGTCACTGAGGCCCAGAAAAGTGAAGTGACTTGCCCAAGGTCACACCCAGCAGACAAGCGGCAGAGCCGGGATCAGAAACCGGGTCCTTATGACTCCGAGGCCTGGACTCTATCCACTAGGCCACGCTCCTTCTCCACTATTCACTGAGGTTGTTAGCCAGGCAGCTGGAAGAGTCAAATATCCCATTCCAGGTTTGCTGGGAAAGCTTCTACCCAGAGACGACGCCCTCATTCAGACCAGAACTTCCTTCTCTTACTTAATCTGAAACCCCGTTTAGAATATGTGTTCCTCACCCCAGTCTATAAATCTGAAGCCCCATATCCGTATCTCACCCCAAACTTAGCCTTTCCCCAATATCTCCGCCCCGCCAGGGTACGTTTTTTCTCTTTTTCAGCTTTATCTCTAACCGGGCTCCACGGAAAGAAAGACGTCGGTCCGGCCTGGGACGCGGTTTCTGGCCCTGGGGATTTCTCTCCATTTTCCCCGGGCGGGACTTTGAAAAGGCGTTAGTGGAATTTGATCCGGAGCCCGCGGATTTTGTCTTTCATTTTCAGACTGAGGCTTTGGCAAGGCCTTCTCGGATCATCTATTTCCCGAGCTCTAATGTGCGCAGACAACCGATGGCAGACGGCCTAAGGAAGCCTCGAGACTTTGCCACGGGAGGAAGAGGGTGATGGTTAGAGGGAGACTAGCCAGCCTCCCTCCCCTCCCCCTTCTAATTCCCTGCCTTCCTTCTTGGTAACCCAAGAAAGCGGCGTGGCTTAGTGGCCAGAGCCCGGGCCTGGGAGACAGAAAGACCTGGGTTCTAATTCCACATGCCTGCTGCGTGACCTTGGGCAAAGTCACTTCATATCTCTGGGCCTCAGTTCTCTCTTCTGGAAAATGGGGATGGAGCCCTATGTGGGACAGGGACTGCGTTCAACCCAATTCCCCCACAGCTTAGTCAATAACTGGCACATAGTAAGCATTTAACAAATACCACAATTATTATTATTATTATTAATACCCCTAATGAACCCCCTCACCATCCAAGCCCCCTCCTGACAAGGGCCATATAAGCCCTCCTTTCCTCACTCTCTTGTGTCACCCTGACTCGCTCCCTTTCATCCATCTCCCCTCCCAGGCCCCCACCACTTACAATAATGATGGTATTTGTTAAACGCTTACCATGTACCATGCACTGTTCTAAGCGCTGGGGTAGATACAAGGTAATCGAGTTGCCCCACGTGGGGCTCACAGTCTTAATCCCCATTTTACGGATGCGGCAGAGAAGTGAAGTGACTTGCCCAAAGTCACACAGCTGGCGAGCGGCGGCGCCGGGATTAGAACCCGTGACCTCTGACTCCCAAGCCCTGGTTCTTTCCACTGCGTCACGCTGCTTCTCCAATTGTGCCTGGCTGATAGTAAAGCGCTTAACAAATACCACAATTATTATTAAGATAATCAGGTGAACACAGTCCCTGTCCCACAAGGGACAATCAAACTCAGAGGGAGAAGGATTTAATCCCCATTTTATAGATGAGAAAACCGAGGCCCGGAGAAGTTAAAGTGACTCACCCAAGGTCGCACAGCAGACAAGTGAACGAGTCTAAATCGTTCAGCGGCCGCCCTCTTGAGAGACGCCATCCTGGCTTTGGCCGTCGCCCTCATCACCGCACGACTTCCGCTACGACTGGGAAACCGTTTCCCCCGTTTGATGTGGGAATTTGGGAATCCACTTGGAAATCACAGTACCTAAAAAGTTGGGTTTTCTCTTGGTCCTCCAGAGGGAGCGGCCAAGACTGGAATTCTGTCTTAAAGAAACAGGTCTCTAGGGGTGGCGAGGTGGTTTGTACCTCCCACATCTCCCGCTGCTGTCAGAGGCTGGTCTGGGGTGGGGAGAGGGGGTTTCTCTTATTTTCTTTTTTTTATGGTATTTGTTAAGCATTTACTATGTGTCAGGCACTGTAATAATAATAATAATAATAATGTTGGTATTTGTTAAGCGCTTACTATGTGCCGAGCACTGTTCTAAGCGCTGGGGTAGACACAGGGGAATCAGGTTGTCCCACGTGGGGCTCACAGTCTTAATCCCCATTTTACAGATGAGGGAACTGAGGCACAGAGAAGTTAAGTGACTTGCCCAAAGTCACACAGCAGACAAGTGGCCGAGCCGGGATTCGAACCCATGAACTCTGACTCCAAAGCCCGTGCTCTTTCCACTGAGCCACGCTGCTTCTCTAATGCTGGTATGTGTTAAGCGCTTACTATGTGCAGAGCACTGTTCTAAGCGCTGGGGGAGATACAGGGTAGTCAGGTCGTCCCACGTGAGGCTCACAGTCTGAATCCCCATTTTACAGATGAGGTCACTGAGGCAGCGAGAAGTGAAGTGACTTGCCCAAAGTCACACAGCTGATAAGTGGCGGAGCCAGGATTCGAACCCATGACCACTGACTCCCAAGCCCACGCTCTTTCCACTGAGCCATGCTGCTTCTCAATTACAATGGTATTTGTTAAGCGCTTACTAAGAGGAGCATGGTAGAGTGGATAGAGCATGGGCTTGGGAGTCGGAGGGTCATGGGTTCCAATCCTGACTCTGCCACCTGTCTGCTGTACATGGTAATCTGTACCTGTTCATTGCTGTACATATATATGTGCTACACACAGATACAAGGTAATAATAATAATAGTGGTATTTGCTAAGCGCTTGCTATGTGCAAAGCAGTGTTCAAGGCACCGCGAGGATACAGGGTGAACAGGTTGTCCCACGTGGGGCTCACAGCTTTTAGTCCCCATTTTACAGATGAGGGAACTGAGGAACAGAGAAGTGAAGTGACTTGCCCAAAGTCACACAGCTGGTAAGCGGCGGAGCCGGGATTCAATCGGTTTGCTGTCTTCTGTGTGACTTTGGGCAAGTCACTTCACTTCTCTGGGCCTCAGTTGCCTCGGCTGTAAAACGGGGATGAAGATTGGGAGCCCCACGTCGGGGACAGGGACTGTGTCCAACCCGATTTGCTCGTATCCACCCCAGTGCTTAGGACAGTGCTTAGCACATAGTAAGCGCTTAACAAATGCCATTTCTTTCGATGTGTCAAGCACGGGACCCAATCCCTGTCCCACCTGGGGCTCACAGTCTAAATCCGCGCTTGACAGATGAGGCCACCGAGGCCCAGAGAAGTGAAGTGACTTGCTCAAGGTCACACCCAGCAGACAAGTGGCGGAACAGGGATTCGAACCCGGGTCCTTGTGACCGCCAGGCCCGGGCTCTACCCACTGAGCCACGCCGCTTCTCGGGATTTCAGGAGGGAAGGGTTAATGCTTGTTTTTTGAAAAAATCTTGCTCTCCGGCGGTCCCGGAGTAAACAGGTTGGCGAGCAGGGGCCTGGGGATCCAGAAACACCACCTGAGGCCCCTTCCTCCTCCTCCTCCTCTCCCGGCCCCCCGCCCCGCTCCCCGGAGCCCGGCCCGGTCCCCCTGGGGGACCCTCCACCTGTCGCCTTTATCGTCGGGAGGAAAGGACGGGGGACGGCCTAGTCCCACCGGCCTAAGCCCCCTCCTCGGCCCCCTGCAAGTTGGAGCCCCGAGCGGCCGTGGGGTTGGGCCGAGAGGCCGGGGCTTGTTCTCTGGACACCCACAAAAGTTGCGGGCAGGGAACGCGTCCGTTTGTGGCTGTATTGGAGCCTCCCAAGCGCTTAGTACAGCCATTCCATTCATTCAATAGTATTTATTGAGCGCTTACTATGTGCAGAGCACTGTACTAAGCGCTTGGGATGAACAAGTCGGCAACAGATAGAGACGGTCCCTGCCGTTTGACGGGCTTACGGTCTAATCGGGGGAGACGGACAGACGAGAACGATGGCGATAAACAGCGTCAGGGGGAAGAACATCTCCTAAAAACAACGGCAACTAAATAGAATCAAGGCGATGTACAATTCATTAACAAAATACAGCGCTCTGCACCCGGTAAGCGCTCAATAGAGAAGCAGCATGGCTCAGTGGAAAGAGCCCGGGCTTGGGAGGCAGGGGTCATGGGTTCTGATCCCGACTCCGCCGCTTGTCAGCTGGGTGACTTTGGGCAAGTCACTTCACTGGGCCTCAGTGACCTCATCTGTAAAATGCGGATTGAGACCGTGAGCCCCAGTGGGACAACCGGATCACCTTGGGTCTCCCCCCCAGCGCTCAGAACAGTGCTTGGCACATAGTAAGCGCTTAACAAATACCATCATTATCATTATTATTAATAAACACGACTGAACGGGCCAGGAGAATCCCTCCCTGGTGCAGGCTTCCCTGCTGGACTGAGAGCTCCTCCGGGCCAGGGATATTTTCTTCTCACTGGTGTGGGCTCCCAACCGCTCAGTACAGTGTTCTGTACCCAGGAGACTGGAAGCTCCCTGAAGGTGGGGATCGTGCCCAACTCTACGCACTCGCCCAAGAGCTTAGTAGAGTGCTCTGCGCACAGTAGACTGGAAACTCCTCGAGGCCAGGGATCATGTCTCCAAACTCTGAACTCACCTAAGTACTCAGTACGGCGCCCCGCGCTGAGTAGACTGTAATAATAAGGATTATGGTATTTGTTAAGCACTTACTATGTGCCAGACACTGTAGTCGGGCCCCCCAGATCCCACCCCACCAGGACCCCGCCCACCTCGGTGTCGCTGTTGAGGTCCCACAGGTCCAGGCGGCCCATGCCGTCCACGCAGGCGAAGAGCGCGGGATGCGCGGGAGACCACATGGCGTCGTATACGTAGTCGGCGCTGTCTTCAAAGGAGTACAGCGGCTTGTTGTGCTGGGGGAGGGACGGACCACAGGTAGACCGCGGGCGGAGAGCCCGCCGGACACACGCAAGGACGGACACTCAGGTCTGGGCGTCCTGACCAGTCCAGACCAGCCCAGTTCACCCAGCCCAGTTCAATTCAGTCCAGCCTAGTAAAGCCCAGTCCAGCCCAGTTCAATTCAGTCCAGCCTAGTTCAGTCCAGCTCAGCCCAGTCCAGGTCCAGTTCAATTCAGTCCAGCCTAGTTCAGTCCAGCCCAGCCCAGCCCAGTTCAGCCCAGTCCAGTTCAGTCCAGGCCACTTCCAGTTCAGTCCAACCCAGTCCAGGTCCAGTTCAGCCCAGTCCAGGCCAGGTCCAGTTCAGTTCAACCTAGTCCAGGCCAGGTCCAGTTCAGTCCAGCCCAATTCAGTCCAGCCCAGCCCCATTCAGTCCAGTCCAGCCCAATTCAGGCCAGGCCAGGTCCAGTCCAGCCCAGGCCAGGTCCAGTTCAGTTCAACCCAGTCCAGGCCAGGTCCAGTTCAGTCCAGCCCAGTCCAACCCAGTTCAGTCCAGTCCAGCCCAATTCAGGCCAGGTCCAGTTCAGTCCAGTCCAGGTCAGCTTCAGCCGGCCGCCCCCTTGGGTCTCCGACAAGGGTGAGTCGGGAGAGAGATTTCCCAGGAGCCCCGGCCCGGACCCAAGTAGACGCCCCAGGGAACCACGTGGACGCCCCGCCCCCTCCCCCTCAGGTAGGCCGGGGACGCCCCGCCCCCTCCGCAGATATTCATTCATTCATTCAGTAGTATTCATTCATCCCTTCATTCAATCGTATTGATTGAGCGCTTACTAGGTGCAGAGCACTGGACTAAGCGCTTGGAATGGACAATTCGGGCAACAGATAGACACCATCCCTGCCCAGCGACCGACTCAGTCTAGAGGAGGGGTCGGCGTTTATTGAGCGCTTACTGTGTTCAGAACACTGTACTAAGCGCTTGGAAAATCATCATCATAATAGTATTGTTGAGCGCTTACTAATAATAATAATGTTGGTATTTGTTAAGCGCTTACTACGTGCCGAGCACTGTTCTAAGCGCTGGGGGAGATACAGGGCAATCAGGTGGTCCCACGTGAGGCTCACAGTTAATCCCCATTTTACAGATGAGGGAAATGAGGCCCAGAGAAGTGAAGTGACTTGCCCGCACTCACACAGCTGACAAGTGGCAGAGCCGGAATTCGAACCCGTGACCTCTGCCCGGCCTCTTGCCACTGAGCCATACTATGGAAGCTTGAGAAGCAGCGTGGCTTAGTGGCAAGAGCCAGGGCTTGGGAGTCGGAGGATGTGGGTTCTAATCCCGACACTGCCGCTTATCAGCTGTGTGACTTTGGGCAGGTCGCTTGACTTCTCTGAGCCTCAGTGACCTCGTCTGTGAAATGGGGGTGGAGACTGTGACCCCCCCCACGTGGGACAACCTCATTATCTTGTATCTAACTCGGTGCACGGAACAGTGCACGGCACGTAGTGAGCGCTTAACAAGTACCATCATTATTATGATGTGCAGAGCACTGTTCTAAGCGCTGGGGCAGAACCAAGGTAATTAGGCCTCGCCCCTCACTCACTCCTTGGCCTCGCCCACTGTATATTGTATATGGAGAAGCAGCGTGGCTCAATGGAAAGAGCCCGGGCGTCAGAGGTCATGGGTTCGAATCCCGGCTCCGCCACGCGTCAGCCGAGTGACTGTGGGCCAGTCACTTCTCTGGGCCTCAGTGACCTCATCTGCGAAATGGGGATGAAGACTGTGAGCCCCCCGTGGGACCACCTGATGACCCTGTATCTCCCCCAGCGCTTGGAACAGTGCTCTGCACATAGTAAGGGCTTAATAAATACCAACATTATTATTATTAACAAATACCAACATTATTAAAATGGGGATGAAGACTGTGAGCCCCACGTGGGACAACTCGATCACCTTGTATCTCCCCCAGCGCTTAGAACAGTGCTTGGCACATAATTATTAAAATGGGGATGAAGACTGTGAGCCCCACGTGGGACAACTCGATCACCCTGTATCCCCCCCAGCGCTTAGAACGGTGCTTGGCACATAGTAAGCACTTAACAAAGCCATTATTATTATTATTATTAATAATAATAATAAAAGCCTGCGTCGGGTCCGGCTGGGAAGGTGACGCCTGCCACCTGGTGGCCGTGCCGGGGAACTGCTGCCCCTGCGGTAGCCACGCCCACTCTGCCCTTCACACCTGCCCAGGAGTCCGCCCTCACTCCTTATGAACAGATGTTCTTTTGATGATGATGACAATAATAATAATAATAATAATAATAATAATGATAATAATGATGTTGGTATTTGCTAAGCGCTTACTATGCGCAGAGCACTGTTCTAAGCCCTGGGGGAGATACAGGGTCATCAGGTTGTCCCACGTGCGGCTCACTGTCTTCATCCTCGTTTGACAGGTGAGGTAATAACAACGATAATAATGTTGGTATTTGTTAAGCGCTTACTAAGTGCAGAGCACTGTTCTAAGCGCTGGGGGAGATACAGGGTCATCGGTTTGTTCCTTGTGAGGCTCAAATCTTAAGCCCCATTTTGCAGATGAGGTAAATGAGGCCCAGAGCAGTGAAGTGCCTGGCCCACAGTCACACAGCGGCCAAGTGGCAGAAGCGGGATTCGAACCCCTGATCTCTGACTTCCAAGCCCGGGCTCTTTCCACTGAGCCTCGCTGCTTCAACTTAGGCATGGAGAAGTGAAGTGACTTGCCTACAGTCACACAGCTGACAAGTGGCAGAGCAGGGATTCGAACTCAGGACCTCTGACTCCCAAGCCCGGGCTCTTTCCACTGAGCCATGCTGCTTCTCAATAATGATGACGGTATTTGTTGAGCGCTTACTATGTGCCAAGTGCTGCTCTAGGTACTGGGGGAGATACAGGATCATCAGGTCATCCCATGTGGGGCTCATGATCTTCATCCCCATTTGACAGATGAGGGAACTGAGGCCCAGAGAAGTGACTTACCCAAAGTCACACAGCTGAGAAGTGGCAGAGTCAGAATTAGACCCCCTGACCTCTGACTCCCAAGCGTGGGCTTTTTCCACTGAGCCATTCTGCTCCTCACATATATGTATAAGTATAAAGTGCCATGTATATATGTTGGTATTTGTTAAACGCTTACTATGTGCAGAGCACTGTTCTAAGCGCTGGGGTAGATACGAGGTAATCAGGTTGTCCCACGTGAGGCTCACAGTTAATCCCCATTTTACAGATGAGGGAACTGAAGCACAGAGAAGTGAAGTGACTCGCCCACAGTCACACAGCTGCCAAGTGGCAGAGCCGGGAGTCGAACCCATGATCTCTGACTCCGTAGCCCGGGCTCTTTCCACTGAGCCACGCTGCTTCCCACATATACACATAAGTATTAACTGCTACATATATATATATAATTTATAATTATAATTTATAATTGAAAAATAAATGTATAATTTTTTTATGATGCCTGATTCATTGTTTTGATGTCAGTCTCCCCCTCTCCAGCCTGTAAACACATTGTAGGCAGGGACTGTCTCTCTTTATTGTTGTATACTTGCCAAGAGCTTAGTACAGTGTCTGGGCCCACAGTGCCAGATCAGAAGGTCATGGGTTCTAATCCGGATCCTCCAATTGTTTGCTGTGCACCCTTGGGCACGCCGCTTAAATTCTCTGTGCCTCAGTCACCTCCCCTGTAGAATGGGGATTGAGACTGTGAGCCCCTCGTGGGATAAGGGACTGTTGCTTAGTACAGTGCTGGGCGTATAGTAAGTGTTTAACAAGGACCATAAGCACTTAGCATGTGCCGGGCACTATACTAAGCGCTGGGGTACCTACAAGATAATCAGGTGGGACACAGTCCCGGTCCCACATAGGGCTCTCAACCCCCATTTTATAGATGAGGTAATTGAGGCCCAGAGAAGGGAAATGACTTGCCCAAGGTCACACCGGAGACAAGCGTGGCTCAGTGGAAAGAGCCCGGGCTTGGGACTCAGAGGTCATGGGTTCGAATCCCCGCTCTGCCACTCGTCAGCTGTGTGACTGTGGGCAAGTCACTTCACTTCTCTGGGCCTCAGTGACCTCATCTGGAAAACGGGGATTCAGATTGTGAGCCTCACATGGGACAACCTGATGACCCTGTATCTACCCTAGCGCTTAGAACAGTGCTCTGCACATAGTAAGCGCTTAACAAATACCAACATTATTAAGTGTTGGGGCTGGGATGAGAACCCCCGACTTAGTCCAGCGCTCTGCACCTAGTAAGCGCTCAATAAATCCTATTGAATGAATGAAAACTCTCAGGCCTGCGTTGTATCCACTCGGCCATGCTGCGTCCCTCGGTCCCTGTCCTCGAGGAACCGAAAGTGTACTGTGCGCAAAGCACTGTACTGAGCACTTGGGAAAGGACGATAGGGTTAGTAGATACAAGCTAATCAGGTTGGACCCAGTCCCTGTCCCACATGGGGCTCACGTTCTTAATCCCTATTTTACAGAGGAGGTCACTGAGGCCCAGGGAAGTGACATGACTTGTCCAAGGTCACACAGGAGACGTGTGGCGGAGGCGGGACTAGAACCCAGGACCTTCTGACTCCCAGGCCCGATTCTAGCCACTAGGCCACAGTGCTTCCCTAAGCATGAACAGGGAGAGGGAAATCAGGGACCCCGCTGACCCCTCCCCACACCGGGCAGGCAGAGACCCTCGCCCGGGGTCTTTCCCGAGAAATCGTGATGCCAGGGAGGCACGGGGGTCACGTGGGCGGGCGGGCGGGTGGGAGCCCCCCCACAGCCTGGCAAGAGAAACACCCTGTAATTGGGCCTCATGAATTATTCATCCCATCCGGCTTGTCTCCTTCTAATTTCTGCATAATGGCTTCGCTAATCCCTGATCAATTAATGGAAAATGAAATTTAAATGATAATAAAAACCCTGGAGATAAAGGAAATTAAGTCTTCCCTTCTCCCCTGACAGAAATCTAAACAATGAGCTCTCTTTCCTCTCTCGTTTCCCCTCCCCCAGGTCCCCCCAGGACAGGTTGACGGTCGCCCCCCACCCCAACCCCACCCCCGGTCCGTCCGGCCGGCCGTCGGTCCGTCCGGCGGACACCGGCCGGGGCGGCCACCGAGGCCCTCTACGATCCTCTTTTGGACTCTCCCAAGTGCTCAGTACGGTGCTTTTTCCACGGTTTCCATACATGTTATTGATTCCTTCAGTCGATCGTATTTATTGAGCACTTACTGGGTGCACAGCACTGTACTAAGCACTTGGGAAAGCTTGCTGCAACAATAAACACAGTCCCTGCCCACAGTGAGCTTTTACCCCCCGGCAGCCCTTCCATACCCAGGTAGCCAACCTCATTTAAATCCCAGCGGAGAAGAAGTCTAGGTATCTTGGACCACTTATATCCGTGTATAAAATGATTTGCACCCCCAAACGCACGGGAAAAGGCCGGAAATAAAACGCAGACCCCACTTTCCTGCATCTGGCTGGGCCTTTTCAGCTTGGCGGCCCGCGTTTCGGCATTCCTGCTTTAATCTCTCCACCATTTCCTTCCTCATTTGATTAGAATTTAGCAGATCATTCTATGACTAAGCCAGGTCACTTGGAACTCGATCAATCAATCAATCAATCAATTGAATTTACTGAATGCTTACTAGGGGCGGAGCACTGTACTAAGCACCGGCGAGGGCATAAATGAAAACTGAGGTGTTTGTTAAGCGCTTACCATGTGCCAGGCACTGAGCTAAGCGCTGGAGTGAATACAAGCAAATCGGGTTGGACCCAGTCCCCGTCCCATGGGGGGGGGCTCACAGTCTCGATCCCCATTTTACAGATGAGGTCACTGAGGCCCAGAGAAGTGAAGTGATTTGCCCAAGGTCACACAGCAGACAAGTGACGGAGCTGGGATTAGAACTCATGACCCATGATACTTATGAGAAGCAGCATTGTGTAGTGACTAGAGCTCAGGCCAGGGAATCCAAAGAACCTGGGTTCTAATCTCTGCTCCTCCACTTGCCTGCTGTGTGGGACCTTGAGCAAGTCGCCTCATTTCTCTGGGCCTCAGTTCCCTCATCCGTAAAATGGGAATGAAGACTGTGAGCTCAACGTGGGACAGGGACACAATCCCCCACTCCGAGACAATCTGATTACCTTGCATCAACCCCAGTGCTTAGAACAGTGCTTGGCACCTAGTAAGCGCTTAACAAATACCATTATCATTATCATTACCTGTGTCTTAGTATATGGTCCTCTCCCAAGCGTTTAGTATAGTGCTTTGCACACAGTAAGTGCTCTGTAAATGCGATTGAATGAATGAATGAATGAATATAGTGCTTGGCACATAGTAAACACTCAACAAATACCATAAAAAAAATCAAGTAGTGGGAGGGAGAACAGGTATGCAACTCCCATTTTACAGATGAGGAAATTGAGACCCAGCAAGGTGATTTTTGTCCTGAGATGTCCCCTCCTTCTGTCCCTAGGGTGGACTTTGAGGGGCTCCAGCCCCGTTCTCAGAGCACTGGCCCAGGTCCGGCTGGGAGACCCTGATATCTGCAGTGGAGGGGTTGTGGGGGCTCAGATCTCCAAGGGAGAGTGACCCCCATCTGCAGCGGGCACCCCATTCTCTGATCTCCACTGCAGAGCATAGAGTGACCCCCCCCAATCTCCACCAGGGACCCCGATCTCTGATGTCCAGGGGTTAGTGACCCCCCCTCATCTGCAGCAGGGACCCCGATCTCTGATCTCCAGTGGAGAGCAGAGAGTGCCCCGCCCCCCCCCCAATCTCCACAGGGACCTGATGTCGTGGCTCAGAGAAGCAGCGTGGCTCGGTGGAAAGAGGCCGGGCTTGGAAGTCAGAGGTCATGGGTTCGAATCCCGGCTCTGCCACTTGGCAGCTGTGTGACTGTGGGCGAGTCACTTCACTGGGCCTCAGTGACCTCATGTGTAAAATGGGGATTAACTGTGAGCCTCACGTGGGACAACCTGATTACCCTGTGTCTACCTCCGCACATAGTAAACACTTAACAAATGTTAGAGAAGCAGCGTGGCTCAGTGGAAAGAGCATGGGCTTTGGAGTCAGAGATCATGGGTTCGAATCCCCGCTCTGCCACTTGGCAGCTGTGTGACTGTGGGCAAGTCACTTCACTTCTCTGGGCCTCAGTTCCCTCATCTGTAAAATGGGGATGAAGACTGTGAGCCCCACGTGGGACAACCTGATTCCCCTGTGTCTACCCCAGCGCTTAGAACAGTGCTCTGCACATAGTAAGCGCTTAACAGATACCGACATTATTATTATTATTATTAACAAATACCAACATTATTATTATTATGTCCAGTGGTGAGTGACCCCCCCCCCGCCATTTCCAGCAGGGACCCTGATCTCCAGTGGAGAGCATAAAATGACCCCCTAATCTCCACCAGGGACCTGATGTCCAGCGGCAAGTGGCTCGCTCCCTTTGCTCCCCCCGCCTCCCGGCACAGCACTTACGTAGAGATCCGTCATTCTATTTCTGTATATCGATGTCTGTTTACTTGTAATGACGTCTGCCTCCCTCCCCGTCTAGACTTTGAGCTCACCGTGGGCAAGGATTGCCACTGTTTACTGCTGTACTGTGCTATCCCAAGTGCATAGCACAGTGCTCTGCACACCGTAAGCACTTAATGATATGATTGAACGAATAAAGTGAGCCCATTCGGCAGCTGGGATCCCTGACCTCCAGCGGAGAGCCTAGAGAGACCCCCGCCATTCTCCACCAGAGACCCCGATCCCCAGTTGTGAGTGCCCCCCTCTGCAGCGAGGAGTGACCCCGATCTCTGATCTCCAGCGGAGAGCAACCCCTATCTCTACAGGGACCCCGTTCTGAGGCGGAGGAACTCCGATGTCGGACGGTGGTTTCCCGATTGCCGCGGGCGGACCCTTCTCTCTGGCAGGGGAGTCCGATCTCCAGCCGGGACCCCGATCTTTGGGAGAGACCCCAATCTCCAGCAGGGGAACCCCGATCTCTGGCAGACGAGGGCCGGCTGGGAGCCCGAAGCGGACTCCTCCGGCCCGATTGAAATCCACGCAAAGGGCCCGGGTCGGTGAGCGGGACTCAGGCAGGGCGGCGGGGACAAGGGTGGCGATAGGCTTTTTTTAGACTGAGCCCATTGTTGGGCAGGGATTGTCTCTTTGTGTTGCCGAATTGTGCATTCCAAGCGCTCAGTACAGTGCTCTGCACACAGTAAGCGCTCAATAAATACGACTGAAAGAATCGACAGGCCATGGGTGAGAAGCCGTGCTCTAGCTCGGCGAGCAGCGGGATCTTGTAGAGAAGCATCGTGGCCTCATGGCTAGAGCCCAGGCCTGGGAGTCAGAAGGACCTGGGTTCCGCTGCGTGACCGTGGGCAAGGCCTTCACTTCTCCGGGCCTCAGTTTCCTCATCTGGAAAATGGGGACGAAGACCGGGAGCCCCACGTGGGCCGGGGATTGGGTCCCGATTGGCAGGTCAGGGACTGGGCCCCAGAGCCAGCCTGGTGCCAAGGCTTGCTCGCCCGCCCTGCCCGGGATGGCTCCCCCGGCCTATGAGGGGAGTCGCGCCAAGCCCGGCTCTCCCGGCCTGCCCCTGTGCCGGCTCGGCTCGCAGGGAACAATCCCCTAATCCTGCAGGCGCCGCTGAGAAAGTAGGTAATTACCCACCCAGAGGAATGCGCGTCCCGTCCCGGCAGCAGGCTGGGACCGGAGCCCGGATCACCGGGGAAGCCTCCCCGCCCCCTGCCTTTCCGCAGAACCCACTCTCCCAGCGCAGCCCGCTTCGAATGGTTCTTGCTAAGAAGAAGAATAACGTTGATTATAATTGGGGCATTCGTTAAGCGCTTACTACGTGCCAAACTCTGTACTAAGCTCTAGATGGGGTAGACTCAAGATGATCAGGTCCCACGTGGGGCTCACGGTCCAAGTAGGAGGGAGCCACGGGTTTCGAATCCCCATTTTGCAGAGGAGGGAACTGAGGCCTAGGCAAGTGAAGTGACTTGCCCGAGGTCACACAGCAAGCTTTTGGCAGGGCCAGGATTATTACTATTATTAAAGGCTAATGGGAGGGGTAGAACGCAGGCTCTCTCGCAACACGGGGCTGACCATCTAACGGAGGGAGGGACAGCGGGGATCTCATCCCCGTTTTACACAGCGGCGCGCGGAAAGGGGAAATGACCTGGCCGAAGTCACACAGCGGGCGAGGGGTGGAGCTGGGATTAGAACGTGGGTCTCCCGACTGGCGTCCTGTGCCCTTTCCCATGAGGGCAGCCAATCTGGAGTTTCCCTCAGAGGACTGCCTATCTGGCCCATCCCCCAGGGACTGTCCATCCACCCCAGACCTGTCAGCCACTCACCCCTCCGCTGCCGCCTCCCCCGGGGGGACTGGGTGGTCCGGGGCCCCCTGAGTCCGTCCCCAGGACCCCAAGACACACAGTCCCATCCCCAGATCCCCATAGGCCCACGTGGGGCTCCCGGTCTGCGTCCCCGTTTTCCAAATGAGGAAACTGAGGCTCGGAGAAGTGAAGTGTCTTGCCCAAGGTCACGCAGCAGAACCCAGGTCGAGTCCAAATTCCATGGACACAGAATTCTCCAGCTGGAGTCACGTCCGGCTGGCGGGCGGGGCCTCACCCCTCCCCTGGGCCACCCCGCCCCCCGTGCCCGCTTCTGGAGGGGCGAGAGTCGGCCCACCTGCTCACGCCATCGGCCAAACATCGTGCCGGTACCGTGGCCCGTTCGGCCCCCACGCTGCACCTTAGGGCGGGGGGGCTGGTCCTGGACCACCAACCGGCGGGGCCACTGCCCTGGGACGACTGACCTGGCACGACCACTGAGCCGAGGCCACCACCTACCGGCTCCTTTCCCCCGACCGCCTGGCAGAATCGGCCAGAAGACGTCATTGACTGTGACAGGAATGCTGGCATGTCATCACATGACAAAAAAACACACACACACACTCAGCTTCGCTGGGCCACCCATCCAGGGGCCAGGAGGGCATCCTCCCGCACTTGCCCCGGTCCAAATGGGCAAACTCCAGGTGGGGCCGGGCAGACGCGGGTAGACGGGGCTGGGGAGGTACATTAGAGGACCAGCGCGGGGTGACACCTGATCCAATCGATCGATTAATTCTATTTATCGAGCGCTGTGCGCAGAGGACTGTACTAAGCACTTAGGAGAGCACAAAATAAGCGCTGGTAGACACGGTCCCTGCCCACAACGAGTTTACTAGACTGAAAAGGGGAGACAGATATTAACGTAAATGACGGATAAGGACGAAAGTGCTGTGGGACTGAGGGACGGGTGAATAAAGAGCAAAGGTGATGTATGAGGGAGAAGGAGTTGGGGAAATGATGGCTTAGTTAGGGAAGCCTTCTTGGAGGAGATGTGACCTTAATAAGCCTGGCACATAATAAGCGTTTAACAAATAGCATAATAATAATAAGGCTTCGAAGGTGGGTCTGGAGATGATCTGGAAGCAGGAGGAAATACAGGACTGCAGAGATGGAAAGAGATGAGGGCTGGAGAGAGGTCAATTTGGGAATCATCTCCAAAGAGATGGTAGCTGAACAATAATAATAATAATTATTATTATTATTATGGTATTTGTTAAGTGCTTACTATGTGCCAGGCACTATATTAAGCGCTGGGGTGGATACAAGCAAATCGGGATGGACACAGTCCCTGTCCCAAGTGGGGCTCACGGTCTCGATTCCCATTTTCCAGGGGAGGTCACTGAGGCCCAGAGAAGGGAAGCCCAAGCTCACACAGCAGACAAGCGGCAGAGCCGGGATTAGAACCCATGACTTTCTGACGCCCAGTCCCGTGCTCTATCCGCTACACCATGCTGCTTCTCCACTGTCCTTTCCAAGCACTTAGTACACGCTGAGAAGCAACGTGTCTCAGGGAAAGAGCCCGGGCTTGGAAATCAGAGGACATGGGTTCGAATCCCAGCTCTGTCACTTATCAGCTGTGCGACTGTGGGCAAGTCACTTAACTTCTCTGTGCCTCAGTTACCTCATCTGTAAGATGGGGATTAAAACTGTGACTCCCCCCCCCACGTGGGGCAACCTGATGACCCTGTATCTACCCCAGTGTTTAGAACGGTGCTCTGCACATAGTAAGCGCTTTAAGAATACCAACATTATTATATTATTATTACAGTGCTCTGCACAGAGTAAGCGCTCAGTCAATACGATTGAATGAATGAATGAATGAATGAATGAAGCCATGGGAGTGAATTAGTATTCCAAGAGAGTATAGAAGGGGAACCAGAACTGAGCCATGAGGGGCTTCCGCAATTTGGGGGTGGGAGGCAGAGGAGGAGCCCGCGAAAGAGACGGAGAATGAGGGGCCAGAGAGATAGGAGGAGAACCAGGAGAGGACAACGTCAGTGAAGCCGAGGTCGGATAATGTTTCCGGGAGAAAGGGATGGTCGACAACGTCGAAGGCATATGAGAAGTCGAGGAGTAGAGGTTGAGGGATTTGGCAAGAGGGAGGTCACAGGTGACCTTAAAGATGGCACTTTCTCTGGAGCGAAGGAGACGGAAGCCACGTTGGAGGGGGCCGAAGGGAAAATTGCAGAGGAACTGGAGACAGCTCGCTCAAGGAATCTGGGGAAGAACGGTAGGAAGGAGATGGGGTCATGACTGGAAGGAGCCGTGGGGTCGAGGGTGGACTCTCCTCTAGATCGCAAGTTTGTTGAGGGCAGGGAACGTGTCTACCAACTCTGTTATTCTGTATCTTCCCAAGTGCTTAGTGCAGGGCTCTGCGCACAGTAAGTGCTCACTAAATACCACCGATTAATAGGGGATGTTTGAAAACAGTGGGGAAGGAACCACTGGAGAGTGAGCGGTCCAAGACGGAGGTAAGGGAGCGGGCAAGTGTTTTAATAAGTCGTGAAGGGAGTCCACAGCTCGGCGGTCTGGTCCAGTGGCCGCGCGATGATAAGACTGTGAGCCCTGTCTCTCTTGGTTGCCGAGTTATACTTTCCAAGCGCACAGTAAGCGCTCAATAAATACGAATGAATGAATGAATGACCCTAACTTACCTTGGGAGTCCACAGCTTGACCGTCCAGTCGAACGACGACGTGATAAACAGGTGGGAAAAATCGACGGGGCCCACGGCCATGTGGCAGTTGATTCCCGTCACCGGCCCCTGGTGGCCTTCGAAGACCTCGCCGATCCCCGCTTTGCTGCAAGAAGCCCGGGCACAAATTCACGGTCAGTGCCCCCCGGCGTCGGTCCCGCCCCCAACGTCCGTCCCCCTCCTCCCCACCAAGCCGACCCCTTGGGGTCCCTCCTGGAAAGCACAAACAACACCTACACCGACAGATAGTAATAAGAATAACTGTGGCATTTGTTAAGCGTTTACTATGTGCCAGGCACTGTACTAAACGCTGGGGTGGATACAAGCAAATCGGGTCGGATCCAGGCCCTGTCTCACGTGGGGCTCACAGTCTCAATCCCCATTTTACAGATGAGGGAACTGAGGCCCGGAAAAGTGAAGTGACTTGCTCAAGGTCACCTAGCAGACTAGTGGAGGAGCCCGCATTAGAACTCAGGTCCCGCCGACTCTCCGGCCCGTACTCTGTCCACGCTGTTTCTCCCACAGATAGCGTTAACGGCAAAACGTCACTTGACGCGACAAATAAAATTGACCTCGAGAGAGAGATCCCGTCCTTGATCCCGACTACCTTAGCATCAGTTGATCCTTGTCAGAAATGGGTCACTTCTTTTCTAATGGCTTTTCTTAAGCGCTTACTATGTAGCTTAATAAATACCGGTAATAATAAGCAGGCAAGTGGCGGAGCCGGGATTATTCATTCATTCAATAGTATTTATTGAGCGCTTACTATGTGCAGAGCACTGTACTAAGCACTTGGAATGTACAGATCGGCAACAGATAGAGACAGTCCCTGCCCTCTGACGGGCTTACGGTCTAATCGGGGGCTTAGAACCCACGTCCTTCTGATTCCCAGGCCCACGTTCTATTCACTACCCGCTCAATAAATACGATTGACCGACTGTCTATAATTTCCTCTCCCAAGTGCTCAGGGCAGTGCTCTGCACATACTAAGTGCTCATGGTTTAGTGGCTACAGCACGGGCCTGGCAGTCAGAATAATAATAATGTTGGTATCTGTTAAGCGCTTACTATGTGCAGAGCACTGTTCTAAGCACTGGGGTAGATCCAGGGGAATCAGGTTGTCCCTCGTGAGACTCACAGTTAATCCCCATTTTACAGATGAGGTAACTGAGGCCCAGAGAAGTGAAGTGACTTGCCCACAGTCGCCCAGCTGCCAAGTGACAGAGCCGGGAGTCGAACCCATGACCTCTGACTCCGAAGTCCGGGCTCTTTCCACTGAGCCACTCTGCTTCATGGGTTCTAATCCCTGCTCAGCCACTTGTGTGCTGTGGGACCTTGGGCAGGACTCTTCACTTCTCTGGGCCTCAGTTACCTCATCTGGAGGATGGGGATTGAGACTGCGAGCCCCACGTGGGACAGGGACTGTGTCCAACTCCATTTGCTTGTATCCACCCCAGCACTTAGTACAGTGCCTGGCACACAGTAAGCGCTTAACAAGTACCAGAATTATTATTATTATTCTTATTAACAAATACCACTGATTGATTTATGGGTTGATTGATTGCTCTCTGCTCCTGGGCATGGAATGGGAGGAGCCCTTGATCCCTTGAACATGGGTTCTAATCCCATCTCCATCACTTGTCTGCTCTATGACCTTGGGCAAACCACTTAAATCCTCCGTGCCTCAGTTCCCTCATCTGGAAAACGGGGATTAAGACTGTGAGCCCCACGGGGGACAATGTGATGACCTTGTATCTCCCCCAGTGCTTAGAACAGTGCTTGGTACATGGTAAGCGCTTAACAAATACCATCATTATTATTATTATCCGCAGGGCACTGGCAGACCCCGCCCAGGAGCTGAGCACCAGGGCCCCCAGGGACCACCTAGGCCTCGGGGAGGCCACGGGACGTGGCCGAGGTGGGCTCGGATCACAGGAGCCCGGGGGGCTCGAGTCTCCGCCCCGCCCATCCGGGCCGCCCTGGACCCCTCCCGGAAGGTCCGCCATCGATCCACGGAGTATCAAGCAAGCAATCGATCGATCAATTGACAGATCATTGGTCTCCCCCACCTCAAAGTCTTATTAAAGGCCCGTTTCCTCCAAGAAGCCTTCCCTGACTGCGCCCTCCTTTCCTCTTCTCCCTCTCCCTTCTGCTTCACCCTGACTTGCTCCCTTCATTCATCCTTCCTCCCAGCCCCAATGCACATATATTGGTATATATCTGTCATTTATTTATTTATTCATGTAGATATAATAATGATGGCATTTGTTAAGCGCTTACTATGTGCCAAGCACTGTTTTAAGAGTTGAATGTAGATTAATGTCTGACTCCCTGTCTAGACTGTGAGCTCAGTGTGGGCAGGGAATGCACCTGCTTGTTCTTGTATTGTAATAATAATAATAATGTTGGTATTTGTTAAGCACTTACTATGTGCCAAGCACTGTTCTAAGCACTGGGGGAGATATAAGATGATCAGGTTGTCCCACGTTCGACTCACAGTCTTCATCCCCATTTTCCAGATGAGGGAACTGAGGCCCAGAGAAGTGAAGTGACTTGCCCAAGGTCATACAGCTGACAAGTAGTGGAGCCGGGATTAGAATCCATGACTCCCCAGCCTGGGCTCTTTCCACTAAGCCACGCTGCTTCTCTCTTGTACTCTCCCAAGTGTGACTGTGGGCGAGTCACTTAACTTCTCTGGGCCTCAGTGACCTCATCTGTAAAATGGGGATGAAAGACCGTGAGCCTCACGTGGGACAACCTGATTACCCTGTATCTACCCCAGCGCTTAGAACAGTGCTCTGTACATAGTAAGTGCTTAACAAATGCCATCATCATCATCCCAAGTGCTTAGTACAGTGCTCTGGACACGGTAAGCGCTCAATAAATATGATCGAATGAATGACTGACCAACTGGAAATGCATCCTCAGCGCCTGCCAGACCGGACACCTTACTGAGGGCCTGCTGAGGAGTTACACTGTACTGAGTGCCTGCCGGGAGACGGCATTATACTGAGTGTCCGTCAGGGCATGGTGCTGTACTGAGCATCTCAGAGGGAACACCAGAACCAAGAGAGGGTCCCTGCAGGAACTCACCGTTTAAAGGGGGAGACAGGCAGAAATGGCTTCCTACCTGGGGGAGAAGCCCTCTTCTCCGAAATGATGATGTTGGTATTTGTTAAGCGCTTACTATGTGCAGAGCACTGTTCTAAGTGCTGGGGAAGACACAAGGGAATCAGGTTGTCCATTTTACAGATGAGGTAACTGAGGCACAGAGAAGTGAAGTGACTTGCCCACAGTCACACAGCTGACAAGTAGCAGAGCCGGGAGTCGAACTCATAACCTCTGACTCTGAAGCCCAGGCTCTTTCCACTGAACCACGCTGCTTCCCCTACCTACCCCCACCCCTCCTCTCCAGCCTCTCTCGTGGACATAACAATAGTAATAATAATGATGGCATTTGTTAAGCGCTTACTATGTGCAAAGCACTGTTCTAAGCGCTGGGGGGATATAAGGTGATCAGGTTGTCCCACGTGGGGCTCACAGTCTTCATCCCCATTTTACAGATGAGAGAACTGAGGCTCAGAGAAGTGAAGTGACTCGCCCGAAGTCACGCAGCCGACAAGTGGCGGAGCCGGGATTAGAACCCATGACCTCTGACTCCCAAGCCCGGGCTCTTTCCACTGAGCCACGCTGCTTCTCTGCAATAATAATGCAGAGACATCAGGAGGACGCCAGCTGGGGGACCCATCGATTGAGCTCCCGGCGGGCAGGGGACGTGTCTGCCAACTCTGCGGTACGGGGCTCTCCCAAGCGCTCAGGACACTGCTCCGCTCACAGTCAGCGCTCGATAAATACCCCCGATCGATCTAAAGCAGCCGGAGAGGCGGAAGGCGGCGGGGGCTCACCTGCCGTGGCGACAGGCGGTGTAGACGGTGCCCTCCTCACTGCCCACCACGAAGTTGTTGACGTCGCCGGTGGGGAAGGCCAGCCCCGTCACGGCCACCGGCTTGGACTTGTTGTACACCAGCTCCATACTCTCCTGCCGACAGACCCACCGCGAGGGTCAGGCCGGCCGCGGGGTCGGGGGGAGGGGGAAGGGCCGGGCACAGTCCGGCCGGGGGGTCGGAGGCAGGACGTCGGGGGGCGGGGGGTGGTCACAGTCCAGCTGGCGAGGGGTCAGAGTCAGGCTGGGCGGCGGGGATGTCACAGTCAGCCCTGGAGGGATTAGAGAAGCAGCATGGCCTAGTGAACGGATCCTGGGCCCGGGGGGTCAGAAGGTCATGGGTTCTAATCCCCGCTCTGCCACTTGTCTGCTTTGTGAACTTCGTTTAGCCACTTCACTTCTCCGTGCCTCAGCGTGACCTCATCTGTAAAATGGGGATTAAGACTGTGAGTCGCCCGGGGGACCACCTGATTGCCTTGTATCTACCCCAGCGCTTAGAACAGTGCTTGACACACAGTCAGTGCTCAACAAACACCGTCATCATCATCATCTGGAAAATGGGGATGGTGACTGTATCCAGCCTGATCTGCTCGTATCCACCTCAGCGCTCACTACAGTGCCTGGCACATGGTAAGTGCCTAACAGATACCACTATCATTATTATAGTCCAGCTTGGGGGGGGACACGGTCAGGATGGGAGGGGGTGAAAATCTGGGAGGGGAGAGAGATGGGAGGGCACGGGGTCATAGGCCAAGGGTCGGGGGGGAATAAAAGTAGGGCCGGGGAGGGTCACAGTCAGACTGAGGGGGGTTACAGTCCAGCTGGGGATGGGGGGTGGTCATAGTCAAGTGGTGGGGGGGGGTCACAGTCAGACGGGGGGTTACAGGCCAGCTGTTGGGGGGTTCATAGGTCAGGGGGTAACACTCTAATAATAATAATGTCGGTATTTGTTAAGCGCTTACTAGGTGCCGAGCACTGTTCTAAGCACTGGAGTAGATACAGTGTAATCAGGTTGTCCCACGTGAGGCTCACGGTCTTGATCCCCATTTTACAGATGAGGTAACTGAGGCACCGAGAAGTTAAGTGACTTGCCCACAGTCGCACAGCTGACACTCTGGCCGGGGGGGGCACAGTCAGGACGGGCGAGGTCACAGTCGAGAGTGGGGGGGGGGGGCACAGTCAGGATGAGGGGGGTCACGGTTCGGATGGGAGGGCACGGGCTGGTCAAGGGGAGGTGAAGGGGGTGAAGGGGAGCGGCGGAGGGACCCGCACCTGTGGGAAGGACAGCATATCCAGGCTCCAGGAACACATCTTTCCGTCCGTGGAGACGGTGATGAGGTTGTGGGCATTCTGGGTCCCCAGGACATTGACGCAGTAGACGGGGTGCTGTGGACGAGGAGGGGAGGGGAAGGGGACCACCCGTCAGCCCCCACGCCCTCCCCACCCGCCCAGGACCCTCACCCCGGGACGGCCGCCCCTTCCTGGGTCACCTCCACTTGCGTGGTTGCAATAACCGCCATCGGGACCGCCCCGACCAAGTGGTTACCCGGAGCCGAGCGCTGAGATGGACGGCAGAGAATTCATTCATTCGATCGTATTTACTGAGCGTTTTACGAGATGCAGAGCACCGTACTAAGCGCTGGGGAGAGGACGATACAACAACAGACACATTCCCCGCCCACAACGAGCTGGCAGTCTCAGAGGATCGGGCCGGGCACGGTCCCTGGCCCGTGGTGGGGCGCGCAGGCCGGTGGCGGGGAGGTAGAGGCAGGGGTCGCTCTCCACATTTTACAGAGGAGGAGTCCTCTAGACTGTCAGCTCGCCGTGGGCAGGGAATGTGTCTGCTTACTGTTCTGTCGTACTCTCCCAAGTGCTTAGCACAGTGCTCTGCACACCGTAAGTGCTCAGTAAATGCGACTGACGGACACCTAGCAGGCGGGGGCAGAGCACCACCCGCCCACACCATCCATTAGGCTACACTGCCTTCCACCGATAGCGATCTGGGCAAAGCCCAGAAGGCTGGCAGACCCAGACCGTCGAGCGTCTGCCGGAGGTCGCAGCGGCAGCGGGAAAGGTCTGTGTCGGCAATGACAATCGTTAGCGATCGTGCTGTTCGTTAAGCGCTTACGACGTGTCAAGCACTGTTGGAAGCGCTGGGGTAGGGACGAGGTCATCGGGTTGGACCCAGTCCCTGTTCCACGTGGGGCTCACCGTCTTAATTCCCGTTTTACGGAGGAGGGAGTTGAGGCCCGGAGGAGTGAAGTGACTCGCCCAAGGTCACACAGGAGAGGTGTGGAGGAGCCGGGATTAGAACCCGGGACCTTCTGACTTATTATGACTGACCGTGTGCGCGGCGGCGGACAGTGGGGTGCGTTGGACGGGGGTCCTCCGGTGACTGCGGTTGTCCCACAGGACGATCTGTCCGGAGTAGGTGCCGCCCACCACCAGGTTGGGGTGGAAGCGGGCGAAGCAGACGGACATGACGGACGACTGCGGCAGAGCGGGGGCGGAGGGGGGACAGCGGGGGCAGCCAAGGTCAGCGGGGGCTCCCGGCGACCGGCCCCAGCCACCCCCGCTCCCCCCCGCCCCCCGGGGCCTGAGCCTCGGCCGAACCGCAGCCGGGCACCTGCGATAATCATGATAATAAGAATGATGATATTGGTTAAGTGCCTACTATACGCCAGGCACCGTACCAAGCGCCGGGGTGGATCCAAGCAAATCAGGTTGGACACAGTCCCTGTTCCATGTGGGACTTCCAGTCTCAATCCCCATTTTCCAGAGGAGGTCACTGAGGCCCAGAGAAGGGAAGTGGCTTGTCCAAGGTCACACCCAGCAGACGAGTCGCTGAGCGGGGATTAGAACCCGTGACTTTCCGACTCATTCATTCAGTAGTAGTTATTGAGCGCTTACTATGTGCAGAGCACTGGACTAAGCACTTGGAACGGACAATTCGGCAACAGATAGAGACAGTCCCTGCCCATTGACGGGCTCACGGCCTAGTCGGGGGAGACAGGCGGACAAAAACAAGACAACATAATCACGATAAATAGAATCAAGGGGATAATCAAGCGGACTCCCAGGCCCGGGCTTTAGCCACTCCATCACGGTACCTGCAGGGGTTTCCGGGGGAGCTGGATGGACCCTTCCCCAAATTAAGCCCTCTTTTCCCTGGCTCCCTCTCCCTTCTGCGTCATCAACGCGTTTGGATCTCTGACCTTCGGACACTTGATATTCACCCTACCTCCAACCTCACAGCACATGTGTGCGTAGCTATAAATTGTTTATTATAAATTACGTATATATGTGCGCTGTACATATCTGTAATTACATATCTTAAAGCATTTATTTTACATGATTTGCTTATTATTAATAATGATGATGATAATAATGAAATTTGTTTAGCACTTACTAGGTGCCAGGCACTGTACTAAGCACTGGATGGATACAAGGAAATGGGGTTGGACACAGTCCCCGTCCCACGTGGGGCTCACACTCTCAATCCCCATTTTACAGGGAAGGTAACTGAGGCCCAGAGAAGTGAAATTACAGCCCATGGTCACCCAGCAGACAAGCAGAGCCGGGATTAGAACCCACAACCTTCTGACTCCCTGGCCCGGGCTCTATCTGCTATACCAGCCTGCTGATTAACGTCCGTCTCCCTCTCTAGACTGCAAACTCACTGTGGGCAGGGAACGTAGCTACCAAATCTGTTATAATATTATATCGTACTCTGCCACGCACCTATGTAGTTATGTTCAATAAATGCAATCGATTGATTATTTATATTAATGTCCGTCTCCACTCATTCCATCGTATTTATTGAGCGCTTACGGTGTGCAGAACACCATAGTAAGCGTTTGGAAAGTACAATTAGGCAACAAAATCTCCATCTCTAGACAGTGAGCTCGTTGTGGGGTAGGGGACATATCTGCTAACGCTGCTGTACTTTACCAAGCGCTTAGGACAGTGCTGTGCATGCGGTAAGCGCTGAATTAGAACCCACGACCTCCGACTCCCAGGCCCGGGCTCTATCCACGATGCCATACTGCTTCTCAGTATCTCAATCTCCACAGAGCCTCTAGAAGTGCTTAGATATTAAAAGCAATCTCTCTCTCCCTCCCTCTGTCTCCCCTTCTTTCATTCATCCATTCAATTATATTTATGGAGCTCTTACTGTGTGCAAAGGAATGTACTAAGCGCTGGTGGAAAGCGCAACAATAAACACACGTTCCCTGCCCACGGCGAGCTCATAGTCTAGAGGGGGAGACAGACATTAAAATAAGTAAAGAAGTAAATAAAATACTGAGATACACATAGGTGCCGTGGGGTTGGGAGGGAGGATGAAAGGAGCGAGGCAGGGCGACGCAGAAGGGAGTGGGAGAAGAGGAGAGGGGGGCTTAGTCGGGGAAGGCTTCTTGGAGGAGATGGGCTTTTGATAAGGTTTTGAAGAGGGGGAGAGCAATTTTCTGTCTGATACGAGGAGGGAGGGTGTTCCAGGGCAGAGGGAGGACGTGGGCGAGAGGTCGGCCGTGAGATAGACGAGATGGAGGCCCAGAGAGGAGGTTGGCATTAGAGGAGCGGAGCGTGCGGGCTGGGTTGGAGTAGGAGAGCAGCCAGGTGAGGTAAGGGGGGGCGAAGGGATTGAGGGCTTTCCCTTCTCTCTTCCTCTCCATGTCTCTCCCTCTCCCCCTCTCTGTCTCTCTCCCTCTGTTTCTCTCCAAGGATTCCCCGCCAAGCGGCCTCCTGTTGCTCTTCGGGCCCCGCCAGTCTCCAAGCAAAACTAGGTTATCGCTGCGAAACCGCTGTGAAAATCACTGGGAAGCAGCGTGGTCTAGTGGAAAGAGGCCGGGCCTGGGAGTCAGAGGACCTGGGTTCTAATCCCGGCCCCGCCACTCATCTGCTGAGTGACCTTGGGTGAGTCGCTTCCCTGTGCCTCAGTTACCGCATCTGTAAAATGGGGAAGACAGCGAGCCCCGTGTGGGACAGGGATTGCTTCCAACCCAATTGTCTGGTATGCACCCCAGCGCTTAGTAAGTGTTGACCACATAGTAAGTGCTTAACAAGTACAATGAAAACAAAGCAAAATGGTAATTAAGTTTAACAGATACCATAAAAACAAAATAATAATAATAATGTTGGTATTTGTTAAGCGCTCACTATGTGCCGAGCACCGTTCTAAGCGCTGGGAAAGATACAGGGTAATCAGGTCCCATGTGGGGCTCCCAATCTTAATCCCCATTTTCCAGATGAGGTAACTGAGGCACAGAGAAGTGAAGTGACTTGCCCAAAGTCACACAGCTGACTAGCGGCAGAGCGGGGATTAGAACCCATGACCTCTGACTCCTAAGCCCGTGCTCTTTCCATTGAGCCACGCTGCTTACACCTTATGACCACGTCAGCCCTGATAAAGATAAAATTATGAGACGCAGTGCTGCCTAGTGGAGAAAGCACTGGCCTGGGAGTCAGAAGGACGTGGGTTCTAATCCTGGCTCCACCACTTGTGTGCTGTGACCTTGGGCAAGTCACTTAACTTCTCTTTGCCTCAGTTCCCTTATCTGTAAAATGGGCATTAATACCACGAGCCTCATATGGGGCATGGACAGTGTCTAACGTGACTAGCTTTTATCTACCCCAGCGTTTCTTAGTGGCTCAGTGGAAAGAGCCCGGGCTTTGGAGTCAGAGGTCATGGGTTTGAATCCCAGCTCTGCCACTTGTCAGCTGTGTGACTCTGGGCAAGTCGCTTAACTTCTCGGTGCCTCATTTACCTCATCTGTAAAATGGGGATGAAGACTGTGAGCTCCACGTGGGACAACCTGATTCCCCTGTGTCTCCCCCAGCGCTTAGAACAGTGCTCGGCACATAGGTAAGTGCTTAACAAATACCAACATTATTATTATTATTATTATTACCAGAAGAACCCAGGTCCTCTGACTCCCAGGCCCGGCCTCCTTCCACTAGACCATCCCGCTTCCCAGTGATTTTCACAGTGGTTTCGCAGCGATAACCTAGTTTCGCTTGGAGACGGGCAGGGGCTGAAGAGCAACAGGAGGCCACTTGGCGGGGATCTTATTGGGTGATGTCTGGCACAAAGAAAGTGCTTAACGTACCCATAAAATTAAAAGAGGAATGTTGATTCTTCTATTCTCTCCCCCTGTTTAATAAGATGCCGGGCATGTAGTAAGTGCTTAATAAATAGCATTTAAAAAAAAAGAGAGAAATGTTGATTTCTCGATTCTATCTCAGTGCTTAGTACAGTGCCTGGCCAAAGCGCCAAAGACCACCAAAAGAAAAAGAATGATCACACATCAGTCGTGATAAATCAAGGAGAGATGTCTACTCCTCTCTTCTCTCCCAGCACTTAGTACACGCACTGTACCCAATAAATCTTCTCACTGTACCTCCATCTTTTCTATCGCGCTGCCCACCCCTCGCCCAAGTCCTGCCTCTGCAACGCCCTCCCTCCTCAAATCTGATAGACGGTGACTCTCCCCCGCTCCCCCTGCCTCAGCCCTCCTTTCCTCATCTCCCACTCCCTTCTGCGTCACCCTGACTCGCTCCCTTTCTTCATCCCCCCTCCCGGCCCCACATCCCTCATTTATTGATTTCTATTCACGCCTGTCTCCCCCCCCTAGCCTGTACGTTCGTTGTGGGCAAGGAATGTGTCTGTTTATTGTTGTAGTGTCCTCTCCCAAGCCCCAGTGCTCTGCGCACAGTAAGGGCTCAATAAATACGATCGAATGAAGGAACGAATAAATGCTTAATGACTGTTTCTATGTGGGGAGAGCGCCAGGCCCACACCCAGGATCTTCGAAGGGCGTGATTTCTACAAGATCAAAAGAGGGGTTTGAAAGCTTCCTCCTCTCAGAAAGCCCAACTGCGACCCTCGGCCGAGAATCGAACCGTCCTCTCGAAAATCTGAACGTAATTAAGACCCCCACGCTGCCCTCCCCCACCCGCCCATCCGGGCCCTGGCCAGAAAGAGCCTATCAGAAGACCACATTTGATACTCTGAAAAAATAAAACGTTCTGATTTCAAAGGTTAAGAAAAATAAAGGCTGTTTACTGCACAGGCGTAGGCTTCTGGCTAAGTCGTCTGGAAGATCCTGCACTAAATTGGAAAAACGTGAGCCAGTTAAGGTTCCTCAATCAGGTTGAAGCAGTAGCTTTTCCTCCCCGGGGTCTATCTGATCCAGGAAGTCTAAACACACTTTTAGAGTTAAAACGATGTCTGGGGCTCAGATTTGCAATGACATTAAGCTTCAGAGGGCCGGGGGGGGGGGGAGGAGGGGGGGGTTGGGGGTCTGACTGCCAGAGGCCCCCCAGGAAGCAAACCCACCCCCCAGGGGCAAATCCGCTCTCTTCCCCGCTCCCTGCTTTGAGCAAGTCTCTGCTCAGACCAAGTTTTCCTTCCTCCTGCTCCAATCTTGGCCTCTCTGGGTCACGTCACAAACTCCTTGAGGGCAGGAGGACTTAGATCTTGCTCCTGGGGTAAGGGTGGGAGGAGGAAGAGGGGCTTTCCCAAGCGCTCGGTACAGGGCCAGGCGCCCAGGTGGTAGTCAGTGTACACAACTCACTAAATGACGGACTCGGTGATGGATTATCGAGCGCCTAGACTGAGCGCTGGGCCCGGAGATAAACTGAGCCCTGGGAGGAGCACTGGGCTGAGTGCTGCGACCCGGTGACAGACCGAGGACTGGACTGAGCGCTGGAACGAGCACTGGAATGAGCGCCGGACCCGGGGATAGACTGAGCACCGGACTGAGCAATAGACTTGAGTGTTGGACGTGGAGATAGACTGGACCTTGGACAGAAGACTGGACCGAGCGCTGGATCGAATGGTGGATCGAATGCTGAACTGATGACTGGACAGAGGAGGCGGGGGGAGATGGGGGAGGGGAGTATTCATTCATTCAATCGTATTTATTAATAATAATAATAACTGTGGTATCTGTTAAGCATATACTATGTGCCAGGCACCGTACTAAGCACTCGGGGGAGATACAAGCAAATGGGGTTAGACATAGTCCCTGTCCCACGTGGGACTCACAGTCTCAAACTTTCCTGAGCTCTTACTGTGTGCACAACACAGTACTAAACGCTCGGGACAGTACAATAGAACAGACACATTCCCAGCCCACAACGAGCTGACAATCTAGAGGGGAAGACAGACATCAATAGAAATAAATAAATGACGGATTTGGATATAAGTGGTGTGGGGCTGGGAGGGAGGATGAATAAAGGGAGCGAGTCAGGGTGACGCCGAAGGGAGAGAAGAGGAAAAGGAGCGGGGGGGTGGAGGGAAGGGGGATGGAGATGATAATAATAATTAGGGTATTTGTTAAGTGCTTACTAAGTGCCAGGAACTGTATAAGCGCTGGGGTGGATACAAGCAAATCGGGTTGGACACGGTCCCTCTCCCACATGAGGCTCGCAGTCTCCAACCCCATTTTAGAGATGAGGGAACTGAGGCCCGGAGAAGTGAAGCGACTTGTCCGAGGTCACACGGCAGACGAGTGCCGGAGAGGGGATTAGAACCCACGACCTCCTGACTCCCAGGCCGGGGCTCTAGACACTGCGGAGACCACGGGAGGTGGGGGGGCAGGGAGAAGGGGATGTGATTGACGGACAGACAGACATTCAGACAGCATCCTGGCTGCAGGCAAGCCCGGATCAAGTTTGAGCAGGAAGGTCTAGGCCTCTCCCCTCCGGCTCCTCTCCATCCCCTGGTCTGAGACGGGGAGGGGGGTCCCCACTGTCCCCTGTTGCCCTCAGGGGGAGCCTGGGCAGAGCCAGCCCTGAGCTGAGGCCGGGGGACAAACCAGATTTGCTTGGGAAATTGTCCTATCCGCACATTAGCTCCGCACGTGCTAAGTGCTCAGTAAATACCATCAATTGATCGAATAATAATAATGTTGGCATTTGTTAAGCGCTCACTAGGTGCAGAGCACTGTTCTAAGCGCTGGGGTAGTCATCAGGTTGTCCCACGTGAGGCTCACAGTTAATCCCCATTTTACAGATGAGGGAACTGAGGCACAGAGAAGTGAAGTGACTTGCCCACGGTCACACAGCTGACAAGTGGCAGAGCCGGGATTCGAACCCATGACCTCGGACTCCCAAACCCGGGCTCTTTCTCCACTGAGCCACGCTGCTTCTCTATCGAATGATCACACCCACGGACACCCACCCTCACACACACTTAAACACAGCGTGGCGTAGTGGAAAGAGGCCGGGTTTGGGAGTCGGAGGATGTGGGTTCCAATCCTAGCTCTGCCACTTGTCTGCTCCGTGACCTGGGGCAAGTCACTTCACTTCTCTGGGCCTCAGCGACCTCATCTGGAAAATGGGGATTAAGATCGTGAGCCCCACGAGGGACAACCTGATTACCTTGTATCCACCCCAGCGCTTAGAACGGTGCTTGGCACATAGTAAGCGCTTAACAAATACCATAATAACGATAATAATGATAATTAATAACAGTCACCCCCGCGTGTGTCATTCCCACCCCGTGGGTTCTTACCTGGCAGTGGAAGACGTATTCTGGGGTGGTTTTCTTAAACTTCATGTTCCAAACCAAGGCCACCCCATCCGGTTCATGGGGCGTGTCTTCGTTGTGGTTGTAAGAGGCCACCATCAGCTCGGGGTACTGGAGGGAAGAAAGCCGGGCATCGGCGTGTGGCTACTACGGAGGCCGGCCAGTGCCCCGTAGACACCACCACCAGCACCAGCAGCACCACCACCGCCCGCCAAGAGTCCCCACGAGACCCCTCGTTCCTCTATGGCCGAACGAGAAGCGGTGCTGCCTAGTGGCTAGAGCCCGGGCCTGGGAATCGGAAGGACCTGGGTTCTAATCCCAGCTCCGCTGCTGGTCTGCTATGTGTGACCTTGGGCAAGTCACTTCTCTGTGCTTCAGTTCCTTCATCTGTAAAAGGGGGACTCAATCCTACTCCCTCCTTTGTAAAGTGTGAGCCCTATTCAGCGTGGCTCACTGGAAAGAGCCCGGGCTTGGGGGTCAGAGGTCATGGGTTCGAACCCCGGCTCTGCCACTTGTCAGCTGTGTGACTTTGGGCGAGTCACTTAACTTCTCGGTGCCTCAGTTACCTCATCTGTAAAATGGGGATTAAGACTGTGAGCCCCACATGGGACAACCTGATTCCCCTGTGTCTACCCCAGCGCTTAGAACGGTGCTCTGCACCTAGTAAGCGCTTAACAAATACCAACATTATTATTATTATTATTGTTCAGCACAGGGGCTGTGTCCCACCTGATTACCTTCTACTTACCCTAGTGCTCAGAACAGTGCTTGGCACACAGTAAGCATTAACAAATACTATTATTATTATTATCCATATGATGATAATAATAATAATATAATAATGCCTGAAGAGGATAGGGCCCCCACTCCCTGGAAAAGCCAACTATCAAAATGAGACCCAAATGTCAATTTAATCAGACATCTCAAATAAACCTCTGCTGCTTCTTTTATCCACACTCAAAAGATCCTCTGATAACGGGGCAGCTTTAATTCGCAACGTTGTTATCGTTATTTCTTCCTTTGGCAACTTGCTCTTCCTCCTTCTAAGAGTGGGGCATGGGGCACAAGGACCGTGTCTGACCTAATCAGCTTGACCTCCTCCGGCGCTCAGTACAGTGCTCGGCACACGGTGAGCGCTTAACAGCCCCTTTATTATTGTTAGAACTGCAGGACACATGGGGATTTGCGGGGAGGGGGGGATGGACCGCCCCATCCGGGCCCCCCACTAGGGCCCGAGGCTCCCTCCGGACCCCCGCTCTCCCCCCGCCGGGCTTCCAGGCCGGACCACGGGGGGCTTCTGGGAGGATCCCAGTGTGTGGGGGGGGTCCCTTGTTCCCTACCTGTACAGACCAGTCCATGCAGGTGACCACGCGATGCTTGGACCAGTGCTCGTCGTAGAACTGGCGATGGAAAGAGAGGTTGACGCCGGCCTGGACGTCCCTGCGAGGAGGGGTCAGCGGGGGGAGTCAGGGGGCGCAGAGCCGACCAGACCCCCTCCGGGCTCCCACCCCAGCAAACGCTGGCGAGCTCGGGGCCACGAACTACCCTCTCAGCCCCACCACCCCGGTGGTTGCCCATCCACCTCCTCATCAAGCAAAAACTCGTCACCATCGGCTTAAAGCCGTCCATCCCCTGGCCCCCTCCTGCCTCATCTGGCTACTCTCCTTCTCCAACCCGACCCGCACACTCCGCTCCTCTTAATGCCAACCTTCTCCCCGGGCCTCCATCTCGTCTATCTCGCCACCGACCCCTGGTCCACGTCCTGCCTCTGGCCTGGAACACCCTCCCTGCTCATATCCACCGGACAATTGACTCGCCCCCCAATTCAAAGCCTTATTGAGGGCCCGCCTCCTCCAAGAGGGCCTCCCTGAGTAAGCCCCCTTTTCCTCTTCTCCCGCTCCCTTCTACGTGGCCCTGACTCCTTTTATTCATCCCCCGTCTCGGCCCCACACCACTCACGTCCACATCTGTCATTTATTGATTCTTATTCATGTCCGTCTCTCCCTCTAGACTCGTTGTGGGCAGGGAATGCGACTGTTATATTGCGTTATCCTCTCCCAAGCGTTTAGGACAGTGCTCTGCCTACAGTGAGCACTCGATAAATACGATCGACTGACTCACTGAGGCTGGGGCCATTCCCCGGTTCCTCGCCCCCGGGAAGAGAGCCACTCTGAGATGTCAGAGTGGGAAGCAACATGGCTTAGTGGAAAGAGCACGGGTTTAGGAGTCAGAGGACGTGGGTTCAAATCCCGGCTCTGCCACTTGTCTGCTATGTGACCTTGGGCAAGTCACGTAACTTTTCTGTGCTTCAGTTACCTCATCTGTAAAATGGATATTAAAACTGTGAGCCCCACGTGGGACAACCTGATTACCTTGTACCCCCTCCAGCGCTTAGAAAAGTGCTCGGCACATAGTAAGTGCTTAATAAGTACCATTATTATTATTGTTATTAATATGTCGCCATCCAGCCCCCACAGCTGGATGGGAAGATTGATCACCCTTTCTGACCACAAGCAAACACACAAGGAGCTCTCGGTTCTCAGATCTCTGTCGACTCTCCCAGCAATCGATCCGTTAATCGTATTTATTGAGCGCTTTCTGTGGGCAGAGCACTGTACTAAGTGCCTGGGAGAGTACATTAGAACAGCATTCAATTAGTCAGTCAAGCGTACTTATTGAGCGCTTATACTTGGTGCAGAGAACTGAACTATGTGCTTGGGAGAGTTCAATTGAGCAGAGTTCAATCAGTCAATGGTATTTATTGAGCACTTACTGGGTGCAGAGCACTGTCCTAAGCACTTGGGAAAATACAATATAACAATAAACAGACACATTCCCTGCCCACAGGGAGCTTAGAATCTAGAGAAGGAGGCAGACATGAGACTAAAAGAATAAATTCCGGTTATGGACATAAGTGCTGTGCGGCTGAGGGAGGAGGGAATAAAGGTCGGGCTCATTTTCCCATTTTACAAGAAAGGAAACTGAGGCCGAAAGAGGGTCTGCAACTTGCCCAAGGCCACAAGACACCGGGTTTCTTGACTCCCTGTCCCCAAGGCCATGCTCTCTCCTTCTCAGAGGGTGGAGCGCTATTACCCCAGTGGGGCGGGGGGGGGGGAGACAAAAGGGGGAGCCTACCCCGAATCCTACTACGTTTCTCTCTCAGTCCCTCCTCCAGGCTTCTATTCCTCCCACTTTATTCCACTTGTTGCGCCTCTCAGAGAGCCAGTGAAAGAGCTGAGCCAAACTCGAAAGCTCCCCATCGTCAAAGCCCTCCAGAAATCACATCTCCTCAACGCCCCATCTCCCCAGCTAGACTCTCTGGCTCTGAGGAGGTCACTAAGGGCCTCGGGGCACTCTCCTCCCCTTCCCCGACCCGGCCTCAAAACGTCGCCACCCTGCCCGGTGCCCGGAGAAGGGACGGGGAAGCCGCGGACCCGTCTTTCTCGTCCAGCTCCCGGCCGCTGTAGTCAAAGAAGATGTCCGAGTCTTCGGCCAGCGCCCGCTCCATGACCCGGATCGTCCGGTCGAAGAAGATCAGGAATTCTTCCGAATGGAGAATCTGCTGTTTCTCCTCTTCGGTCAGCTCCCTGGGGGGTGCTGAGGAAGGGCGAGGTCAGTTGAGGACAGACAGGACAGGGCCAGGCAACGTGGCCTAGTGGGTAGAGCCCAGGCCTGGGAGTCAGCGGCGTCTGGGTTCTGATGCCGGCTCTGCCACTTGTCTGTTGCGTGACCTTGGGAAAGTCATTTCTTCCCAGAGAAGCAGCGTGGCTCAGTGGCAAAGAGCCTGGGCTTGGGAGTCAGAGCTCATGGTTTCGAATCCCGGCTCCGCCACTTGTCAGCTGGGTGACTGTGGGCAAGTCACTTCACTTCTCTGGGCCTCAGTGACCTCATCTGTAAAATGGGGATCAACTGTGAGCCTCACGTAGGACAACCTGATCACCTTGTATCTCCCCCAGCGCTTAGAACAGTGCTCGGCACATAGTAAGCGCTTAACAAATACCAACATTGTCATTTCACTTCTCTTGGCCTCAGTTACCTCACCTGAAAAATGGGGATTGAGACAGTGAGCGCCATGAGGGACAGGGACTGTGTCCAACCGGATTAGCTTGTATCTACCCCGGCGCTTAGAACAGTGCCCGGAACACAGTACGTGCTTAACAAACACCATTTAAAAAAAAAGAAAAGGAGCAGGCAGGGACGGGGGGCAGGCGAGATTGGGGAGAAGCGGTCCCGACCTCGTCACCCTCCCCATTGTCTGCCATGATTGTATTGACTAAGCGCTGACTCTTGGCCAAGCACTGTGCCGAACACTGGGGCAGACAGAGGGATACCAGATCAGACACGGTGCCCGTCCCACTCGGGACTCAGTCTCAAAGGGAGGGAAAGCATGTGTCTTCTCTCCTTACAAGGAGTAAACTGAGGCCCAGAGAGGTTAAGGAGCTCGGCCCAGGTCACGCAGCAAGCCGGGGGCAGAGCTAAGACTAGAACTCCAGGTTCCCAACCCCCAGGCCTCTCCCTGCAGGGCCAAGGGAGAGTGGTCTCAACATCCTTCTCCCCCGCTGCACTCCCAAAGAACCACACCGTGAGGTAAAAGTTCATTCCGGGAAACTAATAATGCCGGTATTTGTTAAGCGCTTACTGTGTGCCGAGCACTGTTCTAAGCGCTGGGGTAGATACAGGGGAATCAGGTCGTCCCACGTGAGGCTCACGGTCTTAATCCCCATTTTACAGATGAGGTAACTGAGGCACAGAGAAGTGAAGTGACTCGCCCACAGTCACACAGCTGACAAGTGGCAGAGCCGGGACTCGAACTCATGACCTCTGACTCCCAAGCCCGGGCTCTTTCCACTGAGCCACGCTGCTTCTCTGGGTTAACAATAATAATGAAACTGGGATAACAATAATAATGATAATGGTATTCGTTAGGTGCTTACCATGTGCCAGGGACTGTACTAAACACTGGGGTGGATAGAAGCAAATCCAGGTGGACACAGTCCCTGCCTCATGTGGGGCTCACAGTCTCAATCCCCATTTTCCCGATGAGGAAACTGAGGCACAGAGAAGCGGAGCGACTTGCCAAGAGTCACACAGCAGACAAGAGGCAGAGCCGGGATTAAAACCCATGACCTTCTGATTAGCGGGTCCACGCTCTATCCACCACGCCTTGCGGCCTTCCCGGCTCCCCCTGCCAGATGGGGAATTCCAAGAATTCCGGGGACGGGGAAGAGCCGCCAGATACCTGTTCCAATCAACTGCCCTCCCTCACTTCCTCCCTCCGTGCCCCAGTACCTTCTTCCACCTCTGGCTTCTGCTCCTGGTTTTCCGGGTCTGAGTCGCGTCTGCCCTTGGCCTCCACCAACTCTTCATCCTCCTCATCCTCTAAAAAGAAAAGCGGGAATGGGAAAAGACGCGCCCACGTGCTTCACTTCTCGCCGACCGAGGTCCGGGAGGGACGGAGGACGAGAAGGAGGGGGACACTATCCAGACCGCTTCGGGGCTTTCCGAGGAAGCCGCGGCGGAGGGCCACCGATAGCTGACGGACGGTGGTCACGGGGCGTCTAATCCCACCACAGATGCAGCCTCTGGCGGAGTGTGTGTGTGTGTGTGTGTGTGTGTAAGGCACGAGCCTTGAAGAGTGCCTGACAGCAGTGAGAATGTCCCAGACGTTATTTTTATTATTATTATTACTATCATCATCATCATCATCATTGTTGCACTCGTTTCGCACTTCTTAAGTGCCGCGCACTGTACTAAGCGCTGGGGAAGATTTAGGATAATCACGTTGGCCGCAGTCCTTGTCCCACGTAGGGCTTTGTCTCGGGGGGAGGAAGACCAGGTATTTTATCCCCGTTTTACAGAGGAGAAAACTGAGGCCCAGAGATGTGAAATAACTTGTCCAAGGCCACGCAGCAGACAAGTGGCAGAGCTGAGATTTGAACCCAAGCGTCCTGACTCCCAGGCCCGGGCTGCTTCCCCTAAGGCGTCATCAGCCCCCTGAAACCCACTGCCCGGAGCCGTAAGGCAGAGAGGGGGTGGGGTGGGAGGGGGGGCATGGACAGCAGTGCGGCCTAGTGGCTACAGCCCGGGCCTGGGAGTCAGAAGGACCTGGGTTCTAATCCCTGCTCCGACACTTGCCCGCTATATGACTTGGGTCAAGTCGCTTCACTTCTCTGTGCCTCAGTTCCCTCATCTGTAAAAATGGGGGTGAAGGCCGTGAGCCCCACGTGGGACAACCTGATGACCTTCTATCTACCCCAGCAGTTAGAACAGTGCTTGGCACCTAGTAAGTGCTTAACAAATACCATCATCATGTTTATGTGTATAGGGCACAGAAGAAGCAGCGTGGCGCAGTGGAAAGAGCGCGGGCTTTGGAGTCAGGGCTCATGAGTTCGAATCCCAGCTCTGCCACTTGTCGGCTGTGTGACTGTGGGCGAGTCACTTCACTTCTCTGTGCCTCAGTTCCCTCATCTGGAAAATGGGGATTAAGACTGTGAGCCCCACGTGGGACAACCTGATTCCCCTGTGTCTACCCCTGCGCTTAGAACAGTGCTCTGCACAGAGTAAGCGCTTAACAAATACCAACATGATTATTATTATTAGGGCACAATCGGATCAGACAGGCCCCATCCCACATGGGGCTCAGAGTCTAAGGGGGAGGGAGGCTGAGTATTGAAGCAGTGTGGCTCAGTGGAAAGAGCCCGGGCTTGGTAGTCGGAGGTCATGGGTTCGAATCCTGACCCTGCCACTTGTCAGCTGTGTGACTGTGGGCAAGTCACTTCACTTCTCTGTGTCTCAGTGACCTCATCTATCAAAGGAGGATGAAGACTGTGAGCCTCACATGGGACAACCTGATGACCCTGTACCTACCCCAGAGCTTAGAACAGTGCTTTGCACGTAGTAAACGTTTAATAAGTACCAATATTATTATTATTGTACATTTCCCCCATTTTTCAGAAGAGGAAACTGAGGCACAACCCTTTGCGGCAATCAGGGTCTCAGGCGCGGGCCAGCAGCGCCCTCTGCTGGCCATTCGGGGACCGACGCCAACGGCCCCGGCCCAGATAATAATAATAATAATAATAATAGTATTTAAGTGCTTACTCTGTGCAAAGCACTGTTCTAAACGCTAAGCTTGATCAGGTTGTCCCACGTGGGGCTCTCCGTTTTAATACCCATTTTCCAGATGAGGGAACTGAGGCCCAGAGAAGTGAAGTGACTTGTGCAAAGTCACCCGGCTGGCAAGCGGCAGGGCCTGGATTAGAACCCATGACCTCTGACTCCCAAGCCCGGGCTCTTTCCACTGAGCCACGCTGCTTCCCAATGGGGTCACCCGCGTTACTCAGGTCAATAAATCCGGCAAGGCCGGGGGGGACCCAGGGCAGGCCGGCCGGCCCACCTCCGGGGGGGCAATCCCTTGGGCGGACGGGGCTGGCCCCGGCCCTGCCGATAGGAAATGAGCCAGCTGAGAGCGGGGGTCCCTCTCCTGCCCGGGGTGGGGGCGGGAAGGGGGTCAGTCTTGCAGGCTGGAGGTCAGCACAGAAGCGGTCAGGGAATCAGCCGTCCAAAGCAGCGTGGCTCAGTGAAAAGAGCATGGACCTGGGAGTCAGAGGTCATGGGTTCGAATCCCACTCTGCTACTTGTCAGTTGGGTGACTGTGGACAAGTCACTCCACTTCTCTGTGCTTCAGTTACCTCATCTGTAAAACGGGGATGAAGACCGTGAGCCTCACGTGGGACAACCTGATTACCCCTTATCTCCCCCAGTGCTTAGAACAGTGCTCTGCACATAGTAAGCGCTTAACGAATACCAACATTATTATTATTATTATCAGGGGACATGGGCAGCTGGGCAGTGTGGGCAGGATGGGAAGGGAAGGGCCGTGGAGGCAGCGGGCAGTGCCCCGGGAGGGCACTGCACTGTAATTATAATAAATAACGACGGTATTTCTTACGCCTTTACTATGTGCCGAGCCCTGTTCTAAGCACTGGGGGAGCTACGGGATAATCAGGTTGCCCCATGTGGGACTCACAGTCTTAATCCCCCTTTTCCAGATGAGGTCACTGAGGCCCAGAGAAGTGGAGTGGCCCGCCCAAGGTCACACAGCGGACAAGCGGCGGAGACGGGATTAGAACCCACGTCCTCCGACTCCCAAGCCTGGGCTCTTGCCACTAAGCCGCGTGGCTAAACTGTGTGCAAAACGCTCGCATGTGCCTGTCCTGCCCATTTCTGTGGACAAAAGGGGCCATCCAGGGGAGGGAGACCCCCAGCGCTGGCTACAAAACCCCTGAAAGCCCCAGGAGGAAGGCCCAGGGGTGTGGCTTTATTAAAAAGCCTTTCTGTGATGCGACGAGATAATAAATATAACAATTGTGGTTTTTGTTAAGCGCTTACTATGTGCCAAGCCCTGTACTAAGCACTGGGGTGATACAAGCAAATCAGGTTGGCCACGGTCCCTGTCCCACGTGGGGCTCACAGTCTCCATCCCCATTTTACGGGTGAGGGCACTGAGGCCCAGAGAAGTGAAGTGACTCGCCCAAGGTCACACAGCGGCCAAGGGGCCACAGAAATGGGGCCACGGTCCGCGTGGCCTGTGACCGAAGCGGATCCCAGCGGAAGTGCCCGGTCGTGGCTTCTTGCCTTGGTCTGTCTTCCCCCTGGGCCACACTTGCCCCCCAGAGGTGCCCTGCCCTGCCCTGTTCTGTCCTGAACTGCCCTGCCCATAGCTCCTGGGCCCGGGAATCAAAAGGTCATGGGTTCTAATCCCGGCTATCACTTGTCTGCTGTGTGACCTGGGGCAAATCACCTCACCCAGTAGGACAGGGACTGGGTCTCACCTAATCACCTTGTATCTCCCCCAGCGCTTAGAACAGTGCTCGGCACATTGTAAGCATTTAACAAATACTATTATTATTATCATTATCATTATCATCCTTGCCCGACCGGTCCCCGCCATCCCAGACGTTGGCACGGTGGACTCACCACGGGATTGGCGGGGGACGCCGGGGGTTGGATCCGGATCATCTACGGTGGGCGGGGGGGGAAGAGGGGAGGGGGGTGCACTGGTAGGGGGGCTTATGTGGAGGGAGTTGGTCCCCCCCACTCACCGCCCGTCCTGCCCGCAAGGGTAGCCAAGGCATAAGCCCAACCCAGATGGAAGAGCCGGGCGGGTCCCCGGAGCCCCCAGTCCCCCGGAGTCCTGGACCCCCGGCCCAGCGACCCCCAGCCTCTCGACCCAATGCCCCCCTGCCCCCCGGCTCCCCTGGCCCCCCAGGCCCTCGGCCCAGTGACCCCCCCCAGCCCCCCCGACCTCCCCACCCTAGTGATAGGCAGCCCCCTGGGCCCCCACACCCTTACCCCTATGATCCCCAACTCCTCAGCCTCCCAACCCAACAACCCCTAATCCCCCGGTCCCCAAGGCCAGCGACCCCCCAGCCCCTCAACCCAGTGACCCCCAGGCCCCTAGCCTCCCGGCCTCTCTACCCAATACCCCCCAGCCCCTCGGTCCAGCGACCCCCCACCCCCCCAGCCCCCAGGACTCCCACCCCAGTGATCCCCAGCGCCCCCAGCCCCTCACCCCAGTAACCCCCAGTTCCCCAGCCAGCCCACGCCTGGCCCCCGGCCCCCAATCCCAGCGACCCCCCCAGCTCTTCAATCCGTGACCCCCAGTCCCCCAGCCTCCTGGCCTCTCAGCCCAGTGACCCCCAGCTTCGGGCCAGCGACCCCCAGGCCCCCAGCCCCCCGGAGAGGTGAAGCAGAACTGCTCTCCCAGGTGTGGCGGGTCTGCTCCTCAGCTCGCGGGTTGACCCCTCTGCCCCCCGCCCCATCTTCCCCTCTCCCACGGGGCCCCAGGGCTGATCCCGGGCCCCCTCCCCAGCCCCAGCCGGGCATCACCCCTGCACTCACAGACCCCCTCATCCCCCCAAAACTCTTATTTCCAGAAGCCTCCCCGGCAGAGACAAAGGGATAACACGCCTGACCCCGGCCGGAACCCTCTTGTCCAGGGCAAGGAAGCTCCTTGTGGGCAGTGAATGTGTCTGCTTATTGTTGTATTGCACTCTCCCAAGTGCTTAGCACAATGCCCCGCGCACAGTAAGTACTCACTAAATACAAATAAATGAATGAATGATCAAGTGTGACCCACCCCAGCTTCCCCACCAGACCCCTTCCACCCTGAGCAAATGTGACCCCTGACCCCACCCAGAGCAAGGGTGACCCCGGCCCGGATCCGGCCCGCCCCCGGCCCCTCCCCACGTCCCAGAGCGGCACCAGAGAGCGGAAAGCAGGAATCGCGGAGCGTGTCGCGCGCTGTCGTCACCTTCGGCGGCGGATTGGAAGGCCGTCAGAGGGGTCTGGGTCTCCTTGGAGTAGGTCACCAGCTCCCGGGGCAGGAAGTCGGCCTGGGTCAGCTTGGACACTCCCAGTCTATGCAGCCTGTGCCTGGGGTCGGGCCGGAGAGCGGGGGTCAGTCAGGGGTGGCCGAGGGATGGGGAGGGGGCCGCGCCGCCCCAGACCGCCAGAGGTTCACGTTACCCCAATCCCGGGCCTGCTGCGGATCGCTCTGCGGGGACAGCCTCATCTCCCGTCCCCACCTAACCCCGCGAGACCCCCAACCCCTTAGCTCGTGGAAAATCCACCTGGCCGGGATCCAAGGGGCGTCTACACCACCGCCTCTGTCACCTGGGTAATTCCACAGAGAAGCAGCGTGGCTTAGTGGAAAGAGCCCAGGCTTTGCAGGCAGAGGTCATGGGTTCTAATCCCAGCTCTGCCACTTATCAGCTGTGTGACTTTGGGCAAGTCACTTCACTTCTCTGTGCTTCAGTTACCTCATCTGGAAAATGGGCTTTATTAATAATAATAATAATAATGTTGGTATTTAAGTGCTAGCTATGTGTCAAGCACTGTTCTAAGCGCTGGGGTAGGTACGAGGTAATCAGGTTGTCCCACGTGGGGCTCACAGTTTTCATCTCCATTTCATAGATGAGGTAACTGAGGCACACAGAAGTGAAGTGACTTGCCCAAGGTCACACAGCTGACAAGCGGCGGAGCCAGGATTAGAACCCGCGTCCTCTGACTCCAAAGCCCAGGCTCTTGCCACTAGGCCACACTGCTTCTCATTAAGACTGTGAGTCCCGTGTGGGACAACCTGATTACCTTATATCTACCCCAGTCCTTAGAACAGTGCTTGGCACATCGTTAGCACTTAACAAATACCATCATCATCATCATTATTATTATTAGAAGATGTACTTCCCCTGAACAGATGGTGGACTCAACTGTCACTACCGCTCTCTCAAGTGAACCTCGTCAGAAGGACCTGGGTTCTAGTCCCGGCTCTGCCCCTCGCCTGCTCTGAGACTTTGGGCAAGCCACTTCACTTCTCTGGGCCTCAGTTACTTCATCTGGACAATGGGGATTAAGGCCGTGAGGCCCCTTGTGGGACATGGACGGTGTCTGACCCGATTAGCGGCGCTTAGTACGGTGCCAGGCACATAGCGCTTAGCAAATACCATAAAAAGGATGCTCTGTACAGTGTCCTGCACCCTGCAGATGCTCGGGACAGGGCCTTGTACCTAGTAAACACTCAGCACAGTGCCCCGCACCCAGGAGGCATTCAGTAAATAGTACTGGCTGATGGAATTTCCCCTCGAGAAGGACAGAGGAGGCTCAGTGCATGAAGGAATGAAGGCAGGGCATGTTCTAGGTGAGATCTGACAGACTGAGAGGGGGCATTAATCGGGGAAGATCGCCTCAGTCTCCCCTCTCCATCCCTGGCTCTGCCCCAGTGTCCCAGCACGGACCATCCGACACCCCTGACTCTCCCCTCTCCATCCCTGACTCTCCTCCAAGTGACCGCAGCAAGGACCGTCCAACCCCCGCCCCCGACTCTCCTATCTCCATCCCCGATTCTTCCCTCCTGATGGACCAGGATGGACCAGGCAACGTCCCTGACTTTCCCCACTCCAGCCCTGACCCTCCCCCAGTGACCCAACATGGACCATCCGACACCCCGACTCTCCCTTCTCCATCCCTGACTCTCCCTTGGTGACCCAGGATGGACTGTCCAATCCCCGACTCTCCCCTCTCCATCCCTAACCCTCCCCTCGTGACCCTGCAGGGACACCCCACCCCCCCACCTCCATCCCTAGCTCTCCCCCAGTGAGCCAGCTCGGACACTCATCCCTGGCTCTGTCCAAACCGCTCTGGACCTGCCGGAGTCTCCTTTTGCCTGGCTCCCTGGGGGCCCGGATTCCCCGCGCCCACGTCCAGTCCACGGGGAGAAGCTGTGCTTCCTACTCTTGGTTCCGAACTTGCGGCCCTGAGGCTATTTCTAGTTGACTTTTGGGGGTCACCAGTCAGCACCCCTTCGAAAAGTCATGGGGGTTGGACAGTCCAGAGTCAGGGGTGCCGGATGGTCCGTGCTGGGTCACCGGGGCAGAGTCAGGGACGGAGAGGGGAGAGTGAGGAGATCTTCCCCGATTAATGTCCCCTCTCAACCTGTCCCTCCCAGCCTTCCCGGCAGGATTCCTTTCCTTTCTGGGGTGACAACCCGGAAGATAGGGGTTAGGGCGTCCAGAACTCACTCTACGATACCCATCCTGTCCTTTCCCAGAAATTAGAATAATAATTCTGGTATTCGTTAAGCGCTCAAGCACCGTTCTAAGCGCTGGGGTGGACCCGAGCAAATCTAGTTGGTCGCAGTCCCTGTCCCCCATGGGACTCACGATCTCAATCTCCATTTTGCGGATGAGGTAACCGAGGCACAGAGAAGCGAAGTGACCTGCCCAAGGTCACGCAGCCGACAAGAGGCAGAGCCGGGATTATCCGGTTCTGGGAGGTAGGAAGAGGAGAATGATGACTCCCATTTTACACGTGAGGAAACTGGGGCCCAGTCCTAAACCGACCACCCGGGTGACTTGGGGACCGGAGTCGGGGGAATCACTCACTCAATCGATCGGGTCGGCATAGCGCTTACCGCGTGCAGAGCATTGTACCGAGCGCTCGGGAGGAGGGAGAGCAAGGAGAAGCGCCAGCCGCAAGAGAGATCCCTCCACCCTCCGGAGACGGCCCCCTTCAAAGCATCCCAGCCCCGGAAGGCTCCCGGGAGGAAGCCCCAAGGCTCAGGAGATGCTGGAAGATGCGGGGGTGCGGGGAGGGGGCGACCCCGGAGCTCAAGCATTTCCCTGGGTGAGGGGGGAGGTTGAGAAGGGGGACGCGGACGGGACAAAGAAGGAAAGCGATGATCTGTACCCGAGATCCGTGTCCGACTGAAGCTGCAGAGCCGAGGGGTCCGTGTCCCACTGCAGCGTCCTAAGAGGGAACAGAACACCCCGGGGTCACCCTCTGGGGGGCCGCACCGTCTCGGCCCGCGCTCCCCCACTCGGGGGCTCGCCGCCTTACTGGGAGTGGGGGGAAGCGGGTGGGGTACACCGGATTATTGGGGCCCGCGGGTGTGGCCCACAGTCAAAGTAGGAAGGAGAACGGGTCTTGAATCCCCATTTTACAGATGAGGCAACTGAGGCCCAGAGGAGCGAAAGGACTGGCCCGAGGTCGCACAGCAGGTACGAGCCGGGATTAGAACCCAGGTCTCCTGACTCTCAGGCCCGGGCTCTTCCCGTTGGGCCACACCGCTCCTCCACAGCCATGCCACGGGCGGGCCGGGGGTCAGGGAGAACCTGGGAAAGGAAACGGGGGCCGCTCCGGGTTTGGCGATGGAGATTTGGGGGATAATTAGCTTGCTCTGCAACACCTTTCTAACCCGCTCCCAGGTAGGGGTGAGGGGGGTGAGGAAGGGGAGGGTAATCGGGTGGGGCACACTGGGTCACTAGGGGAGCAGGAGGGCACACCGGATTACCAGAGGGTGCGAGTGGGGCCACTGGGGCTACCGGGCGAGGGGGCGAGGGACTCTGGGTCATCGGGGAGCAGGTGAGGTGCACCGGCTCACCAGCAGCACGGGTGGTACGCGGGCAGGCTGGGCACACATCGGCGGTGGGGTGCACGGGGTCGGCAGGCGGGCCGCACGGGGGGGACCATCGGCACGGGTGGTACGCAGGCAGGGCCCAAGGAGCGGGAGCGCCACGTGGGTTGGCGGGCTAGCGCAGGGGGCCGCACAGGGTGAGCATCAGCGAGGATTGCATGGGGGAGGAGGGCACCGGTGAGCACACCTCGCACACGGGACCACGGGCCGGGACAACTGTCAGACTCTCCGTGGAGGCCCCGGGGAAGAAGCCCCAAACTGATCCCGGTGGGTCGGGCCTGGGCTCGGCCCAAGACAGGGGTCCGGGCCCCGCGAGCCCCAAGCCCCGAGCCGGGGGTGGGCCCGTCCAGGTGGACCGATGGGTCAGTCTAAGTAGGACGCAGAACGGACTTTGAATCCCCATTTTGCAGATAAGGGAACTGAGGCGCAGAGAAGTGACGGGACTTGCCCAGGTCGCTTATTATTAATAGTTATTAACATCATTATTAAGTAAGGAGAACCAGCGTGGTCTAGTGTCTAGAGAACAGGCTGGAAAGTCAGAAGGTCCTGGGTTCTAATCCCCTCTCGGGCACTTGTCTGCTGTGTGACCTCGGGCAGGTCACTTCACATCGCTGAGCCTCAGTGACCTCATCTGGAAAACGGGGATTAAGACTTTGAGCCCCATGTGGGACAACCTGATTACCCAGCGCATAGAAGCAGCGTGGCTCGGTGGCAAGAGCCCGGGCTTGGGAGTCAGAGGTCATGGGTTCGAATCCCGGCTCCGCCGCCTGGCAGCTGTGTGACTGTGGGCGAGTCGCTTTACTTCTCTGTGCCTCAGTTCCCTCATCTGTAAAATGGGGATTAACTGTGAGCCTCACGTGGGATGACCTGATTACCCTGTATCTCCCCCAGCGCTTAGAACAGTGCTCTGTACATAGTAAGCGCTTAACAAATACCAACATCATCATTATTATTAGAACAGTGCTTGGCAAATCTCTGATTCTTTGACCCCATCCAATTTTCTCAAGTTCATCATGCCCCATTTAGTCACCATATCCAAACTACTTTCCCCTGATGACTAAACTGACGCCCTCAACTCCGCCCTCTTGTCTATATGTCCATATTTATAATTCTATTTATTTGTATTGATGCCTGTTGACTTCTTTTGATGTGTATCTATCTATAATTCTGTTTATTTGACTTGTTTTGATCTCTGTCTCCCCCCTTCTAGACTGTAAGCCCGGTGTGGGCAGGGATTGCCTCTCTTTATTGCTCAGTTGTACTTTCCAAGCACTTAGTACAGTGCTCTGCACACAGTAAGCGCTCAATAACGACGATTGAATGAATGAATGATTGAATTGAAAGAATACGATTGAATTGAATGAATGAAATAGTAAGCGCTTCACAAATACTGCTATTATTACTATTATCCCTTGGCACAGAGTAAACATTTCCTAAATGCCATTTGTAGAGCAGGCTTAGCCTTTGTCGGTCTCTCTTATTTATTGAACGCTTACTAAGTGCAGGGCACTGTATTAAGCACTTGGGAGCTGACAATATGATCATAATAATAATGTTGGTATTTGTTACGCGCTTACTATGTGCAGAGCGCTGTTCTAAGCGCTGGGGTAGATACAGGGTCATCAGGTTGTTCCACGTGAGGCTCACAGTCTTCATCCCCATTTTACAGATGTGGTCACTGAGGCACAGAGAAGTGAAGTGACTCGCCCACAGTCACCCAGCTGACAAGTGGCAGAGCCGGGATTCGAACCCATGACCTCTGACTCCCAAGCCCGGGCTCTTTCCACCGAGCCACACAATATAGCAATACAAGAGGCATATTCCCTGCCCACGATGAGCCTCCTTCCCTCCCTCTCCTCTCTTCCTCTTCCCTTCCTGTTCCCCAAATCCCTGGGTTTCCAGAAGATGCCCAGTGCTCTCCCCCGCCCCATCCAACACATAGTCTGCCAATCCTATTTACTGAGCGCTTCCTCTGTGCGGAGCACCATCCTAAGCACCTGGGCAAGTATGGAAGCAGCGTGGCTCAGTGGAAAGATTCCGGGCTTGGGAGTCAAAGGTCAAGGGTTCGAATCCCGGCTCTGCCCCTTGGCAGCTGGGTGACTGTGGGCGAGTCACTTCACTTCCCTGTGCCTCCGTTACCTCATCTGTAAAATGGGGATTAACTGTGAGCCTCACGTGGGACGACCTGATTTCCCTGTATCTATCCCAGCGCTTAGAACAGTGCCCTGCACGTAGTAAGCGCTCAACAGATACCAACATTATTACTTAACTTCTCTGTGCCTCAGTTCCCTCATCTATAAAATGGGGATTAAGACTGTGAGCCCCACGTGGGACCACCTGATTACGCTGTATCTAACCCAGCGCTTAGAACAGTGCTCCGCACGTAGGAGGCGCTTAACAAATACCAACATTATTATGATGATGATGCTATAAGAATATAGCAGACATTCGCTCCGCATCATGACACGAGGACCCCCCTCGAGACCTGCCAGACTGCAGTCCCCCCTTCTCCCCCGGCCTCCGGCTGACTTCCCATCCGTCCTGGGGCTGGCTGGACCCACGCCACGCGGGCCCGTCGGAGTTGGCATTTAGGGACGCGGGGCGGGAAAGCAGGCAGGGGCGGGAAGCGATGGAGACCGAGCCGCCTTCCGGCCGGAAGACGACACCTCTGGAATCCCGAGCCACCCAGGCGGCGGGTGGAGCTGAAAACCCTCAGGAAGCCACCCCCATCCCGCTGGGATGCGCAGGGTCCACAAAACATTCACTCAGTCATTCAATCGTATTTATTGAGCGCTTACTGTGTGCAGAGCACTTGGGAGAGTACGATACAACAATAAACGGACACATTCCCTGCCCACGATGAGCTGACGGTCTAGAGGGAGCTTACACGCACCCACACACGCGTACACAAGTATACACACACATCTTGCAAGAGCCTCCACTGGTTGCCCGCCCACCTCCGCATCAAACAGAAAGTCGTCACCGTCGGCTTCAGGGCCGTCCATCCCCCGGCCCCCTCCGACCTCACCTGGCCGCTCTCCTGCTCCAGCCCGGCCCGCACGCTCCGCTCCTCTAATGCCAACCTCTACACCGGGCCTCCATCTCGTCAATCTCGCTGCCGACCCCTCGCCCCGGTCCTGCCTCTGGCCTGGAACGCCCTCCCTAACCTCAGACCCAACGACGACTCTCCCCGCTTACAAAGCCTCGTTGAAAGCTCACCTCCTCCCAGAGGCCTTCCCTGACTGCGCCCTCCTTTCCTCTTCTCCCACCCCCTTCTGCGTCGCCCTGACCTGCTCCCTCTCTTCATCCCCCCTCCCAGCCCCCCACCACTTAGGTCCACATCTCTCATTTATTGATTTCTATTCCTATCTGTCTCCCCCTCTAGACTCTCAGCTCGTCCCAAGTGCTTAGTACAGTGCTCTGCGCCCGGTAAGTGCTCAAAAAGTACAATCGAATGAATGGGAACGTGTCTGTTCTACTGTTCTATTGTACCATCCCAAATGCTTAGTCCAGTGCTCTGCACACAGTAAGCGCTCAATAAATACGACTGAATGAATGAATGGGAATGCGTCTGTTCTACTGTTCTACTGTACCGCCCCAAATGCTTAGTACAGTGCTCTGCACACAGTAAGCGCTCAATAAATACGACTGAATGAATGAATGGGAATGTGTCTGTTCTATTCATTCATTCAATAGTTTTATTGAGCGCTTACTATGTGCAGAGCACTGTACTAAGCGCTTGGAAGGAACAAGTCGGCAACAGATAGAGACTGTTCCACTGTACTCTCCCAAACGCTTAGCACAGTGCTCTGCCCACAGTTAAGTGCCCAATAAGTACGACTGAATGAGTGAATAATAATGTTGGTATTTGTTAAGCGCTTACTATGCGCCAAGCACTGTTCTAAGCGCTGGGGGAGATACAAGGTAACCAGTTAGTCCCACGTGGGGCTCACAGCCTCAATCCCCATTTTACAGATGGGGTAACTGAGGCACAGGGAAGTTAAGTGACTCGCCCAAGGTCACACAGCTGGCAAGTGGCTGAGGCGGCATTTGAACCCATGACCTCTGGCTCCCAAGCCCGGGCTCTTTCCACTGAGCCACGCTACTTCTCTGAATGGGAATGTGTCTGCTCCGTTCTTCTATCGTACCGTCCCAGACGCTGCTTGCAGAGCCCCCCCCGCACCGTAAGCGATCAATCCATATGATTGCTATTGGCAGAAGGCGGCACGCACCCACGGGCTTCGCTCTGAAATCTCCTTCGTGCCCAGGGCGGTTCCGTCCCCGGGCGATCCCGCGCTTCCTCTTACCTGGCCAGGGGTCCCAGGTCCCCGGAGTCCTGGCTGCCAGCATCGCTGGGCGTACTCTCTGATTTCGAGGAGGGAGACAGAGGGGTCAGAACTAAACAGTGGAGATAACAATGTCCTGTGTTAGGGCCCCAGGGCAGGGGCCCACCCGCCCGCTCCATAGGAAGCCCCCAGACCCCCCCAGGGACAGAGCCGGGGAGAGGGCAGCGTGGGACCCCCGAGCCCAGGGGGAGAGGCGGCCGGGGAATTTTCCATTTCGGGGAAGGGTTCTGGCAACCGAGGTTGGGACCGAGAGAGCCAGGGCACGTCTTCCTCAGACACCTTTCCCACTTTCCGCCCCAAATATTCATCCATTCATTCATTCAATCAATCGTATTTATTGAGCGCGGAGCACTGGACTGAGCGCTTGGGAGAGGACAATACCACAGTAAAGAGATGCATTCGCTGCCCACAGCGAGCTTAGCCGGATAACGGACCCCTGCCCTGCCCTGCCGAGGCGGGCCCGGGTCCCTGGGCTCGCCCCACTCTCGGGGCCGGACGACTCCTGGGCTCCTCGGGGGCCTTCGGCGGGACGGAAACCAAGTGTGAACCCAGGAGGTGGGGGTAGTTGGGAACGGGAGGATGCAAACGCTTAGTACAGTGCCTTGCGGTCATTAAGTGCCCCATAATGACCAGGATTGAGGACCCTCCCTGTGTGAGGGACCTGAAGCCTGCAGGCCCTGAGTGGGGAGGGGTTTTAATCAATCAATCAGTAGTACGTATTGAGCGCTTCCCGTGTGCAGAGCACCGTACTAAGCACTCGGGAGAGGACGGGAGAACAATACAGCAGACACGTTCCCTGCCCACAAGGAGTTCCCGTCTTCTGCGGGTGGACAGGGGCCCGATGATGACCTGGGCTGCATAGGGGTTGGGCGCTCTCTGCTTCCCCCGCCTCCCCCAGGGCCGAGTTTGTGGGCACACTGGGCATACACTGGGCAGCCTGGGCACCCCCAGCCCACACGCCTCCCCCCTGTGGTCTAGGTGGGGGGGAGGGAGCTGCCCCAGGATCACGGGGCCCGGGGCTCACTTGCTCACCTGTTGGGAGATGCAAATCATCCCTCCCAGACTGGACGGCGCAGAATGGACGGCTTTGGAGATAGCCACCAGCCCACGCCAATGACGGACCGGCCTGCTCTGGCCCGGGACCGCCCAGCACCCCCCCCGAAGGAGCAACGCGAAGGATGGCAGGCTTCCCTCTGGCGCAGCAGGGAGCCCCTGGCCCGCGTCCTGCCTCCTCAAATCTCACGGACAACGACTCTCCCCACCTTCAAAGCCTTACTGAAGGCCCATCTCCTCCAAGAGGCCTTCCCTGATTAAGCCCCACTTTTCCTCATCTCCCCCTCCCTTCTGCGTCGGCCTGACTCGCTCCCTTTCTTCTTCCCCCTTCCCAGCCCCACACCACTCGTGTCCATAGCTGTCATTTATTTATCTCTATTAATGTCTGTATTCCTCCCTCTAGACTATAAGCTTGGTGAGGGGAGGGAATGTATCCATTTATTATTGTATCGTCCTCTCCCAAGAACTTAGTCCAGTACTCTGCACACAGTAAGCGCTCAATAAATCGTAGAGGACAGAGCACGGGCCTGGGAGTCAGAAGGTCATGGGATTTAATCCCTGCTCTGCCACTTGTTTGCTGTATGACCTTGGGCAAGTCACTTCACTTCTCTCTGCCTCAGTTACCTCACCTATAAAATGGGGACTGAGACTGTGAACCCCATGTGGGACAAGGACTATGTCCAATCTGACTTGCTTGTATCCACTCCAGCATTTAGAACAGTGTCTGGCACATAGCAAGTGCTTAACAAATACTATTGAAAAATATACATATTAAGATAGAACAGTGCTTGGCACAAGTAAGCGTTTAACAAATACCATTACCATTATTATTATTATTATTATTAGAGAGGTGGTCAAAAGTGTTCAACCTGAGTTGCTTGTATCCACCTCAGCGCTTAGAACGGTGCCCGGTATATATTTAGGGCTTAACAAATATCATAATTAATAATAATAAATACGATTGAATGAATGACAGGCCCCGGAACCCCCCGCTCCCATCTCCCCACAGCAGTTGGAGAGAGGTTGAGAACCATTCTGTTGCCGAATTGTACCTTCCAAGCGCTTAGTACAGTGCTCTGCACATAGTAAGCGCTCAATAAATACTACGGAATGAACCGTCTCGCCAGGGCCCGACCCGAAACGCCCACCCCCGGGACCAAGGCCCGCTGGCGGCCCCCGGCTCTTTGACCCCTAGGGAGCCCCGGGACCACGAGGGGCGGCCGACACGGGGGGATGCCCACGGCTACCAACCTAGAGGCGGCTCGGACGAAATCCCGATGCTCTGCAGCAGAGCCTCGGTCTCTCTCCTCTTGCGGTCCAAGTCCGAGTCCTCTTGGATCGGCTCCTTCTTTTGCTGGAGTTCCGCCTGCAGGGGAGCACGAACCGACGTCCACGGCCGGGCCGGGGCACGGCGGGCACCGGACCCGGCCGGAGGGGCCGCGGGGCGCGCGAGGCCAACAGGGCCGTGAGCCGTCATCTGGCACCCTGGGAAGCGGGAGCCAGTGTGGTCTGGTGGACCGGTTCTAGACTCCGCTCTGACCCCAGGCTGCTGGGTGACCTCGGATAAGTCACCTCAACTAGGGCTGGGCGCCTACGGCCTCTCCGGACACCTCTCCGGTAATAATAATCGTACACATATGTTTAAATGGTATTTGTTAAGCACTTACTATGTGCCAGGCACCGTTCTAAGCGCTGGGGCAACTACCTAGTAAACAGGTTGGACACAGTCCAGGTCCCACATGGAGCTCACACTCTTAATCCCCATTTTTTACAGATGAGGGAACTGAGGCCCAGAGAAGTGAAGTGACGTGCCTAAGGTTACCCGGCAGACAAGGGGCAGAGCTGGGACTAGAACCGAGGTTCTTCTGACTTCCAGGCTTGTGCTCTATCCTCTAGACCCTGCTGCTTCTCAATTAATAATAAATTGATTTATTTAGCACTTATTTATGATTTAGCATCTAACACTGTGCTAAACCCTGGGGTAGAAACAAGGTAATCAGCTCACAGTCTTAATCCCCATTTTCCAGCTGAGGTAACTGAGGCACAGGGAAGTAAAGTGACTTGCCCAAAGTCACACAGCTGACAAGTGTTGGAGCCGGGATTAGAACCCACGACCTCTGACTCCCAAGTCCGTGCTCTTTCCACTGAGCCACGCTGCTTCAATAATAGTAATAACGGTGGTATTTGTGAAGCGCTCATTATGTGCCAAGCCCTGAGCTACGCACTGGGGTGGATAGATAGATAAACAGAAAGCTAGGTAGAGAGATAGACCGTAAATTCGTTGTGGGCAGGGAATGTGTCTGTTTATTGTTGTATCGTCCTCTCCCGAGCGCTTGATCCAGTGTTCTGCACACAGTAAGCGCTCAATAAATACGACTGACTAAGAAATAATCGTGCTAGACACAGACCCTGTCCCACATGGGTCTCACATTCTCAGAAGGAGGTAGAAGAGGTATCAAATCCCCATTTTACAGAAGAAGGAACTGAGGCCCAGAGAGGTGACACAACGTATCCAAGGAGAAACAGCAAACAAGTGGCAGAAATCAGATCAGAACCCAGGTCTTCGGACCCCCGAGCCATAGCGGCCTCTCCCTCCCCGCTGCTCACCTCTTTCCTCTTCCTCTCCTCTTCCTTCCGCTTCTTCTCTTCCCGGATCTGAGCCAGGCGCTGCTTCTTGCGTTCCAGTTCAGCTTTTAGGTCGCTTTTGTCGGACATGGCTGCCTCCTGGAGAGGGGGACGGGAGGAGATGCGTGGCCGCCGGGGTCCCCGGGGGACCCCCCGGTTCCCCGTCCTGGGCGGCCCCAGAACCATGGGGGTGCTGGACCAACGGGGGCAGAACCCGTGGGTGGCTTGGGCCGTACCGGACCATGAGAGACCAGATGTGTCCGTCGGTCAGTCGCATTTCTTGAGCTTTCACCCTGTGCAGAGCACTGTACTAAGCACTCGTTATTGTTAAGCGCTTACTACGTGCCAGGCACTGAAATAAGCGGCCCTGGGGTTGGACACAGTCCCTGTCCCTCTCACAGTCTTAGTCCCCATCTGGCAGATGAGGGAACCGAGGCGCAGAGCGGTGAAGCGACTTGCCCGAGGTCACATAGCGGAGGAGCTGAGATTTGAACCCAGGTCCTTTCTGACTCCCAAGCCCGGGCTCTATCAATTTCTAGAGTGCTGAGACTGTAGCCTGTGAGCTCGGTGAGGGCAGGGAACATGTTTGCCAGCGCTTAGAACAGTGCTTGGAACATAATAAGCGCTTAAATACCATCGATATCATTATTAACTCGGTTGCACTCTCCCGAGCAGCATGGCCTAATGGATAGAGCGCGGGCCTGAGTGTCATAAGGACCTGGGTTTATTTATTTTTTATGGTACTTGTTAAGCACTCACAAAGTGCCAAACACTTTACTAAGCACTGGACTTCCACCACTCGTCTGCTGTGGAAAGTCACTGCTTGGGTAAGTCACTTCCCTTCTCTGTGCCTCAGTTCCCTCATCTGCAAAATGGGGATTGAGACTGGGAGCCTCAACTTGTAACTACCCCAGCGCTTACATAGTAAGCGCTTGACAAACACCACGGGATTACTATTATAGTAAGTGCTCAATAAATACCATTGATTGACTGATCGATGGATTGGTTCTGTGCCCACAGGAGGCATCCACCACAGCGCGCTTCCAGGCACACATGAAGTTTACGCCTTGAAGAACTATGACCCACCCACCCGAACTTTGAGTTTCTTTACATTATTATTATTATTAATAAACATATTCCACCAGTTGAAAGCATTGATATATGAAATGTTAATGAGAGATAATTGCTCTCCCCCATCTTTTTTTTTTTTTTTTGGTATCTGTTAAGCGCTTACTATGTGCCGAGCACCGTTCTAAGCGCTGGGGTAGACACAGGGGAATCAGGTCGTCCCACGTGGGGCTCACAGTCTTAATCCCCATTCTACAGATGAGGGAACCGAGGCACCGAGAAGTTAAGTGACTTGCCCAAAGTCACACAGCTGGCAAGTGGCAGAGCTGGGGTTCGAACCCATGACCTCTGACTCCAAAGCCCGTGCTCTTTCCACTGAGCCACGCTGCTTCCATCTCAAAACCTAATTATAATTATAGTATTTGTTAAGTGCTCACTATGTGCCAGGCACTGTACCGAGCGCTGGGGTGGATACAGGTAAATCGGGTTGGACACAGTCCCTGTCCCATTTCGGGCTCACGGTCTTAATCCCCATTTTACAGATGAGGTAACTGAGACACAGTTACAAAATCGCCCAAGTCACTTAATTATTATTAATAATTATTAGCATCCCTATTAACTAAGGAGAAGCAGCGAGAAGCACACTGCAGCTCTAATTTTTGAAGCCCCATCTCCTCCAAGAAGCCTTCCCTAAATCCTCCTTTCCTCTTTTTCCACTCCCTTCTGCGCCGCTCTGACTCGCTCCTTCGTTCATCCTCCCTCCCATCCTCACGGCACATATCTATAGATCTGTAATTTATTTATTTATCTATTTATTTATATTAATGCCTGTCTCACCCGCTAGACTGTGAGCTCGTTGTGGGCAGGAATGTGTCTGTCTGTTGTTATACCGTAGTCTCCCAAGCGCTTAGTAGAGTGCTTGGCATAAAGTAAGCGCTCAATAAATACGATTGAATGAATAGATGAATGAATGAGTTACTTCCTCCGATTGATTCCCCAGGACAGGATTTGATTGGCAGGGTGAGGGAAGAAAATGGCAGCGGAAGCTCCATCAGGACACCACTTTGATGCCGGGATTTGTCCCGGTAATAATTACAATAATAACGTCGGTATTTGTTAAGCGCTTACTACGTGCAGAGCACTGTTCTAAGCGCTGGGGTAGATACAGGGGAATGAGGTTGTCCCACGTGAGGCTCACAGTCTTTATCCCCATTTTACAGATGAGGTCACTGAGGCCCAGAGAAGTGAAGTGACTTGCCCCCAGTCACCCGGCTGACAAGGGGCAGAGTCGGGATTCGAACCCGTGACCTCTGACTCCCAAGCCCGGGCTCTTGCCACTGAGCCACGCTGCTCCTCTACGTCCCTGTCTGACATTTGTTTCTGAAACGTACGGATGGATCCACCAGTGGGAATTTCTGAGTGCCTGCTGGGTGTACAGCACTGTACTAAGCGCTTGGGTGACGTGGTAGAGATGGTCAATGCCCACAGTGAACTTACAGTCTAGAGAGGGAGAGAGACATTAACAGAAATCAATAAATGACAGATACGGATAAAAGTGCTGTGGGGCGGAAGGACGGTGAATACCGAGCGCTCGAAGGGGACGGACCCAAGGGCGAGAGCTACGCACGAGGGAAAGGGCATCGGGACGAAAAGAGGATTTAATCAAGGAAGGCCTCTTGGAGGAGATGTGCTTCGATAAGGCTTAGAAGGTGAGGAGAGCGACTGTCTGCTAGGTCTGGGGACGGAGGGCGTTCCGGGCCAGAGGCAGAAAGCGGGCGAGAGGTTGGCGGCGAGAGAGACGAGATCGAGGTGCAGCGAGAAGGTTGGCATTAGAGGAGCGAAGCGTGCGGGCCGGGTTGGAGTAGGAGAGCAGCGAGGTGAGGTAGAAGGGGATTGAGGGCTTTAACGTCGAGGGTAAGGAGTTTCTGCTTCGTTCAGAGGCGGATGGGCAACCACTGGAGGTTCTTGAGAAGCAGCGTGGCTCAGTGGAAAGAGCATGGGCTTCGGAGTCAGAGGTCATGGGTTCGAATGCCGGCTCTGCCACTCGTCGGCGGGGTGACTGTGGGCGAGTCGCTTCACTTCTCTGCGCCTCAGTTCCCTCATCTGGAAAACGGGGATGAAGCCCGTGAGCCCCACGTGGGACAACCTGATTCCCCTGTGTCTCCCCCAGCGCTTAGAACAGTGGTCCGCACGTAGTAAGCGCTTAACAAATACCAACATCATTATTATCGAGGGGTGGGGAGACACGGACTGAACGTTTTTGTAGAAAAAAACCCAGCAGGACAGCAGAGCGAAGTACGATCTGGAGTGGGGAGAGACAGGAGGCAGGGAGGTCGGCAAGGAGGCTGATGCGCTCATCCGGGCGGGAGATTGCTAAAGTAGCAGTTTGGATGGAGAGATTTTCGCCGTGTCATGAAGGTTGAACCAACGGGATTTAGGGATAGAATGAATATTTGGGTTGAAAGAGAGACAGGAATCAAGGATAATGCCGAGGTTACGGGCCTGTGCCCTCTCTCAGAACCTGGAGCGTTTCTAGTGCTCTACCAATCTCAGCTATGGGAGGGAGAGGGAACTAATGTTGGTATTTGTTAAGCGCTTACTATGTGCACTTACTATTGATTCTATTTAGTTGCCATTGTTTTTACGAGACGTTCTTCCCCTCGACTCTATTTATCGCCATCGATCTCGTCCGTCCGTCTCCCCCGATCAGACCGTGCGCCCGTCAAACGGCAGGGACCGTCTCTATCTGTTGCCGACTTGTTCATTCCAAGCGCTTAGTACAGTGCTCTGCACATAGCGCTCAATAAATACTACTGAATAAATACTATTGAACGAATGTGCCGAGCACCGTTCTAAGCGCTGGGGTGGATACAGGGTAATCAGGTTGTCCCACGTGAGGCTCACAGTTTATCCCCATTTTACAGACGAGGTAACTGAGGCCCAGAGAAGTGAAGTGGCTTGCCCAGAGTCACACAGCTGACAAGTGGCAGAGCCGGCATTCGAACTCATGACCTCGGACTCCCAAGCCCGGGCTCTTTCCACGGAGCCACGCTGCTTCCCAGAGAAGCAGCGGGGCTCGTGGTTCAGAGGTGGTGGGTTCTCATCCCAGCTCTGCCACTTGTCTACTGTGTGGCCCTGGGCAAGTCACTTTAAAGTAATGATAATGATGGTATGTATTAAGCGCTTACTCTGTGCCAAGCGCTCTTTTAAGCGCTGGGGGAGGGGGGGGTGATACAAAGTAATCAGGGACAGTTTACAGCCCCATTTACAGACAAGGTAGCCGAGGCACCGAGAAGTGAGGCGACGTGCCCAAAGTCACACAGCTGACAGGTGGCGGAGCCGGGATTAGAACCCATGACCCCTGACTCCTAAGCCTGGGCTCTTTCCACTGAGCCGCGCTGCTTCTACTTCGCACTTTCCACTAGTGTTATTTTAGCGTCCCTGGCTATTGCTTCTACTCTACACTGTAAGTTCGTCGTGCACAAGGATGGTGTCTGTTTACTGTTGCATTGTACTCTCCCAAGCGCTTAGTGCAGTGCTTTGCACACGGTAAGCGCTCAAAAGATATGATTGCATGAATGAATACTCCAAGAAGCGCTCACACAGTGGTCTGAAGAGAGTAAAAGCTCAGTGATTGCTCCGCCCCCATCTGCCACCCAGCACAAAGCTCTCCCCGCAGAGAGCGCTCAGTAAATAGCACTGACTGGCATCCCCTGAGTTCCGCTGTAGCCCCACAAGTGCTTTTGGTCTTTTCCCCCCTCTAGACTGTCAATTCGTTACGGGCAGGGAACGCATCTCCCAGTAAACGCTCAATAAATACTACCGGTTGTCTATGCACTTGGATAATGATGATAATAATGATGATGGTACTTGTTAAGCGCTTACTATGTGCCAACCACTGTTCTAAGCGCTGGGGTTGATACCAGGTAAGCAGATTGTCCCATGTGGGGCTCACAGTCTTCATCGCCATTTTCCAGATGAGGGAACTGAGGCCCAGAGAAGTTGAGTGACTTGCCCAAAGTCACACAGCTGACAAGTGGCGGAGCCGGAATTGCAGTCACTTCTCTGGGCCTCAGTTCCCTCATCTGGAAAATGGGGATGAAGACTGTGAGCCTCACGTGGGACGACCTGATGACCCTGTATCTCCCCCAGCGCTTAGAACAGTGCTCTGCACATAGTAAGCGCTTAACAAATACCGACATTATTATTATTATTAGAACTCCCTTCAAGGATCTTCCCCCTTCAAACACTTGCCATTCACCCCGCCCTCAGCTCCATGGCACTTGGGTCCAGATCCATAATTGATTTTAATGTCGTTCTCCCCCTCTAGACAGTAAGGTCACTGTGGGCGGGGAATGTTTGGGCCAGCTCTGTTGTACTGGACTCTCCCAAGCGCTTAGTACAGTGTTCTGCCCACTTGTAGAAACTTTTCATTAAGTTTCTATAATAAATAAATACCACTGATTGATGGATTGATTGGTTGATTTCGCGTCAGCCCAGGAACCCTCGGCACCGTACTCGTCCGCTCAACTGTATAGATCTTCATTACCCTATTTATTTTGTTAATGAGATGGACATCACCTTGATTCTATTCTATTGTTTTAATTAGATGTTCATCCCCTTGATTCTATTTATTGCCATTGCTCTCGTCCGTCCGTCTCCCCCGATTAGACCCTGAGCCCGTCAAAGGGCGGGGACCGTCTCTATCTGTTACCGATCTGTCCATTCCAAGCGCTCAGTCCAGTGCTCTGCACGTAGTAAGCGCTCAATAAATACTATTGAATGAATGAATGAATGAATGACTGGCAGGGGCATCCAGTCCTGTGCCTTGGCTGTTCCCGGGACACGACACGAGATCTCCTTCTCTCCCCTAATAATAATAACACTAATTAGCACTATAATTACTTTAATTATTATTATGATTTTTGTTGTCGTATTTGTTAGGCGTTTACTATAGGCCAGACCCTGACTAAGCGCATGCGCTAATCAGACTGGAAACAGGTTGGACCCTGTGCAAAGCACTATACTAAGTGGTTGGCGGCATGCTTTAGTGGACAGAGCCCGGGCCTGGGAGTCAGAAGGACCTGGGTTCTCATCCCAGCTCTGCCACTTGTCTTCTGTGTGGCCTTGGGCAAGTCACTTTAAAATAATAATAACAATGATGGCATGTGTTAGGCGCTTACTATGGGCCAAGCGCCGTTTCGAGCGCTGGGGCGGATACGGAGTAATCAGGTCGTCCCACGTGGGGCTCACAGTCTTCATCCCCATTTTACAGATGAGGCAGAGAGAAGCGAAGCGACCTGGCCAAAGTCACGCAGCTGACAAGTGGCAGAGCCGGGATTAGAACCCACGACCTCTGAATCCCAAGCCCGGGCTCTTTCCACTGAGCCCCGCCGCTTCTCTGGGCCTCAGTTACCTCATCTGTAAAATGGGGATCGAGACTGTGAGCCCCTCGTTGGACAAGGACTGTATCCAACCCGATTTGCTTGTATTAACCTCAACGCTCAGTACAATCTCTGGCACATAGGAAGCACTAACAAATACAAATAATAACAAATAATAATATTATAATCATTATTATTACAGGGGAAGCAGCGTGGCTCAGTGGAAAGAGCCCGGGCTTCGGAGTCAGAGGTCATGGGTTCGACTCCCGGCTCTGCCACTTGTCAGCTGTGTGATGGTGGGCAAGTCACTTCACTTCTCTGTGCCTCAGTTACCTCATCTGTCAAATGGGGATTAAGACCGTGAGCCTCACGTGGGACAACCTGATTAACCTGTATCTTCCCCGGCGCTTAGAAGAGTGCTCTGCACGTAGTAAGCGCTTAACAAATACCAACATTATTATTATTGTTACACAGTTCCTCTCCCACATAGAGCTCCCAGTCTTCATCCCCATTTTACAGATGAGGTAACTGAGGCCCAGAGAGGTCAAGTGGCCTGCCCGAGGTCACACAGCAGACAAGTGGCGGAGCCGGGATTAGAACTGAGGTCCTTCTGACTCCCAGGCCCGAGTTCCAGCCACTGGGCCACAGCAGGCAAGTGACGGAGCCGGGATTAGAACCCGGGTCCTTCTGACTCCCAGGCCCGGGCTCTACCCACTAGGCCACGCTGCCTCTCCTCCTCCACAACGGGGGAGGGGCAGTGGCCACAGCCGGCTACCGTGGCTGCAGCCGGCCGCCCGCTAGAGGAAGAAGGGGAGACGTCTCCCACAAGTACGACATCTGAGATGGCTCTTTCCCTAGGAAAATGATTTCAGTCAATCCATCAATCCATGGTATTTATTGAGCGCTTACTGCGTGCAGAGCGCTGTGCCGAGCCCCGGGAGGGAGCACAGCACAACACGCCGGCCGCCCGCTAGAGGAAGAAGGGGAGACGTCTCCCACAAGTACAGGGACTGAGATGGCTCTTTCCCTAGGAAAACTATTGCAAACAATCAATCCATCAATCCATGGTATTTATTGAGCGCTTACTATGTGCAGAGCGCTGTGCCAAGCCCCCGGAGAGAGCACAATACAACACAGTCGGTAGACACGTCCCCTGCCCACAACGAGCGCTCCGCCTATAATGTCCTTTGGACCGCTTGCCAGCCGTGTGACTGTGGGCAGGTCCCTTCGCTTCTCTGGGCCTCAGTGACCTCATCTGTAAAATGGGGATTCAAACTGGGAGCCCCACGTGGGACAACCTGATCACCGCGTATCTCCCAGCGCTTAGAACGGTGCTCGGCTCATAGTAAGCGCTTAACAAATGCCATAATTTATTTATTTTATTTTTACTTTTGTCCTTTAGATGAAGAGAGGAAGGGGGAGATTCCGACGTCTTGAGATGAACTTCAAATATAAACCGCAGGCGGCAAAACCTTTAAGTAGCGATGGTGAAACAATCGTGTACAATTCTTAGACCTACAGAAAAAACCTGCACGATTTTTAAAAACTAGAAATACAAATAATGGCAAGATGACACCACGTGAAATAATAATGATGATAATAATAATAATAATAATGTTGGTATTTGTTAAGCGCTTACTATGTGCCGAGCACTGTCACCACGTGAAATAATAAGAATAATAATGTTGGTATTTGTTAAGCGCTTACTATGTGCACAGCACTGTCACCACGTGAAATAATAAGAATAATGTTGGTATTCGTTAAGCGCTTACTACGTGCAGAGCACTGTTCTAAGCGCTGGGGGAGATACAGGGTCATCAGGTGGTCCCACGTGAGGCTCACAGTCTTAATCCCCATTTTACAGGTGAGGTAACTGAGGCACAGAGAAGTTAAGTGACTTGCCCACAGTCACACAGCTGACAAGTGGCAGAGCCGGCATTCGAACCCGTGACCTCTGACTCCCAAGGCCGGGCTCTTTTCACTGAGCCACACAAGTTATTAGCAGAAACTGGAATAATGAATTATGAAAACTGGAATGGTCACCGCCAGCATGTAACCGGATTCTATGTCAAGAAAAGCATCCCAAATTGTGCACGTAAAAAGTGAACGGGTGTTCCGTAGGCCGCATTAAACGTCTTGCGAGTCATTGCAGTAATAAAGCAGGGAAGCAGCGTGGCTCAGTGGAAAGAGCCCGGGCTGGGGAGTCAGAGGTCATGGGTTCGAATCCCCACTGCCCCACTTGTCAGCTGTGTGACCGAGGGCAAGTCACTTCACTTCTCTGGGCCTCAGTGACCTCATCTGTCAAACGGGGATGAAGACCGTGAGCCTCACGTGGGACGACCTGATCACCCTGTATCTACCCCAGCGCTTAGAACAGTGCCCGGCACGTAGTAAGCGCTTAACAGATACCAACATTATTATTATTATTATTCTCTGGGCCTCAGTGACCTCATCTGTCAAATGGGGATGAAGACCGTGAGCCTCACGTGGGACAACCTGATGACCCTGTATCTACCCCAGGGCTTAGAACAGTGCTCGGCACATAGGAAGCGCTTCGCGAATGCCGACATTATTAATAACGTTGGCAGTTTTATACCACGCTAACCGAGGCAATAAAGCCACCGCCGGCTTGTCAATCAAAAAAGGAACGATTGAAAATCATCTCCTCCAAGAGGCCTTCCCCGACTGCGCCCTCCTCTCCTCTTCTCCCGCTCCCTTCTGCGTCGCCCCGCCTCGCTCCCTTTCTTCATCCCCTCTTCCAACCCCACACCGCTTATGCGTCCATCTCTGCCATTTATTGATTTCCGTCGACGTCCGTCTCCCCCTCTGGACCGTCAGCTCGTTGCGGGCAGGGAATGGGTCTGTCGATTGCCGAAGCGTTCTCTCCCCGGTGCTTAGCCCAGTGCTCCGCACGCAGTAAGTGCTCGATTCATCCATTCAGCGGTATTTATCGAGCGCTTACCGCGTGCAGAGCACTGTATCAATCGCCGGACCACTGTACCGAGCGGTAGCTCCATGACTACGATTGACTGAAGGAGGCCCGGCCCCCGGTCCGGACCCGTCCTTTCCGGCCAAGGCTGCGGACCTGGGCCCGGGCCGCATTCTCGGCCACGGCCGTCCATCCGTCGACCCGTCCATCGGTCGATCGACCGGTCCATCGGTCGATCCGTCGATCCGGGGCGTTTATTGAGAGCTTCGGTCGGCCCGGCTCCACGCCGGTCGCTAGGCCTCATTCCGCTTTCTCAGACGCCCCCCAGATCGGGTGACCGGGGTGACCGGCTACACCGAACCCCGGGGGCCACCGGGCCTCCCCCCAATCCCCCCACCCAAAAGCAGGGTCTCGGCTCCTCTGACCCCGAGGCGGAGTCCGGGAGCAGGGAGGGACCCCTGCCCGCTCCTACAGGCCCGGGCCCTGCACACTGACTGATCACCACCCCCCGCTTTGCCCCCCACCCCCTCCCCCACCGTCTCCCCTCCCCCTCCCTTCGGCAGAGACCCCCTCCTCTGCCCCCGGCCTCCCCTTTTGGGACAGGGGGAGGCGGGGCAATCTTTCCTGATGGAAATGGGGGTCGCTCCTTCCCAGCCCCTCCCCACATTACCCTCCTCACCCCCCTGGGGGCTTCAACTCCCTCATCCCTTCCTTCTGGGGGAGGGGAGGCGGGGCCAGCTTTGTTTCTGGTTCTGGGGAGACTCTGGCGACCCCCTCCCCCCAAACCCAAGTTCAGCTTCCTGGGGTGGAGGGGAAGGGAGCGACAGTTCCGAGTGACCTTCACCCCCGTCCCTTCCCCATGCCCCCCTTCTCCTTCCTCCTCCTCCCTCATCTCCCTCCCCCTTCACCCCCCACCCCACTCCACACTCCTATCACCCCCTCCTCCCCCTCCCCATCACCCCCCACCTCACTCCATCACCCCATCACCCCCCTCCTCCCCTCCTCATCACCCCCACCCCACTCCATCACCCCTATCACCCCCCTCCTCCCCTCCTCATCACCCCCACCCCACTCCATCACCCCTATCACCCCCCTCCTCCCCTCCTCATCACCCCCACCCCACTCCATCACCCTTATCCCCCCCCTCCCCTCCCCATCACCCCCACCCCACTCCATCACCCTTATCCCCCCTCCTCCCCTCCCCATCACCCCCACCCCACTCCATCACCCTTATCCCCCCCTCCTCCCCTCCCCATCACCCCCACCCCACTCCATCACCCTTATCCCCCCCTCCTCCCCTCCCCATCACCCCCACCCCACTCCATCACCCCTATCACCCCCTCCTCCCCCCCTCCCATCACCCCCACCCCATTCCATCATCCCTATCACCCCCTCCTCCTCTTCCCCATCCCCCTCCCCCCAGGCCCTGTCACCCCCAACTCCCCCATCCTTCCTCCTCCCACCCCCATCCTCCTGCCCCCTCCGCCTCCCCCCTCCCCCCACCCCCCCAGCCCTCTTTCCCCATCCCCTCCACTTCCCCCAGATCCCCCATCCTTCCCCCATCCCTCTCCCTCGCCCCCCGTCCCCGCTGTCCCCGCTGTCCCCCGGTGGGCCCCGGCCCCCCCGGGGGGGCAGTTTTACCTCTGCGGGCGTTGCGGGGCGTTGCGGGAGACAGGGATGCGGAGGAGGCGGGGGGGGGGGGGAGGCGGGGAGGACGAGGGGAGGATGCCGGGGGGATGGAGGAGGGGACGGAGGAGGGGATGGGGCGGCGGCAGGGAAATGTGCTGCCTCACTGTGCTACGCACGGGTCCCACCTCGGGGACCCGCCCCCCAACCCCGCCCCCATAGCAACGGCCCCCACGGCCACGCCCCCGCTTCACGCCCCGCCAGCCACGCCCCATAGCAACCCTCCCCTGGCAACGCTCCCGTAGCGACGCCCCATAGCGACGCTTCCATAGCGACGCCCCCATAGCCGCATCCCCCCCCCCCCCCGCCCCCCCGAGAATAATAAGGCCGGGATTTGTTAAGGGCTTATTATGCGCCAAGCACTGTTCTAAGCGCTGGGGAGGATACAAGGTCATCAGGTGGTCCCACGTGGGGCTCACCGTCTTCATCCCCATTTTCCAGATGGGGTCGCTGAGGCACCGAGGAGTGAAGGGACTGGCCCGAAGTCACACGGCTGAGAGGTGGCGGAGCCGGGGTTAGAGACCATGACCCCAGGATTCGAGAAGCCGCGTGGCTCCGTGGAAAGAGCCCGGGCTTGGGAGTCAGAGGTCATGGGTTCGAATCCCGGCTCTGCCACTCGTTCATTCAATAGGATCTATTGAACGCTTCCTATGTGCAGAGCACTGTACTAAGCGCTTGGAATAGACAAAGCGGCAACTCCTCAGCTGTGTGACCGTGGGCGAGTCACTTCACTTCTCTGTGCCTCAGTTCCCTCATCTGTCAAATGGGGATGAAGACTGTGAGCCTCACGAGGGACAACCTGATTACCTCGTATCTCCCCCAGCGCTTAGAACAGCGCTCTGCACATAGTAAGCGCTTAACAAGTACCAACATTTAGACCGTAAGCCCGTCAAAGGGCGGGGACCGTCTCTATCTGTTACCGATTTGTCCATCCCAAGCGCTTAGTCCGGTGCTCTGCACATAGTAAGCGCTCGATAAATACTATTGAATGAATGAACATTATTATCATTATTATTATGACCTCTGACTCCCAAGCCCGGGCTCTTTCCACTGAGCCACGCGGCTTCTCTTATAGCAGCGAAGCCGCGTGGCTCAGTGGAAAGAGAGCGGGCTTGGGAGTCAGAGGTCATGGGTTCGAATCCCGACTCCACCGCTAGTCAGCTGGGTGACCTTGGGCAAGTCACTTCACTTCTCTGGGCCTCAGTTCCCTCATCTGTCAAATGGGGATTCAAAGTGTGAGCCCCACGTGGGACAATCTGATCACCTTGTATTCCCCCAGCGCTTAGAGCAGTGCTTTGCACATAGTAAGCGCTTAACAAATACCACAATTTCTTTTTATGGCCCTGCCCCCAGGGTCACACCCCAGCAGCCATGTCCCCCCATAACAACGCCCCCAGGGCTCTTTGTAAACCACTGTCTTAAGCGCTTGGAAGAGTCCAGTCTAACAATATACATCATTCATTCATTCATCCATTCAGGCAGTCCTATGTATTGAGCGCTTACTGTGTGCAGAGCACTGTACTAAGCCCTGGGGAAAGTACAATTCAGCCACAGAAAGAGACAATCCCTACCCAACAGTGAGTTCACAGGGTAGGAGGGGGGAAGCAGCCACACGTCCTGCCCTCAACCAGCTTCCAGTCCAGAGGAAGAGGACACGGAGAAGCCGGGATACATAATAATAATAATAATGCTATTTATTTAGCACTTACTATGTGCCGGGCGCTGTACGAAGCGCTGGATCAGCATGGCCCGGCGGCAAGAGCCCGGGCTTGGGAGTCAGAAGACCTGGGTTCTAATCCCGGCTCCACACTCCTCTGCTGTATGACCCTGGGCAAGTCACTTCACTTCTCTGGGTCTCGGAGACCTCACCTAGAAAATGAGGATTAAGACTGTGAGGCCCGTGAGGGACAACCTGATGACCTCGTATCTCCCCCAGCGCTTAGAACGGTGCTTGGCACATAGTAAGCGCTTAACAAATACCAACATTATTATTATTATAAATGCTCCACAGCTACTTCCCGTCCTCCCTCAGGCCGGCAGGGATGGCCTCGTGGGCAGTGGACGTCCACGGGAGAAAGCGGAGCCCATTCTCGGAGATGGCCCTGGGGACCCGGGAGGCAGTAGGGGTCCAGGGGTCCCGAGACCCGGGTTCGAGTCCCAGCTCCTCTCTGGCCTACTGTGTGGCCGGGTCAACTCGACCTCTCTGAACCTCTGTTCCTTTCTCTGCACGATGGGGGCACAATCCCTCCTCTCCCATCTCCTGAAAGTCTGAAGGCGACTTGATGTCTTGACCCCGATGCCTGGCACAGTGCTTGGCACAGAGTAAGAGCTCCGGAAATGTAGATGTGATTATGGGGGAAGTGGCGTTGAGGAGGCCCAGCTCGGTGCACGATAAAAACAGCTGTGGCATTTAATAATGATGGTATTTGTTAAGCGCTTACTATGCGCCAAGTACTGTTCTGAGCGCTGGCGTAGCTACAAGGTGATCAGGTTGTCCCACGTGGGACTCACGGTCTTCATCCCCATTTCACAGATGGGCTAACTGAGACACAGAAAAGTTAAGTGACTTGTCCAAAGTCACACAGCTGATTGGTGGCAGAGCCAGAATTAGAACCCACGACTTGTGACTCCCAAGCCCAGGGTCTTGCCACTAAGCCACGATTTGTTAAGTGCTTACTATGTGCAGAGCACTGTTCTAAGCACTGGGGTAGATACAAGGGGTCCAGGTTGGACAAAGTCCTTGTCCCACATGGGGCTCACAGTCTTCATCCCTATTTTACAGGTGAGGTAACTGAGGCCCAGAGAAGTGAAGTGACTTTCCCAAGGTCACCCAGCAGACAGTCGGCGGAGCCGGGATTAGAACCCACGTCCTCTGACTCCCAAGCCCGGGCTCTTCCACTGGGCCTCGCTGCTTCTGCTCCGGAGCCCCAGGTCCAGCAATCCCCCCGCCTCAGGACCCCTGGCCTCGGGTGGGACTCCCGACACGCCCCGACGCCTCGCATGGTCATCCTGGCTGTGGCCGAGGGGCCGAGAATGATAACGTTGGTATCTGTTAAGCGCATACTATGTGCAGAGCACCGTCCTCAGCGCTGGGGTAGATCCGGGGTCATCAGGTTGCCCCACGTGAGGCTCACAGTCAATCCCCATTTTCCAGATGAGGTCACTGAGGCCCAGAGAAGTGAAGTGACTTGCCCACAGTCACACAGCTGACAAGAGGCAGAGGCTGGATTCGAACCCGTGACCTCTGACGCCCAAGCCCAGGCTCTTTCCACTGAGCCACGCTGCTTTGAGCCTCTCGTCCCCGGGGAAGGGGACGGGAGCTGGCTGCCTAATACGTCCCCCTCCTTTCCTCCCACAGGACCGCCGGGAGTCACTGGAAACCGACTATGGCGTCAAGGAAACACAGTCGGACTTTGATCCCTTCCAGTCGGATTGGGCCTCCTTGCACAAACAAGAGCTTTCTCCATCCCTCTGCCCTTCCCAACCCAACCACCCCCTTGCCCTCCTCAGCCCTCCCCCCGGCCCTCGTGGGCAGGGAATGGGTCTGTTCTATTGTCACATTGAACTCTCCAAGCACGGTGCTCTGCACACAGTGAGCGCTCAATAGATGCCGCTGACTGACAGGCTGACTGACTCCCAGTAGGGATGGCGAGTGAGACAAGGACTGGAGGGGAGTCTCTCCTCCTCCCCCTCTCCCGTCCCACCCCCTCGGCCCCGTACTCGTCCGCTCAACTGTATATATCTTCATCACCCTATTTATTTTGTTTAATGAGACGTACATCACCCTGATTCTATTTAGTTGCCATTGTTTTTATGAGATGTTCTTCCCCTCGACTCTATTTATTGCCATTGTTCTCGTCTGCCCGTCTCCCCCGATATTAATAATAATAATAATGTTGGTATTTGTTAAGCGCTTACTATGTGCCGAGCACTGTTCTAAGCGCTGGGGTAGACACAGGGGAAGCAGGTTGTCCCACGTGGGGCTCACAGTCTTAATCCCCATTTTACAGATGAGGGAACTGAGGCACAGAGAAGTTAAGTGACTTGCCCACAGTCACACAGCTGACAGGTGGCAGATCTGGGATTCGAACTAGACCGTGAGCCGGTCCAAGGGCAGGGACTGTCTCTATCTGTTGCCCATTTATCCATTCCAAGCGCTTAGTACAGTGCTCTGCACCTAGTAAGCGCTCAATAAATACTATTGAATGAAGGAATCAATCAATCAATGGTATTTATTGAGGACTTACTGGGTGCAGAGCACTGTACCAAGTGCTTGGGAGAGGACAATACAACAGAATCAGCAGCAAGGCCTAGTGGATAGAGGACGGACCTGGGTATCAGAAGGTCATGGGTTCTAATCCCCGCTCTCAATCTGTCTGCTGTTTGACCTTGGGTAAGTCAGTTCAATTCTCTGTGCCTCAGTTACCTCATCCGTAAAATGGGGCTGGAGACTGTGAACCCCACGTGGGGCGGGGACTGTGTTCAACTCGATTTGCTTGTATCTGCCCCAGCGCTTAGTTCAGTACCTGACACATAGTTTGTGCTTAACAAATGCCACGATTATTATTTGGAGTGCCCTCCCTCCTCATATGCAACAGGCAATGACTCTCCCCTATTTCAAAGCCTTATTAATAGTAATAGTAATAATGTTGGTATTTGTTAAGTGCTTACTATGTGCAGAGCATTTTTCTAAGCACTGGGGTAGATACAGGGTAATCAGGGTTGTCCTACATGAGGCTCACAGTCTTCATCAGCGTGGCTCAGTGGAAAGAGCACGGGCTTTGGAGTCAGAGATCATGGGTTCGAATCCCGGCTCGGCCATTTGTCCGCTGTGTGACTTTGGGCGAGTCACTTAACTTCTCGGTGCCTCAGTTACCTCATCTGTAAAATGGGGATTAAGACTGTGAGCCCCACGTGGGACAACCTGATTCCCTTGTGTCTAACCCAGCGCTTAGAACAGTGCTCGGCACATAGTAAGCGCTTAACAAATACCAACATCATTATTATTCATCCCCATTTTACAGATGAGGTCACTGAGGCACAGAGAAGTGAAGTGACACCCACAGTCACACAGCTGACAAGTGGCAGAGCCGGGATTCGAACCCATGACCTCTGACTCTCAAGCCCGGGCTCTTTCCGCTGAGCCACGCTGCTTATTGATGTCACACCTCCTCCAAGAGGTCTTCCCTGACTAAGCCCTCCTTTCTTCTTCTCCCACTCCCTTCTGCATCCCCCTGACTTTCTCCCTTCCATTCATTTATTCATTGTCGTAATTATTGAGCGCTTACTTGTGCAGAGCACTGTACTAAGCGCTTGGAAAGTACAGTTCGGCCACGGATAGAGACAATTCCTACCCAACAACGGGTTCACAGTCTAGAAGTGGGATACAGACAACAAGACAAAAAAAGTAGACAGGCATCAATAGCACGTATTTAGCATCCCTTTATTCATCCCCCCTCCCAGGCCCGGGAGCAGCGTGGCTTAGTGGCAAGATTCCGAGCCTGGGAGTCAGAGGTCGTGGGTTCTAATCCCGACTCCATCACCTGTCTGCTGTGTGGCCTTGGACCTCAGTTACGGCATCTGTAAAATGAGGAAGATAATAATAATAATGTTGGTATTCGTTAAGCGCTCACTGCGTGCCGAGCACCACTCTAAGCACTGCGGTAGATACAGGGTAACCAGGTTGTCCCACGTGAGGCTCACGGTCTTCATCCCCATTTTACAGATGAGGTAACTGGGGCACCGAGAAGTGAAGTGACTTGCCCAAAGTCACACAACTGACAAGCGTCAGAGCCAGGATTTGAACCCATGACCTCTGATTCCCCAGCCCGGGCTCTTTCCACTGAGCCACACTGAGGATTAGGCCTGTAAGCCCCATGAGGGAAAACCTACTTAGCTTGTGTCTATCCCTGCGCTTAGAACAGTGCTTGGCACATAGTAAGCACTTAACAGTACTATTATTATTATTATGTCCAGATCTATCATTTATTGATTTCTACTCGTGCCTGTCTCCCCCTCTAGACTGTAAACTCCTTGTTGACAGGGAATATGTCTATAATATTGTTGTGTGGTCCTCTCCCAAGGGCTTAGTACAGTGCTCTGCACCCAGTAAGCGCTTAATAAATACGATTGATGGATTGATTGATTTATTATGGGAAGCACCGTGGCTCAGTGGAAAGAACCCGAGCTTGGGAGTCAGAGATCATGGGTTCGAATCCCGGCTCCGCCACTTGTCAGCTGTGTGACCGTGGGTAAGTCACTTCACTTCTCTGGGCCTAAATTCCCTCATCTGTAAAATGGGGATTAACTGTGAGCCTCACGGGGGACAACCTGATTACCCTGTATCTACCTCAGCGCTTAGAACAGTGTTCTGCACATAGTAAGCGCTTAACAAATACCAGCATTATTATTTATTGACGGAGCTTCAGAATCCCCCCCTTCTTGTCCTGCTGCCTGGGGCCCCGAGCTGCTGCAGTGACGCGCAGAGGACACTAGAGGGCGCTAGAACCCTCCTCTCCGGTGACTTATATTCATTCATTCATTCATCCATCCATCCATTCATTCATTCCTTCATCCATCTATCCATTCATTCATCCATCCATCCATCCACCCCTCCATCCATCCATCCATCCCTCCATCCCTCCATCCCTCCATCCATCCATCCATCCTCCATCCATCCATCCAACCATCCATCCAACCATCATAATAATGTTGGTATTTGTTAAGCGCTTACTATGTGCCGAGCACTGTTCTAAGCGCTGGGGGAGATACAGGGTCATCAGGCTGTCCCACGTGAGGCTCACAGTTAATCCCCATTTTACAGATGAGGTCACTGAGGCACAGAGAAATGAAGTGACTTGCCCGTAGTCACACAGCTGACAAGTGGCAGAACACTGTTCTAAGCGCTGGGGTAGACACAGGGTCATCAGGTTGTCCTACGTGAGGCTCACAGTTAATCCCCATTTTACAGATGAGGTAACTGAGGCACAGAGAAGTTAAGTGACTTGCCCATAGATCCATCCATCCATCCATCCATCCATCCATCCATCCATCCCTCTATTCATTCATTCACTAGTATTTATTGAGCACTTACTATGTGCAGAGCACTATACTAAGCGCTTGGAATGGACAATTCCCTCCATACATTCATTCGATCGCATTAATTGAGCGCTTCCTGTGTGCGGAGCACTGTACCAAGCTCCTGGGAGAGTGCAATAGAACAATAACCACTAATAATAACGATAGCAACGATAGAGAAAGCAGCGTGGCTTAGTGGAAAGAGCCCGGGCTTGGGAGTCGGAGGTCATGGGTTCTAATCCCGGCTCTGCCACCTATCGGCTGTGGGACTTTGGGCAAATCGCTTAACTTCTTTGGGCCTCAGTGACCTCATCTTTAAAATGGGATTAAGACTGTGAGTCCCATGGGGGACAACCTGATTACCTTGTATCTACCCCAGCGCTTAGAGAGGTGCTTGGCACACAGTAAGGGCTTAACAAATACCATAATTATTAATAACCAGTCACATTTCCTGCCCACAACGAGCTGGCCCGGGTCTGTGTCTCTTCCTGGCTCTGAAGATGGTCCTGACCTGGAAATCCGAGGGTACCCTGTAAAGTCCTCCTGCAATCACACCTCCTCCAGGAAGCCTGCCCCGATGAATTCCCAACACCCCGAATCACCCCCACTGAGCACCCACCCTCAGCCCTTAGGTCCATGGGTATATTTCGGTGTATATTTCAGCGTTTAGAACAGTGTCCGGCATCTAGTAAGCGCTTAACAAACATCACAGTAATTTTTATTATTATTATATTTAATTATTTGCTCAGGTCTGTTTTTTCATGGTATTTATTAAGGGCTTACTAGGTGCCAGGCACTGTACTATGAGCTGAGGGTGGAAACAAGACAATCAGGTTTGATGTAGTCCAAGTCCCACATGGGGCTCCCGGTCTTAATCCCCATTTTACAGATGAGGGAACTGAGGCAGAGAGAAGTGAGGTGACTTACCCAGGGTCACGCAGCAGACGAGTGGTGGAGCCGGGATTAGAACCCAGGTCCTCTGACTCCCAGGCTGGTGCTCTATCCATTAGGCCACGCTGCTTCTCCTTACAGGGTGAGCGGGGAATGATCATCATCCTCCGCTGACCGTGAAGCTCCAGGCTCGTGGGGGAGCGGAAAGGGGTGGAGGGGCCCACGGGGGCAGTGAGGGTGGTCCAGCACAGTGGTCCAGCACAGTCCATGCCTTCCCCAGACCGGGCTGGCGCAAGGGGAATGGAGGAGGGGGTTGGGGTAAGAAGCTGAATGGAAGAGAAGCAGCGTGGCATAGTGGATAGAGCATGGGCCTGCAAGTCAGAAGGTCATGGGTTCTAATCCCGGCTCCGACACTCATCTGCTGTGTGACCTTGGGCAAGTCACTTAAGCCCATCAGTGGGCAGGGATTGTCTCTATCTGTTGCCGAATTGTCCATTCCAAGCGCTTAGTACAGTGCTCTGCACATAGTGAGCGCTCAATAAATACTATTGAATGAACTTCGCTTCTTCGGGTCTCAGTTACCTCGTCTGTAAAACGGGGAGCGAGACTGTGAGCCCCACGTGGGACAGGGACTGTGTCCAACCCAATTATCTTGTATCCACCCCAGCGCTTAGAACAGTGCCCGGCACTGTATTTATCATTATTATTATTAAGCTGGTCTCCAGTGCCCACTCCTCTCTCTCTCTCAGTGCTCTCTCTCAGTGCTCTCTGAGAGCAGGGGCAGGGGAAAGTCGGTCTCTCCTGTCTTCAAGACGCAGCCTGACCGGGCGGAAAGGGCGTAAATTTGGAAGTCAGGAGACCAGGGTACGAACCCCGGCTCTGCCTCTCGCCTGCCGAATGACCTTGAGCCAGTCACTTCACCAGCACGGTTTAGTGGATCGGGGTCTGAGAGTCAGAAGGACCCGGGCTCCCCCTCTTAGACTGTGAGCTCGTTGGGGGCAGGGATTGTCACTGTTTATTGTTGGATTGTTCTTTCTCAAGCGCTTAATACAGTGCTCTGCACACTGGAAGCGCTCAATAAATACGATTGAATGAATGGATAATCCTAGCTCTGCCTCCCGTCTGCTGCGTGACCTTGGGCAAGTCACTTTACTTCTCTGGGCCTTGGTTCCCTCACCTGTAAAATGGGGATTAAGACTGTGAGCCCCACGCGGGACAGGGACTGCGTCCAACATGATTACCTTGCATCTACCCCAGTGCTTAGAACTGTGCTTGGCACATAGCACTGTGCTCTGCGCATAGTAAGCGCTCAATAAATACTATTGAATGAATGAATAGCCCTTGACAAATGCCATTATCAATATTATTATTATTATGTCTCCCCACACTTCCCCCAAGGGTCTGATGGTGGTCCATCCACTTAGAAGAGAAATTCCTTTCCTTCAGCCTAAGACACTCCACCAACCATCTCCCTCCTACCTCACCTCGCCGACTTCCTACTAATAATGTTGGTATCTGTTAAGCGCTTACTATGTGCAGAGGACTGTTCTAAGCGCTGGGGTAGACACAGGGGAATCAGGTTGTCCCACGTGGGGCTCACAGTCTTAATCCCCATTTTCCAGATGAGGTCACTGAGGCCCAGAGAAGTGAAGTGACTTGCCCAAAGTCACACATTTGACAAGTGGCAGAGCCAGGGTTCAAACCCATGATCTCTGACTCCAAAGCCCGGGCTCTTTCCACTGAGCCACGCTGCTTCTCTGCACAACTCCATCTGCACACTCTGCCCCCCTAATGCCAACCTACTTTCCGTATCTCCGCATCATGTATCCCGCCACCAACCCCTTGCCCACTTCTCCCTCCCCGCTTGTATCCAAGTCGACCCCTGGCCCACGTCCCACCGCTGACCTGGAACTCCCTCCCTCCTCACATCGGCCAAACTAACTCTCTTCCCCCCTTCCAAGCCCTACTGAGAGCTCACCTCCTCCAGGAGGCCTTCCCAGACTGAGCCCTCCCTTCCCCTCCGCTCCTCCTCCCCTCCCCATCGCCCCGACTCCCTCCCTCTGCTCTACCTCCTTCCCCTCCCCACAGCACGTGTGTATATGCGAATATATTATTTGTTACTCTATCAATTTTATTAATGATGTGTATAGATCTATGATTCTATTTATCTATTTTCATTCATTCATTCAATAGTATTCATTGAGAGCTTACTATGTGCAGAGCACTGTACTAAGCGCTTGGGATGGGCAAATCGGTCTTTTGATGGTATTGCTGCCTGCTTGTTTTGTTTTGCTGTCTGTCTCCCCCTTTGTAACTGTGAGCCTGTTGTGGGGCAGGGATCGTCTCTATCTGTTGCCGAATTGTCCATTCCGAGTGCGTAGTCCAGTGCTCTGCACACCGTAAGCGCTTAATAAATACGACTGACTGAATGAATGAATCCAAGTCTAAGGCTCCCGTACTTTTAAAACCTTCCAAAAGCCCATGTCCTCCAAGAGGCCCTCCCAGACTAAGCCCTTTCTTTGCTCTATCCACCCTCCCCTCTGCATCAATTATGCCCTTGGCTATCCACCATTAATTATGAAGCAGGGGCAGAGAAGCAACCTGGCTTACTGGAGAGAGCCCTGGCTTGAGAGTCAGAGGACGTGGGTTCTAATCCTGGCTCCGCCACTTGTCAGCTGTGTGGCCTTGGGCAAGACACTTCACTTCTCTGGGCCTCAGTTCCCACGTCTACAAAATGGGGATTAAGACTGAGAGCCCCACGTGGGACGACCTGATTACCTTGTATCTACTCCAGCGCTTAGAACAGTGCTTGGCACAGAGTGAGCGCTTAACAAATACCATTATTATTACTACGTATCTGTAATTCATTTATTTATGTTAAAGTCTGACCCACCTCTAGATTGTAAGCTCGACGTGGGCAGGGAATGTGTCTGTTTATTGTTCTAGTGCACTCTCCCAAGCGCTCAGTCCAGTTCTTTGCCCACAGTAAGCGCTCAACAAACATGATTGAATGAATGAGTAAATGAACTGTGGACCCCTTTAGCACTTGAACGTTCCTCATAGCCCCAAGCATGTTGTAAATACACTCTAGAGGGTTTGGTTCATTCATCATTCAGTCATATTTATTGAGCACTTACTACGAGCACGTACTATTGAGCACTTAGAGAAGCAGCGTGGCTCAGTGGAAAGAGCCCGGGCTTTGGAGTCGGAGGTCATGGGTTCGACTCCCGGCTCGGCCACTTGTCAGCTGTGTGACTTTGGGCAAGTCACTTAACTTCTCGGTGCTTAGTTACTTCATCTGTAAAATGGGGACTAAGACTGTGAGCCCCACGTGGGACAACCTGATTTCCCTGTGTCTACCCCAGTGCTTAGAACAGTGCTCGGCACATAGTAAGCGCTTAACAAATATCAGCATAATGCTGGTATTATGTGCAGAGCACCGTACTAAACTCTTGGGAAAGTACAACACAAAAATAGACAGTGATTTGCCCTGACCACAGACATCAATCCAAATAAATAAACCTGAGGCACTCCCGTCTGAAAGGTCGGAATGCAGCTGACCTTTAACCTCTGACCTTGCCGGGTCGGGCTTCAGGCTGGCACGTCATGTCGCTGGAGGCAAGCGGGCACACCGAGCTCTGCCCTGGCCTGGCTGCTGGCCAGGGGAGTGGACAAGAGACGCGTCGGGGCAGAGACGGCCAGGGCTATCCTAAAGGTCCCAGCTTGTTTCTGCTCCAAAACAGGACCTGGGAAGTCCTCATTCCTTCATTCATTCATTCAATCGTATTTATTGAGAGCTTAGTGTGCGCCCAGCTCTGTATTAATTGGGAGACCACGATACAACGGTAAACTGACGTATTCCTCGACGATCAAGTCTCCCTATGAGATTCTGGGACAGGGAGGGGAGGGTCAGGGTGGAAGCGGGAGAGGCGGGGGTGGTGGGTGGCCCGTGTTGGGTCAGTGGGGGAGAGGCAGGGATGGACAGGGGAGAGGCAGGGGTGTGGGATGGTCCGTGCCGGGTCACTGGGGGAGAGTCAGGGATGGAGAGGGGAAGGTCAGGGGTGTAAGATGGTCCATGCTGGGTCACTGGCTGGTGAGTCCCATTCTGAAATGCCAACCAACCCTTTGGGTTACATTGGTGCTGAGAGTCAGGGATGGACAGGGGAGAGGCAGGGGTGGAGAGGGGAGAGTCAGGGGTGTGGGATGGTCTGTGCTGGGACAATGGGAGAGAGTCAGGGATGGAGAGGGGAAGGGCAGGGGGGTGGGATGGTCCGTGCTGGGTCACTGAGGGATAGTCAGGGATGGAGAGGGGAGAGTAAGGGGTGTGGGATGGTCTGTGTTGGATCCCTGGAGAGAGCTAGGGATGGGAAGGAGAGAGTCAGGGGTGTGGGATGGTCCGTGCTGGGTCACAGGGGGAGAATCAGGATGGAGAGGGGAGAGTCAGGGGTGTGGGATGGTCCGTGCTGGGTCACTGGGAGAGAGTCGGGGATGAAGAGAGGAAGAGTCAGGGGTGTGGGATGGTCCGTGGTGGGTCACTGGGGGAGAGTCGGGGATGGACAGGGGAAGGTCAGGGGTGTGAGATGGTCCGTGCTGGGTCACTGGCTGGTGAGTCCCATTCTGAAATGCCAACCAACCCAAAAGGATGTCAGGGATCCCAAACCCAAAGAGAGTCTGGGATGGAGATGGGGAGAGCCGGGGGTGGGGGAAGGTTCGTGCTGGGTCACCGGGTGAGAGTCAGGGGCGGAGAAGGGAGAGTCTGGGGTGGGGGAAGGTTCGTGCTGGGACACTGACCGGTGAGTCCCATCCCGAAATGCCAGCCAACCCTTGGGGTTACATGGGTGCTGCTAAGCAACCGGCAAAATAGACCAGTGTTCCCTAGCCAATTATATGACTCCTGGAAACTCTAGAAACAAGTCAGCCACCCAGTCCCTCAAACAATCGATTAATCAACCAATCGATAGTATTAACGAATAGCTGCTGGGAACGGAGCGTCGTATATATGTTTGGGAGAGTATAATAGACCGTCGGCTCGTCCTGGGCAAGGAACACGTCTACCACCTCGGTTGGATTGTTGTTTTTTTCATATAGTATTTTTATATGGTATTTGTTAAGCGCTTACTATGGGCCGGGCACTGTTCTAAGCGCTGGAGGGGGATACGAGGTAATCAGGTTGTCCCACGTGGGGCTCACGGTCTTCAACCCCATTTTCCGGATGAGGTAACTGAGGCCCAGAGAAGTCGAGTGACTTGCCCAAAGTCGCACAGCTGACAAGTGGCGGAGCCGGGATTAGAACTCACGACCCTTGACTCCCAAGCCCGAGTTCTTTCCACTGAGCCACGCTGCTTCCCTCCCAAACGCTTGGTACAGTGCTCTGCGCACAATAAGCACTCCATCGTCAATCATCATCATCATCATCAATAAATCGTATTTATAGACGCTCCTTCTAGACTGTGACCCCATTGTTGGGTAGCGATTGCCTCTATTTGTTGCCTAATTCTACTTTCCAAGCGCTCAGTACATTGCTCAGCACACAGTAAGTGCTCAATGAATATGACTGAATGAACGAATATTTACTGAGCATTTACTGTGTACAGAGCACTGTACTAAGCACTTAATAATAATGTTGGTATTTGTTAAGCGCTTACTATGTGCAGAGCACTGTTCTAAGCGCTGGGGGAGACACAGGGGAATCAGGTCGTCCCACATGGGGCTCACAGTCTTAATCCCCATTTTACAGTTGAGGTAACTGAGGCCCAGAGAAGTTAAGTGACTTGCTCACAGTCACACAGCTGACAAGTGGCAGAGCTGGGATTCGAACTCATGACCCCTGCCTCCAAAGCCCATGCTCTTTCCACTGAGCCACGCTGACTTGGGAGAGTACAATAGAACAACAGAACAGACACATTCCCTGCCCACAGTGAGCTTATAGTCTAGAGGGGGAGGCAGACATGAACATAAATGAATAAATTATGGATGTGGACGTAAGTGCTGTGGGGCTGGGATGAGGATGAGTAAAGGGAAGCAGCATGGCGTAATGGATAGAGCACGGGCCTGGAAGTCAGAAGGTCACGGGTTCTAATCCCGGCTCCGCCACTTATCTGCTGTGTGACCTTGGGGAAGTCACTTCACTTCTCTGGGCCTCAGTTCCCTCATCTGTAAAATGGAGATTGAGACTGCGAGCCCCATGTGGGACAGGGACATTGTCCAACCCGATCGGCTTGTATCCACCCCCAGCGCTCAGTACAGTGCCTGGCACATAATTAAGCGCTGAACAAATACCATAATTAAAGGGAGAGAGTCAGAGCGACGCGGAAGGGAGTGGGAGAAGAGGAAAGGAGGGCGCAGTCAGGGAAGGCCTCCTGGAGGAGATGGGCCTTCAATAATGTTGTGAGGAGGGGGAGAGCGGTTATCTGTCTGATATGAGGAGGGAGGGCGTTCCCGGCCAGAGGTGGGATATGGGCAAAGGGTCGGCAGTTAGATAGACGAGATGGAGGCCCGGGGAGGAGGTTGGCATTAGAGGAGCGAAGCGTGCGGGCTGGGTTCGAGTAGGAGAGCAGCCAGGTGAGGTAAGAGGGGGCGAGGGGATTGACTGCTTTAAAGCCAATGGTGAGGAGTTTCTTTCCGATGCAAAGAGGGAGTTTGACGCAGAAGTTGATTGATTGGTTACAAAAGAGCTTAGAAGACACATAATAATTATAATAATGATAACGTTGGTGTTTGTTAAGCCTTACTATGTGCAGAGCACTGTTCTAAGTCCTGGGGTAGATACAGGGTCATCAGGTTGTCCCACGTGAGGCTCACAGTTTATCCCCATTTTACAGATGAGGTAACTGAGGCCCAGAGAAGTTAAGTGACTTGCCCACAGTCACATAGCTGTCAAGTGGCAGAGTGGGATTCGAACCCATGACCACATTCCTGCTATCAAGGAGCTTCCAATCTAACAGAGATGACAGGCAGTTTTTTAAAAAATGTTTTGTTTTGTTTTTAATGGTATGTGTGAAGCACTTACTAAGTGCCAGACACTGTACTAAGTGCTGAGGTAGATACAAGCTAATCAGGATGGACACAGTCCATGTCCCAGATGGACTCACAGTTTGAATCCCCATTTTACAGATGAGGTAACGGAGGCACAGAAAAGTCAAATGACTTCCCCGAAGTCACAGAACGGATGAGTGGCGGAGCCAGAATTAGAATCCAGGTCCTCTGACTCCCAGGTCTGTGCTCCATCAACTAGGCCATGCTTTTTTAGACTGTGAGCTCATTGTGCACAGGGAATGTGTCTATTTATTGTTGTGTCATAGTCTCCCAAGTGCGTAGTCCAGTGCTCTGCACACAGTGAGTGCTCCATAAACATAATAATGATAATAATAATAATAATGTTGGTATTTGTTAAGCGCTTACTATGTGCCGAGCACTGTTCTAAGCGCTGGGGAAGACATAGGAGAATCAGGTTGTCCCACGTGCACTTGGAAAGTACAATTCAGCAACAAAGAGAGACAATCCCTGCTCACAGCCGGCTCACAGTCCAGCGTAGCTCAGTGGAAAGAGGCCGGGCTTGGGAGTCAGAGGTCATGGGTTCTAATCCCGGCTCTGCCGCTTGCCAGCTGTGTGACTTTGGGCAAGTCATTTAACTTCTCTATGCCTCAGTTCCCTCATCTGTAAAATGGTGATTAAAACGGTGAGCCCCACGTGGGACAACCTGATCACCTTGTATCCCCCCAGCGCTTAGAACAGTGCTTAACAAATACCACCATTATTATTATTATTAGAAGGGAGGAGATAGCAAAACAAGCAAACAGGCATCAGTAGCATCAATAGAAATAAATAGAATTAGAGAGATATATATACACATCAGAACAAGTTCCTCCTTGCTCTGCCCCATCCCTTGCCAACCCCTGCCCCAACCCAACCCTACCCCCGTTCCCCTGTCCGCTGCTCTGCCCCACTCCTGCATCCCCCCGGCGCCAGGTTTCCTGCTGCACTGTCCGGTGGGGAGGGGGCATCTGCACCAGACCCCTCCTTTTTTATTTTTATAGTATTTGTTAAACACACCAGACCCCTCCTTTTTTATTTTTATAGTATTTGTTAAACACTTCCTAAATGCCAGACCCAGTACTAAGCCCTGGAGTAGCTACAAGACCATCAGGTTGGACACCACAGTCCGTGTCCCACTCGGGGCTCACAGCTTTAACCCTCATTTTACAGATGAGGGAACTGAGGGCCAGAGAAGTGGAGCAAGGGGTCCAAGGTCACGCCGCAGCCACGTGGTAGAACCGGGGTTAGGATCCAGGTCCTCTGACTCCCAGGCCCCTGTTTCTTCCCACGAGGCCGCGCCGCTTCTCCTTGCTTCCCTGCTCCCTTCCTCATCTCCTCCGGGATGCCGGATTCCCAGCTGACCCGTCCAGTTTGGCCACCCGTTTGCCCTTTGGTGGGGGGAACGGGGAGACGGACCGCGGGCCCAGACCGGGCTGTCCGGTCAGCCCCACGCCAGTGTCTGGCCGGAGACGGAGGAGGGGGCCCGGGCGAGGAGGGGGCCCCGGCTCAGACGGTCTGACCCAGCCCGAGTCCCCAGCCCGGCCCCCCGGAAATGTCACGGTAAAGGACACAGATCCCTCACTGTCGGTTCTCCCGCTGCCCCAGGAGGAAATTGATGGCTCGGAGAAGTCTCTGAGACATCTCTGAGAAGGTAATGTGTCTCTGACACGTCTCCGGGGAGGTGATGCGTCTGTGACACGTCTCCAGAGAGGTGATATGTCTCTGAGCCGTCTCCCGGGATGTGAAGCGCCTCCGACACGTCTCCGGGGAGGCGATACATCTCCTGTCGGTTGCGTCTCGGCTGACGGCGGCCATGGCCTAATCTTGGACGCAAGAACCATGGCCGACCACCCCCAGGGGCTTCTCAGGATTCTCGGGACGCCGGGTCCCTGACATAGCTTAGTGCATGGAGCACGGCCTGGGAGTCAGAAGGTCGTGGGTTCTAATCCACCACTCGTCCGCTGTGTTACCTTGGTCAAATAACTTCAATTCTCCATGCCTCGGTTTCCTCATCTAGAGAAAGGGGATGAAGACCGTGAATCCCATGTGGGACAGGGCTGTGTCCAACCCCATTCGCTTCATTCATTCATTGGATCGTATTTACTGAGGGCTCACCGTGTGCAGAGCACTGTACTGAGCGCTTGGAAAGTACAATTCGGCAACAGATACCCCAGTGCTGAGTACAGTGCCCGACACACAGTAAGAGCTAAACAAATACCGTGACAGCAGATAGTGAAGCAGCGTGGCTCAGTGGAAAGAGCACGGGCTTTGGAGTCAGAGGTCATGAGTTCAAATCCCGGCTCGGCCACTTGTCAGCTGTGTGACTGTGGGCAAGTCACTTCACTTCTCTGGGCCTCAGTTACCTCATCTGTAAAATGGGGATGAAGACTGTGAGCCCCATGTGGGACAACCTGATTCCCCTATGTCTACCCCAGCGCTTAGAACAGTGCTCGGCACATAGTAAGCGCTTAACAAATACCAACATTATTATTATTATTATATGAAGGGGGAGGGAGTTTCAGGACGTGGGCAAGGGGTCGGTGGTGAGATAGACGAGGATGAGGTAAAGCGAGTAGGCTAGAGGAGAGAAGCGTGTGGGTTGGGTTGAGGTGGGAAATCAGAGAGGTAGGAAAGGATGAGGTGATTGAGTGCCTTAAAGCCGACGATAAGGAATTTTCTGTTTGATGCAGAGGTGGATGGGCCACCCCTGGAGGGTTTTAAAGAGGGGAGAGACATGTACTGAACGTTTTTCGCTTTTAGGAAAACGATCCGGGCAGCAGAGTGAAGTCTGGATTGGAGCGGGGAGAGACAGGAGGCCGGGAGGTCAGCGAGGAGGCTGAGGTGGTAATCAAAGCAGGTAAAGATAAAAATAATAATGTTGGTTTTGTTAAGCGCTTACTATGTGCCGAGCACTCTTCTAAGCGCTGGGGTAGATACAAGGGAATCAGTTTGTCCCACGTGGGGTTCACGGTCTTCATCACCATTTTACAGATGAGGTCACTGAGGCACCGAGAAGTGAAGTGACTTGCCCAAAGTCACACAGCTGACAGGTGGCACAGCCGGGATTAGAACCCACGACCTCTGACTCTTAAACCCGTGCTCTTTCTTAAGGGGTAGAGCAGGGGCCTGAGAGAGAAGCAACATGGCTCAGTGGAAAGAGCATGGGCTTGGGAGTCAGAGGTTGTGGGTTCAAATCGCGGCTCCGCCTCTTGTCAGCTGTGTGACTTCGGGCAACTCACTGAACTTCTCTGTTCCTCAGTGACCTCATCTGGTAAATGGGGATTAAGACTGTGAGCCCCACGTGAGACAACCTGATTACCGTGTATCTACCCCAGGGGTTGGCACATAGTAAGCGCTTAACAATTGCCATCATTATTATTATTATTTTCATCCCGGCTCCGCCACTTGTCTGCTGTGTGACCTGGGGCAAGTCACTTCACTTCCCTGGGGCTGTCTCCTCATCTGTAAAATGGGGATTAAAATTGAGAGCCTCCTGTGGGACAGGGACTGTGTCCAATCTGATTAGCTTGTACCTAACCCAGAGTTTAGGACATTGCCTGGCACATAGTCAAGTGCGCTTAGAGCAGTGCTTGAAACATAATACTTAACAAATTCATTCATTCCTTCAATAGTATTTATCGAGCGCTTACTATGTGCAGAGCACTGTACTAAGCGCTTGGAATGTACAATTTGGCAACAGATAGACACAATCCCTGCCCAGTACCAACATCATTATTATTATTAATAACAAATACCATAGAAAAGAAAAATAAGTGCTGCTCTCACAGCCCGTGTCTCTCAGAGAGCAGAGCCCGGAGCCAGGAGGGAAAATGTGTTTGTCTCGTGTGCTTGGCTCCAGTAAAGGCTGTTTTGAGGGAGATCTGAGTCTTGTGATCACACCTCCAGCAGGGATACGGCAGCGGGGTGTGGATGTCCGTATTTAACCATAAATACCTTCCTCGCTATTATATAAGTGACGGGAGGGGGAAGGGCAGGTAGAAGAGGAAAAAACCAAGAGCCGAAGCTGAGGCCGGGGGCGGAGATGGGGAGGGGGCACTGAGAGATAGAGGAAAGGGTCTCTGTCGGGGTACACGAAGGAGGCCCCTGGAAGTTGAGAAAATGGAGGGGAGACACTAAAGGGGGTGGGGGTTGACATGTTTCCCCGTAGTGCTTTGCTGGCTCTCTGAGGAAATTCACGAACACGAACGGAATGAGCTGAGGGGGGCCTGGAGGGAAGGGGGATGACGATAAAGGAAAGCTCCCGGACGTCTGAAGGCCCCATTTTAGAATCGTCGGTCATTTTCCACCCCAGCGGCAGAATCCGCCAAACAGTGGGCTGGATGGACGGACTGTTTGTTCTCTGGCCTCCGGCAAACCCCGCCTCAGAGGGATATTTTTATCGCCACGCGGGCTCTAGACGACCTCTCCCCCAGTGAGCTGGATTTCCATGAATGGCAAAGGGTGTTTGTTCCCAGATGGGCGCAAGACGGGATGCTGCAGCTGGACTTGACCCTTCACCCACTGCCCGTGGCAGGGGGAACCATGGAATCCCGGTCGGGTGGGCAGGCCGGGGCTCCCGCTCCAAGCCCAGCGTCTGCTCAGAGCTAGCCCGGAGGGCCTGATGATGATGTTAATAAAAATTATGATATTTGTTAAGCGGTCACTACGTGCAAAGCCCTGTTTTAAGCACTGGGACAGATACGAGGTAATCAGGTTGTCCCACGTGGGGCTCACAGTCTTCATCCCCATTTTACAGATGAGGTCACTGAGGCACAGAGAGGTTAAGCGGCTTGCCCAGGGTCACACAACGGATAAGTGGAGGAGCTGAGATTAGAAGCGTGGCTAGAGAAGAAACGTCGCTCAGTGGCAAGAGGCCGGGCTTGGGAGTCAGAGGTCATGGGCTTGAATCCCGCCTCTGACACTTGTCAGCTGTGTGACCGTGGGCAAGTCACTTCATTCTCTGTGCCTCAGTCATCTCATCGGTAAAATGGGGATGAAGACTGTGAGCCTCACGTGGGACAACCTGATTACCCTGTATCTACCCCAACACTTAGAACAGTGCTCTGCACATAGTAAGGGTTTAACAAATACCAACATTATTATTATTATTAGAAGCCACATCCTCTGCCTCCCAAGCCCTTGCTCTTTCCACGAAACCACGCTGCTTCTTGCTCACACCCCATCGCGTGGGTCCTGACTGCAGAAAGGGCCGGATTCTGCACCCGATTTTCTAAGAAATGAGAAGGAGCCGAGGGTCTGAGTGGAACGGAGGGGTGCCCTGATCCGTGAGGGAAAAAAGAAACTAGCTTGCAAGGTACCCGACAGAGTTTTGGCTTTGCAGTTTGTGAAAATAGAGGAGAGAACCCTAGGGTGGCTAGTGAGGAGCAGCGTGGGCTAGTGGACAGAGTACAGGCCTGGGAATAGGAGGGGAAGCAGCATGGCCTAATGCGTAGAGGATTGGCATAATGGGTAGAGAAGCAGCGTGGCTCAGTGGAAAGAGCATGGGCTTGGGAGTCAGAGGTCATGGGTTCGAATCCCCGCTCTGCCACTTGTCAGCTGGGTGATTGTGGGCAAGTCACTTCACTTCTCTGTGCCTCAGTTACCTCATCTGTAAAATGGGGATTAAGACTGTGAGCCCACGTGGGACAACCTGATTTCCCTGTGTCTACCCCAGCGCTTAGAACAGTACTCTGCACATAGTAAGCGCTTAACAAATACCATCATTATTATTAGTATTAGTATTAAGCAGTGTGGCTTAGAAAGAAGCAGCGTGGCTTAGTGGAAAGAGCAGTGCTCTGCACACAGTAAGCGCTCAATAAATTTGACTGACTGAATGAATGAATGCAGATCACCGTACTAAGTGCTTGGAGACCACAATTCGGCAACAAGTAGAGACAATCCCTACCCAACAACGGACTCACACCCACTTGCCTGCTGTGTGGCCTTGGGTAAGTCACTTAACTTCTCTGGGCTTCAGTTACCTCATCTGTAAAATGGGGATTAAGACTGTGAGCCCCATGTGGGACATGGATTTTGTCCAACCAGATTTGTTCATAATCACCCCAGCGCTTAGTACAGTGTCTTGCACATGGTAAGCGCTTAACATATACTATAATAATAATTGCCTGTTGCATGATCTTGGCTTGTCACTTCACTTGCCTAGCACATTCGAAGTGCTTAGTAGAGTGCTCTGCACATAGTAAGCGCTCAATAAATACTATTGAATGAATGAACATAGTCAGGGCTTAAAAAATACCACGATTACTATTCTCTGTGCCTCAGTTCCCTTCCTTGTCAACCGGGGATGAAGACCGTGAGCCCCATGTGGGACAGGGACCGTGTCCAACCCAACTAGCTTCTAGCCACCCCAGTGCTTAAACAGTCCCTGCCACATAGTAAGCGCTTAAAAAATAGGTCAAGAGGAGGAGAAGGAGGAAGAGCAGAAGGAGGAGCATAGAGCGGAAAGCTAGAAGGAGCAGTCCATACCTGGTTGGCTCCCCCTCCTAGCCCAATTCTCTCAACTTTGCCCCGTTGGGATGGTTTCCAGCATCCGATGTCCCCGGTACTATTCTAGGCACCATCGGAGCCGGCTGACACAGATCAGGGGCCAACTGGGGCCCGGGCTGACCCCAACCCTCTCCGAGAAACCCCCGTCAGCTGTCGGCCTCTCCCAGCCCCCCACGTGACCGGGTATGTCGTGGGTGTGGAGGAGAGACCCGATGGAAAAGCCCTGCCTGGAGACCAGATCTGTTTGGTCCTCAGTCTTCCTGATGTAATAATAATGTTGGTATTTGTTAAGCGCTTACTATGTGCTGAGCACTGTTCTAAGCGCTGGGGGAGATACAGGGTCATCAGGTTGTCCCACGTGAGGCTAACAGTCCATCCCCATTTTACAGATGAGGGAACTGAGGCCCAGAGAAGTGACTTGCCCGCAGTCACACAGCTGACAAGTGGCAGAGCTGGGATTTGAACCCATGACCTCTGATTCCCAAACCTGGGCTCTTTCCACTGAGCCACGCTGCTTCTCTAGCTAGCCTGGGCAGCTCATCTTGCTCATAAAAATAATCACTGTGATATTTTCTAAGCGCTTACTATGTGCCAGGCACTGTACTAAGCACTGGGGTGGTTACAAGCCCATCGGGTTGGCCGCGCTCCCTGTTCCACATGGCGCTCACAGTCTCAATCCGCATTTTACGGATGAGGTCACTGAGGCCGGGAGAAGCGACATGACTCACCCCAGGTGGCACGGCAGACAAATGGCGGAGCCAGGATTAGAACCCACGACCTTTGACTCCCAGGCCCGGGCTCTACCCACTCCGCCCTGCTGCTCATCTAGCTAGCCTGAGCAGTACCTCGGTCTTATCTAGCTCGCCTTGCTAGCCTGAGTAGTTAATCTGCTCAATTAGTCATCTCGAGCAGCTCATTTAGCTCATCTTGCTTGGAAAGATGAACTGACTTACCTAAGGTCACACGACAGTCCAGTAGCCTAGCTGGAACTAGAACCCAGATCTCCCCTTTTTTTAGGGTATTGGTTAAGCCCTTACTATGTACCGGACACCGTACTAAGCGCTGGGATAGATACAAGCTAATCCGGTTGGTCACAGTCAATGTCCCCCATGGGGCTCGCCGTCTTAATTCCCATTTTACAGATGAGGTAACTAAGGCACAGAGATGTTAAATGATTTGCCCAAGGTCACACAGCCGACAAGTGGCAGAGCTGGGATTAGAACCCAGGTCCTCTGATTCCCAAGCCCGGGCTTTATGCAATTGGCCACGTTGCTTCCCATTCTTGCGTGGTTTCCACTGGACTTCCCTGCCTCCCTAATAAAGACCTTGTTCTACTTTTTTCTATGGTATTTATTGAACAACTACCGGCAGTGGAGCACTGTACTGAGCGAGAGGCCTTCCCTGACTAAACCGTCGTTTTCTCTTCTCTCTCTCCCTTCTGCGTCACCCTGACTCGCTCCCTTCAATCATCCTCCCTCCCACACCACTTATGTCCATATTCATTCATTCAATCGTATTTATTGAGAGCTTACTATGTGCAGAGCACTGTACTAACCGCTCGGAATGTACAATTAGGCAACAGATAGAGACAATCCCTGCCCAATGACGGGCTTACAGTCTAATCTGTCATTTATTTATTATCTGTCATTTATTTATTTACATTAATATCTGCCTCCCCTCTGGACTGTAAGCTCTTCGAGGGCAGGGAATGTGACTGTTATATTGTACTCTCCTGGGCGCTTAGTACTCTGTGAAGAGTAAGCGTTCAATAAATACTCCTGACTGACCCTGGGGAAAAATACAAGAATGAGAAACAGACACAGTCCGGGGACCTCAGAGGTTTCACAATCTAAGTCAGAGGGGGAGGGAATTGGCAAGAGATACACAAAGAAAGATTTAAATGATAAAAACAGCAAAACAACAGCACGGGACAGCAAGAGCAATAATAATAATAATAATAATAATGTTGGTATTTGTTAAGCGCTTACTATGTGCGGAGCACTGTTCTAAGCACTGGGGCAGATACAGGGTCATCAGGTTGTCCAATGGGAGGCTCACAGTTAATCCCCATTTTACAGATGAGGGAACCGAGGCCCAGAGAAGTGAAGTGACTTGCCCACAGTCACACAGCTGACAAGTGACAGAGCTGGGATTCGAACCCATGACCTCTGACTCCCAAGCCCCGGCTCTTTCCACTGAGCCAAGCTGCTTCTGAGCCACAAGGAAACAGGGAGACCATAGGACTTAGAACAGTGCTTGGCACAGAGTAAGTGCTTAACAAATCTCATTATTATTACTGTTAATTAGGGATTAAAGAGGGGATTGGGGGCTCCCCAATCTATAGTTGGTTCACAACCTGACAATTCCGGTCTTTCCAACATTCTAAATTTTGGAACAACGGACCCCCTCCCATGGAGGTGTGGGGGAGAGGGCTGCTCAGCCAGGTGACTAATAATAATATTACTAATAATGCCCATCATTGGGCAGGGATTGTCTCTATCTGTTGCCGAATTGTTCATTCCAAACGCTTAGTACAGTGCTCTGCACATAGTAAGAGCTTAATAAATACTATTGAATGAATAATAATAATTGGGGTATTTGTTAAGTGCTCCCTATGTGCCGGCCACTATACTAAGCGCTGGGGTGGATACAAGCAAATGGAGTTGGATACAGTCCCTGTCCCACGTGGGGCTCACAGTCTCAATCCCCATTTAATAATAATAATGCTGGTATTTGTTAAGCGCTTACTATGTGCCAAGCACTGGTCTAAGCGCTGGGGTAGATACAAGGTCATCAGGTTGTCCCACGTGGGCTCATAGTCTTAATCCCCATTTTCCAGATGAGGGAACTGAGGCACAGAGGACTTAAGTGGTTTGCCCAAGGTCACAGAGCAGACAAGTGACGGAGCCGGGATTAGAACCCACAACCTCTGAGTCCCAAGCCCTGGTTCTTTCCACTAAGCCACGCGGCTTCTCATCTCATTTCACAGATGAGGGCAACTGAGGCTCAGAGAAGCGACTTGCTCAAGGTCACACGGCGGGCAGGTGGAGGGGTCAGGATTAGAACCCAGGACCTTCTGAGTCCCAGACCCCCCCCCCCCACTCTAACCACTAGACCACTTCGCTAGTTCATGGGGACGGGCTCACAGGAAATACCTTTCCCACCTGAAGTGGCTTGGCTCTCCTCACTAATCTCTGTGCCTCAGTTGCCTCATCTGTAAAATGGGGATTAAGACCGTGAGCCTCACGTGGGACCACCTGAAGGCCCTGTATCTACCCCAGCGCTTAGAACAGTGCTCTGCACAGAGTAAGCGCTTAACAGATACCAACATTATTATCAGTATTATTAATGATGTGACATCCTCTCTTTAGGATCCTCCATCTCGCAGACCCCATGAAAGAAAGCTCCTGCTGGGCACTGCTGTCTCTGAGATGGGTTGGGCTCCACCTTGCCCTCCCTCCCGTGGGAGTCAGAGGTCGTGGGTTCTAATTCTGGCTCCCGTGCTTGTCTGCCGTCCAGCTCCAGCGGGAAGGACTCCCCAGAAGGCCTCCGACCTGGGCTTCTCCCTGACTCTCCAGGTTTTGGAATAGTCGTAATAGCAGTGGTGATGGTATTTACTGAGCGCCCAGGACGACGGCTTGGCCCATAGGAAGCGCTTAACATAAGTGAGAGGAGCAGCGTGGCTCAGTGGCAAGAGCCCGGGCTTGGGAGTCAGAGGTCGTGGGTTCTAATCCCAGCTCCGCCACTTGGCTCAGTGGAAAGAGCCCGGGCTTTGGAGTCAGGGCTCATGAGTTCGAATCCCAGCTCTGCCACTTGTCAGCTGGGTGACTGTGGGCAAGTCACTTAACTTCTCTGGGCCTCAGTTCCCTCATCTGTAAAATGGGGATGAAGACTGTGAGCCCCACGTGGGACGACCTGATTCCCCCGTGTCTACCCCAGCGCTTAGAACAGTGCTCTGCACATAGTAAGCGCTTAACAAATACCGACATTCTTATTATTATTATTACTTGTCTGCTATGTGACCTTGGGAGAGTCACCTCACTTCTCTGGGCCTCGGTTACCTCATCTGTAAAAATGGGGATTAAAAAAAAAAATGTGAGCCCCGCATGGGACAAGCTGATTACCCTATATCTACCCCAGTGCTTAGAACAGTGCTCAATCCTCCCTCCTCACCTCCACCAAACTAACTCTCTTCCCCTCTTCAAAACCCTACTTAAAGCTCACCTCCTCCAAGAGGCCTTCCCACACTGAGCTCCCCTTTCCCCTCTGCTCCCCTTCTATCCCCCCTTCCCCTCCCCTCAGCTAAGCTCCCTTTTCCCCCTCTTCCCCTCTGCTCCTCCCCCTCTCCCTTCCCCTCCCCTCGGCACTGTGCTCGACCGCTCAACTGTATATATTTTCATCACCCTATTTATTTTGTTAATGAGATGTACATCACCTTGATTCTATTTATTTGCTATTGTTTTAATGAGATGTTCATCCCCTCGATCCTATTTATTGCCACTGTTCTCGTCTGTCCGTCTCCCCCGATTAGACTACAAGCCCGTCAAAGGGCAGGGACTGTCTCCATCTGTTACCGATTTGTCCATTCCAAGCGCTTCGTGCAGTGCTCTGCATATAGTAAGCGCTCAATAAATACCATTGAATGAATGAACAAATACCGTAATTATTATTATTAAATATGATTGACCCTACCCTCAAGCAGCTTCCATTTTAACAGGACAGACAAGCTGTCAGGATGAATCCAGGTTGGGCACTGGCAGAATTAATCAGTTTTCTCAGTCCTCTCCCCAGATCTTCTAGACCGTGAGCCCGTTGTTGGGTAGGGATTGTCCCTATCTGTTGCCGAATCGTACTTTCCAAGCGCTCAGCACAGTGCTCTGCACAGAGTAAGTGCTCAATAGATACAGTTGGAGGAATGAATGCTCACCCTCTACCACTTACTAGAAGAAAGTGCCCTGTGGGTGGGAGAGAAATGAAAAATAAAGTTGGGAGTGGACGTTTGTTTTCCTGGAACGGAGGCGGGTGAATGTGCCAGTGTGTGTCTGGGTGAGAGAAAGGAGCTTGGGAAAACAATCAGCCTTTTGGTTTCTTCTTGTAAACTTCCTTTCCTTTTCTGTCTCTGAATAATGATGGTATTTGTTAAGCGCTTACTACGTGCAAAGCGCTGTTCTAAGCGCTGGGGGAATACAAGGTGATCAGCTTGTCCCACATGGGGCTCCCAGTCTTTATCCCCATTTTACAGAGGAGGTCACTGAGGCACAGAGAAGTAAAGTGCCTTGCCCAAAGTCACTCAGCTGACAGGCGGCGGAGGCAGGATTAGAACCCAGGACCTCTGACTCCCAAGCCCGGGCTCTTTCCACTGAGCCACGCTGCTTCTCCGAATCCTAACCCACCCTGGTCCGGGCCCTGTCAGCCTCAGTTCCTATCGGAGGGAGATTCATTCAATCATTCAATAATAATAATAATGATAATGGCATTTGCTAAGCGCTTACTATGTGCCAAGCACTGTTCTCAGCGCTGGGGAGGATACGAGGTGATCAGGTTGTCCCAACGTGGGCCTCACAGACTCCATCCCCATTTTATGGATGAGGTCCCCGAGGCCCAGAGAAGTGAAGTGACTTGCCCAAAGTCACACAGCTGACAAGCGGCGGAGCCGGGATTAGAACCCATGACCTCTGACTCTCAACCCCGGCCTCTTTCCACTGAGGCTAAGTCAGGGAGGGCTTCTTGGAGGAGATGGGCCTTCAATAGGGCTTTGAAGCTGGGGCAAGGGAGCACCTTTGTGCTTACTATATTGCTTGGCACATAGTAAATGCTTAACAAATATCATCATCATCATCATAATTCCACAATGAATATCATTATGCTATTATCATATAATAATATGAACAGTATGATTAATATGCAAGAACTATATATTATAATTATAATGCAGAATATTAAATAACGGTATAGAACAACATAATACTATTAATTGTAATTATAATGATAGAATAAAATAACATAACAATATGTTATAACATTTATGTAATACAATCTAGCCTCATATAACTATAATGATGAATATATGATATTATAATGATTATCATCATTCCAGAACAATATCACACATATAATATATTCATTTGCAATTATAATGATGTAATGAAATGATATAACAATGTATGATAATATATTATCATATTATATTATAATAATACTATTATATTTATTTAATACAACAATATAGTATCATATAACCATTATGATTAATATATAGTGCTATAATAATCACTGTTCCATAATGATATAACATATTGCATACCTGCATATATACATATGTTATATATACATGTATATGCATATATACATATAACGTATATTCATTCATTCATTCAATCATATTTATTGAGCGCTTACTATGTGCAGAGCACTGTACTAAGCGCTTGGAATGGACCATTCGGCAACAGATAGAGAGTATCCCTGCCCAATGACGGGCTCACAGTCTAATGGGAGCATGTGTTATAAGATATATGAGGACAGGGCTTTGCACATAGGAAGCGCTTAACAAATGCCATAATTGTTATTATTATTATTGTATAACATATGATACGTGCTTACACATAACATATATACAGGATAGAGAGCAGTGAGGCTCAGCCCGGGCTTGGGAGCCAGAGGTCATGGGTTCGAATCCCGGCTCTGCCATTGTCGGCTGTGTGACTTTGGGCAAGTCACTTCACTGCTCTTTGCCTCAGTTACCTCATCTGTAAAATGGGGATTAACTGTGAGCCTCACGTGGGACAACCTGATTACCCTGTATCTACCCCAGCGCTTAGAACAGTGCTCTGCACATAGTAAGCGCTTAACAAATATCAACTTTATTATTATGTATATACTATATAGAGACATATACATATATACATAGTATATATATATACATATATATACACATAGTATATATACAGCGTGGCTCAGTGGAAAGAGCCCGGGCTTGGGAGACAGAGGTCATGGGTTCGAATCCCTGCTCTGCCACTCGTCAGCTGTGTGACCGTGAGCAAGTCACTTAACTTCTCTGTGCTCCGGTTCCCTCATCTGTAAAATGGGGATGAAGACTGTGAGTCTCACGTAGGACAACCTGGTTACCTTGTATCTCCCCCAGCGCTTAGAACAGTGCTCTGCATATAGTAAGCGCTTAACAAATAACAACATTATCATTATTATTATTTACTATGTGTATATATGTATATATCTATGTATATGCTATATATAGACACATACATATACACATAGTATATAGATGTGCATATATATGCACACATACATAGTATATGGCTATATATATACTATGTGTATATACACATACATAAACATACACACACATAGTATATATATATATATGTGTGTGTGTGTGTGTGCGCATATTTATGCACACATATATAGTATATGGCTATATATAGTATACTAACTATATACTATGTATGTGTGCATATATATGCATACATATACACTATACACTATACTATAAACACTATACTATACTATACACTATAAACACATATATGTATATATATATGCGTACATATACATATATACATATATACGCACATATATGCATACACACACATACATATATATATATACATACATATACACACACACACACACGCACACACATATATATATGCGTTGTTTAGTGGAAAGAGCCCGGGCTTTGGAGTCAGAGGTCATGAGTTCGAATCCCAGCTCGGCCACTTGTCAGCTGTGTGACTGTGGGCAAGTCACTTCACTTCTCTGGGCCTCAGTTCCCTCATCTGTCAAATGGGGATGAAGACTGTGAGCCCCACGTGGGACAACCTGATTCCCCTATGTCTACCCCAGCGCTTAGAACAGTGCTCTGCACGCAGTAAGCGCTTAACAAATACCAATATTATCACTTCACCTCTCTGGGCCTCAGTGACCTCATCTGTCAAATGGGGATGAAGACTGGGAGCCCCACGTGGGACCCCCTGATGACCCTGTCTCTCCCCCAGCGCTTGGAACAGCGCTCGGCACAGAGTGAGCGCTTAGCAAATAGCAACATTATTATTACACACCCACCCACACCCACATATTTATTTATCCAGTAGAGACCCTGGTCCGGTGGGCGGAGGCGGGCGGGGTTGTTTACCGCGCCTCCCGACCAATGGCAGCCGAGCGCAGGCTGAGCCCCGACACCCCATTGGCTACTGTAAAAGGGCGGCTCCGGAGGACCAATCAACGAGCGAGCCTCGGGGGAGCCCCGCCCCCTCCGCCCCGCCCCCTCCGATTCTTAGAAATGGGGGGGGAGCCGTGACGTCACCACCACCCGTCAACAGGACCGGCCCACCTGCCTCCATTCCCTCCTAATGGCCGTCATTATCATCATCATCATCATCATCATCATCATAATGTTGGCATTTGTTAAGCGCTTACTCTGTGCCGAGCACTGTTCTAAGCGCTGGGGAGATGCAGGGTCATCAGGTTGTGATGATGGTATTTGTTAAGCGCTTACTCTCTGCCGAGCACTGTTCTCAGCGCTGGGGGAGATATAAGGTCATCAGGTTGTCCCCCGTGGGGCTCCCAGTCTTCATCCCCATTTTACAGATGAGGTAACTGAGGCACAGAGAAGTGAAGTGACTTGCCCACAATCACCCAGCTGACAAGTGGCAGAGCGGGGATTCGAACCCATGACCTCTGACTCCCAAGCCCATGCTCTTTCCACTGAGCCACGCTGCTTCTCTACCCATTAGGCCATGCTGCTTCCCCTCCTATTCCCAGGCCTGTACTCTGCCCACTAGCCCACGCTGCTCCTCACTAGCCACCCTAGGGTTCTCATAATAATAATAATAATAATAATAATAATGTTGGTATTTGTGAAACGCTTACTATGTGCAGAGCACTGTTCTAAGCGCTGGGGGAGATACAGGGTCATCATGTGGTCCCACGTGGGGCTCCCAATCTTCATCCCCATTTTACAGTTGAGGGAACTGAGGCACAAAGAATAATAATAATGTCGGTATTTGTTAAGCGCTTACTATGTGCCGAGCACTGTTCTAAGCGCTGGGGGAGATATAAGGTCATCATGTTGTCCCACGTGGGGCTCACAGTCTTCATCCCCATTTTACAGATGAGGGAACTGAGGCACAGAAAATCATCATCTTGGTATTTGTTAAGTGCTTACTATGTGTAGAGCACTGTTCTAAGCGCTGGGGTAATAATAATGTTGGTATTTGTTAAGCACTTACTATGCGCAGAGCACTGTTCTAAGCGCTGGGGGAGATACAGGGGAACCAGGTTGTCCCACGTGGGGCTCCCTGTCTTCATCCCCATTTTACAGATGGGGTAACTGAGGCTCAGAGAAGTGAAGTGACTCGCCCACAGTCCCACAGCTCACAAGTGGCAGAGCCGGGATTCGGACCCATGACCTCTGACTCCAAAGCCCTTGCTCTTTCCACTGAACCACGCTGGGGTAGATACAATAATAACACTAATATCAATCATAATGGTATTGGTTAAGCATTTAACAGTGTTGGTATTTGTTAAGCGCTTACTACGTGCCGAGCACTGTTCTAAGCGCTGGGGTAGATATAGGGGAATCAGGTTGTCCCTCGTGAGGCTCACAGTCTTCATCCCCATTTTACAGATGAGGTAACTGAGGCACAGAGAAGTGAAGTGACTCGCCCACAGTCACCCAGCTGACAAGTGGCAGAGCAAAGATTCGAACCCATGTGTCCAGCACTGTTCTAAGCGCTGGGGTAGATACAATAATAACACTAATATTAATAATAATGGTATTGGTTAAGCGCTTACTCTGTGTCAAGCACTGTTCTCTTTATTGCTGAACTGGACTTTCCAAGCGCTTAGTCCAGGGCTCTGCGCACATTAAGCGCTCAATAAATACGACTGAATGGATGCTGGTGATGGTATCTGTTAAGCGCTTACTATGGGCCAAGCCCTGTTCTAAGCGCTGGGGAGGATACAAGGTGATCAGGTTGTCCCCGTGGGGCTCCCAGTCTCCATCCCCATTTTCCAGTTGAGGTCACTGAGGCCCAGAGAAGTGAAGTGACTTGTCCAAAGTCACCCAGCTGACAACTGAATATTGATGTGCGTTGATTTGTCCTAATGTCCATCTCCCCCCACCCCTTCTATTCAATCGTTCAATAGTATTTATTGAGCGCTTACTCTGTGCGGAGCACTGGACTAAGCGCTTGGAATGGACAATTCGGCAACAGATAGAGACAATCCCTGCCCAACGACGGGCTCACGGTCTAAACTTCTAGCCTGTGAGCTCGTCGTGGGCCGCGATGGCCTCTCTTTATTGCTGCAGTGTCCTCTCCCAAGCGCTTAGTCCAGTGTTTTGCACACAGTGAGCGCTCAATAAATACGCCTGACTGACTGACTGAATATTGGTACCTGTTCATTTGTGCTAATGTCCGTCTCCCCCGCTTCTAGCCTGTGAGCTCGTTGTGGGCCGGGATGGTCTCTCTTTATTGCCGCATTGTCCTCTCCTGAGCGCTTAGTACAGTGCTCTGCATACAGTGAGCGCTCAATAAATACGACTGACTGACTGAATATTGATGTCTGTTTATTTGTGCTAATGTCCGTCTCCCCCTTCATCTAGCCTGCGAGTTCGTTGTGGGCAGGGACGGTCTCTCTTTAGTGCTGCATTGTCCTCTCCCGAGCGCTTAGTACAGTGCTCTGCACACAGTGAGCGCTCAATAAATAAGACTGACTGACTGAATATCGATATCTGTTTATTTGTGCTAATGTCCGTCTCCCCCTCTCCCCCCCGCTTCTAGCCTGTGAACTCGTCGTGGGCCGGAATGGCCTCTTTATTGCCGCATTGTCCTCTCCTGAGCGCTTAGTACAGTGCTCTGCACACAGTGAGCGCTCAATAAATACGACTGACTGAATATTGATATCTGTTTATCTGTGCTAATGTCCGTCTCCCCCTTCATCTAGCCTGTGCGCTCGTCGTGGGCCGGGGCGGTCTCTCTTTAGTGCCGCCTTGCACTCTCCCAAGCGCTCAGTACAGTGCTCTGCACATAGTGAGCTCTCAATAAATACAACTGACTGAATGAATACTGATGTCTGTTTATCCGTGCTAATGTCCGTCTCCACCCCCGTTCAATCCTGTGAGCTCGTCGTGGTCGGCGATGGTCTCTCTTTAGTGCCGCCTTGCACTCTCCCAAGCGCTCAGCACAGTGCTCCGCACACAGTAAGCACTCAATAAATAAGACCGCCCGACTATCGACGTGTGTTTATGTCTACTTATGTCCGTCTCCCCCTTCTTCTAACCTGTGAGCTCGTCGTGGGCCGCGATGGTCTCCCTTTATTGCCCCACTGTACTTTCCCAGCGTTTAGTCCAGTGCTCCGCACCCAGCAAGGACTCCGTGAATGAATGAATGAGCAGTCCAGCGGTCCGAGGTTGGGATAAGCGCTGGAGGGCGGGGGTTGTGCCCCCAGGCCCCGCCCCCGGCCCCGGAGTCCAATAAAAGCGGCGGCAGGCTGGGATTCCCGGAGTCTTCCCCGGCTCCTCCCCATCCCCATCCTCATCTCCGACCCCATCCCGCTCCCTCCTCACTCCGGCCGAGAGCTCCGGACCCCCAGGACCCTCCAGGACCCCCCAGGACCCCCAGACCATTCCCAGATCCCCCCCCCCAGACGACCTCCCTAGGTCACCCCGGGCCCTCCAGATCTCCCCCCAGTCCTCCCTTTGACCCCTCGATTCCCCCAGACGACCCTCCCACCCCTCCAGACCCCCCCAGGCTCCCCCAGGCCCCCCCAGACGACCCCTCCACCTCCCAGTCCTCCAAACCCCTCCAGATCTCCCAGGCCCCCTCAGGCGACCCCAGACCCCTGCAGATCCCCTCCAGACCCTCCCAGACGACCCCCAGACCCCTTCGGATCTCCCAGCACCCCCCCCCCCCCAGAGGACCCCCACACCCCTCAGACCTCCAGACCCCACCAGATCCCCACAGGGCCCCCCCAGACCACCCCTCCACCTCCCAGTCCTCCAAACCCCTCCAGATCCCCCCCCCAGGCCCCCTCAGACGACCCCCAGACCCCTCCAGATCCCCTCCCAGACGACCCCCAGACCTCCAGAGCCCTCCAGATCCCCCCCAGACGACCCCCACGCCCCCAATCCTCTCCAGATCCCCTCCAGCCTCCCCCCGACCCTCACACTCTTAGTCCCTGAGACCCCCCCGACCCCCCAGACCCCCAGAACCTCAGAAGCCGAGACCCCCCCCCCCCCGACCCCAACCATGAATGCCGCCCGCCTGATGCTGCGGGGCGCCGGGTCCCTGAGCAGCAGCGTCCCGCGGGAGGTGGAGCACTTCTCCCGCTACAGCCCCTCGCCCCTGTCCATCAAGCAGCTGCTGGACTTCGGTGAGGAGGGGGCCGCGCCTTCCTGGGGAGGGTCCGCTTGCCCTGCTGGGGCTCACACAGGGGGCTCGGCCTGGGGGTGACAGAGAGGGGGCAGAGATGGGGGGGAAAATGTCTGTTTAGTGTTGTGGAGTACTAGGCCGAGCACTTAATAATAATAATAATAATAATGTGGGTATTAGTTAAGCGCTTACTATGTGCAGAGCACTGTTCTAGGCGCTGGGGGAGATACAGGGTCATCAACCTTGCTCTGCACCCAGTAAGCCCTCAATAAATAATAATGATAATGGCATTTGCTATGTGCCATGCACTGTTCTAAGCCCTGGGTACGATGGCACGGACGGATAATAATAATGTTGGTATCTGTTAAGCGCTTACTATGTGCAGAGAACTGTTCTGAGCGCTGGGGGAGATACAGGGTCATCAACAGTGCTCTGCACCCGGTAAGCCCTCAATAAATAATAATGATAATGGCATTTGTTAAGTGCTTGCTATGTGCCATGCACTGTTCTAAGCCCTGGGTACGATGGGATGGACGGATAATAATAATGTTGGTATCTGTTAAGCGCTTACTATGTGCAGAGCACTGTTCTGAGCGCTGGGGGAGATACAGGGTCATCAACAGTGCTCTGCACCCGGTAAGCCCTCAATAAATAATAATGATAATGGCATTTGTTAAGTGCTTGCTATGTGCCATGCACTGTTCTAAGCCCTGGGTACGATGGGATGGACGGATAATAATAATGTTGGTATCTGTTAAGCGCTTACCATGTGCAGAGCACTGTTCTAAGCGCTGGGTTGGATACAAGGTGATCAGGTTGTCCCACGTGAGGCTCACAGTCTTAGTCCCCATTTTATAGATGAGGTAACTGAGGCACTGGGAAGTGACTTGCCCACAGTCACACCGGTGACGAGTGGCAGAGCGGGGATTCGAACCCATGACCTCTGACTCCCAAGCCCGGGCTCTTTCCACTGAGCCACGCTGCTTCTCATATGAAGGTTTCCCCCCTCCCCCCCCCGGCTTTAGGGGAGCGAGCTGAGCGTCGGGGGTCATGCGAGGGGTCTGGGGGGAGGGTCTTGCCAGGGACCCCCCGGGGGGCGATGCTCAAAGAGTCTGCGTCCCACCTTCCTGCCTGTACAAAGGGGGTCGTGGCCACAAGACGACCCCCCCGCCCCCCATCCCAGCCTCACCCTGGCACCCCCAACTCACCTACTCTTTGACCTTAGGATGCTCGTTTAACCTCTGTGGGTCTCAGTTTTCTCCTCTGCAAAAGGGGGATAAGATTGTTCCAAGCGCTTAGTATAGCGCTCTGCACAGAGTAAGCGCTCAATAAATACTATCGAATGAGTGAATGAATTCCTTTTATCCATCCCAGTCAGAGTATGAGTCCCCTCTGGGCCAGGGACCGGGTCCCAGTCCGATCGTCTTATATCTACCCTAGTGCTCGGCATAGAGTAAGCGCTTAATAAGTACCATCCTCTCCCCCTCTAGACTGTGAGCTCGTGGTGGGCAGGGAATGTGTCTGATGTTATATCGTACTCTGCTTTGCACACAGTAAGTGCTCAATAAATGCAGTTATTAATAATATTAATAATAATAAAGTTGGTATTTGTTAAGTGCTTGCTATGTGCAGAGCACTGTTCTAAGCGCTGGGGGAGATACAGGGTCATCAGGTTGTCCCGCTTGAGGCTCACAGTCATTTACAGATGAGGTCACTGAGGCACAGAGAAGTGAAGTGACTTGCCCACAGTCACACAGCTGACAGGGGGCAGAGCCGGGATTCGAACCCATGCCCTCTGATTCCCAAGCCCGGGTTCTTTCCACTGAGCCACACTGCTAGTTAAGCACTTACTGTGTGCTGAGCACTGTTCTAAGCGCCGGGATAGATACAAGATTATCAGGTTGCCCCACTTGGGGCTCACGGTCTTGATCCCCATTTTACAGATGAGGTAACTGAGGCACAGAGGAGTGAAATGACTCGCCCACAGTCACACAGCTCACAAGGGGCGGAGTCGGGATCAGAACCCACGACCTCTGACTCCCAAGCCCGGGCTCTTTCCACGGCTGGGGTTCGGGGGGGAGAGTCCATCCGGTCCGAGGTGGGGAAACCTTCCAGATATTTTTCTTTTTCCCAAACTGGGCCAGCCTGAAGTCGCTTCTGCTGTCTCCTTCCTGTAGCTGGGCGTCCGGGGGTTTGTGTGTGTGTGTTTGTTTGTTCTAAGAATTCCAGATCTGTTGTCCTTTCCCGTCAGACAGTATTCCCTTTTGCGCATTCCAAGGCGCGGAGGAGGAAGAACTTCTCCTCCTCTCCCAAACATAATAATAGTTGTGGTATTTGTGAAGTGTTTACTACATGCCAGGCACTGTACTAAGCCCTGGGAGAGATCCAAACCAATCGAGTTGGACACAGTCCCTGTCCCACGTGGGGCTCGCAGTCTCAATTCCCATTTTACAGATGAGGTAATGATGATAATTAGGGTCTCTGTTTAGCGCTTACTATCGCCAGGCACTGTACTAAGCGCCGGGGTCGATACAACAAGCAAAGGGGGTTGGACGCTCGGGGCTCAGTCTTAATTCCCATTTTACAGATGAGGGAACTGTGGCCCAGAGAATTGAAGCGACTTCCCCGAGGTTACCCAGCAAGCAGGTGGTGGAGCTGGGATAATAATAATAATGTTGGTATTTGTTAAGCGCTCACTATGTGCCGAGCACTGTTCTAAGCGCTGGGGTAGACACAGGAGAATCAGGATGTCCCAGGTGGGGCTCACAGTCTTAATCCCCATTTTACAGATGAGGGAACTGAGGCACAGAGAAGTTAAGTGACTCGCCCACAGTCACACAGCTGACAAGTGGCAGAGCTGGGATTCGAACTCATCACCTCTGACTCCTAGACCCGTGCTCTTTCCTCCAGGTCAAAATAATAATAATAATGTTGGTACTTGTTAAGTGCTTACTATGTGCCAAGCACTGTTCTAAGCTCTGGGGGGGGGGGATACAAGGTAATCAGGTTGTCCCACGTGGGGCTCACGGTCTTCATCCCCATTTGACAGATGAGGGCCTCACTGACAAGGGAAGTGACTTGCCCAAAGTCACACAGCTGACAAGTGGCAGAGCGGGGATTAGAACCCATGACCTCTGACTCCCACGCCCGGGCTCTTTCCACTGAGCCACCCTGCCTCTGCTAGCATCGGCAAGGTAGCCATCAACTGTCCCGTTGGGCAGGGATTGTCTCTATCTGTTGCCTAATTGTACATTCCAAACGTTTAGTACAGTGGTCTGCACAAAGTAAGCGCTCAATAAATACGATCGAATGAATTCAGCGCCATTTCCCGCACTTCCTAAATCCGTCAGCCAGCGACCGTGAGATTCTTACCGTGATTTTTGTGTTTTGACAAAGTTGCTTGGGACTTCTGGGTGGATTTGGGGGGGATTTTTTTTATACAAAGCATTCCCAAATTGTGAGCTAAGAGAAGAGAGTGACCTCGTGGAGGCATTCATTCATTCAGTAGTATTTATTGAGCGCTTACTAGGTGCAGAGCACTGGACTAAGCGCTTGGAATGGACAGTTCGGCAACAGAGACAATCCCTGCCCATTGACGCGGCTCCCCGTCTAATTGGGGGAGACGGACAAAAACAAGACAACTTAATCACGATAAATAGAATCGAGGGGATGGACACCTCATTAACAAAATAAATAGGGTAATAAATAATATCTACAAATGAGCAGAGGGCGGAGGGGAGGGGAAGGGAGAGGGGGAGGAGCAGAGGGAAAGGGGGGAAAGGGGGCTTAGCTGAGGGGAGGTGAAGGGGGAAGGGGGAGGGAGCAGAGGGAAAAGGGGAAGCTCAGTGCGGGAAGGCCTCTCGGAGGAGGTGAGCTCTCAGTAGGGCTTTGAAGAGGGGAAGAGAGTGAGTTTGGCAGAGGGGAGGTAGAGGGGAGCAGGCCAACGTCTGAAATTCAACCAATTTAGGGTCGGGGTAAAAGAAGGTTTTTCCTGACAGCAAAAGATTTGATCTCTCAAGAGCTTTACTGCCCATGAGTTGTTGCAGTTTGGGGGGAGTTTTATGATAGTTGTTAAGCACCTACTATATGCCAGACACTGTACTGAGTGAAGCAGCGTGGCTCATTGGAAAGAGCCTGGGCTCGGGAGTCAGAGGTCATGGGTTCAAATTCCCACTCAGCCGCTTGTCAGCTGTGTGACTGTGGGCAAGTCATTTCACTTCTCTGGGCCTCAGTTATCTCATCCGTCAAATGGGGATTAAGACCGTGAGCCTCACGTGGGACAGCCTGATCACCTTGTATCCTCTCCGGTGCTTAGAACAGTGCTTTGCACATAGTAAGCGCTTAACAAATGCCATCATTATTATTATTGATATTACAACAATATAATTATTATTATTATTGTTATGGTATCTGTTAAGCGCTTACTGTGTGCCAGGCCTGTACTAAGCCCTGGGGCGGATACAGGCTAAGCAAGTCGGACATAGTCCCTGTCCCGCATGAGGCTCACAGTCTTAATCCCCATTTTCTCCATAAAGAAGCAGCGTGGTTTAGTGGGAGTCAGAGGTTGTGGGTTCTAATCCCAGCTCAGCCACCTGTCTGCTCTGTGACCTTGGGCAAGCCACTTCACTTCTCTGGGCCTCAGTTTCCTCATCTGGAAAATGGGGGCTGAGACTGTGAGCCCCACATGGGACGACCCGATGACCTTGTATCTACCCCAGTGCTTAGAACAGTGCTTGGCAGATAGTAAGGGCTTATCAAATACCAGAATTATAATTTTCCAGATGAGGGAACTGAGACACAGAGAAGTGAGGTGACATGCCCAGGGTCAGGCAACAGACAAGGTGTGGAACCGGGATCAGAACCCCGGTCCTTCTGAGTACCAGGCCCCGGGCTTTACCCTCCAGTTGACGCCGCTCCTCCGTTTTGCTGGTTCCGCACCCCTAAGTGAAGAGGAGTTCGATATTAATGAAGTGGGTTTCCATCTAATAAGTCCAGTTCCTTGGCAGTCTTCCAACAGAGTAAGCGGAGAATTTTGTTTTGCTGGCACCCTGTGAGAACCATAGATTCTGGTGCTCCATCATTCATTCATTCAAGCCTATTTATTGAGCGCTTACTGTGTGCAGATCACTGTACTAAGCGCTTGGAGAGTACAATTCGGCAACAGATAGAGATAATCCCTGCCCAACGACGGGCTCACGGACTAGAAGGGAGAGACAGACCACAAAACAACCCAGGTAGACAGGCATCAATAGCATCAAAATAGATATATAGAATTACAGATATATATACATCATTAATAAAATTAATAGAATAAAAATATGTCAGATATACCCAAGCGCTGTGGGGCGGGGAAGGGGGTAGAGCAGAGGGAGGGAGGGAGTAGAGGCGATGGATCCCAGCCCCTCTCCCGATGGACTCGGAATCATCCCAAACGCTGATCGAGCCGTTCGACGGAAGAATGAGAGATTCTCCTTCGATGCCACCCAACCCCGGGTCAGCTCACACCTCTTCCTTTTTAAGAGCCCGTTTTATGAGACTATTTATACCATTCTGTCCTCAGCCGCGACAGACGAGTCTGCCTTTGACTTTTCTCAGCTGCTAGACCACAAAGAGCAGAGCCAGTGGCGGCAGGGAACCAATGGAAAAATCTGTTCATCCACGAGAAATTCCCTCTCGGCAGTTTCCGAACATCCTCTCGTTACAGGTACCGAAAATGCCTGCGAGAGGACTTCCTTTGCCTTTCTGCGGCAAGAACTGCCGGTGAGGCTGGCAAATATCCTGAAGGAAATTGATATTCTTCCCGATCGGCTGGTGAACACCTCTTCGGTGCAGTTGGTGAAGAGCTGGTGAGTCTGGAATGAGAGCTCAGTAAGCTGCATTGGGGGATTTAGCCAGACGATCCGATCTCTTGGACTACAATGGACTCACAACTGCCGGCGGTCCCGGAATCGATGGGGAGGTGGTTTGAGTTGGCTTTGAGAAATCTGGAAGAAGGTAAGGTCGAGGCGGCCAAAGCGAGCGGACGGAGAACGCTCAAAATGTTCACTCATCGATCCATCTCTCAGTGGCATTTATTGAGCGCGTAGTCTGTGCAGAGCATTCATCCATTCAGTCGTTTATATTGAGCGCTTACTGTGTGCAGAGCACTGTACTAAGGGCTTGGAAAAATACAATATGACAGAGGTGATAGATGCGATCCCTGCCCGCTACAATCTTACTTCATGAGCATTTGAAAGGTTATTCAGATCCGGCTCTAAATCCGGATCTTAACCCGTCGGACGGAAGCGCATAATTAAAAATGGAAAAGGGGGAAAGTGGAAGAGTTCAACATCGGGGTCCAGCGACTTTCGGGATCTCCGTTTGACAAGCTGGCTTTGTCGTCTCAACCTCTTAGTGGTTTTGTTTGGTCGAAAACGGTTCCTCAGCTTTGACCCCCACCCCAACTATAATTTACTTATTTATATCACCATCTGTATCCCCCTCTAGACTATAAACCCATGTGGGCAGGGGATGTGTCTGTTTATTGTTGCTTTATACTCTCTCCAGCGCTTAGTACGGTGCTCTGCGCGTGGTAAGCGCTCAATAAATACGATTAACTGAGCGTGGTCAGATACCAAGGGACGGCTTTCCCTTCCCGAGCTTGTCACTGGCCAAGACTAGGTGGTAGCGCCTTCATCGGTGCTATTTATTGAGCGCTTATAATGTGCAGAGGACGGTACTAAGCACTTGGGAGAGAACCCTGCCAAGGAGTTGGCAGACACGATCCTGATCAGGACGAATTTACCGTCTCGAGGCGGGGAGAGAGACTCCAGTACAAATAAATAAAATGACAGATACAGATGTAAGTTCTTTGGAAGAGAAGAGCAAAGTCAAAAATAAAATTACAGCTATGTACATAAGTGCTTCGATAATAACGATAATAATAACGAAGTGCTTGCTATGTGCCAGGCATTGTAATAATAATAATGTTGGTATTTGTTAAGCGCTTACTATGTGCCGAGCACTGTTCTAAGCGCCGGGGTAGACGTAGGGGAATCAGGTTGTCCCACGTGGGGCTCACAGTCTTAATCCCCATTTTACAGATGAGGGAACTGAGGCACAGAGAAGTGAAGTGACTCGCCCACAGTCACACAGCCGACAAGTGGCAGAGCCGGGATTCGAACTCATGAGCCCTGACTCCAAAGCCCTTGCTCTTTCCACTGAGCCACGCTGCTTCAGCGCTGGGGTGGATAGAAGCAAATGGGGTTACTTTGGGCTAAGCCCTGGGCTAAAGGCCAGGTCTTTAGTCGTGCCCAGTCGCTGCCCCTCGGCCTTGTCCACTCAGCAGCTTCGACCCAGGTCCCGCCCCTGCCGCTCTGCCCCGGCACCGAGGTCTGCTTCTCCGACTCGCTTCCAGCCCCTGCTTCCTCTCCCAGACCTTATCCTGCCGGAGAAGGGAGGTTGGGAGGGGGACCAAGTCGGGGAGGATGGAACTCTCCCCTTATCCAGGACCGGAAGGCTCTGGGCCTCGGTCACCTCATCCGTAAAATGGGGATGAAGACTGGGAGCCCCATGGGGGACAGGGACTGCGTCCAACCCGATTAGCTTGGCTCTTCCCCGGTGCTGAGAACTGTCCTTGACACTGCTTGAGAAGTGGCGCGGCTTAGGGGAAAGAGCCCGGGCTTGGGAGACCGAGGTCGTGGGTGCGAATCCCTGCTCCGCCACTTGTCAGCTGGGTGACTTTGGGCAAGTCACTTCACTTCTCTGGGCCTCAGTGACCTCATCCGGAAAATGGGGATTAAGACTGTGAGCCCCGCCCGGGACGGTCGGATAACCTTGTATCTACCCCAGCGCTTAGGTCGGTGCTTGGCACATAGTAAGCGCTTAACAAATTCCATTATTAGTATCGTTGTGAGTGTTTAACAAATATTATTATTTATATTATTATTATTTCCAATAAGGGGCATCGTGAGGGTGGAGGGGGATGACCAGCTACCAGCACAGATCCAGTTATAATAATGTTGGTGTTTGTTAAGCGCTTACTATGTGCAGAGCTCTGTTCTAAGCGCTGGGGGAGATACAGGGTCATCAGGTTGTCCCACGTGAGGCTCACAGTCAATCCCCATTTTACAGATGAGGTAACTGAGGCACAGAGAAGTTAAGTGACTTGCCCACAGTCACACAGCTGACAAGTGGCAGAGCCGGGAGTCGAACCCATGACCTCTGTCTCTGAAGCCCAGGCTCTTTCCACTGAGCCATGCTGCCACGAATACCAATAACCGGGGCATTTCTGGGGATTGCTGGGCACGAGTCACGCTGTGTGGATTCTGCCCAGGCTCGATCTGGTCTCTGGTGGGCAGGTCCGTGGTTTCTCTTGGGGAAGCAGTTCTGCGGGGGAGAAAAAAATCCAACCATTCACATGTGTGTGTGTGTTTGGAGGTGTGGGGTCCAGGTTGGCACTCCCTGGGGCGACTTCTCTGGCAAGATCTCGTCCCCGCCATGACCTTGTAACGGGAAGATCACCTTGCATTTTGTTCCCCAAATTAAATTCGACATTCCTAACGCAGAACTGTTCTTAACAGGTACATTCAAAGCCTGATGGACTTGGTGGAGTTCCATGAGAAAAACCCAGATGACCAAAAGGCTCTATCTGAGTAAGTCAACACTGAGCCACCTTTCTCGCAGGTGCACATTGTTAGTGTAATTATGGTATTTGTAAAGTGCTTTTTTGGAGTCAATTGCTGTCCAAATTGCCAGGGTAGATATAATAATAATAATGAGGATGATGATGATGATGGTATTTGTTAAGCGCTTACTCTGTGCCAAGCACTGTTCTAAGCTCTGGGGTAGACACAAGGTCATCAGGTTGTCCCATGTGAGGCTCACAGTCTTAATCCCCATTTTCCAGATGAGGTGACTGAGGCTCAGAGAAGTGAAGTGACCTGCCCAAAGTCACACAACTGACAAGTGGCAGAGCCGGGATTAGAACCCACGACCTGTGACTCCCAAGCCCGGGCTCTTTCCACTGAGCCACGCTGCTTCTCTAGTTAATCAGCTTGGACACAGTTCCTTTCCCACGTGGGGCTGACAGTCTATAAGGGCTGAGAAGCAGTGTGGCTTAGTGGGTAGATCACAGGCCTGGCAGTCAGAAGGACCTGGGTTCTAATCCCGCTCTGCCACGCGTCTGCTGCGTGACCTTCAGCAAGTCATACTTCTTTGGGCCTCAGTTCCCTCATCTGTACAAACGGGGATTAAGAGTGTGAGCCCCATGTGGGCCAGGGACTGTGTCCAACTTGACTGACTTCTATCTACTTAGAACGGTGCTTGGCGCATAGTAGGCACTTCAAAGTACCATAATTATTAATATTATTCTTAAGGAGGAGGGAAAACAGGTATTGAATGCCCATTTTACAGATGAGGAAACTGAGGCCCAGAGTTGTCATGTGCCTGGCCCGGGATCACATAACTGGCAGGTGGAGGAGCCAAGATTAGAAGCCAGGTTCCCCGACTCTCCCTCTAGACTGTAAGGTCATGTGTCTGTTTATTTTTTTATTGTCCTCTCCCAAGCGCTTAGCGCAGTGCTCCGCACACAGTAAGCCCCCGATAAATATGACTGAATGAATGAATGGTCATGGGTGCTAATTCCGCGCCGCCACTTATCTGCCGTGTGATCGTGGGCAAGTTTCTTCGCTTCTCTGGGTCTCAGTTCCTTCTCTGGGTCTCAGTTCCCTCATCTGTAAAATGGGGGTTAAGATTGTGAGCCCCAGGCGGGACCGGGACTGTGTCCAACCTGAATCCCTTGTATCCACCCCAGTGCTTAGAACAGTGCTCGCCACATAGTAAGCGCTGAACAGATACCATCGTAATTATTAACGACTGACTCTCGGGTCCGTTCTCCTCCCACTGGACCGTGCCAACGTGGAGAATTTCAGGGACAGACAGGGGTGAGGTGGACCCGCCGAGTTCATGTCCGGCTTCTCCGAGGGAGCCGGCTCTGTTTTCTGGCAGTGGGGGGGAGAGGGCTTGGGCCCGGTGGGTCGTCACGGTTTCATTCATTCAACTGTATTTATTGAGCGCTTACTATGTGCGGAGCACTGTACTAAACGCTTGGAATGTACAGTTCGGCAACAGATAGAGACAATCCCTGCCCAATAACGGGCTCACAAGAGGAGCCCGAGGGGGCCGCCAGACTTTTCCAGGAAGGGCCGGTTGGGCCCCTCGGGATTGGCACCCGGATCCCCCCGAGCTTTCCATGTGGCACCTCTCTGCGAAAACACGTTCGCGGGATTCTGGGTGCCTTGATTACGGCCTCGCCTGTAAACTCTGATCCCTGGTAATCATTTACCGTCTTATCGTCACCGAGCGCGATCCAAATCGAGAGGGCTGGGAACGCTATGTTCTGGGTGGTAAATGGCTCGCTCTTTCCTAGAGGCAACTTGAAAACAACAACAATTGGCAACCATTTTTCAATATCGAAATGAACTGGATTCAAAGTCGACTTTGATGCTGGCGAGACAGCGCCTTTGCGGGAGGAGGTCTTAACGTTTTTCTTCCAGCTCCAGATTGTGTTTATGATTCTAGATGAAAACAGGGCTTCTTGTATTCATTAGTCATTTCTACTGAGCACTTAGTGTGTGGAGAGCACTGTACTAATCACCTGGGAGAATGCAAAATAACAATAAGCAGACACATTCCCTGCCCACAGCAAACTTGCAGTCTACCTACAGTCTTAATAATAATAATGATAATGTGTGGTACAGTCTAGCTACAGTCTTAATAATAATAATCGTGGTATTTGTTTAATGCTTACTATGTGCCAGATACTGTACTAAGCACTGGGGTGGATACAAACGAATCAAGTTAGACACAATCCTTGTCCCCAGTGGGGCTCAGAGTCTCAATCCCCATTTTACAGACTGAGGCCCAGAGAATGAAGTGACTTGCCCCAGGTCACACAGCGGACAAGTGGCAGAGTCAGGATTAGAACAAGTGACCCCCTGACCCCCAGACCGGTGCTCTAGCCACTCTACCATGCTGCTTCTCGTTCTCGTGGCTGCTTCTCGCGGCGCTTACCGACCCCCTCGACTGTATCTCAGCTTTATAGATGCCCTCATCACCGTCCGAAATCGAAATCACAATGTGGTCCCCACGATGGCGCAAGGGATAATCGAATACAAAGACGCCTGCCCCGTGGATCTGGTGACCAATCAGAACCTCCAGTATTTCCTGGACCGGTTCTACATGAACCGCATTTCCACCCGGATGCTCATGAACCAACACAGTGAGTCCTTCTGGATTCTCCGCGGAAACTTTAGCGGCGGCGGGTGGGGACGGCAGAACGAGGCACGGAACTCGGTCTTCACCCAAATCTCCGCTCTTTGGGGGCTTCTCCCTCCTGAAAGCGGCAGTTTCTGTGACCTGCTTTTTCCTTCTCCTCATTCATTCATTCGATCGTATTTATTGAGCATTTACCGTGTGCGAAGCACTGTACTCGGCCCTTGGAGAGAGTTCTCCCTCTCCCAAGATTATCTTGTCCAATATTGTTATATCGTGCAATATAACAAAAGACAGATATATTCCTGCCCACAACGAGCTGTCTTTTCTTTCCACAGTCCTTATATTTAGTGACACGAAAACTGGAAACCCAAGCCACATCGGGAGCATTGATCCAAACTGTGACGTGGTGTCAGTGGTACAAGGTACGAGTTTGTTGTCAGTTCGTTTTATGGTATTTGTTAAGCGCTCGCTTTGTGTCGAGTACTATTTTAAGTACTGGGGTGGACACAGGTTTATCAGATTGGACACGGTCCCTGCCCCACATGGGGCTCACAGTCTGAGCAAGAGGGAGGAGGATTCAACCTCCATTTTGCAGATGAGGGAACTGAAGCTCAGAGAGGTGGAGTGACTTGCCCCAGGTCACACAGCGGATACATGGTGGAGCTGGGATTAGAACCCGGGTCCTCAGACTCCCAGGCCCCTGCTCTTTCCAATAAATAGGCCATGCTGCTTCCCGTGAGTTGTGTGAACTCAACTCCCTAGGCTTCTCTGCCTTGAGAAACAGAGAAGGCTTCCTTCCTCACATGGCCTTGGCTCAAGTGTAAGATGGAGTGCTCATCGCACCCTTCAGATAATAATAATAATAATAATAATATTAAGTGCCTACTATGTGTCAAGCACTGTTCTAAGCGCTGCGGGGGGATACAACATCATCAGCTTGACCCACGTGGGGCGTGCAGTCTCCATCCCCATTTTACAGATGAGGTAACGGAGGCACAGAAAAATTAAGTAATAATAATAATGTTGGTATTTATTAAGCGCTTACTACGTGCCGAGCACTGTTCTAAGCGCTGGGGTAGATACAGGGGAATCAGGTCGTCCCACGTGAGGCTCACAGTTAATCCCCATTTTACAGATGAGGTCACTGAGGCACAGAGAAGTTAAGTGACTTGCCCACAGTCACACAGCTGACAAGTGGCAGAGCCGGGAGTCGAACCCATGACTTCTGACTCCCAAGCCCGGGCTCTTCCCACTGAGCCACGCTGCTTCTCTGCGTGGCTGCCCAAAGTCACACAACTGACAAGTAGCGGAGCTGGGATTAGAACCCATGACCTCTGACTCGCAAGCCCGGGCTCTTTCCATTGAGCCACGTTGCTTCCTTGAGCCATGCTGCTTCTCAGATTAATAGTAATGATAGTAACTGTGATATTTGTTGAGCACTAATTGTGCTATTTATTAAGTATGTGCCAAGCACTGTACTAAGCACTGGGGTAGATACAAGCTAATCACATTAGACATGTCTCTGCCCCACATGAGGCTCTCAATCAAAGTGGGAGGGAGGACAAGTATTTCATTCCCATTTTACAGAGGAGGAAACCGAGTCCCGGGGCAATGAGGTGACTTGCCCAAGATCTCCCAGCGGACAAATGGCAGAGCCGGGATAAGAATCCAGGTCCTCTGACTCATTCATTGATTTATTCAGTGGTATTTGTTGAGCCCTTACTGTGTGCAGAGCACTGTACTAAGCGCTTGGAAAGTCGGGCCCGGGCTCTTTCCATCAGGCCGCGCAGCCTCCAAACTTGAGAAATTTATGAGGCGAGCTCAGTTTTGAAGTTGGCCAGAACAGGATTTCTCAGACCATCCTCTCTGAGGACTCAAATTAAATAAATGTCATCTATTACAGATGCCTTTGAGAGTTCCCGCCTGCTCTGCGACCAGTATTATTTAACTTCTCCGGAACTGAAGCTCACCCAAGTGAACGGTAAGAATGGATAAGCTCCTGGTGTGCAGGGATTTTGTCTGACTATTGTTGTACTGTCCTCTCCCAAGCGCTTACTACTTTGGTCCGCACACGGTAAGCGCTCAATAAATAGGATTGAAATGAATGAACGAGAGCATTCATAAGGAAGAGAAGCAGCGTGGCCTAGTGGAAAGAGCCTGGGAGTCAGAAGACTTGGGTTCGAATTCCGGCCCTGCCACTCGCCCGCTGTGTGACCTCGGGCCATTCACTTCACCTCTCTGGGCCTCATTTACCTCACCTGTAAAATGGGGATTCAGTCCTACAGACTGTGAACCCCATGTGGGACAGGGACTGTGTCCACCCCGGTTAACTTCAATCTGTCCCAGCGCTTAGAACAGTGCTTGCCACGTAGTAAGCGCTTAACGAGTCTTGTGCCGTTGAGTCGTCTCCGGCCCGTCGTGACCCCGTGGACACATCTCTCCCCAGACGTCTCACCTCCATCTGCAATCGTTTCTTCCACAAAACAAACACCTTATAAGAAAAGCAGCGTAGCTTAGTGGAAAGAGCCCGGGCTTGGGTGCAGAGCACTGTTCTAAGCGCTGGGGTAGATACAGGGTAATTAGGTTGTCCCACATGAGGCTCACAGTCTTTAATTCTCATTTTACAGATGAGGTAACTGAGGCACAGAGAAGTGAAGTGACTTGCCCACAGTCACACAGCTGACAAGAGGCAGAGATGGGATTCGAACCCATGACCTCTGACTCCCAAGCCCGGGCTCTTTCCACTGAGCCCCGCTGCTACGTGCAGAGCACTGTACTAAGCGCTTGGAATGGACAATTGGGCAACAGAGAGAGACAATCCCTGCCCGATGACGGGCTCACGGTCTGAACGGGGAGACGCAGTGTGGCGCGGTGGAGAGACCATGGGCCTGGAAGTCAGGAGGTCATGGATTCTAATCCCGGCTCCACCACTTGTCCGCTGGGTGACCTTGGACAAGTGGCTTTACTTCTCTGGCTCTCAGTTCCCTCGTCTGCAAAATGGGGACCGGGACTGTGAGCGTTTAGTACGGTGCCTGGGAAATAGTAAGCGCTTAACGAATGCCATAATTATTATTACTTTTAAGCGGGACAAGGGACTGTGTCCAACCTGTAAACTTGGACCCACCCCTCTGCTTAGCAAGCAAAGCATAGCAGGCGCTTAACGAATACCACCATTATTCTTCCATCCCAGGAAGGTCCTCTCCCCGTCCCCCCGATCTGAGGAAGGGCACCCTGCAAACCAGGGCCAGCGACTGCAGCTCTGGGGAAGAGCTGGACTTTTGGGCAACCTTTGCTTCCCGGCTAGGGAAGAAACTTCGGTGGCGAAGAGGTTGTGAGAGCCGAAGGGGCTAAGATTGGCGTGGCGGGGCTGAGTGAGAGGACGAGGATGGGTGAGGGAGAAGGAGAAAAAGAGAGAGCCAGGAAGCTGAACTCAGGATTGGAAAAGCAGAGAAGCAGCGCGACTCAGTGGAAAGAACCCGGGCTTGGGAGTCGGAGCTCATGGGTTCGAATCCCGGCTCCGCCACTTGGCAGCTGGGTGACGGTGGGCGAGAGACTTCACTTCTCTGGGCCTCAGTGACCTCATCTGTAAAATGGGGATTAAGACTGTGAACCTCACGTGGGACAACCTGATGACTCTATCTCCCCCGGTGCTCCGCACATACCAAGCGCTTAACAAATACCAACATTATTATTACCATCTGTGTTGCCGGGCCGGTTGCATCGTCGCTGCATCTCTGCAGCCGCGAATGCGGAGGGCAGGGAGCCGGGCCAAGCCTTCCTTGAGCGTGCCAATTGTATCAAGGTGGAGCTTCTCCTTCCAACACCACCAGGCATTTTGGCGTTATGCTTCCTGGAAAATGCCAGGGGAATTCGCCTTCTAGAGGCAGCGTTTGGGCGCCTAGATGGCGAATTGAGGGCCTTTACCAAGTCTTACCCCTCTCGGGATCAGACCCGGAGAGTTTCCAGTCGTCTACCAGTCACGACTACGGGAGGGGGAGTCTAGCAGAGGCCCGTCCGTTCCATTCCTAGCCTGGGCAGGGTCGAGCGAGCGGCAGGCCGTCGGCTACGAGACAAAATTCACCCGTGTGGGACGCGGCGGCACGGGAGAGAGTCCGGGGAGGAGACTCGAGTTTACTGCGTGGAAGGGGGCAGATGGTCAATCGCTTCCGTATTTTTACCAGGAAAACTCTGTGGATCCACTACCAGAACGATTGCAGATGGAGGTGGGGCATTCTGGGAGAGATAAGAATAATGTTGGTATTTGTTAAGCGCTTACTACGTTCCAAGCACTGTTCTAAGGGCCGGGGGAGCTACGGGGCAATCGGGTTGTCCCTCGTCGGGCTCACAGTCTTAAACCCCATTTGACAGATGAGGGGACTGAGGCCCAGAGAAGTGAAGTGCGTGCCCGGAGTCACACAGCAGGCGAGGGGCGGAGCCGGGATTCGAACCCATGACCTCTGACTCCCAAGCCCGGGCTCTTGCCACTGAGCCACGCTGCTTCTCTGCTGCATCCGCGGCGTCGCTTTGGGTCGGACCCGACTCGACGGCAAGAGACGACGACAACAACCAAGTCGTAGTCTTTACCAAAGCTTGAGCCACCTTATTGGTCGTTTCAGAATCCAACTCCCACTCGTCAACTTAGGGGGAGTTGACGAAGTGCCGATGACCGGCCTGGGGGGAGCCTCTTGGCAAGCGGAGTCCAAGCAGCGCGGGGTGGCGGCTAGAGCACGGGCCTGGGAGTCAGAGGGTCCTGGGTTCTAATCCCGTCTCCGCCACTCGCCCACTGCGTGGCCTGGGGCAGGTCACTTCGCTTAGAGAAGCAGCGTGGCTCGGTGGAAAGAGCACGGGCTTTGGAGTCGGAGATCATGGGTTCGAATCCCGGCTCTGCCACTTGTCAGCTGGGTGACTCTGGGCAAGTCACTTCACTTCTCTGTGCCTCAGTTACCTCATCTGTAAAATGGGGATGAAGACCGGGAGGCCCTTGTGTCTACCCCGGCGCTTAGAACAGTGCTCTGCACATAGTAAGCGCTTAACAGATACCAACATCATCATTCTCTGGGCCTCAGTTCCCTCATCTGGGAGGGGGATTAAGACCAAGCCCCATGCGGGACGGGGACTGTGTTCAACCCGATTTGCTTGTATCCACCCCGGCGTTCAGTACAGTGCCTGGCACCTAACAAATACCTCAATGATCATCATTATCATTGAGCTGGTTCCTAGTCCCGTGGCCTGGGAGAAGCAGCCCCCAGCCTTCAGCGATGGAAGATTTCAACCTAGTACAGTGCCTGGCACATAGTAAGCGCTTCACAGTTACCATTATCAGAAATAGAGAAGCAGCGTGGCTCAGTAGAAAGAGCCCGGGCTTGGGAGTCAGAGGTCTTGGGTTCCAATTCTGGCTCCGCCACTTATCAGCTGTGTGACTTCGGCCGAGTCACTTGACTTCTCTGTGCCTCGGTTCCCTCATCTGGAAAATGGGGATGAAGACTGTGAGCCCCACGTGGGACAAACTGATCACCTTGTATCTCCCCAGCGCTTCGAGCGCTTGGCGCATAGTAAGCGCTTAACAGATACCAAAAATAATCATTATTATTACTGTGAGCTTATTTCCCGGCCTGAAATTTTTCTTTCTCTGCTTTTAGGGAAAGTCCCCGGCCAGCCCATCCACATAGTGTACGTTCCTTCTCACTTGCACCATATGCTGTTCGAGCTATTTAAGGTACCGAAATGCCGGGCGTGTGACGCAGTGTTTATCTGTGGGCTCCCCTCCCCCGGTCTCGGGAGGGCGGGAAGTCCTGGTGGCCAGGAAATGGGGCACGTTGGTTATCCCGCGCCTCCCCAGCCCCTGGGACGGGGCTCCCTCGCCTCCCCCCCAGAAACGAAGCCCCCAATTCCCACCTTCCAACTTCAGTGCTTCCACCTCCAGTCCGTGTGTCTCTATCTGTGAACCCGGGGTTGGGCAGGGATGGTCTCTATCTGTTCCCGAACTGTACTTTCCAAGCACTTAATACAGTGCTCTGCACACAGTAAGCGCTCAATAAATCCCATTGAATGAGTGAATGAATGTATCTGTAGTATATTGGCTTGTACCGGTATCTGTCTCCCCCCTCTAATGATAATAATGCTGGTATTTGCTAAGCGCTTACTATGTGCAGAGCACTGTTCTAAGCGCTGAGGTAGATACAGGGTAACCAAGTTGTCCCCCGTGAGGCTCACAGTTAATCCCCATTTTACAGATGAGGGAATTTAGGCCCAGAGATGTTAAGTGACTTGCCCACAGTCACACAGCTGACAAGTGGCGGAGCTGGGTTTTGAACCCATGACCTCTGACTCCCAAGCTCGGGCTCCTTCCGCTGTGCCACGCTCTAGACTGACTGCTCGCTGTGGGCAGGGAATGTTGGTATTTGTTAAGCGCTTACTATGTGCCGAGCACTGTTGTAAGCGCGGGGGTGGATACAGGGTAATCGGGTTGTCCCACGTGAGGCTCACAGTTAATCCCCATTTTACAGATGAGGTAACTGAGGCACAGAGGAAGTGAAGTGACTTGCCCACAGTCACACAGCTGACAAGTGGGCGAGTGGGGATTCGAACCCATGACCTCTGACTCCCAAGCCTGGGCTCTTTCCACTGAGCCACGCTGCTTCTCTGTTTAGTGCTGTATCGTCCTCTCCCAAACGCTTAGTACAGTGCTCTGCACACAGTAAGCGCTCAATAAATACCATGGAATGAATGAACGAATGAATGTCCGGTATCTCCTCACAGAAGAGGACGCGGTCACTCTTTACCGTAGCCCGGAGCGGCCCAACCAAATCGATCAGTCAGTGATATTTGTTGAGCACTTATTATTCATTCAATAGTATTTATTGAGCGCTTACTATGTGCAGAGCACTGTACTAAGCGCTCGGAATATACAATTCGGCAACAGATAGAGACAATCCCTGCCCAATGACGGGCTTATAGTCTAATCGAATTTATTGTACACTGTACTGTACAGAGCTCTGTATAGAGCACTGTACAGAGCACTGTACTAAGCGCTCGGGAGAGTACAATACCAAAGAATCAGTGGTACTAAGCGCTTCGGACAGTACAATACAAAAGAATCAGCGGACACGTCTAGAGGGGGAGGTAGACATTTAATATAAAAACAGAAGTAATTCTGAAAGAGGGGCCGTTATGAGTGGGCAGGGATGGTCTCTATCTGTGGCCGAATTGTACATTCCAAGTGCTCTGCAGCGTGGCTCGGTGAAAAGAGCCCGGGCTTGGGAGTCAGAGGTCATGAGTTCGAATGCCGGCTCTGCCACGTGCCAGCTGTGTGACTTTGGGCAAGTCGCTTCGCTTCTCTGTGCCTCAGTCCCCTCATCTGTAAAATGGGGATTGACTGTGAGCCCCACGTGGGACAACCTGATCACCTTGGATCCCCCAGCGCTTAGAACAGTGCTCGGCACATAGTAGGCGCTTAACGAATACCAAGATTATTATAGTAAGCGCTCAATAAATCCGATTGAGTGAATGAATGTGAAACTAAGGAAATGGTAAGCAATGGTCTCTACTGAGCGCTTCCTTTGTGCAGGCCACTGTACTAAGCGCTGGGGAGTGCACATTATATCGACAGACAGGTTCCCTGCCCACAGCGAGTTTATAGTACAGGGAGCTTTGCCCACTCTTGGCCAGCCCTGGAGCTGCTGGCATGGGATGGCAGAGGTTGGCATGACCTCTGGAGTTCCAGCCCGGCTGGTCCCAGCCACCGGGGCACGGATGGTCCCGGGGCTGATCCTGGTGGCGGGGCGGGGGGAATCAGGTGCCAGCCAGCTTGGGCTTCGGTTGTCGCCTTGCTCTGCCGTCCCTCCGTTGGCCTCCCCGGCTACTTTTCCCTCCCAGTAATAATAATAATAATACTACTTGTTAAGCGCTTATCAGTCAGCCGTACTTATTGAGCGCTTACTGCGTGCAGAGCACTGTACTTGCTCTGGTCGTGGGACAACCTGACTACCCTGAATCTACCCCAGCGCTTAGAGCAGTGCTCTGCACATAGTAAGCGCTTAACAGATACCAACATTATTATTGTTATTACTCAGCCCTTGGGAGAGGACAATAGAATAATAAACAGACACATTCCCTGCCCACAGCGAGCTGACAGTGTACAGACCGTAAGCCCGTCAATGGGCAGGGACTGTATCTGTTGCCGATTTGTCCATTCCAAGCGCTTAGTACAGTGCTCTGCACATAGTAAGCGCTCAATAATACTATTGAATGAATGAATGGAGGGGGAGACAGATATGAATAGAAATCAATAAATGACCGATGTGGACATAAGGGGTGTGGGGCTGGGACGGGGGAGGAAGAAAGGGGACAAGTCAGGGCGACGCAGAAGGGAGCTGAAGAAAAGGGAAAGAGGGTTTAGCCAGGGAAGCACTGGGGGAGATAGACGTTAATCAGGTTGGACACAGTCCCTGTCCCGCCTCTTGTACTGGACGCCCCCGAGCACCTAGTACAGTGCTCTGCACATTGTAAGCGCTCAATGAATACCATTGTTTATGATGATGACGATGGGGCTCACAGTCTAAGTGAAAGGGAGAACGGTGGCCTAGTGGATAGAGCCCAGGCCTGGGCGTCAGAAGGCCCCGAGTTCTAATTCTGACTCTGCCACTTGTCTGCTGGGTGCCCTTGGGCAAGTCACTTCCCTTCTCTGTGCCTCAGTTCCCTCATCTGCAAAACGGGGATTAATCCTACTCCCATGTGAGCCCCATGTGGGACATGGACTGCATCCAACCTGACTGGCTTGTGTCTACTCCAGCGCTTAGCACAGTGCCTGGAACATAGTGAGCTCTTAACAAATGCCGAAGAAAAAAAACCAGGTATCGAATCCCTCACCCTGACCCTTTCACCTCCTGGGGCCCAAAGAGACCAGTGGTAGCCCGGTACGTGGTCCCCCAAGTTTCAATTAGCAGGTAACCCCCCTCGCCTCTTTGTCTCGCACTCAAAGCCCTACGAAAAGCCCTTCTCCTCCAAGAAGCTTTCCCTGATGAACTTCTCTTAATAATATAATAGAATAACAATATAGTCTGCTCCTCCCGCTGGTCTAGCCTGCTGTCGAGCGAGCGGGTTGTTTCGGGAACACCGTGGCCTCCCTGGCTTCCCTCTTGCTCCCGGTTTAACTCAATCGACTGGACAGATTCCATTTCCGGATGGTTGGAGCGCTTCCTGTGTGCAGGGCACTGTACTGAGCGCTTGGGAGGGTAGGATACAACAGGGTCGGTTGGCCCGATCCCTGCCTTCGAGGACCCAGCAGTCAGGTTTCAAACAGATTTGGGGTGTCTGTGCTGCGGGGAACGTGTCTACCCGCTCCGTTGTCTTGTACTGACCCGACCGCTTAATCCGGTGTCCCGCACACGGCAAGCGCTCAATAAATACCCCCGATCGATTGATTCGCACGCCGAGAGGGCGCGGAGGGGGAAGCTGGGTATCCAGGTCAAAGTTGAGGAATTGAAACTCAAACAAAAGTGCCCCATTTGGGGCCTGTTTATCTCCCGGGTGTTTAGAGGCTCCAGGAATTCAGATGATTTTAATCGTTTGGCAAAAGCTCGACTTTTGGCCCGGAGCCCGTTTCCTCTAGCAAATATTTAAACCGGATTAGCTACCTCGGCGTTCACCGCCAATTACTCCGTGACTGTGGCAACGTCTGTTTCTCGTCCGCTCCGCACGCAGGGAAGCGGAGTGGAAAGGGAAGGAGCGGGGTGATATTAAACATTCTTTCTCCTTTAGCCTTTGTAAACAAGTCCAGAATATACCTGCCCACAGCTCATTTTCCACAGCCTAACCCCGGGAGGCGATACGAGCAGCAAAATAAGCAACATCAGCTCTGGCACTGAAAATGAATTTTTCCCCCGGCCGAATGGTCGGCCTAACGAGTTTACCGAGGCAGAAGTGGGCCAGAAGATCGCCGCGACTCCTTTGCCCTTTAGTCGAAAGCAAACGGTGCCCAAACAGAAGTGGCTATAAAAAAAACCAAGCTTCGCGTCTTTGACCCTAGGGATCGGGTCTCCTCACTCTATCGTCCTCTTTCCCAAGCGCTCAGTACGGAGCTCCGCACGCAGTAGACTGGAAGCTCCTCGAAGGCAGGGATCAATTCTAACTGGGACCTGGGATCTAATCCGGGGAAGCAGCGTGGCTCAGTGGAAAGAGCACGGGCTTGGGAGTCAGAGGTCATGGGTTCAAATCCCGGCTCTGCCACTTGTCGGCTGTGTGACTGTGGGCGAGTCACTTCACTTCTCTGGGCCTCAGTTCCTTCATCTGTAAAATGGGGATTAAGACTGTGAGCCCCACGTGGGACAACCTGATTCCCCTGTGTCTACCCCAGCGCTTAGAACAGTGCTCTGCACATAGTAAGCGCTTAACAAATACCAACGTTATTATTATTATTATTATCCACATGTCTGCTGGGTGACCTTGGTCGAGTCATTTCACTTCTCTGGGCCACAGTTACCTCATCTGTAAAATGGGGATTAAGAGAATGAGCCCTATGTGGGACAGGGACTGTGTCTACCCTGATTAACTTTTATCTACCTCAGGGATTAAAGCGGTTCTTGGCTCATAATAAACGCTTAAGAAGTACCATTATTATTATTACTCTATTGTCCTCTCACAAGCGCTCAGTACAGTGCCCTGCACACAGTAATCTGGAAGCTCCTCGAAAGCAGGGATCAATTCTAACTGGGACCTGGGATCTAATCCACATGTCTGCTGGGTGACCTTGGGCAAGTCATTTCACTTCTCTGGGCCACAGTTACCTCATCTGTAAAATGGGGATTAAGAGAATGAGCCCTATGTGGGACAGGGACTTTGTCTACCCTGATTAACTTTTATCTACCTCAGGGATTAAAGCGGTGCCTGGCTCATAATAAATGCTTAAGAAGTACATTATTATTATTGCTCTATTGTCCTCTCACAAGCGCTCAGTACAATGCCCTGCGCACAGTAATCTGGAAGCTCCTCGAAGGTAGGGATCAGGTCTGCTTAATCTACCGTATGCTCCCGGGGAATTGAGACAGTGCTCAGGATATAGTAAACTCCTGAAGGCAAGATTCGTGTCTACTATCTATTGTACCCTCCCAAGCGCTTAGTACAGTGCTCTGCACAGTAGGCTGTAAATTCCTGGAGGACATACCACTGATGGATTGATTGATTGATTGATTGAAGAGAATGGTGTAACCAGCCTAAGAGAGCCTCTCTCCTACCGCTCTCTCTTTGAGCAGCGAACTAACAATGTCTTGGTGGGGCAGCGTGGCTCAGCGGAAAGAGCCTGGGCTTCGGAGTCAGAGGTCATGAGTTCGACTCCCGGCTCTGCCACTTGTCAGCTGTGGGACTGTGGGCGAGTCACTTCACTTCTCTGTGCCTCCGTGACCTCATCTGTAAAATGGGGATTAACTGTGAGCCTCACGTGGGACAACCTGATTCCCCTGGATCTCCCCCAGCGCTTAGAACAGTGCTCTGCACAGAGTAAGCGCTTAACAAATACCAACATTATTATTATTAGTGGAAAGAGCACGGGCTTGGGAGTCGGAGGTCGTGGGTTCTAATCCCGGCTCCGCCACTTGTCTGCTGTGTGACCTTGGTCACTTAACTTCTCTGTGCCTCCGTTCCCTCATCTGTAAAAAGGGGGATTAAAAAATGTGAGCCCCACGTGGGACAATCTGATGACCCTGTATCTACCCCGGCGCTTAGAACAGTGCTCCGCACATAGTAAGCGCTTAACAGATACCATAATTATTATCATTATTGGTTTTTCCTAGAACGCCATGAGGGCCACTGTGGAGCACCAAGAAAATTGCCCTTCCCTGTCTCCCATCGAGGTGACCGTGGTCCTGGGGAAAGAAGACCTAACCATCAAGGTAAAAGACCCCCTTCTCCGCGTCCAGGGTCTCCGTCAGACAGGGAAAGACTTCCTGCCTCAACTTGCCCCCTCCTACCTCACCTGGCTGCTCTCCCACTGCAGCCCAGCCCGCACCCTCGGCTCCTCTACTGCCAACCTTCTCCCTGGGCCTTCATCTCGTCTATCTCGCCGCCGACCCCTCGCCCGCGTCCCGCCTCTGGCCCGGAACGCCTTCCCTCCTCAAATCCCTCAGACGATTACCCTCCCCTACACCTTCCGAGCCTTACTGAGGGCCCGTCTCCTCCAAGAGGCCTTCCCTGACTAAACCCCCTTTCCTCTCCTCCCAATCCCTTCTCCGTCGCCCCGACCGGCTTCCTTTATTCATCCCCGGTCCCAGCCCCACATCACTTATGTCCACATCTCTCATTTATTTCTATTCATGTCTGTCTCCCCCTCTCGAATCCCGGCTCTGCCACTTGTCAGCTGTGTGACTGTGGGCGAGTCACTTCACTTCTCTGGGCCTCAGTGACCTCGTCTGTAAAAATGGGGATTAACTGTCAGCCTCACGTGGGACAACCTGATTCCCCTGTATCTACCCCAGCGCTTAGAACAGTGCTCTGCACATAGTAAGCGCTTAACAAATACCAACATTATTAGACTGTAAGCTCGTTGTGGGCGGGGAATGTGTCTTTTAGATGGTTAGATTGTCCTCTTCCAAATGCTTAGTGCAGTGCTCTGCACACAGTAAGCGCTCAATAAATACGCCCGACTGACTCACTGGCAGAACACCAACAGCCCCGTCGACTACGTTTCTCCGTGATATCTCTGTTTAGAACTCATCCGTCACTGCACCCCGATGGTTCATCGTCTTATCTATTCTAAAAATAATAGAGTATTATTTTTAATAGGCGTGGCCTAGTGGAGAGAGCGCAGGTCTAGGGATCAGAATGATACGGGTTCTAACCGTGGCTCCGCCCTTTATTTTTTATTATGGTATGTGTCAAGCATTTGAGAAGCATATTGAGAAGCAGCGTGGCTCAGTGGAAAGAGCCCGGGTTTTGGAGTCAGAGGTCATGGGTTCGAATCCCGGCTCTGCCGCTTGTCAGCTGGGTGACTGTGGGCAAGTCACTTCACTTCTCCGTGCCTCAGTCCCCTCATCTGTAAAATGGGGATTAAGACTGTGAGCCCCACGTGGGACGACCTGATTCCCCTGTGTCTACCCCAGCGCTTAAAACAGTGCTCTGCCCATAGTAAGCGCTTAACGAATACCAACGTGATTAAGCATTTACTATTGTTCTAAGCACCAGGGTAGGTACGTGTTAATTAGGTTGGACGTAGTCCCGGTCCTGCTAACAGTCAAGTAGGCGGGAGAGCAGGGAGTCCTTATCTGCTGTGTGACCTTGGGCCAGTCACTTCACTTCTCTGGGCCTCAGTTGCCTCGTCTGTGACAGGAGGAGTAAGACTGTGACCTCCTCGTGGGGCAGAGACTGCGAAAAACCTGAATAGCTTGTCTGTACCCCGTTCTTAGTACAGTGCCTGGCACATAGTGAGGGCTTAAGGAGTAGCCTGGCATAGTGGATAGAGCACAGGCCCGAGAGTCAGAAGGTCATGGGTTCTAATCCCGGCTCCGCCCCTCGTCTGCGGTGTGACCTTGGGCAAATCGCTTCAGTGACCTCATCTGAAAAACGGGGATTGGGACTAGGAGCCCCTTGTGGGACAGGGGCTGTGCCCAAACCCGATTTGCTCATATTCCCCTGATTAGACCGTAAGCCCGTCAATGGGCAGGGACTGTCTCTATCTGTACATTCCAAGCGCTTAGTCCAGTGCTCTGCACATAGTAAGCGCTCAATAAATACTATTGAATGAATGAATGAATGAATATCCACCCCAGCTCAGTGCCTGGCACACAGTAAACTCTTAACAGATATCACAATTATTAGAACAGTGCTTTGCACACAGTAAGCGCTTAACAAATGCCACCATTATTCTTAATTATTAGTACTGTTATTAAGAAATGCCATTTTTAAAAAATAAATAAATCCAAAAAGTGTGTGATAGCCGCTTGAGTGAGCAGCTCTGGCACTACCGGTGTTAACTCGTGATGTCGGCGGTGCTTCCGCTAGAGAAGCAGCGTGGGTCAGTGGAAAGAGCCCGGGCTTTGGAGTCAGAAGTCATGGGTTCGAATCCCGTCTCTGCCACTTGTCCGCTGTGTGACTGTGGGCAAGTCGCTTAACTTCTCTGTGCCTCGGTTACCTCATCTGTAAAATGGGGATTAAGACTGTGAGCCCCACGTGGGACAACCTGATTCCCCTGTGTCTACCCCGGCGCTTAGAACCGTGCTCTGCCCATAGTAAGCGCTTAACAAATACCAACGTTATTATTATTATTCCTCTTAGATTTCGGACCGAGGGGGAGGCGTCCCCTTGAGGATAACTGACCGCCTGTTTAGCTACACGTACACGACGGCGCCGACCCCGGTGATGGACAACTCTCGCAACGCTCCTCTGGTAGGAGATTCTCTGGCTTCTTCTCTCCCCAGGCTGCTTGTTTCGGGTGGTTGGGCCCCGGGGCAGCGGCCGAGATCTGGACGCAGAGTCTCGGCTGTGAGGCGGCCACGGGGACCGCGGGACGTTGTCTTGTACTCCCCCAAACGCTTAGTGCAGTGCTCGGCACACAATCAGAGAGAAGGAGAGCGGCCTAGCGGATAGAGCACAGGCCAAGGAGTCAGAAGGACCTGGGTTCTAATCCCCGCTCCGCCACTTGTCTGCTGTAGGGTCTTGGGCAAGTCACTTCACTTCTCTGGGCCTCAGTTCCCTCATCTGTACAATGGGGATTAAGACCGTGAGCCCCTCGTGGGACACCGACTGTGTACAATCCTATTGACTTGCATCAACCGCAGCACTTATTTCAAGCCACAAAGTAAGCGCCTACCAAATAGTATTAAATAGTAATAATAATAATGATGGTATTTGTTAAGCACTTACTATGTGCAAAGCACTGTTTTAAGCACTGGAGGGAGACAAGGTGATCAGGTTGTCCCGCAGTCTTAATCCCCATTTTCCAGATGAGGTAACTGAGGCACAGAGAAGTGAAGTGACTTGCCCGAGGTCACGCAGCTGACAAGCGGCGGAGCCGGGATTAGAACCCATGACCTCTGACTCCCAAGCCTGGGCTCTTTTCCACTGAGTCACGCTGCTTCTCTATTAAAAAAAATGGATGTCCCTGATTGATTTCTGCTCCAAGATGCCTGAGAGCCGGAGTCTTCCATCGAATAATAATAATAATGTTGGTATTTGTTAAGCGCTTACTATGTGCAGAGCACCGTTTTAAGCGCTGGGGTAGATACAGGGTCATCAGGTCGTCCCACGTGAGGCTCACAGTTACTCCCCATTTTCCAGATGAGGTAACCGAGGCCCAGAGAAGTGAAGTGACTCGCCCACGGTCACACAGCCGACAAGTGGCAGAGCCGGGAGTCGAACCCACGACCCCTGACTCCGAAGCCCGGGCTCTTTCCGCTGAGCCACGCTGCTTCTCTCTGATTGCGTGCCTGAGCCACGCTCAGAGCCTCCAACGTGGCTACGGGCCACCGGGCCCACGAGGGTCAGCTCGCAGGCCGGCTCGCGGCCTAGCTCCCGGACAGGAGGGATCGACGTTGCCAGTGATGGGCTCTTCTCTTCCAGGCTGGCTTTGGTTACGGTCTGCCCATTTCACGCCTCTATGCCAAGTACTTCCAAGGAGACCTGAATCTCTACTCCCTGTCGGGTTACGGGACAGACGCCATAATCTACTTAAAGGTACGACGCGCGTGGGCCGTGCGACGTTCCAGGTCTGCGGCACCCTCGGCTCCCTCCCCGCCGGGCCCCGATTTCGGTATGGAAACTCCAGCTGGTTTCTTGGTGGGCTTCTCGGCCTCTGACTTTCCAGTGGATGCTCTGGTGAGCTACTGGGAGCTCACCTCCTCCAAGAGGCCTTCCCAGACTGAGCATCCCCTTCTCCCTCTGTTCCCTCTCCCTTCCTCCCTTCCCCTCCCCTCAGCTAAGCCCCCTTTCCCTCTGCACCTCCCCCTCTCCCTTCCCCTCCCCTCAGCACTCTGCTCATTTGTGTATATTTTCATCGCCCTATTTACTTTGTTAATGAGGTGTCCATCCCTTCGATTCTATTCATCGTGATTATGTTGTCTCGTTTCTGTCCGTCCGTCTCCTCCGATTAGACTGCGAGCCCGTCATCGGGCAGCGATGGTCTCTCTCTGTTGCCGAATTGTATATTCCGAGAGCTTAGTACAACGCTCTGCACATAGTAAGCGCTCAGTAAAGAAGCAGCGTGGCTCAGTGGCAAGAGCCCGGGCTTGGGAGTCAGAGGTCACGGGTTTGAATCCCGACTGCCCCTTGTCAGCTGTGTGACTGGGGGCAAGTCACTTCACTTCTCTGTGCCTCAGTTCCCTCATCTGTAAAAATGGGGATTAACTGTGAGCCTCACGTGGGACAACCTCATTCCCCTGTATCTACCCCAGTGCTTAGAACAGTGCTCTGCCCCTAGGAAGAGCTTAACAAATGCCAACATTATTATAAATACTATTGAATGAATGAATGAGTGAATGCATAGAGCCCAGACCTGGGAGTCAGAAGGTCACGGGTTCCAATCCGGCCTCCGCCACTTGCCTGCTGTGCGACCTTGGACAAGTCACTTCACTTCTCTGGGCTCCAGTTCTCTCATCTGGAAAATGGGGATTGAGGCTGTGAGCCCCACGTGGGACAGGGGCTGCGTCCAACCCGATTTGCTCATAGCCACCCCGGCGCTTAGTACACTGCTGATAAGTGCTTAACATAGTAAATTCACATAGTAAGCACTTTGTAAGTGCTTAACAAATACCAGAGAAACAGCATCGCTCAGTGGAAAGAGCCCAGGCTTAGGAGTCAGATGTCATGCGTTCGAATCCCGGCTCTGCCACTTGTCAGCTGTGTGACTTTGGGCGAGTCACTTAACCTCTCTGTGCCTCAGTTACCTCATCTGTAAAATGGGGATTAACTGTGAGCCTCACGTGGGACGACCTGATGACCCTGTTTCTACCCCAGCGCTTAGAACAGTGCTCTGCACATAGTAAGTGCTTAACAAATACCAACATTATTATTATTATTACCATGATTATCATTTCATCCATCAATGAATCATATTTACTGAGTACTTACTCTGTGCAGAACACTGTATTAAGAGCTTGGGAGAGCGTAATTTAAGAGTTGATAGAATTCTGGAAGCAGCGTGGCCCAGTGGATGGAGCCCGGGCCTGAGAGTCAGAAAGTAATGGGTTCTAATCCCGGCCCCGCACTTTTCTGCTGCGTGAAAGTCGCTTCGCCTCTCTAGGCCTCAGTTACCTCACCTGTAAACAGCGATTAAGACCCTGAGCCCCACGTGGGACGGGGACGTGTCCAACCCGATTTGCTTGTATCCACCCCAGCGCCTAGTACAGTGCCTGGCACATAGTAAGCGCTGGACGAATACCACAGTTATCATCGTTATACCACAGTTATCACGGAAGCAGCGTGGCTCAGTGGAAAGAGCCCGGGCTTGGGAGGCGGAGGTCATGGGTTCGAATCCCAGCTCTGCCACTTGGCAGCTGTGTGACTGTGGGCGAGTGACTTTACTTCTCTGAGCCTCAGTTCCCTCATCAGTAAAATGGGGCCGAAGACTGTGAGCCTCACGTGGGACAACCTGATGACCCTGTATCTCCCCCAGCGCTTAAAACAGTGCTCTGCACATAGTAAGCGCTTAACAGATACCAACATTATTATTACTATCGTCGCTCCAGGCCCTGTCCACGGAGTCGGTAGAGAAGCTCCCGGTGTTCAACAAGTCGGCCTTCAAGCATTACCAGATGAGCCCGGAAGCCGGCGACTGGTGTGTGCCCAGCAAAGAGCCGAAGGACCTGTCGAAGGAGAAGGTGGCCATGTGAGAGGACTCGCCTGGGGGGCAAGAGGGAGGACCAGTGGTTCCTCCCCATCCTCCCCAACCTCCCCACCCTCCGCCCCCTTCCTCCACCCACGCATCCAACCACGGACTGTGACTCTCGGGTGGTTTTCGGGTCCTCTCCAAGCCTTCCCAGCCACTGGCCGCGTTGGAACTCGAAAGAGATACCCTCTCTCCCCCCTCCCCGGCTGGACTGCCCCCAATTCCCAGCCCGAAATGGACGGAGGCCGAGGAGGAGGCTTGCCGGGCCAGCACGGGGAGGAACGGAGCCTCGTCGTCCCCGTAGTTGACAGGCAGAAGACGTCGGTCTGGAAGCCGCTCTCTTACTTAATCGCAAATGGCAGCCATCTGGATCCCCTCCGCTCCCATCCAGAACTCCTGGTGACGAGGGGCAAAGCAGAGATCCAGGGAGGGAATGAAAACCATTTTTTGTAAGTAGTATTTAAGCACTTACTATGTGTCATACACTAATCTAAGCGCTGGAGAAGGTTCAGGTTAATTAGGTCGGACACAGTCCCTGCCCCGCATGGGGCTCACGGTCTCAGCAGGAACGGATATTTCATCTCCGTTTTACGGTTGAGGGAACTGAGGCCCAGAAGAGTGAAGTGACTTGCCCGGGGTCGCACGGCGAGCAATTGAGAAGCAGCGTGGTGTAGTGGGTAGAGCCGGGCCTGGGAGTCAGTGGGTCAAGGGTTCTATTCCCGGCTCCACCACTTCTCTGCTGTGTGGCCTGGGGCAAGTCACTTTACTTCTCTGTGCCTCAGTTCCCTCATCTGTAAAATGGGGATTGAGACTGTGACCCCCATGTGGGACAGCGTCCAAACCGATCTGCCTGTGTCCACCCCAGCACCTAGTATGGTGTCTAGCACAAAATAAGAGCTTAACGAATGCCATGATCATTATTGTTATTAATATTAATTGGCAGAGCTGGGACTAGAAGCCAGATTCCCCTGATTCCCAGGCCCGGGCTCTCTCCACTAGGCCACGTTGCTTCTCTAAGGTGCAGCCAATGATGCTACGATTTGTAACCCACCCCCTCCGCCCCTCTCCCCTCCCGATCCCCGTCTTCGGTGCAGTTTCTCCCACCTCACGGGCCGTGGGTGAATCCTCCTTATGCCCCAGAGCCTGGCTTCGCCTGGGAGATTTGTGCCCGGCAGTTACAGAAACGGCTGCAGGGGCGGGAAGAACGAGTCCTCTCGTCTGTTTCTGATTTCCTGGCCGGCAGGCCGGGAGGTCTCTCAGGCCACGGGGCAGTCGGGCCCCAAGCCACCGGACAGATTGCCTTCTACTCAGCTGGGGCTATTGACTGTGGTAGGACACTTTGGACTTGAATCCCCTGCTGTAAGCATACGTCACCTTTAATATGTCGACTAAACCAATCTAAGCTAAATGTCAGATGTTTGCTCGGGTTCCAGTACCCGGGGATTGTTTGGAAGCGGAGACGGGAAGTAACCGGATCCGGGATTGATGTGTTTGTGAGCTGTCAGGGCTGAGAAAAGCACGAAAACAAGAAGAGAACCGTCCTATACGTGGGGGCTGAGAAGATGGGGATGTTCACGTGAGCTTTCCGTTGGGAAACCAAGCACTAAGAAAAGCCTTGTCTGTGTTTCTGTGTGTTTGTGTGTGTCCGTCCCAGCTACCCTTACCGAGTATCTTTGATCACTGTGACTCCCTTAGGAATATTTGAGGTGAATAATATATCAACGGGGCATTTTTAAATCTCCAAAGACTGGGGTGAAGCAAGGAGTGATGTGATTTTAACCGGTGAGGTTTGGAAACCACAAAGCAAAGGTTTTAAAGACGGTGGAGTCTTTTTGTTGTTGTTGGCTTGTTTTTTTTTTTTTATAAAGTCCGTTTGTGTCAAATGAGCGTCACGTTTGTGATTCTGAAGAGATGTCACTGTCCCTGTAAATAACCAGCCATTGTCTATCGGTCCCCTCAGGGGCTCGGTGAACTTTATACCGGTCACGTATCGCAAACTCGGCCCAGGGGTAAAGACGGGCTTCAGGAGAGATCACCCCAAAACTTCGGGACTCGGGGGAAATCGGGAGACCCAAGAGGACGTTTACTTGGGGTTCCCGAGGTGGCCGGGCCCGAGCTATTGCACTTCCACCCCTCGTATCGTCGCCCCTAGGGCTCCTCGCTTCATGGAGAATCTACAACATCATCAACCCCAATTTCAACGCCTTGGGGGTCAGGCCTGAAGTTAGCAAATGGAGGCGCCGAGCCTGGTAGAAGGCCACGCGTCGCTTAGCTTGACGGTGTCCCGTGGTGACCTTAAATGCGATCCATAGGGGTGTTTCTCCCGGCCCCTGACTTGTCTGGATCACGTATCGGCCCCTAGGCTTTGTACATAGACAGGTGAATGTTTTTATAATAAATATTTTGATTAAACCTCTTGTGAGTTGTTTTTTAAAGTGGTATTTGTTAAATGCTTACTATGTGCCAAGCAGTGTTCCAAGCTCTGGGAAGCAACATGGCTTAGTGGTTAGAGCCCGGGCCTGGGAGCCAAAGGTCATGCGTTCTAATCCCGACTCCCCCACGTGTCTGCTGTGTGACCGTGGGCAAGTCACTTAACTTCTCTGTGCCTCAGTTTCCTCATCTGTAAAACGGGGATTGGGACTGTGAGTCCCGTGAGGGACAGGGATTGTGTCCAACCTGATTTGCTTGTATCCACCCCAGTGCTTAGTACAGTGCCTGGCACATAGCACTTAGCCAAATTCCATAATTATTATCAGGTTGGACACGGTCCCTGTCCCACCAGGGGCTTGCAGTCTAAATTGGAGGGAGGAGGATTTAATCCCCATTTTACAGATGAGGGAACTGAGGCACAGAGAAGCCAAGTGACTCTGCCCAAGGTCACACAGCAGACAAGTGGCGGAGCCAAGGTTAGAACCCAGGTCCGCTGACTCCCAGGCCCGTGCTCTTTCCACTAGGCCGTGCTGCTTCTCGTCCTGCGCTGAATCTAAAGTGGTGCTAAAGATCTGTCTCTGCCCACTAGATCCATCATCATCGGTGGTATTTATTGAGCGTTTAATGCGAGCAGAACACTGTACTGAGCACTTGGGAGAGTACAACAGATGTGGTAGACACGGTAACCTGTCTACAACGAACTTACAGCCTAGAGACAACCTCACGGTTTAGATCCAGCTTATTAGCTGTGTGACTGTGGGCGAGTCACTTAACTTCCCTGTGCCTCAGTTCCCTCATCTGTAAAATGGGGATTAAGACTGTGAGCCCCACGTGGGACAACCTGATTTCCCTGTGTTTACCCCAGCGCTTAGAACAGTGCTCGGCACATAGTAAGCGCTTAACAAATACCAACATTATTACATTATTAAATAATTCTCCCCATCTTCCAAGACCCTACTAAAGTCACATCTCCTCCAAGAAGCCTTTTTTGGCTACTCCTCTATTCTGCATGGCCCTTGCACTTCTATGTGCACTTACTATGCGCCAGGCACTGTACTAAGCACTGGAATAAATATAAGCAAATGAGATTGGACCCAATAATAATGGTGGTATTTGTTAAGCGCTTACTTTGTGCAAAGCACTGTTCTAAGCGCTGGGGGGAATACTAGGTGATCAGGTGTCCCTCATGGGGCTCACAGTTTTCATCCCCATTTGACAGATGAGGTAACTGAGGCACAGAGAAGTTAAGTGATTTGCCCAAAGTCACACACCTGACAAGCGGCAGAGCCGGGATTCGAACCCATGACCTCTGACTCCCAAGCCCAGACCCAATCCATGTCCGCCATGGGATCTCATTCATCCTACCTTCAGTCCCACAGCCCTTCTGGCTTTATCCTTACACTCTGACGCTTCCTGTCTTTGCAATCTATTTTAATGTCTGCTTCCCCCTGTAGACCGTATTCATTCATTCAGTCGTATTTATTGAGCGCTTACCGTGTGCAGAGCACTGGACTGAGCGCTTGGAAAGTACCATTAGGCAATAAAGAGAGACAATCCCTGCCCACAACCTGATTTGCTCATATCCACCCCACCACCTAGTACAGTAGAGAAGCAGCGTGGCTTAGTGGCAAGAGCCCGGGCTTGGGAAACAGAGGTCGTGGGTTCTAATCTCGCTCCGCCACTTAGCTGTGTGACTTTGGGCAAGTCTCTTCGCTTCTCTGTGCCTCGGTTCCCTCATCTGTAAAATGGGGGATTAAGACTCTGAGCCCTACGTGGGTCAAGCTGATTGCCTTGTATCTATCCCAGCACTTAGTACAGTGATTGACACATAGTAAGTAGCATAGTAAGCTAATACTGATACCGTTAGTGGCTCGGTGGAACGAGCACAGGCTTCGGAGTCAGACGTCACGGGTTCAAATCCCGTCTCTGCCACTTGTCAGCTGTGTGACTGTGGGCAAGTCACTTCACTTCTCTGTGCCTCGGTTACCTCAGCTGTAAAATGGGGATTAAGACTGTGAGCCCCACGTGGGACAACCTGATGACCTTGTATTCCCCCCCAGCGCTTAAAACAGTGCTTGGCACATAGTAAGGGCTTAACAAATGCCATCATCATCATTCCCCAGCGACACACACGTGTCCGTGTTGATTTCTTGGATGTCACTTTTTATTTTCCCTCCCCCTGCCCCATCCAGGTGCCAATACACAGTCCAGGATGGGCACCCGGGGGGGCGTGAAGGGTTGGGGTGGGAGGAAGGTGGAGGAGGAGGAGGAGGAAGAGGAGGGGGAGGAGAAAAAGGAGGAGGAGAAGAAGGAAGAGGGCGGATAAACCACCCAACAATGGACCACTTGGTTCCCGTCATTTCCCGGCTCCCGTTCTCATAACCCACATCCCATCCTGCTCTTCCGGCCCTTGCCGAGACTCCTGATCCTTCAATCCGGACTTCTCTGGGCCTCAGTTCCCTCATCTGTAAAATGAGGATTAAGACTGTGCGCTCCATTCATTCGATAGTATTTATTGAGCGCTTACTATGTGCAGAGCAATAATAATAATAATGTTGGTATTTGTTAAGCGCTTACTATGTGCCGAGCACTGTTCTAAGCGCTGGGGTAGACACAAGGAAATCAGGTTGTCCCACGTGGGGCTCACAGTCTTAATCTCCATTTTCCAGATGAGGTAACTGAGGCACGGAGAAGTTAAGTGACTTGCCCACAGTCACACAGCTGACAAGTGGCGGAGCCGGGATTCGAACTCGTGACCTCTGACTCCAAAGCCCCTGCTCTTTCCACTGAGCCACGCTGCTTCTCTGTACTGTACTAAGCACTGTACTAAGCGCTTGGAATATACAACTCGGCAATAGATAGAGACAATCCCTGCCCACTGACGGGTTCACAGTCTAATCGACGAGCTTACAGTCCAATCGGGTGCTCCATGATCACCTTGTACCCTCTCCGGCGCTTAGAACAGTGCTTTGCACATAGTAAGAGCTTTACAAATGCCATCATCATGTACTGAGCGCTTACTCACTGCTAGGCCCTTTACTGACTGCTCCTGTACTGAATGCACAGCGCTGTACTGAGTGCCTACTCACTGTTGGTACTGTACCGAGCGCCTTCCTCACTGGTGACACTGTAGAGAGTGCCTATTCGCTATTGGTACTGTACAGAGCGCTTTCCTCTTAGTGACACTGTAAAGAGTGTCTACTCACTGCTAGACCCTGTACTGACTGCACAGCACTGTGCTGAGTGCCTATTCATTGGTGGTACTGTACAGAGCGCTTTCCTCACCATTCATGCATTCGGTCATATTTATTGAGCGCTTACTGCATGCAGAGCACTGTAGTAAGCGCTTGGAAAGTACAATTCGGCAACAGAGAGAGACAATCCCTACCCAACAACGGGCTCACAGTCTAGAAGGAAAGAGACGGACAACAAAACAAAACAAAAGCAGTGACACTGTAGAGAGTGCCTACTCACCGCCAGACCCTGTACCAACGGCACAGCACTGTACTGAGTACCTATTCACTGTTGGTACCGTACAGAGCGCTTTCCTCAGCGGCGACACCGTAGAGAGTGCCTTCTCGCGTCTAAGCACAGCACTATAATAATAATAATAATAATGTTGGTATTTGTTAAGGACTTACTATGTGCTAAGCGTCACAATGAGTGTCTAGTCACCGTGGGCACTGCACAGAGCACTTACTCGCTAGCGACACTCTAGAAAATGCCTACTCACACTGCTGGGCACTGTACTGAATGCCTCCTAGGTACAAGGCACGGCGAGGAGCATCTGGGAGAGAACAACAGAGTCAAGACACACTCTCTGCCCTCGAGGGATCTAAGAGAGGTAACGGGGTCGGATTTTCCCTCAAGAATCTCCCAAGGAGCCACCGCCGACCCCGCCAGCTTCTCTGGCCCTCCAAATAGCTGGGACCACCTATCCGGAGACCCCCAACCCCCCCTCTTTTATTTTAAACAGTGTTTTTCCTCGCTTACTATGTGCCGGGCACTGCCCTAAGCACCGGGGTAAGTACAAGCCAATCGGGTTGGACACAGTCCCTGTCCCTCTCCTTCTTAATCTCTGTCTTACAAGAGAGGAAGCTGAGGCCCAGAGAAGTGAAGCGACTTTTTATGATGGTATCTGTTAAGCGCTTCCTCTGTGCGGAGCACCGTTCTAAGCGCTGGGGTAGATACAGGGTCATCAGATTGTCCTACGTGGGGCTCACATTTTTTAATCCCCATTGTTACAGATGAGGTAACTGAGGCACAGAGAAGTGAAGCGACTTGCCCAAGGTCACACAGCAGACGAGCGGCCGAGCGGGGAAAAGAACCCAGGTCCTTCTGACCCCCGGGTCCTTGCCCTAACCCTTAGGCCAATCCGACTCTGCAAGCTAAGAATCGCCCCTGAGGGCAGGAAAGAGGATCGGATCCCGAATCGGTTGCCCCGGGGTGATTCTGCTTGTCCTGGGCCCTTGGGGCAAGGGGAGCATTGGGAAATGTGGCGGCGAGAGGCTGCCGACGGTGTCCGCGATCAACCCCCGCCTCCCCAGCGGGTGCCTCGGTTTCCTCACCTGTGAAATGGGAATTCAATAACCGTTCTCCTTCCTACTTAGACTGTGACCCCAACACGGGAGACCCCGACGTGGGAGAGGGACTGTGTCAGACCTGAATCTGCCCCGGCGCTTAGTAGAGTGCTCGGCACACAGTAAGCATCCGGCGAATTGTTATTAAGTGCCGTCCAGTCGTTTCTGATTCGTAGCGACTCTATGGAAATATGATCTCCAGAACGTCCCGTCCTCTGCCATAACCCGCAACCTTTCTAACGGTTCCTCCGGTATCGTCGTTACGGTCTCTATCCATCTAGGGGCTTGGTCTGCCTCTTCCACGTTTTCCCTGGACTTTTCCTAACACCAGCGTCTTCTCCATTAGTCCTCCTGATGACGGGTCCAAAATGTGCTCATCTAAATCTAGTCCTGCGGCCTTCCAAAGACCACTTTGGCTTAATTTGCCCCCGAAATCCACTTTGTTTCTCGGGCAGTCGCAAAAGCCTTCTCCAACACCCCATTTCAAAAGAATCGATGCTCTTTCTAGCACGGCGGAGTGGCGAGAGCGCCGGCCTGGGAGTCAGAAGGTCGTGGGTTCTAATCCCGGCTCCGCCGCTTGTCTGCTGTGTGACCTTGGGCAAGTCACTTCACTTCTCTGGGCCTTAGCTACCCCATCTGTAAAATGGGGATTGAGACTGTGAGCCCCATGTGGGACTGGGACCGTGTCCAACCTGATTTGCCTGTCTCCACCCCAGCGCTTAGTACGGTGCCTGGCACACAGTAAGCGCTTACCAATACCAGGATTACTATTATTACTATCTCAGTGTTTGGAACAGTGCTTGACGCACAGTAAGCGCTTAACAAATACCCTTCTTATTATTATCCTGTTTTTTTCACCGTCCAGCTTTCGGATCTGTACACTGTCACTGGAAACACCGTAGAATTGCCACGATTAATATTATTATTACCCCACTCTCGGACCCCCACCCCCCAGGCCCCCGGCCCCGGCCGGGCGGACGTGCAGGACTTCAGTAGATCACGCCCTGGGGCTCCAGCAGCAGGTACTGCTTGAGGGTGGCGGGCAGGGTCAGGGTGGGCACGACTCTCTGGCAGTGACGCTGCAGGGCCTGGCGTATGGCGCAGCGTGCCAGGTGCAGGAGGGAACGCGGCGAGTGGCGGGTGCACACGGCGAAGAGCGAGCGGTAGAACTCCCCGTGCTTCTGCAAGACAACCGGCAAGACCACGCCGTTACCCCCGGCCTGGAGGGGCTGACCGGGGGTGGGGAGGACGGGGATCCGGGGATGGGGGCATCCGGAGACCGGGGCTGGGGGGGGGGCCGGCCGGGGACTGGGCCATGGGGGCATCGGGGTGGGGAATGTGCCTGTTTAGCGTTGTATTGTCCTCTCCCAAGCTCTGCACAGCGCTCTGCACACAGTCAGCGCTCAATAAATACAATTGAATGAACCAGGAGACCAGAGTCAGGGGCACATCTGGAGCTCTGAGGATGGAGTTGCCTGGAGACCAAGGGTGGGGGGCATCTGGAAACTGGGGGAGGGGGCCATCCAGAAACTGGGGGTGGGGGCATCTGGAGACTGGGAGTAGGGGACATCTCCTCTGTAAAATGGGGATTAAATCCTATTACCTTCTACTAAGACTGTGAGCCCCACGTAGGACATCTGGGTACTGGGAGAGGACATCTGGATACTGGGAGAGGGGAGCACCCGGAGACCAGGGATGGGGGGCATCCAGAGACCGGGGAAGGGGGGCATCCAGAGACTAGAGGTGGGGGCCGTCTGGAGACTGGGGTACGGGAGCCTCCAGAGACCCGAGGATGGGGGCATCTGGCCCCCTGGGATGGGGGCATCCGGAGACCAGGGGAATGAGGGCATTGGAGTCCCAGAAGAGGGACGGAGTCCACGGTCTCTTGGTGGGGGATGGGTGGAGGGACGAGTACCGGGGCCTTCTCTCCATCGCCTCATAGTTAATATCAGTCATTTATTGATTTCTACTCATGTCTGTCCCCCCCTCTAGACTCTAAGCTCGTTTTGGGCAGGAAAAGTGCCTGCTTATTGTTCTAGTGTACTTTCCCGAGCACTTCTACAGTGCTCTGCACACAGTAAATGCTCAATAAATACGATTGACTGACTATCTGACTAGTTAATGATTTGATTCTAAGAGGGAGATGGTTGAAGGAGGTGGGAGGCACTGGAGACAGGTTCGGGGATGAATCCAACCCCTCTCGTCCCGTATCGATAAATCCATGATATTTAATAATAATGTTGGTATTTGTTAAGCGCTTACTATGAGCAGAGTACTGTTCTAAGCGCTGGGGTAGATACAGGGTAATCAGGTCGTCCCACGTGAGGCTCACAGTTAATCCCCATTTTACAGATGAGGTAACTGAGGCACAGAGAAGTCAAGTGACTTGCGCACAGTCACACAGCTGACAAGTGCATTGTTCTTGTCTGTCCGTCTCCCCCGATTAGACCGTAAGCCCGTCAAAGGGCAGGGACTGTCTCTATCTGTTACCTATTTGTACATTCCAAGCGCTTAGTACAGTGCTCTGCACATAGTAAGCGCTCAATAAATACTATTGAATGAATGAATGAAGTGGCAGAGCGGGGATTAGAACCCATGACGTCTAACGCCCAAGCCCGGGCTCTTTCCACTGAGCCACGCCGCTTCTCATTTACTGAGCACTCACTACGTGCAGAGCACTGTACTAACCCTCTATTCCCAGGTCCCTCCGGGGCACTTTGCTTCCTCCAGGTTTGGGCTCCACCCCCCCCAGCACCATGCCCCCCCAGCTCCATGCCCCCCAACTATGGCCTTTCAGTGTGCCAGGGGCCCAGAAGGGGAGACGGGGTGCGGGGGGAAGGATTGTGTGTGCCAATTTGCCACCCCTTCCCGTCACCCCCACGGGATCGCGTGGGAGGGGAACGAGGCGTACTTCCAAGCTAGACTCGGGAATGGCCGATTTCCACTTGGCCGTCCACGCGATGTGCTCGTAAGTGTTGACCACAACTTCCACTGCTCTTGGACAAGCGTGGCAGGCCTGCAGCACCTGAGAGACAGACAGAGACAGAGAGACGGAGAGATAGAGAGCATTTGGTTCTCCTTTCTCTTGGAATCGCCGCCCCCCTCGCAGTCAGTCAAGTGCTCTGCCATGCGCTTCCATCACGAGTTCCAAGGCTTCAGGAAGCCAGGTTTACCTCAGATGTATCCCTGACACTGGGGATTCATTTGGTCAAGCGTATTTATTGAGCGTTTTCTGTGCGCAGAGCACTACCCTAAGCTCTTGGGAGAGGGGATCCTCCTCCAGGAGGCCTTCCCAGGCTAAGCCCTCCCTCTCCCTCTGCTCCTCCTCCCCTCCCCATTCCCCGCACTCCCTTCTTCTACTCTTCCCCCTTCCCCTCCCCACAGCACCTGTGCATAGTTGTATATATTATTTATTCCTCTATTTATTTTGTTAATGATGTGTATAGATCTATGATTCTATTTATCTTGATGATATCGATGCCAGATTACTTGTTTTGTTTTGTCGTCTGTCTCCCCCGTTTAGCCTGTGAGCCCGTCGTTGGGCAGGGATCGTCTCTATCTGATGCCAAATTGTACATTCCAAGCGCTTAGTGCGGTGCTCTGCACATAGTAAGCGCTCAATAAATACGACTGAATGAATGAATTGGGAGAGTACCATAGAACGATAAACACGACAATAAACTCTTGAGGGATACGATAGTTGGTAGACGTGATCTTTGCCCCCGAGAAGCGACGGGAAGCAGCAGGGCGTAGTGGTTAGAGCCCGGGCCTGGGAATCAGAAGGTCACGGGTTCTAATGCCGGCTCCGCCACTTGCCTGCTGTGTGACCTTGGGGAGGTCACTTCACTTCACCTCAGTTCCTTCATGTGTAAAACGGGGATGAAGACTGTGAGCCCCGTGTGGGTCTGGGACTGGGTGCGACCTGATTAGCTTGTATCTACCCCAGGGCTTAGAACAGTGTTTGACACATAGCGAGCACTTTACCGAAACCTTTATCATCATTTTTACCATTACAGTCAAATGGATGTATTCATTCGTTCATTCAATCGTATTTATTGTGTGCTTACTGTGTGCAAAGCATTGGACTAAGCGCTTGGAAAGTACAGTTCGGCAACAGATAGAGACAATCCCTACCCAACAGCCAGCGGGCTCACAGTCTCTGAGCACTTGGGAGAGAATAATAGTGTTAGTAAACGATAATAATAATAATGTTAGTATTTGTTAAGCGCTTACTATGTGCAGAGCACCATTCTAAGCGCTGGCTAGATACAGGGTAATCGGGTTGTCCCACGTGGGGCTCACAGTCTTCATCCCCATTTGACAGATGAGGTCACTGAGGTCCAGAGAAGTTAAGTTGGTATTTGTTAAGCGCTTACTAGGTGCCGAGCACTGTTCTAAGCACTGGGGTAGACACAGGGGAATCAGGTTGTCCCACGTGGGGCTCACAGTCTTAATCCCCATTTTACAGATGAGGTGACTGAGGCACAGAGAAGTTAAGTGACTCGCCCAAAGTCACACAGCCGACAAGTGGCCGAGCCGGGATTCGAACCCATGAACTCTGACTCCAAAGCCCGTGCTCTTTCCACTGAGCCACGCTGCCACAGTCACACAGCTGACAAGTGGCAGAGTGGGGGTTCGAACTCGTGACCTCCGACTCCCAAGCCCGGGCTCTTTCCATTGAGCCACGCTGCTTCCTGCCTTCATGGATCTGACAGTCTACTATGAGCGGAGCACTTTCTGAGCACCTGGGGGAGAAGAATAGAGTTAGCAGCTATGACCTTTGCCCTCAAGGACTTAAAGTCCCATGGGGGAGACAAACACCCAAGAGTTTAGGGAAAGGAGGAAGATGAGAAGGGGAAGGGGGAGATGTGGATGTGTTACCGTAGAAACGGTACTGGGTGTCAGTCGCTGGGGACAAAAGTTCGGGGAGCAGTTGTGAGGTCTGGAGAGTTGAGGTGCTAGTTAGGAGGAAAAAAAAAATCAGTACATCCATCGATGGTATTTATTGAGTTCTCTCTGAGTGCGGCGCGCTGCTCTAAGCACTTGGGAGAAGAGAAATGGTTCAGGAAAGGCCTCCTGGAAGATGGGGAACCTGGGATGGGTTTGAAGACGGGCGGAGATGTGGCTGCCACGACTGGTGTCCTTATAACAATAGAGAAGCGGTGTGGCTCACTAGAAAGAGCTCAGGGAGTCCGCGGAGGTGGGTTCTAATCACGGCTCTGCCACTTGTCTACTGTGTGACCTTGAGCAAGACACTTAACTTCTCTGGGCCTCAGTTACCTCCTCTGTAAAATGGGGATTAAGACTGTGAGCTGCATGTGGGACAACCTGAGTACCTGGTATCTACCCCAGTGCTTAGAACAGTGCTCAGCACATAGTAAGTGCTTAACAAATACCATAATAAATGATAATAATAATGATAGTAGTTGTTAAGCACTTACTATGCGTCAAGCACTGTTCTCCGTGCTGGGATGGATACAAGCTAATCGGGTTGGACACAGTTCCTGTCCCACACGGGGCTCACGGTCTTAACCCCCATTTTCCTGATGGGGGAACTGAGACTCAGAGAAGAGAAGTGATTTGTCCAAGGTCACTCAGCCAACAAGTGGTGGAGCCGGACTTAGAACCCAGGTCCTCTGACTCCCAGAGGCTCAACCCGCTACATCACGCTATTTCTCATCTGCTCTCAAAGGTCAAGTGTTGGGTGGGAAATGAGACCCTCCGGGAGACCGCAAGCTTGTCGTGGGCAGGGAATGTGTCTGTTTATTGTTCTTTTGTCCTCTCCCAAGCGCTTAGTACGGTGCTCTGCACACAGTAAGTGCTCAATAAATCCGACTGAATGAATATTGACCTTTCCCAAGCACTTAGTTCAGTGCTCTGAGCACAGTAAGTGCTCAATAAATGCTAATGCTAATAAATGCTAACTTTCTCACCGTGCCTCGATCCCGTCTATCTGGCCGCCAGCCCCTTGCCCGCATCCTGCCTCTGGCCTGGAGCTCTCTCCCTCTTCATATCCGACAGACGACGGCTCCTCTCCCACCTTCAAAGCTTTATGGGAAGGCCCATCTCCTCCAAGAAGCCTCCCCTGACTGCGCCTTCCTTCCCTCTTCTCCCTTCTGCGTCACCCTGACTCGAGCCCCACCCTGACTTTTATCCTTCCCCCTTCCAGCCCCACACCACTTAGGTCCGTATCCATCATTTATTGATTTCCCTTACTGTCTCTAGACTGTAAGCTCACTGCGGGCAGGGAACGTGTCCGCTTCTTTTCGCACCGTACTCTCCAAGCGCGTCGTACAGTGTTCCGCACACAGCGGGCGCTCAACGAATACGGTTGAACGAAGGAACGAGGACGCGTGGGCGGCTCACCTTGTGGAAGTGCGGGGGGTAGATCCGGGCGGCCCCGTGGTTGAGCAGCAGCTGGCAGCAGAGCTCGGGCCTCCCCGCCGGCCTGACGGAGGACACCTTGAGCACGTACTGGATGGGGGCGCAGCCGTTGACGTCCAGGAGGTTGGGCTCGGCCCCGGCCTCCAGCATCATGCGCAGGAGCACGTGGTCGCAGTTCCAGGCGGCCTTGTGCAGGGGCGACTTGAAATCCTCGTCGCGGGCGTTGACGGCCGCCTTGGCGTCCAGCAGCAGCCGGCAGGCCAGGCGGTGCTCCGAACTGTAGTCCTGCTCCTTGAAGCGCAGGGCCCAGTGGGTGGCCAGGGCCAGCGGGGTCTCCAGGTGGGCGTTGAGGCTGTCCACCAGGGCCCCGTGCTCCATGTAGAAGGACACCAGGTCCGGCAGGCCGCAGCGGGCCGCCGTGTGCAGGGGCGTCTCCTCGTCCTGGTTGTTCGACTTCAGGTTCACGCAGGCCCCTGGCGAGGAGAGGCCACGGGATTTGACCGCCCACCCGTCGTCCCCTCCTTCCTCCTCGCTAGCGCTATCCCCGTTCTGGCTTTTATTATCTCCCCACCAGCGGCGCCCTCCCTTTCTCCACCTTCACGGCCACGGCCGTGGCCGTCTCCGTTATCGCTCTCCGACGGCTCCCATCATCGGAACGGGGCCCGGCACGTGGGAAGCGCTTAATGGAGCCCGTGATTATAATTATTCTTCTCTCCTTTATCGTCGCCGTTAGCATCGCCGTCACTATCACCCTCACTGCCATCCTCACCACGGCTTAGTGGAAAGAGCCTGGGCTTGGGAGTCAGAGATCGTGGGTTCTAATCCCGGCTCCGTTTCTTGTCGGCTATGTGACTTTGGGCAAGTCACTTCACTTCTCTGGGCCTCAGTGACCTCATCTGGAAAATGGGGATTAAGTCTGTGAGCCCCACGCGGGACATGATAGTTACATGACTGTCCCCAACCTCCAGGAGGCCTTCCCTGACTGCACCCTCCTTACTTCTTCTCCCACTCCCTTTTGCGTCTCCCTGACTCGCTTCCTTTCTTCATCCCCTCTCCCAGCCCCACACCACTTCTGTCTAGATCCGTCATTTATTGATGTCTATACATGTCAGAATCAGTGTGGCTTAGCGGAAAGACCCCGGGCTTGGGAGTCAGAGGTTGTGGGTTCTAATCCCGCCTCTGCCCCTTGTCAGCTGGGTGACTTTGGGCAAGTCACTTCACTTCTCTGTGCCTCAGTGACCTCATCTGTAAAATGGGGATGAAGACTGTGAGCCCAACGTGGGACAACCTGATTACCTTGTATCTATCCCTATGCCAGAACAGCGCTTGGCATATAGTAAGCACTTAACAAATACCATTATTACTATTATTATTATTATTATGTCCATCTCCCCCTCTAGACTGTAAGCTCATTGTGGGCGGGGATTGTGTCTGTTTATTCTTGTGCTGTCCTCTCCCAAGTGCTTAGTAGAGGGCTCTGCACACAGGAAGTGCTAAATAAATATGATCGAATGAATGAATGAATGGCTTAGTGGAAAGAGCCCCGGCTTGGAAGTCAGAGGCCGTGGGCTCTAATCCCACCTCCACCCCTTGTCAACTGTGTGACCTTGGGCAAGTCACTTCACTTCTCTGTGCCTCAGTGGCCTCATCTGTAAAATGGGGATGAAGACTGTGAGCCCCACGTGGGACAACCTGATGACCCTATATCTACCCCAGCACTTAGAACAGCAAATATCAACATTATTATTATTATTAAGAACAACTGTCCCTTCCATCCCAGCGGAACTCATAATATCTCGGCTGGATTACTGTGTCAGCCTTCTCGCTGACCCCCCTTCCTCCTGTCTCTCCCCACTCCAGTCTATTCTTCCTTCCGCTGCCCGGCTCATCTTCCTGCAGAAACGCTCTGGGCCTGTCACTCCCCTCCTTAAAAACCTCCAGAGGTTGCCCATCCACCTCTGCACGAAACAAAAACTCCTCACTCTGGCTTCAAGACTGTCCATCCCCTCGCCCCCTCCTACCTCACCTCCCTTCTCTCTTTCTACCGCCCACCCCGCACGCTCCGCTCCTCCGTCGCCCACCTCCTCACCGTCCCCCGTTCTCGCCCGTCCCGCCGTCGACCCCTGGCCCACGTCCTCCCACTGACCTGGAACGCCCTCCCTCCTCACCTCCTCAAAACTAACTCTCTTCCCCTCTTCAAAGCCCTACCTCCTCCAAGAGGCCTTCCCAGACTGAGCTTCCCCTTTTCCCTCAGCTCCTTCTGCTCCCTCTCTGCTCCCCCTTCGCCTCCCCTCAGCTAAGGCCCCTTTCCCTCTGCTCCTCCCCCTCTCCCTTCCCCTCTCCAGCACTGTGCTCATTTGTATATATTTTTATTCCCCTATTTATTTTGTTAATGAGGTGTCCGGTGTCCATCCCTTCATTCTATTTCTCATGATTGTGTAGTCTTGTTTTTGTCCGTCCATCTCCCCTGATTAGACTGTAAGCCCGTTATTGGGCAGGGATCGTCTCTCTCTGTTGCCGAAGTGTATAGTCCAAGCGCTTAATCCAGTGCTCTGCACATAGTAAGCGCTCAATAAATACCATTGAATGAATGAATGAATGAATGAATGAGCTGTTCCTCAGTTTGGAACAACAGCGCCATCACCTGGCCCAGACGATGCATGACCTCATCGCCCCCTCCCCACCCTCCTCCATCCTCTTCCCACCCTCTCATTCATTCATTCATTCATTCATTCAATCGTATTTACTGAGCGCTTCCTATGTGCAGAGCACTGTCCTAAGCGCTGAGAATGAAAGGTTCCCCTCCTCCCGCCCCCACACCTTCCAGAAGCCTGTGAAGTGGGGTGACTCCATCACCCCCATTCCCTCTTATTCTCAGCTGGTCCCCCCTGCTCTCCACTCCAGCTCCAGCCTGTCCTCCTTCTCTTCCCCCTTCTTCAAACCTCACTGAAGGCCCATCTCCTCCCAGAGGATTTTATTCATTCAATAGTATTTATCGAGCGCTTACTATGTGCAGAGCAGTGTACTAAGCGCTTAGCTTCCCTGACTGCACCCTCCTTTCCTCTTCTCCTCCTCCCTTCCAAGTCGCCCTGACTGGCTCCCTTTCTTCATCCCCCCCCGTCCCAGCCCCACACCACTTATGTCCACATCTCTCATTTATTTATTTCTATTTATGTCTGTCTTCCCTTCTAGATCGCTAACTTGAGGTGGAAGCAGCGTGGCTTAGTGACAAGAGCCCGGGCCTAGGAATCAGAGGAGGTGGGTTCTAATCCCGCCTCCGCCACTTGTCAGCTGCGTGACCTTGGGCCAGTCGCTTCACTTCTCTGGGCCTCAGTTACCTCATCTGGAAAATGGGGATTAAAAGTGTGAGCCACACATGGGACAACCTGATTACCCTGTATCCACCCCAGTGCTTAGAACAGTGCTTGGCACATAACTGTGAGCCTGTCGTTGGGCAGGGATGGTCTCTGTTGTCGAATTGTCCATTCCAAGCACTTAGTCCAGTGCTCTGCACATAGTAAGGGCTCAATAAATACTATTGAATGAATGAATAGGAAGCACTTAACAAATACCATTATTATTATTACTGTGGGCAGGGAATGGGTCTGTTAATTGTTCTGTTGGACTCTTCCAGGGGCTTAGTACAGTGCTCTGCACGCAGTAAGCGCTCAATAAATTCGACGGAATGAATGACTGACTGTTCCCACTCTAAGTCAATGTCAGACTTTTTTTAGGACAGTCAAGCAGACAGAGCAGTGTATTGGATGCCTATTGGATGAAAAGGAGCGTGGCCTCCTGGCTAGACTTGGCAGTCACATTCCTTGCCAACAGAGGGTAATAATAATTTTGGTATTTGTTAAGCGCTTACTATGTGCTGAGCACTGTTCTAAGCGCTGGGGTAGAAACAGGGTAATGAGGTTGTCCCACGTGGGGCTCACAATCTTCATCCCCATTTCACAGTTGAGGTAACTGAGGCACCGAGAAGTTAAGTGACTTGCCCAAGGTCACACAGCTTACAAAACTCCTCTCTACTCTGGGCCTGGTGGGGAACAAGCTTAAACAGCACAAAGTCTGAAATGTAGAGATATTTCGGTAAACCTGGAATTTTACCATTGTCTACTCGTTCAGTCTGTCACAGGTAGGCCTAAATTGAGCACCCCTGGGTGCAGTGCATTGTGCTCAACGCTGGGGAAAAGGCAAGAGACACAGCGTGGCTTAGTGGAAAAAACCCGGGCTTGGGAGTCGGAGGTCACGGGTTCTAATCCCGGCTCTGCCACTTGTCAGCTGGGTGACTTTGGGCAAGTCACTTCACTTCTCTGTGCCTCAGTTCCCTCATCTGTAAAATGGGGTGAAGACCGTGCGCCCCACGTGGGACAACCTGCTTATCTTGTATCTCCCCCAGTGCTTAGAACAGTGCTCGGTACCAGCATCATCATTATTATTATTATGTCCCGCCTTCATACAGTTTACCCTCTAAATCTGCTTCTTTTTACACTACCCTTACTGCTGGCTATAAAAGCTGTCATCTCAGTATCATCGATGTAATAAACCTCATTAATTTGGAAGCTACAAACTCCGAATACTGAGTGGTCTCGAGAAAGCAGCTTTGCCTGGCGGAAACAGCTCAGGCCTGGGAGTCAGAGGACTTGCGTTCTACTCCCAGTTCTGCCGTTTCCCTGCTGTGTGACCTTGGGCGAGTTATTTCACTTCCCCTATTCTGCAGTCTCTTCCTCTGCAATACGGGAAATCAATTCCTGTTCTCTCTCCACCTTGAATGTGAGTCCCCCGTGAGACAGGGACTATGTCCGGACCTGATTATCTTGTATCAACTCCAATACTTAGCCCAGTGCTTGGAACATAGTAGGAGCCTAGTGGATAGAACACGGGCCTGGGAGTCAGAAGGTCGTGGTTTCTAATCCTGGCTCTGCCACTTGTCAGCTGTGTGACTGTGGGCAAGTCACTTCACTTCTCTGTGCCTCAGTGACCTCATCTGGAAAATGGGGATTAACTGTGAGCCTCACGTGGGACACCCTGATTACTCTGTATCTTCCCCAGCGCTTAGAACAGTGCTCTGCACATAGTAAGGGCTTAACAAATACCAACATTTTTATCATTATTAATCCCGATTCCGCCACTTCTCTGGTGGGTGACCCTGGGCAAGTCACTTCACTTCTCTGTGCTTCAGTTGCCTCATCTGTAAAATGGGGATGGAGACTGTGAGCCCCACTTGGGACAGGGACTGTGTCCAACCCGATTTCCATGGATCTACCCCAGAGCTTAATACAGTGACTGGCCTATGGTATGCGCTTAACAAATATCATAATAATAATAATTATTATAAAAATATTCAGGACACGTCACCCCTCTCCTCAAAAATCTCCAGGGGTTGCCCATCCACTTCTCATCTTTGGCTCTTAAGCTGATAAATCCCCTCGCCCCCTCTTACCTCACCTCGATTCTGTCCTTCTCCAACCCAGGCCGCACACTCCGCTCCTCGGGTGCCGCGAACCTTCTCCCTGGGCCTCCAGCTCTCCTGTCCCGCCGTTGACCCCTGACCCGCGTCCTGCCCCCGGCCCGGAACTCCCTCCCTCCTCAAATCCCACAGACAACCACTCTCCCCCTATTCAAAGCCTTACTGAAGGCCCGTCTCCTCCAAGAGGCCTTCCCTGACTAAGCCCCACTTTTCCTCAACTCCCACTCCCTTCTGCGTCGCCCTGACTTCCTCCCTTTGTTCTCCCCAACTCCCCAGCCCCACACCACTTATGTCCATATCTGTCATCTTGCTTATTTGCGTTGAGAACTCTCTCCCTCGCTCTACACTGTTTGTGATCTTGACTGCGAGCAGGGAATGTGACTGTTAATTGTTGTATCGTACTTTCCCAAGGGCTCTGCACACGATAAGCGCTCAGTGTGGCTCAGTGGAAAGAGCTCGGGCTTGGGAGTCAGAGGTCATGGGTTCTAATCCCCGCTCTGACACTTGTCAGCTGACTGTGGGCAAGTTACTTCACTTCTCTGGGCCTCAGTTATTTCATCTGGAAAATGGGGATTAAGAGGGTGAGCCCCATGTGAGACACCCTGATAACCTTTTATCCCCCCACCAGTGCTTAGAACAGTGCTTTGCACATAGTAAGCGCTTCACAAATGCCATCATTACTGTTATTAATAATAAATATGATGGAATGAATGTCGGGGACTGTGTCCAACCCAATTTGCTTGAGTCAACTCCAGCACTTAATACAGTGCCTGGCATATAGTGAGCACTTAAGAAATGCCACTGTTATTAATATCATTATTACAGAGCTCTGCATGGAGAAAAATAATAAGGAATAAAATAATGATGGAATTTGTTAAGCTCTTACTATGTGCCAAGCACTGTTCTAAGCCCTGGGGTAGATACAAGGTAGTCAGGTTGCCCCACATGAGGCTCACAGTCTCCACCCCCACTTTGCAGATGAGGTAACTGAGGCCCAGAGAAGTGAAGTGACTTGCCCGAGGTCACCCAGCTGACAAGGGAGGAGGGATTGGAACCAACGACCTTCTGACTTCCAGGCCCATGCCGGATCCGCTACGCCATGCTGCTTCTCTAGGCACCCAGTACAGAGCTCTGAATTCAGTAGGCGCCCATCACAGCCTTTGGCGGCCAGTCCGTACGGCCGATAGGGTCACGGATGCAGACTGTCCCTATAGGTGGGCCCGTAACTCCTTACTGAGCCCAGAAGGATCCAGGAAGTTGAAAAATCTGAAGTCCCGGGACCCGGGCCTATCCCCGGCCAGGCCCAGCTCCCCAACCCCGACACGACCCCCAAACCCAGCCCGGCTCCCTGGGCCCGGCCCTCAGCCCCTGACCCTCAAGTCCCCGAGTCCAGTTCCCTGCCCCCGGCCTCCCGGCCCCGACCTCCAGCCCCCCGAGCCCAGTTTTCGGTTCTCGGCGGGCAGACTGACCCCTCCAGACGAGCTGCTTGGCGCAGGGCACGGAGCTGGGGGCGGTGCAGGTGTGCAGCGGGGCCAGGCCGGCCAGGGAGAAGCGGTCCGGCAGGGCCCCGTGGTCGCAGAGGACCTGGACGCAGTCGGCGTTGGCCACGCGGCAGGCCACGTGCAGGGGGGTCTTGCCGTTGGGTTGGCAGTTGGCGGCGGCTCGGTGGGCGAGCAGCAGACGCAGGCTCTCCACGTGGCCCAGCAGCACGGCCAGGTGGACGCCAGTGGCCCAGGAACACTTCAGCTTGTCGCTCGGCAACCAGTGTCCTGACAAGGCCCGAGGCCCGCTAGACCCGGACCCCCGGGCCCTCGGACTCCCGGACCCGGGACCCCGCACCCCGAACCCTCTCCCCGACCCGGGCTCCCCCCCGGCGGCCCCCCACCCCCCGCCCAACCGTCGGCCCCCCACCCCCCGCCCAACCGTCGGCCCCTGACCCGCATCTCCTCCGGCCCACTGTCCACCGCCAGACCTTCCATCACCACACGTGCTCACATTGCACACACTGCACACCCACATGTGCACACTCACACATCCCACTCACACACACACACACACACACACTTACACGTACCGCTCACACATGCCATTCACACATATACATGAGCGCAGTCACACGTGCCAATCACACATTCACACACCGTCACGCACAGACACACACATTCTCACACTTATTCACATTATTCATACACTTCCTCATAAACACACACATTCACTCACGCACAAATACATACACATCTTCTCCCAAACACTTACGCCCCAACCACTCACACCCTCACTCATACACACATATTCAGTCATATATACACACGTTCACACACTCACTCACACATTCACATACACACACTTTCCCACACATACTCACATTTATACACACGCACTCATTCACATTCCCTCATATTCACTCATACACATTCACTCATGTACACACATAGTCACAGACTCACTCAAATTCTCCCGCCACACACACACAAACTCACATTTCCACACACATCCTCACACTTCCACACACACATGCTGACTTATAAAACCACATTCATTCATTCATTCAATCGTATTTATTTGCCTATCAACCTTGGCATGAAGCAGAAACTCCTCACTCTTGGCTTCAGAGACGTCCATCCCCTGGCCCCCTCCTACCTCACCTCCCTTCTCTCCTTCTCCATCGCAGCCCACACACTCCACTCCTCTGCTGCTCCTCACCTCCTCACTGGGCCTCGTTCCCGCCCGTCCCACCGTCGACCCCTGACCCCCGTCCTGCCTCCGGCCTGGAACGCCCTCCCTCCTCACCTCCGCCAGACTAACTCTCTTCCCCGCTTCCAAGCCCTACTGACAGCTCACCTCCTCCAGGAGGCCTTCCCTGACTGAGCCCCCCTTTCCCTCTGCCTCCCCTCCCCATTCCCCCTCCTCCCTCCCTCTGCTCTTCGCCCTTCCCCTCCCCACAGCACTTGGGTATATTTGTATATATTATTTCTCTATTCATTTTATTAATGATGTGTATATATCTACTATTCTATTTACCTATTTTGATGGTATTGATACCTATTTGTTTTGTTTTGCTGTCTGTCTCCCCCTTTTAGACTGTGAACCTGTCGTTGGGCAGGGATTGTCTCTATCTGTTCCCGAATTGTACATTCCAAGTGCTTAGTACAGTGCTCTGTACTAAGTCTGCTCCCCGATTAGACTGTAAGCCCGTCAAACGGCAGGGACTGTCTCTATCTGTTGCCGACTTGTCCATCCCAAGCGCTTAGTACAGTGCTCTGCACATAGTAAGCGCTCAATAAATACTATTGAATGAAATACTATTGAATGAAAGTGCTCTGCACACAGTAAGTGCTCAATAAATACAATTGAATGAATGAATTTACAGTAAGTGCTCAATAAATACAATTGAATGAATGAATTTATTGAGCACTTACTCTGTGCAGAGCACTGTTCTAAGCACTCGGGAGAGTACAATACAACGAGAAACAGACACATTTCCTGCCCACAGTGAGTTTACACACACATATTCCCACACACTCGCACACTCCCCCATGCTCACACATTCAGCCATATACTGAGCCCGTCATTGGGCGGGCTCAATCTGCCAAATTGTACATTCCAAGAGCTTACTACAGTGCTCCGCACACAGTAAGTGCAAAATAAATACTATTGAATGAATGAATTCACACACATTCACACTCTCACATTCATTCATTCAAGAGTATGTATTGAGCGCTTACTATGTGCAGAGTACTATACTAAGCGCTTGGAATGTACAATTCACATGCTTACTCATACCCATACATTCACTCATAGAGAAGCAGCGTGGTGCAGTGGAAAGAGCACGGGCTTTGGAGTCAGGGCTCATGAGTTCGAATCCCAGCTCTGCCACCTGTCAGCTGTGTGACTGTGGGCAAGTCACTTAACTTCTCTGTGCCTCAGTTCCCTCATCTGTAAAATGGGGATTAAGACTGTGAGCCCCACGTGGGACAACCTGCTTCCCCTGTGTCTACCCCAGCGCTTAGAACAGTGTTCGGCACATAGTAAGCGCTTAACAAATACCAACATTATTATTATTATTATTATCATACACACACATAGTCACAGACTCATTCATACATTCAAATATGCACCCACATCCCCAATACACTCAGATGCTCCTTCATATACACACACACTCACACACACTTCCCTGCTCCCTCATGCACACAAACACACACACACACACACACACACTCCCACTCATACAGTCCACGCTCACTCATGCCCACCCATTCACTCATATACAGTGCTCTGCACACAGAAAGTGCTCAATAAATACGATTGAATGAATGACTACATCAATATCCAGACTCATACACTCCCATCCCACATATACACTCCCACATACACAGACACACACACACACACACACACACATTTACATGCTCCCTCATCCACACCCACATACCCACACGCTTACACACCCACTCCACCCCCACACTTCAATAGTATTTATTGAGCGCTTACTATGTGCAGAGCACTGTACTAAGCGCTTGGAATGAATAAATCGGCAACAGATAGAGACGGTCCCTGCCCTTTGACGGGCTTACAGTCTAATCGACACACACTCCCACACTTCTACACACCCATTCACTCACATACATAAATATCCACAGACTCACGCATACACTCACATCTCACCCACTTGTACACTCATTCACACACACACACACTCCCACACACTTATACACTCACTCCCACACGCACACTCCCACGCTCACTCATACATTCACATCCCACCCTTCACTCACACGCTCACTCATACTCACATACACCCCTATTCAGTCATATGCACACACATTCGCCCACTCACTGATACCTCTCTCTTTCTCACACACACACACACACACACTCACATGCTAATTCACACACACACACACTCCCACGCTCACTCATACACACCCATTCACTCATATACATAAATAACCGGTCGCCGGGGTCCGCCGTCCCCAGGGCCGGCTTGACAGTGGGCCGCTCTGTGCCCGGGGCCAGTCCCCACTGCCAGGGGATGGGGGGACAAGAGGGCATCCTCTGGGCAGATCTCCTTCCCCTTCCTCACGCCGACCCCTCCTCTAGACCGTGAGCCCGTCACTGGGCAGGGATTGTGTCTATCTGTTGCCGAATTGTCCATTCCAAGCGCTTAGTACAGTGCTCTGCACATAGTAAGCACTCAGTAAATACTATTGAATAAGCATAAGAATAATACCCACAGGCTCACTCATACATTCACATCCCACCCTTCACTCACACGCTCACTCATACTCACATACGCACACATTCAGTCCTATGCACACACATTCGCCCACTCACTGATACACGCTCTCTCTTTTTCTCTCACACACACACACACACACATAAATATCGCTCTGTGAGCCGAGAGGCCAAGGAGGGGCGGACGCTCAGAGAAACGCCAGCTGGTGGGCCCTGGCCGAGCAGGAGCCGGGGGGAGGAGGAGAGAGTTGGGGCCCTTCTGTTGTTGTCTCCATTCCCACCCCTTCCCAGGGATCACCCGCCCACCCGCCATAACCGCTACCTTGCTTATAGGAGGCCAAGATGAGTTGTTCGTCTTCCACCTCAAACACCGTGTCCACGTCCACCAGCCTCTGAGCCAGCATGGCCTGCAGCTTCCCCGTGTCGTTGGCTTCCAGGGCATCGAGGAAAGCTTGCCTGGCCCTGGAGCTCTCCGCCGTCGCCATGGTCCCCTGATCCTCAGAGTGACACCCGCCCTGCCACGATTCACACAAACGCACAAACGCACAAACACACAAGCACCCCGCTACAGGGCTCCTTCCCGCAGCCCAACTGGGAGGACGGGCCGGGGAAGGAGGACGGAGAGCAGCAGGAAGAGGAAGGAGGGAAAGGGAGGAAGAGAAGGAAGGGGAAGAGGAGGGAGAAAGGAGGAGGGGAGGGAGAGGTACAGGAGAGGGAGGAGGAGAAGAGGGGGGGAAGAGAGGAAATAGGAGGAGGAAGGGGAGGAGGAGTGAAACACCATGGAGAAGCAGCAAGCTACAGCAGGCTTTGAGTTGGTGGTCCGGCCCCCTGACCCCAAAGGCACGCGGCTTCGATCTATTTATACAGGGTCAGTCCCAGCAGCTCCTGCTCTGGGCTCTGCTCTGCTGCGTGATCGTCCTCGTGACGCCCGGGGAGGGGACCCTCACCAGATGGAGGAGGGGAAGGCCCGGACGGCGGCCGCGGAACCCCCGGGACCCTTCGGCCACACTCCTGCGGTGGCCCTGGTAGCCGGACAGCCAAGGAGAACGGAGAGGGAGCGTGGCCTAGAGGAGAGAACACCGGCTGGGACTCAGGAGACCTGGGTTCTAGGTCCACCTCTCCCCTTGGCCTGCTGCGTGACCTTGGACAAGTCGCTTGGCCTCTCTGGGCCTCATCTAGAAAGCGGGGAGAAGAGAGGAGTTCTCCCTCCCTATTAGACTGGAAGCCCCATGAGGGGCAGGGACCCTGACCCAGCAGACTATATATTGCATCTGTCCCATTGCTTGACCCCTAATAAGTGCTCAGTAAACACCATAATCAGAGAAGCAATGTGGTCTAGTGGTTAGAGCCCGGGCCTGGGAGTCAGAAAGACCTGGGTTCTAATCCCGGCTCCACCACTTGTCTGCTGTGAGACCTCGGGTGAGTCACTTAACTCCTCTGTGCCCTCGTCTTTAAAATGGGGATTGAGACTGTGAGTCCCACCTGGGACAGGGACTGTGCCCAACTCGATTTGTTTGTATCCACCCCAGCCCTTAGTACAGTGCCTGGCACATAGTAAGCGCTTAACAAATACCATTATTATTGGCACTGAGGCTCGCCTGCCCCGGTCGTCGGGGTCCGCCGTCCCCAGGGCCGGCTTGACAGTGGGCCGCTCTGTGCCCGGGGCCAGTCCCCACTGCCAGGGGATGGGGGGAAAGGAGGGCATCCTCTGGGCAGATCTCCCTCCCCTTCCTCACGCCGACCCCTCCTCTAGACCGTGAGCCTGTCATCGGGCAGCTATCTGTTGCTGAATTGTCCATTCCAAGCGCTTAGTCCAGTGCTCTGCACATAGTAAGCGCTCAATAAATATTATTAAATGAACGAATGAATATTATGTCCACCCCGGTGTTTAGTACAGTGCCTGGCACATAGTAAGCACTTAACAGATGCCACAATTCTGAAGGGAGCACCTGCCTGCCAATCGTGCCGGCCTCTGGGCCCTGCGGTGGGTCGGTGACCCACCTCCAATCTTTGGGAATCTCTCTGGTGTGCTGTCCCGCTTATGATCCCAAAACTGGGGTCACCCCAGTAAAGCTTTTAGCCTGGGTCTATTCGGTCTTGGATTTCCTCTGTGGCTCCTCAGGTCCTGGCAGACCAAAGCTTCAGCACCTCAGGACTCCGAATAGGGGTCCTTTCCAGTATAGTGCTCAGCAGTAGGTGCCCAGTACAGTGCTCTGTCATTACAGTAGCAGAGAAGCAGCGTGGCATAGTGGGTAGATCACGGGCCTGGGAGTTCAATCGTTCATTCATTCGATCGTATTTATTGAGCGCTTACTCTGTGCAGAGGACTGTACTATGTGCTTGGAAAATACAATTCAGCATTAAAGAGAGACAATCCCTGCCCACACCGGGCTTACAGTCTAGAAGAGGCGAGACAGACATCAAGACAAGTAAACAGGCGTCCATATAAATAGAATTAGAGATATATACATATATACATAGGTGCTGCTGGCTAGGGAGGGGGGAGAGCAAAGGGAGCGACTCGGGAGACGTGGAAGGGAGGGGGAGCTGAGGAAAAAGGGGGCTTAGTCTGGGAAAAGGGGGGCTAAGTTCTGTTATTATTGTTGTAGTTGTTATATTTTTTAAGCACCCACCCTGTATCAAGCAGCGCCCTAGGAGATGGGTTAATAAGGTCGGCCCCAGTCCCCGTCCCACCTGGGGCTCACAGTCTAAGTAATAATAATAATGGTATTTATTAATAATAATAATGATGGTATTTGTTAAGCGCTTACTATGTGCAAAGCACTGTTCTAAGCGCTGGGGTTGATGCAAGGTAATCAGGTGGTCCCTCGTGGGGCTCACAGTCTCGGTCCTCATTTTCCAGATGAGGTAATTGAGGCACAGAGAAGTGAAGTGACTTGCCCACAGTCACACAGCTGCCAGGTGGCGGAGCCGGGATTAGAACCCACGACCTCTGGCTCCCAATCCCAGGCTGTTTCCATTGAGCCACGCTGCTTCTCAGCATTATGTGTTTACCTTGTGCTAGACACTGGACTAAACAAGCAAATCGAGTTGGGCACAGTCCCTGTCCCACGAGGGGCTCACAGTCTCAATCCCCATTTTCTGGATGAGGCATCTAAGGCCCAGAGAGGTGAAGTGGCTTGCCCAAGGTCACACAGCAGACAAGTGGCAGCTGATGGTCCTGGGTTCTAATCCCAGCTCTGCCTCTTGTCTGATGTGGGATCTTGGGCAAATCACTTCACTTGGCTGAGCCTCGGTTACCTCATCTGTAAAATGGAGATGGAGACTGTGAGCCCAACGTGGGACCGGGACTGTATCCAACCTCATTTGCTTATATTCACCCCAGCATTTAGTACATGCCTGGCACGTAGTAAGCGCTTGATAAATACCAGAATTATCACCTGAATTATTATTAGTAGTAGTCGGAGAGGCAGTATTAGTCATAGTAGTCATAGTAATAGTCTCGTCTCCATAGCGACTCCACGGACGCGTCTCTCCCAGAACACCCCACCTCCATCTGCAGTCGTTCTGGTAATGGATCCACGGAGTTTTCTTGGGCAAAATCCAGAAATGGTTGACCATCGCCTCCTTCCGCGCAGTCGACTTGAGTTTCCCCCCTCGACTCTCTCCCGTGCCGCCGCTGCCCAGCATAGGGTAGATAGCTGTAAGCCCATCAATGGGCAGGGATTGTCTCTATCTGTTGCCGAATTGTCCATTCCAAGTGCTTACTACAGTGCTCTGCACATAGTAAGTGCTCAATAAATACTATTGAATGAATACAAGGCAATCAGGTTGGACACAGTCCCTGTCCCACATGGGGCTCACGGTCTCTATCCCCATTTTACAGATGAGGTAAAGAGGCACAGAGAAGTTAAGTGACTTCAGCAGACAGTGGCAGAGCCGGGATTAGAACCCGCGACCTCTGACTCCCAAGGCCATTCTCTTGCCACTAGGCCAGGTTGCTTCTTTTAACTCTCCAGGTGCCATCCCTCCTCCTCAAAGCCGACAATGACTCTCCCTTATTTCAAAGTCTTATTGAAGGCCCATCTCCTCCAGACCTTCCGGAAGTTTTGACTCGGAGCAGGTGGTCTTCCACTCGCCTTCCTCTACCCAAGCTAGGAACGGAACGGGTACGCCTCGGCTTCACTCGCCCTCCCGGAGCCAAGATCGGGAGAGGACTGGTCACTCTCCGGGTGCCATCCTGACAGGAGAGTAGTAGTCGAAATACAAGTAGGAGTGGATAGGGAATGGGTCCACCAGCTCTGTTACGTTGTAGTCCGACTGTCAATTGTATTTATCGAGCTCTTACTGTGTGCAGAGCACTGTACTAAGCACTTGGGAGAGTAAAATTCAGCGCTAAAGAGAGAGAATCCCTGCCCACACTTGGCTTAATGTCTAGAAGTGAGGAGACAGACATCAAATAAGTAAACGGGCATCAACATAAATAAATAGAATTATAGATATATACACATGAAAACAAGCCCATTCTCTGCCCACAGTGAGCTCACAGTCTAGAGGGGGAGAGAGACATTAATTGAAATACATGAATTACAGGTTTAGATATAAGTGGCGTGGGACTGGGAAGGGACATGAATGAAGGGAGCAAGTCAGGGTGATGTAGATGGGAGAGGGAGAAAAGGAAAGGAGGGCCTAGTCAGGGAAGGCCTCCTGGAGGAGATGGACCTTCAGTAAGGCTTTGGAGTAGGGAAGAATCATTGTCTGTTGGATTTGAGAAGGCAGGGATGGCACCTGGAGAGTTAAAAGAAGCAGCCTAGCCTAGTGGCAAAAGAATGGGCTTGGGAGTCAGAGGTCGCGGGTTCTAATCCCGGCTCTGCCACTGTCTGCTGTGTGATCTTAGGCAAGTCACTTAACTACTCTGTGCCTCATTACCCCATCTGTAAAATGGGGATAGAGACTGTGAGCCCCATGTGGGACAGGGACTGTGTCCAACCTGATTGCCTTGTATCTACCCCAGTGCTGAGAACAGTGCTTGGCACATAGTAAAGTAGACTGGGCTCACAATCTCACCCCATTTTACAGATGCGGTAACTGCAGGCAGCGTGGAAATTCAATTCAATCGTATTTATTGAGCGCTTACTGTGTGCAGAGCACTGGACTAAGTGCTCAGAATGTACAATTCAGCAACACATAGAGAAAATCCCTGCCCAATAACCGGCTCAGAGTCTAAATAGGGGGAGTCAGATAGCAAAACAAAACAGGTAGTCAGGAAAGAGCCTGGGCCTGGGAATCAGAGCACCGGATTCTAATCCCGGCTCAGCCACTTACCTGCTGGGTGACTTTGGGCCAGTCGCTTCACTTCTTGGTGCCTCGATTTCCTCCTCCGTAAAATGGGGATTAAATCTTATTCCCATCTACTTAGACTGTGAGCCCCACGTAGGACGGGGACTGTGTCCACCCTGATTGACTTGTAATGACCCCAGCATTTAGAACAGCGTTTGACACGTAGTACGTCACCTAATGATAACCTTCTCCCTATACCTCGAACTCATCTAGCTTGCTGCCGACCTCCTGCCACATCCTGCCTCTGGCCTGGGACGTCCTCCCTCCTCAAATCTGACAATGACTCTACCCCGCTTCAAAACCTTATCTAAGGCCCACCTCCTCCAAGAGGCCTTCCCTGACTAAGCCCCACTTTTCCTCGTCTCCCACTCCCTTCCACCTCACCCTCACTTGCTCCCTTTCTTCATCCTCTGTCCAGTCCCACACCACTTAGGTCCATATCTCTAATTTATTTATTAATGTCTGTCTCCCCCTCTAGACTGTAAAATCATTGTGGGCAGGGAATGTATCTGTTTATTGTTCTACTGTCCTCTCCCAAGCGCTTAGTGCAATGCTCAGCACACAGTAAGTGCCCAATATGATTGACTGACATAGTAAACGCTCATGGCTTAGTGGAGAGAACATGGGCTTGGGAGTCCAAGTTCGTGGGTTCTAATCCCGGCTCCACCACTTGTCAGCTGTGTGGCCTTGGGCAAATCACTTGACTTCTCTGTGCCTCAGTGACCTCATCTGTCAAATGGGGATTAAGACTGTGAGCCCCACAGGGGACAACCTGATGATCTTGTATCTAACCCAGCGCTTAGAACAGTGCTTGGCACATAGTAAGCGCTTAACAAATACCATAATTATTATTATTATTCTTATTATTCTTAACAAACACCAATAAAACAAAAGAATTTATCACTGGAAAGTATTCTTCCTTCCCGGCGTTTCTTCCAGCTCTCCACAGGATGGCATTGCTCTCTAAAAAATGAAGCCGTGATCCTCGGCTCCTCCTCAGAGAGAATCATATTTTAATTTCACCAAATTAGCCTTTCCTGATCTTATTTCCTTAACAAATTGAAATTCCTCACCCAAGACTCTCAGCTGGGGAGGCTTGTGTCCCGGGTCTCAGCTGTGGAGCTGATGAGCTATTATTATTATTATTGTTAATAGTGGTATTTAAGCGCTTACTATGTGCCAGGAACTGTTCTTTCTTCTGGGGAAGATACAAGATACAAGATAATTGGGCTGGACTCAGTCCCTGTCCCACACAAGGCTCACAGTCTTAATCCCCATTTTACAGATGAGGGAACTGAGGCCCAGAGAAGTGAAGTGACTTCCCCAAGGTCACACTGCAGACAAGGGGCAGAACTGGGATTAGAACCCAGGTCCTTCTGACTCCCAGGCCCCCGGGCTCTAGACACCTCTCCCCTGCTCCACCACCCTACGTGCAGGGGGTACCCACACCATAGGCTGGCCAAACCCGGGCTGGCGGGCACCGGGTCCCCTGGGCCTTCCCCGGTCAAAGCCTGGCCCAGGGGGGCTCCTCTGAGGCCCTGTCATTCATTCATTCATTCAATCGTATTTACTGAGCGCTTTCTCTGTGAAAAGCACTGTTCTAAGCACTTGGAAAGTACAATTGGGCAACAAATAGAGGCAATCCCTGCCCAACAACGGGCAGGAGTGGGCTTTCACGGGGACTCACTGCCCCTTCCTGCCCCTGAGCTGGGGGAAGGGAATCACCAGCTGGGACCTCCTTCATTCATTCAATCACATTTATATTCAATAGTATTTATTGAGCACTTACTATGTGCAGAGCACTGTATAAGCGCTTGGAATGGACAATTCGGCAGCAGAAAGAAACAATCCCTGCCCAGTGACGGGCTCACAGTCTAATCACGGGCTTACAGTCTAATCTATGTGTATATATCTGTGGTCACTGTTTATTATCGTATTGTACTTTCGCAAAAGCTTAATAGAGGGCTCTGCACACAGTAAGCGCTTAATAAATACGATTGAACGAATGAATGCAATTTATTTATCATTTATGTATATTAATGTCTGTCTTCCCCTCCATTCATTCATTCAGTCATATTTATTGAGCACTTACTGTTTGCAGAGCACTGTATTAAGCGCTTGGAAAGTACAATTTGGCAACAGATAGAGACAATCCCTGCCCAACACAGGGCTCACAGTCTAAACGGGGGAGGCAGACAACAGAACAAAACAAGTAGTTTGACGTCCGTATCATCAAGATAAATAGAATCACAGATATAAACACATCATGTTGCTGAATTGTACATTCCAAGCGCTTAGTACAGTGCTCTGCACCTAGTAAGCGCTCAATAAATACCATTGAATGAATTAACAAAATAAATAGAGGAATAAATAATATATACAAATATGCACGAGTTCCCTAGGGAGGGGAAGGGGGAAGAGCAGAGGGAGGGAGAAGGGGGAATAGGGAGGGGAGGAGGAGCAGAGGGAAAGGGGGGGCTCAGTCTGGGAAGGCCTCCTGGAGGAGGTGAGCTCTCAGTAGGGCTTGGAAGGGGGGAAGAGAGTTAGTTTGGCAGATGTGAGAAGGGAGGGCATTCCAGGTCAGCGTTAGGACCTGGGCCAGGGGTCGATGGCAGGACAGGCGCGAACAGGGGACAGTAAGGAGGTGAGCGGCGGCAGAGGAGCAGAGTGTGAGGGCTGGGATGGAGAAGGAGAGGAGGGAGGTGAGGTAGGAGGGGGCCAGGGGATGGACAGCTTAGAAGCCAAGAGTCAGGAGTTTTTGTTTCATGCGAAGGTTGATAGGCAACCACTGGAGGCTTATGTACATATCTTTAATTCATTTATATTAATGTCTGTCTCCCTCTCTAATAATAACAGTAATAATTTCGGTATTTGTTAAGCACTTAGTTCCGGAGTAAATATATCCATAGAGTCGCTATGAGTCAGAAAGGAATCGCTGGCACTTGATAATAATAATAATAATACTACGCCAGGCACTGTACTAAGTCTGGAGTGGATACAAGCAAATCTGGTTGGACATAGTCCCTATCTCACAAGGGGTTCAAAGGCTTAATTCCCGTTTTATAGATGAGGTAACTGAGGCCCAGAGAATAATAATGATGGTTATTTGTTAAGCATTTACTGTGTGTCAAGAACCATACTAAGCACTGGGGTAGATACAAGGTAATCAGATTGTCCCACATACGGCTCACAGTCAATCCTCATTGTATAGATGAGGGAACTGAGGCACAGAGAAGTGAAGTAACTTGCCCAAAGTCACACATATAGTGGGATTTAGAACCCACATCCTTCTGACTCTCAGGCCATGCTTTATCCACTAGGCCATGCTGCTTCTCTAGACTCTATGTTCTTTGTGGGCAGGGAATGTGTCTGTATACTGTTATTTGTAATAATAATTATGGTATTTGTTTAGCACTTACTATGTGCCGAGCATTGTTCTAAGCGCTGGGGTAGATACAGGGTAATCAGATTATCCCACGTGGGCTCACATTTTTTAATTCCCATTTTTACAGATAAGGTAAGAGGCAGAGAGAAGTTAAGTGATTTGTCCAAGGTCACACAGCAGATGAGGCGGAAACGGAATTAGAACCCACGACCTCTGACTCCATAGCTCGGGCTCTTTCCACTAAGTCACGCTGCTTCTCTACTTGCACTCTCCCAAGCACTTAGTACAGTGCTCTGCACAGAGTAAGCACTCAATAAATATGATTGAAATACGATGGAATGAAGTGGGGGAGAGAGAAGGGGAAGGGAGAGGGAGGAAGAGGAGGGAGAGGGAGAGAAAGAGAGGAGGGAAAGAGAGAAGGAGGGAGAGAGGAGAGAGAGAGAGAGAGGAAGGGAGAGGGGAGAGAAGAGAGAGAGAAGGGAGGGAGAGAAGAGGGAGACGGGGACAGAGGAGAGAGAGACGAGGGAGAAAGAGAGAGGGAGGGACAGAGGAAGGGACAGAAGGAGGGACAGAGGAGAGAAAGAAGGGAGGGAAAGAGGAGGAAGGGGGGGAGAGAGAGGGAGGGACAGAGGGGAGAGGCGAGAGAAAGGAGGGAGAAAGAGAGAGAGGGAAGGTCAGACGAGAGAGAGGAGGGAGAGAGGAGGAAGAGGGGAGAGAGAGAGGGAGAAACAGAAGAGAGAGGAGAGAGAGGAGGGAGAGAAAGGGAGGGACAGAAGGAGGGACAGAGGAGAGAGAGAGAGGAGGCAGAGAGGAAAGAGGGAGAAGGGAGGGACAGAAGGAGGGACAGGGAGAGAGAGGGGGAGGGAGAGAGGAGAGAGAGGAGAGAGAGAAGGGAAGGAGAGAGGACGGAGAGGTGAGAGAGGGAGGGGCAAAGGAGAGAGGAGAGAGAGATAGAGGAGGGAGAAAGAGAGAGAGGGAGAGGCAAAGGGAGGGACAGAAGTGAGAGAGAGGGGAGGGACAGAGGAGGAAGGGGGGAGAGAGAGAGGGAGGGACAGAGGGGAGAGGAGAGAGGGGGGAGGGAGAAAGAGAGAGAGGGGACAGAAGGAGGGACAGAGGATAGAGGAGAGAAAGGAGGGAGAGAAAGGGAGGGAGGGACAGAAGGAGGGACAGGGGAGAGAGAGAGAGAGGAGGGAGAGAAAGAGAGGGAGGGACAGAAGGAGGGACAGAGGAGAGAGAGAGAGAGAGGAGGGAGAGAAAGAGAGGGAGGGACAGAAGGAGGGACAGGGGTGAGAGAGAGAGAGAGAGAGAAGGGAGGGACAGAAGGAGGGACAGGGGAGAGAGAGAAAAGAGGGAGACAGAGAGGGAGACGAGGGACCTGTAGGGCGGAGTCCCAATTTCCCTCCTCCTCCTCCTGCCCTCCCCCGGCCTGGTCTCCCCTGGTCTGGCCTCCCCTGGCCTGGAGCCGGGCTCGGCGGCCGCTGTCCAGCTTGTCCCTAGGACCGCTCCACTCCGTCCCCCTCTCCTCCTCTTCTTCCTCCTCCTCCTCCTCCAACCCCCCTCCGGCCATGGGGAAGTCTCTGGCGTTGGCCCTGCTGGGGCTAGGACTGGCCCTGCTCGGCGAGCGCTTCGTGGCTTTCAGGTGAGCGGGTCTTGGGGGACCCAAAGCCCCCACCCCAAGTGGACACCTCCTCCTCCTCCTCCTCCTGCCCCGTCCCCGGCCCACCCCGGAGAGAAGGGTCAGTGCCCCGGTGGTCGCGGGCTGTTGGGGGTCGGGTCGGGCCCGGGTCCAGGCCGAAGCCCCCAGGGGCTACGTGGAGAGCGCCCCTCCCCAGCGACGCCCCCGACGGGGACTGACCCTCCTGCTCTCAACGGGGGGCCGGGAGCTTAGAAATTAGTATAATAATAATAATCACCATCACGATGGTCTCCGTTAAGCGCCTACTACATGCTGAACTCTGTTCTAAGCGCTGGGGTAGACACGAGGTAGTCGGGTGGTCTCACGTGGGGCTCACAGACTTCACCCCCATTTGACAGATGAGGTCACTGAGGCACAGAGAAGTCAAGTGACTTGTCCAGGTTGACCCAGCAGACGACTGTAGAACCCACCTCCTCCGACTCCCGAGTCCGGGCTCTTGCCATTAGGCCACCATGCTTAGAATTCATTTACCATAATTTAATTCTAATTGATTTATCTTAACGTCTGCCCCCCCTCCTCTCTACTGTAAGCTCGTCATGGGCGGGGAACGTGTCTTCCGATTCCATTAACGGTAGCAATAATTATGATGTTATTTGTTAAGCACTAACTAATAGTGATTATGACTGTGGTATTTGTTAAGTGCTTACTACGTTCCAGGCACTGTACTAATCGCTGGGGTGGTTACCAGGAAATCAGGTGGACGCAGTCCCAGGTGGGGCCCGCAGTCTCCGTCCCCATTTTCCAGATGAGGCAACTGAGGCCCAGAGAAGTTAAGTGACTCGCCCGAGGCCACACAGCAAACGAGTGGCAGAGCCGGAATTGGAACCCGTGACCTTCTTTGTGCCAAGCACTGTTCGAAGCCCTGGGGTAGATACAGAGTAATCAGGTTGTCCCACGTGGGGTTCACGGTCTTAATCCCCATCTTACAGATAAGGGAACTGAGGTACCGAGAAGTGAAGTGGCTGGTCCAAGGTCACACAGCAGGCAAATGGCTGTATTTTGTACCTACCGCAGCGCTCAGAGCAGTGCTTGGCACAAAGTAAGTGCTTAACAAGTACCGGAATTTGATCGTTGTACTCCCACGAGTGCTTAGGTCAGAGTTCCCTACGTAGTAAGTGCTCAAAAAATAGCACTGATTGACTGGGAGGGGGTGACCCTGCTCCTGACTTCTGATCTCTGACCCAGCCCCTGGACCTTCAACCCCACCCCCACATCCCAACCCTTCACCCTACCTGCCCCTCACCTTTTATACCCAGCTCACCCCGACCTCCCCCCCGGCCTTGACCCCGCGCCCCTCCACCCTCTGCTCCTCTTCCCCCGCGTTTGCCCCCCACTTTCTGCCCTGCCCCTCCCCCAAGCCACCACCCCACTTTCCCTCCGACCGTAATTCTCCTGTTGCTCCCGCAGGAGTCGATTGAACTCTTCCCGAAAACTGGATCCCGTGGGCCTGCCGGGCTGCCGCCTGATCCAGGGAATCGGTGCGGGGGTCGGGGCGTGCGGGAAACAGGGGGTGCAGGGACCGGGGACTCCCTTCCGGCCCTTTGTCCTCTGCCTGCTTGGGACCATTCCCCTCCCTCATCCCGCCTGTAACCTCCACTGGGCCTGTGACCCCCCACCCCTCCCAACCCCGTGTCTGTGACCCCCTTCCGTCCTGTGACCGGGTCGGGGATACGGGGTGCGGAGCGTGGTTGGGGCTGGGGGTGAGGGGTGCAGGGCACAGCCTCTACTGGGGCACTGGATGGGTGGGAGTGCGGACAACTTTTGGCCGGTTGGCGGGAGTGGGAGATCCCGGGAGCCGGGGTAGAGGTCAGCAGGTCGACGCTGACCCCGTCCGGGCAGGAGAAGACGAGGTCCTGCACCCCAGGGACCCCAGGGGTGGCTGTCAGTGACCCTCCCCATTCCCCTTTCCGGTCCCGACTCGGTGGCGGCCTGGACTCTGCCCTGTGGAAAGGACGGCCGAGCACCGGATGTCAGAGGGGTCCCGCACAGGCCCGGAGGGCGTGCGGACCGGCAGGAGAGGGGGGCGGGCCCGGGTAGAGGCTAGCTGGGGGGTGTGTGTCTAGGAGGGCAGCCAGCACGCAGTTCCTCTCAGCGCCCTCTGCCTCAGTTGGAGCCGGGCCAGAGACTGGGTCCTTGGGCCCGGGCCTGGGTCAGGGCCAGGGCCGACCCTCAGGGACCGAAGTTCTTGTTTCTCGTCTGCAGAGACCGGTGCGGAGGACATTGACATCCTGCCCAATGGACTGGCCTTCATCAGCACCGTGAGTGTCTCTCCCCGTTACATTCATTCAGTCCTATTCATTGAGTACCATGTGCAGAGCACTGTACTAAGCGCTGGGAAGAGGACAATACAACAATTCACAGATGCGTTCCCTGCACGCAACTGTTCTACGTCACCGCCTCTCCAGGACGCTTCTTGGCCGTCTCCCGGACGCCCGCATATTGTGTCCTCTACCCCGCCTCTCTCCCCATCTCACGTCCGTCCCCATTCCGGGCCAACAGATGCATCGATAATGAGTAGCATGACGCAGTGAAGAGAGCACGGGCCTGGGAGTCAGTAGGTCATGGGTTCTAATCCCACCTCTGCCCCTTGTCTGCCGTACGGCCCTGGGCAAATCACTTCACTTCTCAAGGCCTCAGTTCCCTCATCTGTAGAATGGGGATTGAGACTGTGTGCTCCATGAGGGACAGGGACTGTGTCCAACCCGATCGATCCCCCAGCGCTTAGTATAGGGCCTGGCACGTAGTAAATAAGTGCTTAACAAATACTACAATTATTATTATTATAGGTCCTAGCAGAGCCCTAAGCTTGAAGTGAGAAGTGAACTGAGATCACACAGCAGACAGATGGTGAAGCCAGGATTAGAACCCATGACTACGCCACGCTGCTTACTGAGCTTACTGGTGTGTCCCCCACATCCCTCCTGCCTGACGGTTTCCCCACCACCTCTGGCCCCCTTGCCAGCCTTGGGCAGGGCCTGGACCCTGCCTTGTCTTCCCAGGGACGGGGAGCCCCATGACTGGCACATCCAAGCCGGGGGTCCCCCGGGAAGAGGAAGGGGTGGAACTTGAGGTTTCAGCGGCCTTTACTGGGGTGAAAGCCAGAGTCGGAGAGCCTGGGAGGTTATCTGAAATGGAGGTTATCTGAAATTGGAGAAGAGGAGGAGGAGAATGGGGTGAGAGGCCGAAGGCAACAGAGCAGGAGTTTGGCGGGCAGAAGGAGAGGGCACTGAGTGATTGCCCGTCAGCCAAGTGTATTTTTTTTATGGTATTTGTTAAGCGCTTATTCCGTGTCAAGCACTGTTCCAAACTCTGGGGTAGATACAAAGTAGTCAGACTGGACACAGTCTCTGTCCCTCATGGGGCTCACACTCTTAATCCTCAAGGTACAGATGAGGTAACTGAGGCACAGAGAAGTAAAGTGACTTGCCCAAAGTTATACAGCAGACAACTGGCAGAGCCAGAATTAGAACCCAGGTCCTCTGACTCCCGGGCCCGTGCTTTTTCCACTATAATAATAGCAATGATAATAATAGAATCTGTTAAGCGCTTACTACGGGCCAGGCACTGTACTAAGCGCTGGGATGGAAACAAGCAAATTGGGTTGGACACAATCCCCATCCCGCATGGGGCTTACTATCTTAATCCCCATTTTACAGATGAAGTAACTAAAGCCCAGAGAAGTGAAGTGAGGTTGCACAGCAGACAAGTGGTGGAGCCAGGATTAGAACCCATGACTAATAATAATAATGTTGGTATTTGTTAAGCGCTTCCTATGTGCAGAGCACTGTTCTAATTGCTGGGGTAGATACAGGGTCATCAGATTGTCCCACGTGAGGCTCACAATCTTCATCCTCATTTTACAGATGAGGGAACTGAGGCCCAGAGAAGTGAAGTGACTTGCCCACAGTCACACGGCTGACCAGTGGCAGATCCGGGATTCGAACCCATGACCTCTGACTCCCAAGCCCGGGCTCTTGCCACTGAGCCACGCTGACTATGCCACGCTGCTTACTGTGTGCAGAGCACTGTACTAAGCGCTTGAGAAAGTACAATCTGGCAATATAACAGACACATTGCCTGCCACAGTGAGTTTGCAGTCTCCCAAAGGAAGGGAGAGAGAAGGAAGTGAGGGAAGGCGGGGAGGTGGTGAGGCCGGTGGAGGAAGCCAAGTAATTCTCCCGGGTGATCTGTAAAGTTTACAAGTGCTCTCTGGTGACAGTATACAAATGCTATATGCATTATCTGCTCTAGGACATTTTTTGGCTGCTGACCTCCCCCCGCCACCCCCGGCAGGCCAGTGGAGACTCCTGGGTCCTGCGCTGTGAATAATAATAATGATTTTTATTATAGTATTTGTTAAGTGCTTACTATATGCCAGGCACTGTACTAAGCCCCGGGGTGGGTACCAGCAAATTGGGTTGGACACGGCCCCTGTTCCACGCGGGGCTCACGGTCTCGATCCCCGTTTTACAGATGAGGTAACTGAGGCCCAGAGAAGTGAAGTGACTGGCCCAAGGTCACACAGCAGACAAGGGGCAGAGGTGGGATTAGAACCAACGACCTTCTCTATCCACCTCGCCGAGCTGCTCATCGTGGTATCTGTTTAGCGCTTACTATGTGCCAGGCACCGTTCTAAGCGCTGGGGTGGATACAGGCCAATCGGGTTGGTCGGAGTCCCCGTCCCAGATGGGGTTCACGCTCTTAATCCCCATCTGAGGTCACTGAGGCCCAGAGATGTCAGATGACTTCCCCAAGGCCACACAGCAGACAAGTGGTGGAGCTCCCAGGGGCTTCTGATTCCCAGGCCCGGGCTCTACCCACTGGGCCCTGCTGCTTCTGGGGGTGAAGCCGGGGGGAAAGGGCACCCTCACGCAATTCTCCGGGGGATGGGAGCGGGATGAGGTCGACGGGAGGCCGGGGGTCCTGTCCGGCCCGGTCCCCGGGGATGCCTGGGTTCCCCGGCCGGGAAGGACCAGCCTGAGGTCCGGACCCGGATGGTCCTGGCAAGGGGGTCGTGTTGTGCTGGCACAGAGGGGCGTAGTGGGGGGATGGCACCCCAGTTTTGATGGGCGGACTGACGTGGGGTGTGCCGGGCAGGGTCTCCGCTATCCGGGGATGCAGAGCTTCGCTCCGGCCAGTCCGGGGGCCATCCTCCTCCTGGACCTCAGCCAGGCCCACCCCCAGCCGCGGGCCTTGGACATCCGCGGAGCCTTGGACCGGGACGCCTTCAACCCCCACGGCATCAGCGCCTTGGTGGACCCAGGTGAGTCCCCGGCCCGGCGGCGGGGACGCGGGGGGACACCTGCTGCGGGGCGTTGGGCCGAGGACTGGCCGGACGCCAACCGTCCCGCTCCGGGGACCGGGTTTGGGGCGGGAAAGCGGCGTTTGGGCCTGGTCTGTCTGAACGGGACGTGGGTGGGGAGTGATCCGTAGAAGGCAGGACCGGTTGGGAGCAGATGGGAACTGGAGGGAGAGGGCGGGAGCGGGTGGGAGCTATTGGGAGCTGGCGGGAGCGATCGGGAGCAGTTGGGAGCCGGCGGGAGAGGGCAGGAGCGGGTGGGAGCTGGTGGGAGTGGATGGGAGCGATCAGGAGCAGTTGGGAGCCGGCAGGAGAGGACAAGAGCGGGTGGGAGCTATTGGGAACTGGCGGGAGAGGACAGGAGCTGGCGGGAGCGGTTAGGAGCAGTTGGGACCTGTCGGGAGAGGTTGGGAGCGATGGGGAGCAGTAGGGAGCTGGCGGGAGAGGGCAGGAGCAGGTGGGAGCTATTGGGAGCTGGCGGGAGAGGACAGGAGCGGGTGGGAGCTATTGGGAGCTGGCGGGTGTGATCAGGAGCAGATGGGAGCGATGGAGAGCAGTCGGGAGCTGGCGGGTGAGGGCAGGAGCGGGTGGGAGCTACTGGGAGCTGGCGGGAGCCATCAGGAGCAGATGGGAGCGATGGGGAGCAGACGGGAGCTGGCGGGTGAGGGCAGGAGCTGGTGGGAGAGGGCGGGAACGGGCTGGAGCAGGTGGGTGCATGCAGGAACGGGTGCGAAGCAGCGTGGCTTTGTGGTCAAAGCCCCGGGCTGGGATTTAGAGGATGTAGGGCCTAATCCCGGCTCTACCACTTGTCTGCTGTGAGACGTTGGGCAAGTCATTTCGCTTCTCTGTGCCCCAGTTACCTCAACTGTAAAACGGGGATTAAGACCGTGAGCCCCACGTGGGTCAACCTGGTGACCTTGTATCTATCTCAGTGCTTAGAACAGTGCTTGGCACATAATAAGCGTGTAACAAATACCATTATTATTATTATTGTTATTATAAGAAGCGATGGGGAGCGGATTGGAGCTGGCGGGTGAGGGTAGGGGCAGGCAGGAGGGGGCATTAAGTGCTCAGAACCCCCAGAGAGCAGTGAGGTAAGGGGGCGAGGCTGGGGGGTGGGGGTGGTCAGCAGAGCGTTAGTTAGGGGAAGCATCGTGGCTCAGTGGAAAGAGCCCGGGCTTGGGAGTCAGAGGTCATGGGTTTGAATCCCGGCTCTGCCACATGGCAGCTGTGTGACTGTGGGCAAGTCACTTCACTTCTCTGGGCCTCAGTTCCCTCATCTGTAAAATGGGGGTTGACTGTGAGCCTCACGTGGGACAACCTGATTAGCCTGTATCTCCCCCAGCGCTTAGAACAGTGCTCTGCACATAGTAAGCGCTTAACAAATACCAACATTATTAGTCACAGTGCTGGCCCCGCCCGGGAGGACTAGGTTTTGCCCCAACCTTGGTCTCCGGCTTTCCCGGCTCCCTGGGTAGAGGGTCTGCTCCATGCTGCAGGAGGAAAAAGCAGGGGATTCAACAGGACCAAGCCCCTGAGGCCCAGAGACCCAAACCGGGCCGGGGTCAAGCTCGGGGTAGGCGGCTGCTCGGGTCTGAGGACAGAAGGAAAGACTTGGGGTCCCAGTGGACCACAAACTGAGACCGAGCCTACACCCTGAGCCCAGGGATGCGACCACAGGAGCCAGGAGGCTGAGTCAGGCAGGGCTCTCCGTTATCAGATGATGTGGGTCCCAATCCTGGCTCCGCCACATGTCTGCTCCGTGAACTTGAGCAAGTCACCTCACTTCTCTGGGCCTCAGTTACCTCACCAGTAAAACGGGGATTAAGACCGTGAGCCCCACCTGGGGCAGGGATTGTGTCCAACACAGTCATCTTGTATCTACCCCAGTGGCCGGCACATCGTAAGCGCTTGACAAAGGCCACAATCGTTATTATTATTATTTTTAATACCTCGGGCTGGTCAGGGCCGCACAGGCCGACCGACCCGGGCGGGCTGGGGGACGCACACCGGAGCCGACTCGGGGTGGGGGCGGGGGGGGACGGAAAATAAAGCAGGGCTCGGTGGCAGCAGGAAAGATTGTGGTTAGACCTAAAGGAGAACTGGACGTCAACACATCAGAACAGGAGAAAACCAGAGAGAGTGGAGCCTCTGCCCAGGGGGTGACTTTAAGGAAGGAGCCGGGGCCGGTGGGTGGGCCTCAGGCCGGACTGGATGCAGGGGGCCTCTGAGGGGCCCCGCTCTGACCTCATGCCCCGGGCCGGGGCTGGGGGTCGGGGGTGGCCGTTCTGCCCGCAGATGGCACGGTGGACCTGTACGTGGTGAACCACCCCCATCAGACCAGCACGTTGGAGGTGTTCAGGTTCGAGGCCGACACGCAGGTCCTCTCCCACATCAAGACCATCCAACACCCGCTGCTGCACAGGTGCCGTTTGAGGGCCCCGTGGGGCTGGGGGTGGGGGGAGGCTGGGCAGAGGAATATCGGGGCGGGGGAGGTCCCGATCTGCGACTGCCTCCTCTCTGTCCCCCTTCCTGAGTGGGGATCAAAGGCAAGGCTCTAGCGCATTGAAAACCCTTGAGGAGCAGTGTGGTCTAGTGGATAGAGCACGGACCTGGGTTCTAATCCTCCGATTGTCACCGAGCGACCTTGGGCAAGTCACTTAATAATGATAGTAATAATAACGGTACTTTTTAAGCGCTTATTATGCGCCAAACACCGTTCTAAGCGCTGGGGTAGATCAAGTTAGATTGGACACAGTCCCCATCCCACATGGGGCTCACACTCTTAATCCCCATTTTACAGATGAGGTCACTGAGGCCCAGAGAAGTGAAGTGACTTGTCCAAGTTCACACAGCAGACTAGAACCCAGGTCCTTCTGACTCCTAGGGCCGTGCTCTACCCACTAAGCCACGCTGCTTTTTAACTTCTTAACTTCTCTGGGCCTCAGCTCCCTCATCTGGAAAATGGGAATTATGACGGTGAGCCCCATGTGGGACAGGGACTGTGTCCAACCTGATTAGCTCTTGTCTACCCCAGCGCTTTGTACAGTGTCTGGCACCTAGCAAGTGCTTAACAAAGACCATTAAAAATAAAACATTGCCCCCCAAGGGCCCAGCTGTGTCTCTTTCCCCAGCTAATCTGGAGCCCGAACACAGCAGAGTGACCCTCGGATTCCTAGCTGTTTGCCAGGCATGGGCCTGCCTAGATCCCCCTTCCTGCTGCTTAATAATAATAATATTAATAATGATGGTATTTGTGCCAACAGTGCTATGTGCCAAGCACTGTTCTAAGCACCGGGGTAGATACAAGGTAATCAGGTTGTCCCACGAGGGGCTCACAGACTTAATCCCCATTTTACAGATGAGGTAACTGAGGCACAGAGAAGTGAAGTGACTTGCCCAAAGTCACACAGCTGAAAAGTGGCTGAGCCGGGATTAGAACCCTTGACCTCTGACTCCTAAGCCCGGGCTCTTTCTACTAAATCTTGCTGCTTCTATTTCCCCAAATCCTGGCCCTCAGGACCTTCCAGTCTACTGAGGGCAGAGCACTTGGGAGACTACAATAAAGTAGGTAGACCTGATCCCTGCCATTAATAATAATAATAATAATAATAATGTTGGTATTTGTGAAGTGCTTACTATGTGCAGAGCACTGTTCTAAGCTCTGGGTAGATACAGGGTCATCAGGCTGTCCCACGTGAGGCTCACAGGCTTCATCCCCATTTTACAGATAAGGGAAACTGAGGCACAGAGAAGTGAAGTGACTCGCCCAAAGTCACACAGCTGACAAGCGGCAGAGCCGGGATTCGAACCCATGACCTCTGACTCCCAAGCCCGGGCTCTTTCCACTGAGCCATGCCGCTTCCCATATCAAGGAGCTTACAGTCTACTGTGTACGGAGGAGGGTCCTGAGCTCTTGGGGGGGAGTATAATACAGTTAGACCCGATCCCTGTCGTCAAGGCCCTTACAGTCTACAGGTACAGAGCACTGTACTGAGTGCTTGGGAGAGTACAGTAGAGTACGTAGACCTGATCCCGGTCCTCAAGGAGCTCACAGTGTTGTCAGGAAGAGAGTAAACTAGAGGAAGAAGAGGAAAGAGGAAAAGATGATTTCCAGCTCCTGGAGTTAATCAAGAGGTTAATCAATCAATGGATTCATCGAGCACTCACCGCGAGTGAGCTGATAAGCTTTTTAAAGCCAATGGTAAGGAATTTCTGTTTGAAGAGGAGGTGGATGGAGAGCCACTGGAGGTTCTTTAGGAGTGGGGAGATATGAAGAAGCAGCGTGGCTCAGTGGAAAGAGCACGGGCTGTGGAGTCAGCGGTCATGGGTTCAAATCCCGGTTCAGCCTCTTGCCCGCTGTGTGACTTTAAGCGAGTCACTTAACTTCTCTGTGACTCAGTTACCTCATCTGTAAAATGGGGATGAAGACTGTGAGCCCCACGTGGGACAACCTGATCACCCTGTATCCTCCCCAGTGCTTAGAACAGTGCTCTGCACATAGTAAGTGCTTAACAAATGCCATAATTATTATACGGACTGAACTTTTTTTTAGAAAAATGATCCGGCAGCAGAGTGAAGTGTGGACTAGAATGGGGAGAGGCCGGAGACAGGGAAGTCAGTGAGGAGGCTGATGCAGTAATCAAGGCAGGGTAATAATAATAATAATGTTGGGATTTGTTAAGTGCTTACTCTGTGCCAACGACTATTCTCAGCGCTGGGGTAGATACAAGGGAATTAGGTTGTCCCACGTGGGGCGCACAGTCTTCATCCTCATTTTACAGATGAGGTAACCGAGGCGCAGAGAAGTGAAGTGACTGGCCCAAGGTCACCCAGCTGACAAGAGGCGGGGCCGGGATTAGAACCCATGACCTCTGACTCCCAAGCCCGGGCTCTTTCCACTAAGCCACGCTGCTTCACGTGGGATAGGGTAGGATAAGTACCTGCATTTTGGGTGGTAGCCGTTTGGATGGAGAGAAAAGCATGTAGTAAAGGCTGAACTGACAGGATTTGATGCCAGATTGACTAAGCGGTTTAAATGAGATGAGTCAAGGATAATCTGAGACTGGGAGGCTGGCGGTGCTGTCTACAGTGAGAGGAAAGTCACGGGGAGGGCAGGTTTTGGAGGGGAAGATGACGAGTTCTCTTTTGGACGTATTAAGTTTGAGATGCTGGCGGGACATCCAAGTAGAGATGACCTGAAGGCAGGAGGAAATGTGAGACTGCAGAGCAGGAGAGAGAGATTGGGGCGGGAGAGGGAGATTTGGGAATCATCCGCCCGGAGGTGACAGTCGAAGCCGTGGGAGCGAATGAGTTCTCCAAGGGAGTGGGTGGAGATGGAGAGTAGATGGGGACCCAGCCCTGAACCTTGAAGGACCTCTTTAATTAGGGGGTGGGGGCAGAGGAGGAACCCCCAAAAGAGAAAAGGAGCGGCCCGAGAGGTAGGAGGAGAACCGGGAGAGGACAGTGTCAGTGAAGCCAAGGTTAGATAATATTTTCAGGAGAAGGGGGTGGTCCACAGTGTTGTAGGCAGCTGAGAGATCGAGAAAGACGAGGATGGAGTATGTCGAGAGACGGCATGGACCTGTGGAAAATAATAATGTCGGTATTTGGTAAGCGCTTACTATGTGCAGAGCACTGTTCTAAGCGCTGGAAAAGGCACAGGCCTGACAGCCAGAGGATGTGGGTTCTAATCCCGGCTCTGTCACTTGCCTGTGTGACTTCGGGTGAGTCATTTCACTTCTCTCTGCCTCAGTTCCCTCATCGGTTAACAGGGATTAAGACTGTTAGCCCCAGGGACTCTGTCCAATCCGATTAGCTTGTATCTATCCCAGCTCTTAGAACGGTGCTTGACACATAGTAAGCGCTCAACAAAACCCATTATTATCATTATTTTGTTAATGAAATGTACATCGCCTTAATTTTATTTATTTGTTATTGTTTTTAATATGTTCATCCCCTAGATTCTCTTTATCGCTATTGTTCTTTTCTGTCCGTCTCCCCCCGATTAGACCGTAAGCCCGTCAAAGGGCAGGGACCGTCTCCGTCTGTTACCGATTTGTCCATTCCAAGCGCTTAGTCCAGTGCTCTGCACATAGTAAGCGCTCAATAAATACTATTGAATGAATGAATTATTATTACTTAAAGAGAGGGCAGTTTCTGTGGAGTAAAGGGTGTGGAAGACGGATTGGAAAGGTTGAGTTTTTGGGGTGGGAGGGGGCGGGCTAGCAGGAGGACAAGCACTGGGTTTCCTCCCTTCGCCCCCCCGTCCCCACGACTCCCATGTCTCCACCTTCAAAGCCTTATCGAAGGCCCGTCTCCTCCAAGAGGCCTTCCCGGACTGAGCCCTCCTTTCCTTTTCTCTCCCTCCCTTCTGCGTCACCCTGTCACTTAGATTTGCACCCTGTATTCATCCCTCCCTCAGCCCCACAGCACTTAGGGAAGGAGCATGGAGTAATGGATAGAGCACAGACCTGGATGTCAGAAGGTGATGGGTTCTCATCCCGGCTCCCGCCAGTTGTCTGCAGTGTGGTCTTGGGCAAGTCCCTTCACTTCTCTGGGCCTCAGTTACCTCATCTGTAAAATGGGTGTAAAGACCGCGACGGGGACTGTGTCCAACTCGATTTGCTTGTATCCACCCCAGCGCTCAGTACAGAGCCTGGCACCTAATAACCGCCTAACAGATGCCACGATTATTATTATGACCATATCCTAAATTTATTTCTTCGTATTCATGTCTCTCTCCCTCTTTAGACTGTAAGCTCCTTTCAGAGAGGGAACATATCTATGGACTGTGTTAGACTGTACTCTCCCAGGCGTTTAGTACAGTGCCCTGCACACAGTAAGCACTCAAAAAAGCCGATCGATCGATTGACGGTTGGTACGTGTTCATGCGTGTGGGTTTAGGCTGGGTACGTGCACGTTCTCCTCTCATAGGCGTGTACTTGGGGCCCCGACCGGGTCCCCCCTGAGGCCGGGGACCCCGGTTCCCGGCTTCCCCGACACCTCTCCCCTCCTCCCTTCCTCCTTCCCAGCGTGAACGACCTGGTTGCCGTTGGGCCAGACCGGTTCTACGCCACCAATGACCACTACTTCACCCAGCCGCTGCTGGCCCAGCTGGAGGTGTTCCTGGGCCTGTGGTGGACCAACGTGGTGTTCTACAGCCCGGAGGGGGTCAAGAGCGTGGCCCAAGGCTTCACCTTCGCCAACGGAATCGCCATCTCGCCCGACCACAGGTACGTTGTCTGTCGATCCAATCACATCCTCTCATTCGTTCAGTCGTATTTATTAAGCGCTTACTAGGTGCAGAGCACCGGACTAAGTGCTTAGCCCCGGACTACTACCACTACTAATGATAATTATGGTGTTTGTTCAGCACTCACTATGTGCAGAGCACAGTTCTAAGCGCTGGGGTAGTTTCAGGATACTCAGATTGTCCCACGTGGGGCTCACATTTTTTAATCCCCATTTTTGCGGCTGAGGGAACTGAGGCCCAGAGAAGTGAAGTGACTTGCCCAAGGTCACACAGCAGACAAGTGGCGGAGCCTGGATTGGAACCCACGACCTCTGACTCCCCAGCCCGGGCTCTTTCCACCGAGCCACGCTGCTTCTCCTAAGCCCTTAATCCTCTCCCACCTTGATTACTCTATCGTCAACCTCCTCCTCCCAGCTTCCTGTTTTTTCCCACGACAGTCCATACTTCACTCTGCTGCCCGGATCATTTTTCTACAAAAACGTTCAGCCCGTGTCTCCCCGCTCCTCAAGAACCTCCAGGGATTGCCCATCCACCTCCGCCTCAAACAGAAAGTCCTTACCTTGTCGGCTTTAAAGCCCTCGATCCCCTCACCCCCTCCTGCCTCACCTCACTACTCTCCTACTCCAACCCAGCCCGCACGCTTGGCTCCTCTAATGCCAACCTTCACTTTGTGCCTCAGGCTTTTTTGTCTTGCTGCCAATGCCTCCCCTTGCCCTTGCCCTCCTTCTGGCCCGGAACGCCCTCCCTCCTCAGATCCGACAGACAATTACTCTCCGCGCTTTCAAAGCCTTCTAGGTGGCCCATCTCCTCCAAGAGGCCTTCCCTGATTAAACTCCCCTTTCCTCTTCTCTCCCTCCCCTCTGCTTCTCCCTGATTTGCTCCCATTATTCATCACTGTAAGCCCGTCACTGGGCAGGGATTGTTCATTCATTCATTCATTAATTGTAGATATGAACATAATTCTCTCCTATGAATCAATGCCTTAACGTGGCAGGAGAGTTTGTATATGCTGACGAAGCTTAGAGCTGTACCGTTGAGAGATAGTCTCTCATCAGGGTTACCCATAATGGAAAGGGCACAACAATAATCAGGCACATTTCCCGTCCATGATGAGCTTATGGTCTAGGGATAATGGCACTTGCTAAGTGCTTACTATGTGCCAAGCACTGTTCTAAGCGCTAAATGTGGAGCCCTGAGTGACCAATTCGTTCCCCGAGATTATATTAGCGGGTTCGTGTGTTGAGGCTGCCAAGGGGATGATCACCACAACTTAGAAACCAGATACTTGAATATAACCATGCGATCAACAGAAAATCAAAGATTCAGCTATTGCAAAGAACACAACTCTACCCAGACCAACCCAAGCAGAGAATTTTCCTACCGCGAGATAATCAGTCCGGTGTTCGGGTCCTTAATGACCCGGCCATTATGAGAAGCAGCGTGGCCTAGTGGATAGAGCACGGGCCTTGGAGTCAGAAGGTCATGGGTTCTAATCCCGGCTCCGCCACTTGTCAGCTGTGTGGCCTTGGGCAAGTCACTTCACTTCTCGGTGCTTCAGTTACCGCATCTGTAAAGTGGAGATTAAGACTGTGAGTCCCAGGTGGGACAGGGACTGTGTCCAACCCGATTTACGTGTAGCCAACCCAGCGCTTAGTACAGTGCCTGGCACAAAGTAAGCGCTTAACAAATACCACAGTTATTATTATTATCCCCAACCCGAGAGGTCCGTCGGGCCTGGGCTGTCTCCGCCTTCCCTTCAGAGGAAAGTGAACAGGAGTACCGGTGTCGTGAGAAGCAGCGTGGCTCAGTGGAAAGAGCCCAGGCTTGGGAGTCAGAGGTCATGGGTTCGAATCCCAGCTCTGCCACTTGTCAGCTGTGTGACTGAGGGCAAGTCACTTCACTTCTCAGCGTGGCTCAGTGGAAGGATCCTGGGTTTCGGGGTCAGAGGTCATGGGTTCAAATCCCGACTCTGCCACTTAGCTGTGTGACTGTGGGCAAGTCACTTAACTTCTCTGTGCCTCAGTTACCTCATCTGTAAAATGGGGATTAACTGTGAGCCTCACGTGGGACAACCTGATTACCCTGTATCTCCCCCAGCGCTTAGAACAGTGCTCTGCACATAGTAAGCGCTTAACAAATACCAACATTATTATTATTCTCTGTGCCTCAGTTCCCTCATCTGTAAAATGGGGATTAAGACTGTGAGCCTCACGTGGGACAAACTGATGACCCTGGATCTACCACAGCGCTTAGAGCAGTGCTCTGCACATAGTAAACGCTTAACAAATACCAACATTATTATGATTATTATTTCCCTCTCCTCTTATACTAGTCTTGTTGATCAGAACATCGAGCTTCTCCCAGGTACGATCTGTTCATTCATTCTTTCATTCAGTCGTATTTATTGAGCGCTTACTGGGTGCAGAGCACTGTACTAAGTGCTTGGAAAGTACAATTTGACAACAGATAGAGACACTGCCTACTGACATTTGTGATGATGGTGCGGTTTTCTTTCCTATCTTCTCTGATCCCAAGTCAAGGACCCCTCCACCTTGGTAGGATGAGATAAGCAGAAGGCTGGGGGTTGTGTTTGTTGAGAGAATTAGTTTAGGAAATGGATTCGGGGTCAGGTTAATGTTAAAAAGAGTTAGCCTCAAAAAGCGGGTCGGGGTCGAGTTAATGCCGGGGTCTTTATCTTAGCCTATTTTCCTTCAACCCTCCAACACGGCCTCAGTAAGAGCGTGGCCCCGGCTCGCTTCCAGTGTCCAGGCTGTGAGTAGCCCGGTGCGAACTGCAAACCTGGCATCCCTTCCATAAAGGCAAACAACACAGAATTAGGTGAATCCATAGGCACAAAAATACAAAGAATAAACCAATACGTATTTTCATTTGGTCTTCGCTTGGAGCCTTCCTATCTGGCTGTGATCAGAGGAAGCGATATGCTGAAGGGCATTAAGTTTAACACATTGTTTATTTAAGGTGAAAACTGCAATCATCAACAAGTTAATCGAGTTGGACACAGTCCCGGTCCCACGTAGGGCTCACAGTCTTAATCCCCATTTTACAGATGAGGCCCAGAGAAGTGAAGTGATTTGCCCAAGGTCACACTGCAGACGAGTGGCAGAGCTGGAATTAGAACCCAGGTCCTTCTGACTCCCGGGCCTGTGCTCTATCCCCTAAGCCATAGTATTTGTTAAGCACTTTTCTATGTCAAGCACTGGTCTAAGCGCTGGGGTAGATACCAGCTAATGAGGTTGGATGCAGTCCTTGTCCCACGTGGGGCTCACAGTCTTCATTCCCATTTTACAAATGAGGTAACTGAGGCCTAGAGAAGTGAAGTGACTTGCCCAAGGTCATGCAGCAGATATGTGGCAGAGCCAAGATTAGAAAGCAGGTCCTTCTGACTTCCAGGCCCGTGCTGTATCCAACCATGCCACGCTACTTCTGGCTGTACTAATCACTTGGGAGATTCTGATATAATTCATTCATTCATTCATTCAATAGTATTTATTGAGCGCTTACTATGTGCAGAGCACTGTACTAAGTGCTTGGAATGAACAAGTCGGCAACAGAGAGAGACAGTCCCTGCCGTTTGACGGGCTCACGGTCTAATCGGGGGAGAGGGACAGACGAGAACGATGGCAATAAATAGAGTCGAGGGGAAGAACATCTCGTAAAAACCGATGGCGACTAAATAGAATCGAGGCGGTGTACATTTCATTAACAAAATAAATACGGTAATGAAGATATATACAGTCGAGCGGACGAGTACGGTGCCGAGGGGAGGGGAAGAGAGAGGGGGAGGAGCAGAGGGAAATGGGGGGAAAAGGGGGTTAAGTTGCGAAGAGGTGAAGGGGGGAGGGTAGAGGGAGTAGAGGGAGAAGGGGAGCTCAGTCTGGGAAGGCCTCTCGGAGGAGGTGAGTTTTAAGTAGGGTTTTGAAGAGGGGAAGAGAATCAGTCTGGCGGAGGCGAGGAGGGAGGGCGTTCCGGGACCGCGGGAGGACGCGGCCCGGGGGTCGACGGCGGGACGGGCGAGACCGAGGGACGGCGAGGAGGCGGGCGGCGGAGGAGCGGAGTGCGCGGGGTGGGCGGTAGAAAGAGAGAAGGGAGGAGAGGTAGGAAGGGGCGAGGTGATGTAGAGCCTCGAAGCCTAGAGTGAGGAGTTTTTGTTTGGAGAGGAGGTCAATAGGCAACCACCGGAGGTGTTTAAGAAGGGGAGTGACAGGCCCAGATCGTTTCTGCGGGAAGATGAGCCGGGCGGCGGAGTGAAGAATAGACCGGAGCGGGGCGAGAGAGGAGGAAGGGAGATCGGAGAGAAGGCTGACACAGTAGTCTAGCCGGGATATAACAAGAGCCTGTAGCAGTAAGGTAGCCGTTTGGGTGGAGAGGTGGTATACATGTTCCCTGCCCACAAGGAGCTTCCAGGCTAGAGGATCTCCCTCCTGGGCCCCCTCTCCCTGGCCTCTGGGTTTGCCATGTTATAGTTGAGGTAACTGGACCTTGAACCTTCTCCACCAATTTCCCCTTCCCCCTTGCAGACATTGCATCCAGGGCTTCATCCGGCCCCTGTTTGGTCTCTGACCCCAAGGGCCCCCGGCTCTCCCCGCCCCAGGCTTATGGTCCCAGCTCCCTCCCGGAGAAGGACCGGCAATCGGCCTCTGAGCCACTGCCCCATCCCTGGAGTCCTCTATAATTTTGGTATTTGTTAAATGCTTACTATGTGCCAAGCACTGTTCTAAGCACTGGGATAGATACGAGGTAATCAGGTTGTCTCGTGTAGCGCTCACAGTCTTAATCCCCGATTTAAAGATGAGGTAACTGAGACACAGAGAAGTCAAGTGACTTGCCCAAGGTCACACAGCAGACAAGTGGCAGAGCCTGGATTAGAACCCATGTCCTCTAACTCCCAAACCCGTGCTCTTGCCTCTAGGCCACACTGCTTCTAGACTGTAAGCTCATTGTGGACAGGGATTGTGTCTGTTTATGGTTCTGTTGTACCCTCCCAAGTGCTTTGTACAGTGCTCTGCACACAGTAAGCGCTCAATAAATACAATTGAATGAATGAATGGAGCCTCAGGTCACAACAAACTGGCCACCTCCTTCCAAGATGGTGGCCAAGATCCCGGGGCTTGCCTCAACTGGCCATTCTCCCATGTGTTTTGCAGGTTCCTCTACGTGGCCAACCTGGGGGGCCAGAATATCCACATCCTGGAGAGGCACGGAGACTGGAATCTCACCCAGCACAAGGTAAGAGGGTCTGGTTGGGTTGTCAGGGTCACGGTTGGGATCACATCACCCGGAGCAGTGAGGCCTAATAATAATAATGATAAATGTGGTATTTGATAAGTGCTTACTATGTTCCAGGCACTCTGGGGTGGAACCAAGCAAATCGGGTTAGGCACAGTCCCTGTCCTACGTAGGGCTCACAGTCTCAGTTCCCATTTTACAGATGAGGTAACTGAGGCACAGAGAAGTGAAGTGATAATAATAATAATAATGTTGGTATTTGTTAAGCGCTTACTATGGGCAGAGCACTGTTCTAAGCGCTGGGGTAAACACAGGAGAATCAGGTTGGCCCACGCGGGGCTCACAGTCTTAATCCCCATTTTACAGATGAGGGAACTGAGGCACAGAGAAGTTAAGTGACTCGCCCACAGTCACACAGCTGACAAGTAGCAGAGCTGGGATTCGAACTCATGAGCCCTGACTCCAAAGCCTGTGCTCTTTCCACTGCGCCACGCTGTTTCTCTAAGTGACTTGCCCAAGGTCCCCCAGCAGATAAGGGGGCAGAACCAGGATTAGATCCCAGGTCCTTCTGACTCCTAGGCCTGGACTCTATCCACTACACCATGCTGCTTTTCCAAGTGGAGAAAGCCTGGACTTGGGAGTCAGGATCTGGGTTCTAATCAATCAATCAATCGATCAATCAAAGCAAATCAGGGAGACACAGAAGGGAGTGGGAGAAGAGGAAAGGCGGGGGGACCGCTTAGTCAGGGAAGGCTTCTTGGAGGAGATGGGTTTTCAGTAAGGTTTAGAGGAGGAGGAGAGTCACTGTCTGTTGGATATGAGGCAGGAGGGCGTTCCGGACCAAAGGCAGGACGTGGGCGAGAGGCCGACGGCGAGATAGATGAGATCGAGGCACGGTGAGTAAGTTGGTGTTAGAGCAGCTAAGTGTGCAGGCTGGGTTATAATAGGACAGTAGCAAGGTGAGGTAGGTGGGGGCAAGGGGATTGGAGGCTTTAAAATTGATGGTAAGAAGAGGTGGTTGGGCAAATGCTGGAGATTCTGGAAGAACGGGGAAATGTGACCTGATCGTTTCTGTAGAAAAATGATGCGGGCAGCAGAGTGAAGTATGGAATAATGTGGGGAGAGACAGGAGACGGGGAGATCAGCAAGGCGGCTGATGCAATAATCAAGGCAGGATAGGATAAGTGCTTGAATTAACAGGGCAGCAGTGTGGATGGAGGAGAGAGTACAATAAAACAGTTGGTGGACACGTTTCCTGTCCACAAGGAGCTTACCGTCAGCTGAGTGGGCAGGATGTTGGGATGGGGTTAGCATGTAGGTGGGGCCTTGTGGGCAGACCCTGATTGGGAGGGGAGACTTGGGGTGAAACTCTGAGGTGGCAGAGCTACGGTTTCTAAAAAATGTTGAAGTCCCTTGAATGGATCAGAGGAGCATATTGGAGAGGGACAAAATCTCCTCTCACCTCGCCCGAGGGCGAGCCCGTCACCGGGCTCTCTGTGGGAGTGTTGGTCTCCAGGCTCCCTGTGGGTGCGTCGGTCTCCAGGATCCCTGTGAGTGGGTCGGTGTCCAGGCTCCCCGTGGGTGGGCCGGCCTCCCAGCTCGCCGTGGGCAGCTCGGCCTCCAGGCTCCCTGTGGGCAGGTCAGTCTCCAGCTGTTGACTGGACCTTCGACCTCTCTCCCCTCCCCCCCGGACCAGGTGCTCGAGCTGGGAACGCTGGTGGACAACCTATCCGTCGACCCATCTACTGGGGACGTGTGGGCCGGGTGCCACCCGAATGCCATGAAGCTGTTGAACTATGACCCCGAAGACCCTCCGGGGTCCGAGGTTAGTGAGCCCCGATTTTGGGTTGTGATCGGGGGGTTCAGCGGTCTTGTCCCTGCCCAGGGAAGTACCATCCCGGACCAAAGGTTCGCAAAGAGCCGGGGTTGCTGTATTATCGTCCCGTGTGCACCAGTCTAATCTCATTCCCTGTGCACACGCCCTCTCTGTCTCTTTTTCTGTCTCTCCCTCTCTCCTTACCTCCCTCCCTCGCCTCAAACCCAGTCTTTTAGTTATTAGTCAGAGGAGCCAACCTCGATTTTCTGATTGGCATCCCCAAGGAGAATAATAATACTAATATTTATGGTATTTGTTAAGTGCTTACTATGTGCCGGGCAATGTACTAAGTGCTGGGATGGATACAAGTAAATCCAGTTGGACACAGTCTCATCCCACATGGGGCTCACAGTCTCCATCTCCATTTTACAGATGAGGTAACGGAGGCCCAGGGAAGTGAAGTGACTTGTCCAAGGTCACACAGCGGATTAAGCGGCAGAGCAGGATTAGAACCTGTGACCTTCTGAATCCCAGGCCCGGGCTCTAGCCACTACACCATACTGCTTCTCCAGGGCTGGGCAGGGTTGACCATCCCGAACCACACCAGCCCAACAGACGTGGGTGTTTCAGGTTGCTGTAGCGGGCCCTTAACGGGCAGAGAGAAGAAGTAAAAAAGACTCGACCCAGCACTCAAGGAGCTTTTCCCAGTCCCTAATGGCCGGTGCTGAAGACTTCGTTTTTCTTAGCGAGAATCTTAGCCAAAGAAAGAAAACGTCTTTTCAAATTTACCTTTTTTACGGGCTGGATCGAGGCTGGTCTCCCCTTCGGTGGCTCTGGGGGCGGGGGAAGACCCAGGCTGGAGGTTGGGGCGAAGGATGCTCGCCCTGTGCCTGTGTGGGGAGCCCCTGCGACCGTGTGCACGGAGGCGAACATGAGGAGCGTGTGCGTGGCTTTCCCCGGCAGGTCATGCAGAAGGGCGCCCCCAGGCGGGAGGGCAGTAGGTGAGCCCGGAGGGGGCTCCTTGTCGGTTGGGTGATTCCGAGTCGCATGTGGCCCCTGGCCATCCCCCAGGTCCTCCGCATCCAGGACATCCTCTCGGCCAGGCCCACGGTGACCACGGTCTTCGCCGACGACGGTTCGCTCCTCCAGGGGAGCTCGGTGGCTGCCGTGTTCGGCCAGAAGCTGCTCATCGGGACGGTGTTCCAGCGGGCCTTGGCCTGCCACCTCTGATGACCCCCGACACCCGGGCAGGGCCGTCTCCCGGAGCACGCGGAATGGGATCACCTCCCGGAGGGCGTGGAGCGGGTCTGAAAGTAAAGAGCGATCACCGGTCTCCTCCAAAAGTGGCGTCGTCTTGGCCCTGGGCGGAGGCTTTTAGAAGGTGTCAGGACAGGAACAGGGCCAGTTAGGGGAGGGTTCCCTGGGCTCTTGGCAGAGGTGAGTCGGCGAGTTAGAGGGTGGTGGGTGGGTCGGTCTCTAGGCACTGGGTGGAAGAGAGTGGGGGGAGACCCTTAAGGTGGAGGTAGGGGTTCAGTCTGTGGGCACCGAGAAGAAGCGGAGGTGGGGGTGGGCGGGTGCAGAGGCAGGAGAGAGGCAGCTGCCTCAGGGCTCCGATCAGAAGGACTGATCGTGCAATTCCCACCTCCTCCAGAAGGCCTTCCCGATCGCACCCAGTCCCCCGGCTGCCATTCCCCCAACTGCCATTTCAGCATTTTGGTGTGCCAGCCATATTTTAGAGCCCCACCTGCTCCCTCCTGTTTCTCAATTATTTTAGGGTTCGCTTCCCCCACTAGATGCTAAGCTCCCTCGGGGCAGGTATCGTGCCTACAAAATCTAGTGTACTCTCCTAAGCATTCAGTACAGTGCTCTGTACTCGGTGCACATTCCGTAAATACCACTGACTGATTTCTCATCCAACACCCCCGACTCTCCTTCTTTCCATCCCGGATTCTCCCCCAGTGATCCAGCACAGACGCTCCAACACCCCTGACTCTCCCCTCTCCATCCCCAACTCTCCCTCCAACGACCCAGCCCGGACCATCCGACACCCTCGACTCTCCCCTCTCCATCTCCGATTCTCCCCAACCCCAGTGACCCAGCACGGATCGTTCGGCACCCTCTGACTCTCCCACTCGGGGTATGTGGAGTGGGGAAGAAGCTGGGGAAGCAGCATGGCATGATGGATAAAGCCCGGGCCTGGGAGTCAGGATGACATGAGTCCTAATTCCGGCTTCACCACTTTTCTGGGTGTGACTTTGGGAGAGTCGCTTTGCTTCTCTTTGCCACGGTTCCCTCATCTGGAAAATGGGAGTTAAGAGAGTGAGACCCGCATGGGACAACCTGATTAGCTTGTATCTACCCCAGGGCTTAGTACAGCGCTTAAGAAATACCACTGGGAAAAAAAAGGAGGGCAAGACCACATATCCTCCAAGGAGTGGGTGGGGCCAAAGCTCGGCCAACGCCTCCGGAGGTCACCGCGGCCTCCGCCCACACTTGAGTCAAGGGTGTTGGACAGTCTGTGCTGGGTCACTGGGGAAGAGTCAGGGATGGAGAGGGGAGAGCCAGGGATGCTGGGCGGTCCATGCTGGATCACTGCGGGGGAGTCAGGGATAAAGAGGGGAGAGTCTCGGAGTCTATTCTACTCGGGGCATCTGAGCGGTCTCTTCTGTTCCCGATACCAGCCCCTCTGTGACTTGAAGGATCTGCCACTTTGGACCGAAAACTGTTTTTCCCCAAAGTACGTGCTTCCCTCCCCCTCCCAAAACCGCGGCCCGGGTCCCACTCCCACTCACCCGAGGGTCCGCAGCCGCCCGGCCCTGTCGCAGAGCCCACCTCTGAGTCCCCACCCTTGAACCACTCGGGGCCGCCTTGGGGGGCCATCCGCCGCTCAGCTGGAGACCTTGACCTCAGCCGGGCTCCGGTCCCGACTCTGCCGCCGGCCTGCTGTGTGACCTGGGCCAGGTCGCTGTACTTCTCTGTTTCCCCAGCTGTAAAACGGGCATCATTCCTGCCTCTCCCGACCCGATGGGGCTGATGTGGAGGAAAACAAGATGACTCACTTGGTTGCAATGAGGGCTCTTGGCATATCCAGGATGGAACTACTGGGCCTTATCTCCCATGCTAATCGAGCGCTATCTACTGAGTGCTTACTGAGTGCGGAGCATTATAGTAAGCGCGATTCTCCTGGCATTGGGCTTGTCCACCCTGGTCTGGCTGCGGGCCCGGTTGGTCCTCCCACCCATGGCAGGGGTGCTGTAGTGGCCGGCTCCGACTGGGCCGAGATGGGCCGGTAGCGTGCTGGACCAACTTGGGAAGGAATTCTCTGCTCCTGTGAGGTCGCGTGCCTCAGGGACACGTTTGACTGAGGCTCGGCCCCTCCCTCTGTGGTGCCGAAGCAGCGTGGCTCAGTGGATAGAGGAAGAGCCTGGGAGTCAGAAGGTCATGGGTTCTGATCCCGTCTCTGCCCCTTGCCCGCCGTATGACCTTGGGCATATCACGTCACTTCTCTGGGCCTCAGTTCCCTCATCCGTAAAATGGGGATTGAGACCGTGATCCCCCAGTGGGACGGGGACTGTATCCAATCCCATTTTCTTGTATCCACCCCGGTGCTTAGTACGGTGCAGCATATAGTAAGTGCCTAACAAATACCACAATTATTACAGGCTGAGGCCTGATGATGGAGGAGAAGACTGGCAGGAAGAGGTAAAAAGTCCATGGACGTCTGGGGGCGGTTGGCGCCAGAACCCCTTAGAGCCACAGCAGCTGTTAGAACCTTTTTTATGGTATTTTTTAAAGGCTTACTATGTGCCAGGCACTGTACTAAGCGCCGGGGTAGATACAAGCTAATCAGGTTCGGCACAATCCCTGTCCCATGTGGGACTCACAGTCTTCACCTCCATTTTACAGATGAGAGAAGTGAGGCCCAGAGAAGTGAAGTGACTTGCCCAAGGTCACGCAGCAGATAAATGGCAGAGCCAAATTTAGAACCCAGGTCCTTCTGACTCCCAGGCCTGTGCGCTATCCACTAGGCTGTGCTGCTTCTCCGGCTTGCCCTTCACGGGACCTGAGAGCAGGTCCTTAACTTGCTTTCGAAGACTTGCTTTTGTTCCCACCCAGCTCCCATGGGAAGCAGGGAGAAGTTGGGCCGCAGGAGCTCCCAGTCAGAAGGCCTTGGGTTCTAATTCTGGGTCCACCCCTTGTCTGCTGCGTGACCTTGGGGAAGTCTCTTCACATCTCTCTGCCTCTGTTCCCTCATCTGTCAAGCGGGGATTGAGACTGTGAGCCCCACGTGGGACAGGCACTGAATCCAACCCAATTTGCTTGTAAAAATAATGATGATGGTAGTTGTTAAGCGCTTACTATGTGCCAAGCACTGTTCTGGGATAGATGCAGGGTAATTGGGTTGTCCTTTGTGGGGCTCACAATCTTAATCCCCATTTTACAGATGAGGTAACTGAGGCACAGAGAAATGAAATGATTTGCCCAAAGTTACATAGCTGACAAGAGGCGGAGCTGGGATTAGAACCCATGACCTCTGACTCCTATATCCGTGTTCTTTCCACTAAACCACGCTGCTTGTATCCACCCCAGGACTTACTACGGTGACTGGCACATAGTAAGCACTTAACCAATGCCGTCGTTATTATTATTATTATTATTAGGAGCACGGCTGGGCCCGGAGCCCGGATTGGGCGGCGGGGGGGACCAGTCCTGCTGCTTTCACTCGCCGGTCCCAGTCTCCCCACGGTTTGGATGGGGTCCAGGATCACCTCCTGACATCCTCCGCCCGGTTCCACCTCAAGCCAGCCGGACCTCGGCCGCGGCTCAGGGTCCGACGTCCGCGGGGGGGGAAGGGGGTGTGTGCCTGTGCGGCCAATGAGGGTTCCTGCCCGGCTCTCGGCATTTCTCTTTATTGCATTCGTTGTCGAACAACACTAACACTCGGCGGTAAGAGGTTTATTTACAGAACGGAGGGCGCGGAGGCCGCTGGGGTTGGTCAGGAAGCTTCGGGGCTGCTGACGTGTCTTGCTCCGGGCTCTCCGAACCAGGTTCACCCCGTCAGAGAGCCACCCGACAGGGCCCGGCCTCGGACCGGGCCCCGCCGGCCACCGGGGCCTCTTCCATGCACGGGGGCGGAGGGCAAAATGGAAAACCCAAGGGTTCTGGGTAACATGCTGGCCTGACACATCCACTTCAAAATTGTATTGAAACAACTCTTTTCCTCCAGAAAGATAGAAAGATGAAAATAAAACCGATTTTTACAGCGGAACCCCTTTCTCGTCCTCCTCTTCCCGGGTCCCATCCGCGGCTGTTGTTGCCGCGGGTAGGGGGATTGCGGAAGTGGCGGGGTGAAAGGGAAGTGAGGGCAGCTCGGGTTCGGGCTTACCCTTGGCACGGGCTCACCCCGAGTCGGGAGAGAGGGGAGCCCCGGCCTCTCTTCGAGGGGTGACTCCGACTCCTCCCGGGGAGCCAAATTCCAACCTGGGGCCACTCAAGCCCCCGCGGAAGTTGACGGACAGAGACCAGACGAGGGCTTGAAACTGCCGTCGCCCTCCGCCATCCCACCCCGACACCCCGTTATCCCCGGGTCGCCGGTGGGAGATTCTCCCAACTAGGTGTCAACTGTGCGCTTGGGGGCGGGGCTGGTCATACATGTTGGATGGGACAGGGGCACCGGTTCTCCTCCTCCCCCTCCACTGCGGACCAACCCTCCCCAGAACTAGTGTTCACAGCGATCGGATACCTGGGACGGAGGGAGTAGAACCGCCTTATACATGTTTGAGCGGTGCCAGGAGTGACCCTCATAGGGCACACCTGTGTGCATGCGCTTGGTGTCCAGGGACTGCTACATGGGCCCGTCCACCCCCGGAAAGACCGGCTCGTGGCCCCTGGGGAGGCTGATGTGAAGGTCTGCCCCACTGGGCTCCGTCCACACTCGAGCTCCTTGGCAGCCGTGGCCAGTCGACCGGTGCCGGGACCCGAGGATGGATGACCCTGAGGTCTGGCCGGCTCAAAATGGAGGGCACAAGCCCCGGGGTCGTGAGGGATGGCCAGGCTGGCAGGAGGCGGGCAGAGGGGCTTCACCCCACCCCGGAGGGGAGCCCAGCCCGATGACCTGGTCACTCTGGGCCTTCGGTATCGGCACAGAGAGAGGAGGAGAGACAGGGAGAGTGAGAGAGAGCCAGAGAGAAGAGGCAGATGGAGAGACAGCCAGAGAGAAAGATGGCGAGAAACAGAGATGGAAAAGGAGAGTGAGAGAGAGAATCAGAGAGGGAGAGACTGTAAGGGGTCTCAGGGAGTGGGACTGGTCCTTTCTCTCCGCCAGGCGGGATTGACCAGACCGGACTTGACCGGACCAAACCGGATTGAACCGGAGGGCCTTGCGGCTCCCCTCCATCTGGGTTAAATGTGAGAACGGTGAGAGGGGCCTGGCTCAATCCAGGAGCTGAGCCATCTCAGAGCCTCACCAAGCCCAGGGAGGCTGGGAGCACCGTTACATAACCCCCCTTCCCAAAAATGCTCGCCTGCACCCCGTGCCGGCCCCGAGCAAGGCCGGGCTGCCCCGCCGTCACGGTCTGCAGCCCCCACGGCTGGGAGTCCCGTCCTCGGGCACTCAGGGGGGTGAGCACGCTTCCCCACGCCTCCCAGATCACGGTGCCGGTCACTCTCCCGGACATCGGGGAGGCCCAACAACCCCTTCCGGGCAGCGGATAGGGGAGACGAAGAAGATGGTGAGTTGGAAGGGTGGAGAGACCCGCTGTCCCCACCCCGGTGCACGCCACGGTGGAAAAACCTCACCGAATGTAAACAAAACTCGGGAAGGGAGCCTGGCACTCCTCCATCTTGTGAGGTTGCCCTGCCATTGGTTCGCCATCGGGGAGAGGCACATTCCCCCGCCACCCCCCAGGCCACCCCGGGTTAGGTCACCTTCTTGGCGGGAAACCCATCCACCTGCGTGTCCGTCCGTGCCGGCGAGACCCGCAGGACGTTAATGGCACTGCTCCCCGGGGGGCCTGGGAGCCCCCAAGACTGCCCACTCTCTCCCTCTGGAAGCCCACTCACCAGCGGAACCGGCAGTCGTGTCCACCCCTCCCGCCCTCCGGGCTGTGCCCACAGTGGCCGGGCCCGCGGATGGCCCAGCGAGGTCACCTGAACCGGTTGGCTCTCGGCAGGCTCGGCGGACGGAACTCTGATCCCGTGCTGACCCTCTCCTGGGGTCAGCACTGCGGTCCGCCAATGAGGGGACTTCAGGGGGCTCCCTGGGACCACCGGGGAGTCCTCTTCCCCAGGCCCGTGAAGGCAGAGGCTCTCGGCCAAATGGTGAGAACCGGCCCCTGCCAGGCTCGGACCATCGGTCGCACTGGCCGGCGACCGGGCCCTGCGACACCCCGTGGACTCCCTGACCACCGGGATGATGGACGGTCGGGGTCAAGTAAGCAAGGAGCCCCAGTCAGGGTGGGCCCGATGCCAGGGTGGGCCTAGCCCGAAGCTCGGCTGGGCACCGGGTCGGCCGAGCTGTAACCGCCAAGCCCGATAATCCCCAGTGAGAAACTTCTGAGAGACAGAGATGTGTCCATCCATCCCCCGTCCCTCCCTCTTCCTGTCCGCCGGGGCGCATCGACGGTTCTCGGGCCGGTTTGAAGGGTGACCAGACCCAGCCCGGTCCCACCCACCTGACTGTGAAACGGAAATCCCTCAAAGACTCAGAGGCAGGGAGACCGCTCTGCACCCCTGCCCCTGCCATCCGTTCACCGCCTTAAGACCCAAACCTCCCCGCCCCAGGACCGGACGGCAGCCGGGCCGGAGGGCCGCCCGTGCCCTCGGAGCCTGACGCCCGGGCCAGAGCGCGGACGGGGCCTGTGGGAAATCGTCGGCCGGAGGAGGCGGCCGAGGCCCGGGCCCGAGATGGGCTTTTATGTTAGATGTCCGGCCGGCAGGACCGCAAATGGACGGGTGGGCAGGCACTGGTGGTCGGAGGAGCCTGAATCTGGAAATTGGCTGTTTTCCTTCCAAATCCATTTCCTGCTCAGGAATTGCTGGGAAACGCATGGTCGGCTACCTCTTTACACACACACTCACGCACGCACACACAGGCACACACATACATATACATTCAGGGACTTCACACATGCACACATATACACACACACAGGCACACTCATGCATGAGCTCACACACACACACAAGTGGCCCGGCTGTGCAGGGGTGAGGAGCCGGGTGGGCCTGAGCTCCCTGGGGTGCATGTCTTTCCCCCCAGGACCCCAAAACGGAGCACCCCCAGAGCCCACAGACCTTCGCCTGGAGACTCTGCAGTCTGTGGTTTAGCAGCTGAGCCCTCCCCTCGTCCCCCCGCCCCAACCCGGGCCCTAGCTGCCCAGTGAGTTTGCTCCCCCGGGGCCGACGCCACCCCACCGGACCGAACCCCTCAGTCCCGCCACAATCCGCCGAGCCGTGGACGCTTCCGGTTAGCCAGCCGCCGAGCCGTGGATGGTTCCGGTCGCCGGCCGCCGAGCGGGGCCTGAGGACGTCGGGGAGCCAGCCCGGACAGACAGCCGGGAGGAGGGGAGACCGTCAGAGGGGGCAAGGACACGAACAAAGGCGGCGGCTCGCCCCCCACCCCGGCCCCACCAGGCGTCCTCGGGCAGGCGGAGCAGGCCCAGCTCGGGGCACGTTCCGTCCGGGCGGGCCGGGGCCGGGAGCCGGGCCGAGCGTCCGTCACTGGCCGCCCGGAGGCTTCTCCGACCTCTTGGATTTCCTCTGGAGCTGCTCCTGCTCCCTCCTCCTTAGTTTGGCCCGCTGCTTCTCCATCTTCTCCTGGGCCTTGCGTGCTCTCTCCACCGAGGCCTTCATCTCCTTCAGCCTCTTCTTCACCTTGGCTCGGTCCTGGGAAGAGGTCATGCCCAGCGCCTGAGGAGCACACATGCCCGCACACATACACAGACACGCACATGCAAACACACACACACACACATGCAGAGTTAGCGCTGGGTGGTAAAGGGGGCTCTGTCCATCACACCCTGCAAAAGGATGCCGGGGCCAGGACCCCCAACCCAAAGGACCCTGCAGACTTAGTCCCAAGGATCTGGTCCCAATGTAAGGTTCGCTCTGCCCACCGGAAGCACTCAATAAGTGTGACTGAATAAATGAACGAATGAATCCCTAGTCTCCCTTCTACTTAGACTGTGAGCCCCTCTCGGGAAAGGGACTGTCCAACGTGGCTAATTTGTATCTACCCTAGTGCTTAGAGCAGTCCTTGCCACATAGTAAGCATTTAATGTTAATAAAGAAATAATGATAATAATAATAATGATGATGATGATGATGATGACGGTTCCTCCCCAGGGCAGTCCCAGGCCCTGGCTTGGATCCTTGTGGGCACCCCGCTGGACAATTACCTTCAGCCGCCCGCCGTCCAGCTGCAGGAGGAGTTGGCCGTCAATGCCCTGGGCGCTGAACTCGGCCACGTGCTGCTCCAGGCTCAGGCCGGTGAGCCAGTGTCCGACCTGCTGCACGGTCCAGTCCTGGACGGCGCGGCCGGGCCCCGGGCTGCGTTTGGGAGACTGGCCCTCGTCGAGTATCTGGGGCACAGAGGGGTCACCCGCGTCGGTCACGGGCTCCCAGGGGCCCGTCCCCACTCCCCCCAGGAGCCAGGAGGAAACACACGTCCAACTCGGCCGGGCCGGGCCGGCCGGGGCCCCGGTGGTTGGAGGCTAACCCTGGAAAAAGCACCCTGGAACAGCCCGTGTGGCACGATGCCCGAGGAGGGTGTGACACCTCGATGCCAGGCCACAGACTCCTTACAGTGGTAATGTTTTTCTCTTTCGAGGGGGTTTTTAAATAGAGCATTTCCTCATGCAAAATTGAATAGCCTCACCTGATATTTTGGGATTAAAAGTCTGAAACATGGGGTCTGGAAGGCTCAGGAGGCAGCAGCATCAAGGGGTTTGGGTGCAAGAAGGGTGGGATGGTGGTGGGGTCAGGGAGGAAAAGAGGGAGAGACGAAGAAGGGGAATGAGGAGAAGAGGGAGAAGAAGAGAAGGAGCAAGTCGGGGAAGGAGGAGAGAGGAGAGCGAGAAGGAGAAGGAAGAGAGGAGGGAGAGGAGCAGAAGAAGGAGTAGCAAGGGGAAGAGAAGAAGGAGGAGGAGGTTGGGAGGAGGAGGAGAAAGAGGAGAAGGAGGAAGAAGGGGGGGAGAAAGAGGAGCAGATGGTGCTGGAGGAGGAGGAGGAAATGGGCAGGACACCGAAGAAAAGGAGTGAAAGAAGGAGAAGATGGATGAAGAGGAAGAAAACGAATGGTAGAAGGAGGAAGCGGAGGAGGGAGAGGAGGAAGAGGAGGAAGTAGAGAAGGAAGAATAGAAGGAGGAAGTAGAGAAGGAAGAGTAGAAGGAGGAAGAGGAGAAGGGAAAATAGAAGAGAAGGAAGAGGAAGAGGAGGAGGAAAAAACAGGGCAGAGAAAAGGAGATTGTCCAACACATGACAAAGGGAAAGAGGTGGAAAGACCGTGGCACTCGGAGGCTGGCACACCCAGGCAGATAGAGACGCAGGCGGGCACGCATGCAGGCCGGCACACGTGCAGGCCGGGAGACAGGCAGACCGGCACTCCCGGCTCCCCAGTTTCTCACCTCATCATCGATCATATCCAGACTCTGAGCGACAGCAGCAGAGAACGGGAAAGAAAATAATTATAGAAACAGAAGCCAGAGCAACCACATTCTGGAGGTTGAAACCTCTCCAGTCCACACCGCCAGTGCAGTGCCCCACAGCCCACATTGCCAGCGCAGCGCCGTGTCCCACACTAGTAGTGTGGCTTCTGAGGCCCATGTGGTTCACTCACAGGGCCCATTTGGGGTGGGGGGGGCCTCTCTTTAAGAGATACTTGGACCTCCAGCCCCAGCCAATCAGCATCAAGCGCTTAGTATAGTGCTCTGCACATGGTAAACGCTCAATAAATAGGATTGAATGAATGGAGGTGGAGGAAAGCACCCATCAGCTCCTGAGCCCCGACCATCAGCCTGCGGAGGCGAGGAGACTCCTGGACAGAGAGAACCCAGCTCACCAGGCTTGTCACCAAGCCTGTCGTGATTAATGCGACCGCCACCCTAAAGGTTGCCCTGCGTAACACGCTGGGGCCCATCAACACTGCGACTGGGGAGGGAGCATGGAGCGGGGAAAACTGAGCAGCGGCTAGAACCCGGGCCTGGGAGTCAGAAGGACCTGGGTTCTAATCCCACCTCCGCTCATCTGCTGGGTGACCTCGGACATACCACTTAACTTCCCTGGGCCTCAGTCACCTCATCTGTAACACGGGGATTAAGACTGTGAGCCCCGTGTGGGACAGGGACTGTGTCCAACTTGATAAGGATAATGATGCTATTTGTTAAGTACTTATTTTGTTCCAGGCACAGTACTAAGCTCTGGGGTAGATGCAAGCAGATCGAGTTGGACACAGAACAATCGAGTTCTAACCCGTGACCTTCTGTTCGATGAGCTTGTATCTATCCCAATGCTTAGTACATTGCCTGGCACATAGAAAACGTTTAACAAATACCATAAAAAAAAGAAACACAGGGAGATCAGCAAGTAGTGGGGAGAAAGCATGGGGGGGCGGGCACGGAGCAAGCTCAGTGTGTGACATGGCCAGCACGTGCTAAAAGAGCGGGGGTGGGGGTCTTGCATTTCTCCCCGCGAGACCGACAGGGTCACTACAGATGATACCCAGTAGCACCGGCCCAGGCACTGGGAGAGAATCCCCTTTGGACCCGGCCATGCTCCACTGAGGGACCAGGCCGGCGCCTGGTGGTCTGCCTGTCCTGTCGGCCACTTCGTCTCCCTAGAAGCCAGGGACTCCAGCGGGCTCTGGCCTCGATCGAGGCCCTCTTCCCCTAGGGAATTATTCCCACGGGCATCAGGCAGCGGTCAGTACACAGCCCCGAGAGACAGATAGGCCAGGATCCGATCACCCCGATGGACTCTCGGGGGAGCGTCGGTGGGCCCGGGGGACCTACCTCGTCAGACGACAGGGCTAAGGACTGAGAGAGTCCGGGCGTCTTGGGCTCCGCCCCGAGGCCGCTCAGATCAGCCGAGCTGGTGCTGCTGGGGTTGAAGTCGTCGCTCCCGGGGAAGTTCTGGAGGAGGGAGAGAAACGGGGGTTAAATCCGGCAGACGATGACTCTCCCCCTCTTCAAAGCCTAATTGAAGGCCCATCCCCGCCAAGAGGCCTTTCCTAAGACCCCCCCATTTCCTCTTCTCCCACTCCCTTCTGCGTCACCCTGATTTGCCCCATTCATACATTCCCCCCTCCCAGTCCGACACCACTTTGGTCCATTTTTCTAATTTATTTCTATTAGGTCTATCTCCCCCTCTCAACTGTAAACTTGTTGTGGGCAAGGAACGGGTCTGTTATATTGCTGTATCGTACTCTTTCAAGCGGCCAGTACAGCTCTCTGCATAAGGGAAGTGCTCAGTAAGTATGACTGACTGAATGAATGAGTCGGGGCACGGCAAGGACCCAGGGGCAGAGGCAGGTGGCGGCGACGGGAGGGAGGGTGACCGGCAGCCTCTCTGGAGAGCGTCCACTCGTCTGCAGAGCAGCAGAGTCAGGGGACCGTGGGCCCGACTGGATCAGGTTGGGGCAGGAAGTGGGTAGGTGGCAACTGGGTGCCCGGGCCTACCAGGCATTTAGGAGGAGAGGGCTTTAGGGCACTGCCCCGTGGTTCCCACTGAGACAATGGCTCGCCAATGCCAACCTCACCAACGGCAACCCCCTTTGTTCATTGGCGGCAGAAGCCCTGGATTTCCTGCTCTGCCCCGCGGCTCCTCCCCATCTCCCGGAACCTCAGAAGGGCAGTACCCGGGCACAGGGAATCATGCCAGGTGGGCCGGTTTCATTCTTTTTCATTTCTAATGATATCTTTTAAGTGCTTACTATGTGCCAGGCACCGAACTAAGCGCTGGTGTAGGTACAAGATCATCAGGTTGGGCACACACAACATCAACATCAGGTTGTCCCACATGGGTCTCACAATATTAATCCCTGTTTTCCAGATGAGATCACAGAGGCACAGAGAAATGAAGTGACTTGCACGAGGTCACACTGCAGACAAGTAGCAGAGTGGGATTAGAATCCAGGAAATAATAATAATAATTGTGGTATTTGCTAAGCGCTTACTATGTGACAGGCATTGTACTAAGCGCTGGGGTGGTTACAAGGAAATCGGGTTGGATACAGTCCCTGTCCCAGTGCTCTGCACATAGTAAGCGCTCAATAAATACTATTGAATGAATGAATGACTGTAGGGCTCACAGTCTCCATCCCCATTTTAAAGACGAGGTAACCGGAGTACAGAGAAGTGAAGTCCCTCGCCCAAAGTGGCAGAACCGGAATTAGAACCCATGACCTTCTGACTCCCAGGCCCGTGCTCTATCCGTTAGTCAACACTGCTTTTCCTGGGGGAGGGGCGAGGAGAGGAGGGCAGGGAGAAGAAGAGGTAAAGGCAATCGGAACGAAAGAAATTCCTCCTTCGGACTGCTCCACCCTCGTGGGGGACCCACAGTCTGAATCCCCATTTTACAGATGAGGCAACTGGGGCACAGAGAAGTTAAGCGACCGGCCCAAGATCACACAGCAAACAAGTGGCAGAGCCAGGGTTAGAACTCAGGTCCTCTGACTTCTAGAGCCAGGCTCTTTTCCCTAGGCAATGCCGCTTTTTTAAGGCCAGTCACTGTGCTGGGCTAACTGGGCGATGACGATGTCTGACCATTTGATCGGGGAAGAGGTGACCCCATCCCCACCCCTCCCACACACGTACACACCAGACGGGCTGATCACTTTCAGTGTCTGGCACAAAGTGTTTAATAAATACCATTATTATTATTATCATCATCATCATCATCACCATTATGTTTATTATTACTACCTTCACTCCCGGCCCTGACCTGCCCTCTGGTGGCTGAGCCGTGCACACGGGACGATAATAACAATAATAATAATGATAAGAATGGAATTTGTTAAGCGCTTACTATGTGCAAAGCACTGTTTACAAGGAGATCAGGTTGTCCCACGTGGGGCTCACGGTCTTAATCCCCATTTTACAGATGAGGGAACTGAGGCCCAGAGAAGCGAAGTGACTGGCCCCAAATCGCACAGTTGACAAGCGGCGGAGCCGGGATTTGAACCCATGACCTCTGACTCCCAAGCCCGAGCTCTTTCCACTGAGCCGAAGAAACGTGGTCCTGGATGATCCACACCCTGGGTATAACCCAAATAACTGGAACTCCCCACGCACGTCTCTGCCAGTAGAAGACCTAAAAGCCGTGTGTAATAGGTCACCAGCAGGCTACGGCTTTAAAACAGGCCACGTATTCAGAGCTGCTTGTTCTCTTCGCTACCCTAGTGCTTATCACACAGTAGGTGCTAAACGAATACCACAATCTTTATAATTATTATTAAATTAGCTTGGACTAGTGGAAAGAGCGTGGGCCTGGGGGGCAGAGGGCCAGGGTTCTAGTTCCGGCTCTGCCACTAATCATCATCATCATCATGTTGGTATTTGTTAAGCGCTTACTATGTGCCGAGCACTGTTCTAAGCGCTGGGGTAGATACAGGGTAATCAGGTTGTCCCACGTGAGGCTCACAGTCTTCACCCCCATTTTACAGATGAGGTAACCGAGGCACAGGGAAGTTAAGTGACTCGCCCACAGTCACACAGCTGACAGGTGGCAGAGCCGGGATTCGAACTCACGACCTCTGACTCCCAAGCCCGTGCTCTTTCCACTGAGCCCACGCTGCTTCTCCTAACATGCTGGGTGAACTTGGGCAGTCGCTGAGCGATCTCTGAGCCTCAGTTTCCTCATCTGTAAAACACGGACTAAATTCCTGTGCTTCCTCCCTTTTGACTGTCCCATGTGGGACAGGGATTGAGTCCGACTCAATTACCTTGCCATCTACCTCCAGCGCTTAGTACAGAGCTTGGCATGTAGTACATCTTAATAAATGCCCACTGTCGTCATTCTCATCCGCGTCGCTGTGGGCAGGGAATGTCTCTGTCATATTGTTACCTTGTACTCTCCCGAGTGCTTACTACAGTGCTCTGCACGCAGCAAGCGCTCAGTTAAATATGATTAACCGACTGGCTGACCGACCGCCTCCCCTATTTACAGTGTCGGCTCCAGGAGGTCCCTGGGTGCTTAGGAATGTGACCAGCACAGAGCACTGGGACTAAGAACTTTGGAAAAATACAACACAACAAGGTCGGTAGAGGTGACCCCTGCCCACAAGAAGCTTTCCCCAGTGCTTAGAACAGTGCTTTGCACATAGTAAGTGCCTAACAAATGCCATCGTTATTATTATTATTATTTCAGACCACATTAAAATAGATAATGGGTAGGGGAAATAGTAGAATGATAATGCAATGAGACTGCAGTCAATAGAATTTATTGGGCACTTATGGTGTGTCGAGCGCTGTACTAAGCGCTTGGGAGAGTTTATTATTATTAAGCACCATCGAGTCGTTTCCAATTCGTAGCGACTCCGTGGATCTATTTTCTCCAGGACGTCCTGTTTCCTGCCATAATCCGTAACCTTGCTAATGGTTCTCCCTTATCGTTTTTATGGTTTCTATCCATCTAAGCTGCCGGTCTGCCTCTCTAGTGGGAAAGTACAATATATTGATGTCTGCTTACTCATATCGAAGTCTGTCTCCCCTCCTCTAGATTGTGAGCTCGTTGTGGGCAGGGATTGTCTTTCTTTATTACTGAATTGTACTTTTCCAAGTGCTTAGTACAGTGCTCTGCACCCAGTAAGTGCTCAATAAATACGATTGAGTGACTGAATGAATATAACAATATAACCAACATATTCCCTCCCCGAAACGAGCTTCCAGTCTAGAGGGACGGATGCCATTAGAATCACCAGCAGCGTGGCTCAGTGGAAAGAGCCTGGGCTTTGGAGTCAGAGCTCATGAGTTCGAATCCCAGCTCTGCCACCTGTCAGCTGTGTGACTGTGGGCGAGTCACTTAACTTCTCTGTGCCTCAGTTACCTCATCTGTAAAATGAGGATGAAGACTGTGAGCCCCACGTGGGACAATCTGATTCCCCTGTGTCTACCCCAGCGCTTAGAACAGTGCTCTGCACATAGTAAGCGCTTAACAAATACCAACACACTTACACACTCCCTCAATTCACCCCAACCAACACACATTCATTTATTCACGCACACTCACACCTACGACCACGTCCACGCTTAATCCACACATTCACAGCTACACAGAAAAGATTCCACTGCACTTGAAAGTGGCGTGCAACTGAATACGTGGAGGCTGCTGTTGAATTAATAGCGTGTTAGCCTAGCGAATAAGCAATTAATGCCATTATTCGATATGTCAGGCAAATAGCGTGTTAGCCTAGTGAATAAGTAATTAACGCCATTATTAGATGTGTCAGCCAACATTAGCTACAAACCCCTTGCTCCGGGCTATCACCGTGATGGAAAACTTATTTAATGCAAATTGCCTTCTCGGAAGCCGCACCCGTTCTCTGGCTTGAATGCATTTGATTTCCTTCAGATGAAAGGGGCCACGCTTTAATGATCATCCAGACAGAGGAGGCCTCACTGGCTAGGCCCGGCCACGGAGCCCAAGGTGCCCACGGTGCCCACAGAGTCCACGGTTGAGGGTCACCCGCCGGGATCAGGGCAGCGGCTGCTGTTCCACGCTGCCCCATTCAGCGCCCGCCCGGGCCAGGCCGGTCCACGTGCTCTCCGGCTCCCGCCTTCCCGGACAGCACATCCGACACCCGGAGGCTGCCCAGGCCCCACGGTGCCCGGACTGACGGAGGCGGCCGGCACACGGGGTGCCCACATAGACAGGGGCTGCCGGTGCATGTCGTGTTCTGCGGTAGCCGGCCACGTAAGGTCACCCTAAACATGAACGCTCCCAGAACAAGCTCGACGCAGGCCGCAGACCACGGACGACGGGCGATGGATGGATGGACGGGGCCCGAACCTGGGGGTGGGGCTGGGCAGGGTGGGGCAGGGGGTGGGACGGGCGTGCTGACCTTCTGCTCGAGGGTCTGTCCTCCGCCATCGGTGGAGCTGATGCTGTCGTAACAGCCTGGTCCCGGGAGGGGCCTCTGGCGCTTGTTCTCACGGACAGCTGCGCTCGGGCTTCAGCACCTTTGGATCGGATGCTCGTATCCGAGTACCCGCTTCCGTCGGGGGCAGCTCTGGAACACAGTGGGTGGGTGGGTGGGGGGGCCCACGGTCACCGGGACCACCATCAGACCGGGCCGGGCCGGGAGCCGGTCCCGCAGCCCAGGGAACGGCCCGGACAGAGGACGGATCAGACCGGAGGCCAATGACCAACCACAACCCTCTGCAGGTCCCTTCCCTCACTGCCCTGGTGGTCGGAAGGGGTACGGGGCGAGGGGGACCTCTTCTCCCCGGCGGGAGGTGTCAACCTCTTAGGCCATGGGGTGGAGAGGGGACGGCCGTTCCGGTAGAGGAGGAAATCTGGACTCTTGGAATTGTGACGCTGTGATTCGACAGCCCCTTAACCGGTTGGCCACGTTTAATGCTGCAGTGATTGGAGGCTTCCAGATCTATTAATCAATCGATGGCATTTATTAGGAGTTTACCATGGGCAGAGGCACTGTACTATAAGCGCTTAGCGAGAGTACAAGGTAACGGAGGTCAGAGAGAAATTCCCGATCCTTGTAAAGCCTTTGCGGTCAAGCCTTAACCCTGCTCATTGAATAATAATATAATGTGGCATTTGTTAAGCGCTGACTACGTGCAGAGCACTGTTCCAAGCGCTGGGGTAAATACAGGGTAATCAGATTGTCCCACGTGAGGCTCACAGTCTTAATTCCCCATATTTACCAGATGAGGTACACTGAGGCACAGAGAGGTTAAGTGACTCGCCCCACGGTCACACAGCTGACAGTGGCAGAGCCGGGATTCAAACCCATGACTCTGACTCCCAAACCCGGGGCTCATTCCATTGAGCACGCTGCTTCGTGTATTTAAGTGCTTAGCAATACCATCATTATATTATCCATTAGTATTACTGTTTACAAATAGGTATACCCCTGATTTAGCTCAGTATACGCATTACTGTCACTGACTACCGTATACCGCTTCGTTTTTGATTGAGTTCCACCCAGGAAAATGGCGGCTGGCAAAGGCCAGGATCCACACTTATCAGCAACGCTGGCAGCAACCAATCGCCGACCTCGCGCCCGTAGCCTTGAGACCGAAAATTATCAGTAACCCTGGCAGCACCACCGCCCATAGCCCTTGAAGCCCAACACTGCGCTTGCCGAATTCTTCTTCAGCTACAGGGTATCTTTTTGGATGACCCAGAGCCGATAATGAAGGAGCCTGGCGTATAACAACAAACGGGGGCGGAGAGGCACGTGATATAGGAAATCAGCGTGGCTCAGTGGAAAGAGCCCGGGCGTGGGAGTCAAGAGGTCATGGCGTTCTAATTCCGGCTCGGCCTTGTCAGCTGTGTGACTTTGGGCAAGTCATTCAACTTCTCTGGGCCTCAGCTACCTCATCTGGAAAATGGGCCATGAAGACGGTGAGCCCCACGTGGGACAACCTGATCACCCTTGTAACCCCCCAGCGCTTAGCAGAGTGTTTGCACATAGTAAGCGCTTAACAAGTACCACCATTAATTATTATTATTATATTCCGGTCCAGCACACAAACGAATAGGATTTGAGGGGAGGGGTCGGACTAGAGGGAGGGACTTGGTGCTGCATCACCCAGGGAAACGGGACCAGCGGGAAATATAATAATAATGTTGGTATTTGTTAAGCGCTTACTATGTGCAGAGCACTGTTCTAAGCACTGTTCTAAGAGCTGGGGTAAATACAGGGTAATCAGGTTGTCCCACGTGAGGCTCACAGTTAATCCCCATTTTACAGATGAGGGAACTGAGGCACTGAGAAGTGAAGTGACTCGCCCACAGTCACACAGCTGACAAGTGGCAGAGTCGGGAGTCGAACCTGGCGCAGTGGAAAGAGCACGGGCTTTGGAGTCAGGGCTCATGAGTTCGAATCCCAGCTCTGCCACTTGTCAGCTGTGTGACTGTGGGCAAGTCACTTCACTTCTCTGTGCCTCAGTTCCCTCAATCTGTATAATGGGGATTAAGACTGTGGCCCCACGTGGGACAACCTGATTCCCCCCCAGCGCTTAGAACAGTGCTCTGCACATAGTAAGTGCTTAACAAATACCAACATTATTATGACCTCTGACTCCCAAAGCCCCGGGCTCTTTTCACTAAGCCACGCTGCTTCCCCAATAAATAAACTGTGGTATTTGTTAAGCGCTTACTATATGCAAAGCGCTGTTCTAAGCGCTGGGGGATACAAGGAGATCAGGTTTGTCCCACGTGGGCTGCAGTTTTAATCCCCATTTGAACAGATGAGGTCACTGAGGCACAGAGAAGTTAGTGACTTGTCAAGGTCACACAGCTGACTAGCGGAGGAGACAGGATTAGAACCCGTGTCACTGCTGCATCCCAAGCCCGCGCTCTTGTCACGAGCCAGGGCTGCTTCTCTAATAAAGGATGGGCTCATCGTCAGTTCTTCGTCTTTGGCTACCAAACAGCAGTGACTTTTGTGGCAACAAAATGAATAAAAGGCGGCTAACCTGACTCATTACTTGGGATATTTCCAAAACTTTCACTAGATTCTAAGTGCTGGGTGGACGCAGACGGTCAGACGAACCTGGTCTCTGCCTCGCAGCCCTCAGGGTAAGGGAGCAGGGATCTTTCCCCTGCAGTTTACAGAGGAAGAACCGAGGCCTAGGTGAGGTGAAGTGACTCGTCCCAAGGGCTCCCAGCCGGCCAGGGCCAAGCTGAGGTTAGAACCAGGGTCTCCCAACTCCCGGGCCCGTGCTCTTTCGGACGGGCGGTTGCTGCCTCCCCATCGATCGATCAATCAATTGCATTTATTGAGTGTTTATTGTAATAATAATAGTAGCTGTGGTATTTGCTAAGCGCTATTTGTCACATACTAAGCGCTGGGGTGAATACAAGTAAATCAGGTTGGACACGGTCCCTGTTCCATGTGGGGCTCCCAGTCTCAAACCCCATTTTACAGATGGGGGAACTGAGGCACAGAGAAGTGAAGTGACTTACCCAAGGCCACCCAGCAGGCAAGAGGTGGAGCTGGGATTAGAACCCATGACCATCTGCTGCTGCCCAGGCCCGTGCTCTATCCGCTGAGTCACGCTGTGCAGAGCACTGTACTGAGCGCTTGGACGAGTGCAATATAACAGAGTGGGTAGACAAGTTCCCTGCCCGCCCCGAGCTTAGAGTCTAGATTCTAATCCCAGCTCCACCACTTGTCTGCTGTGTGACCTTGGGCAAGTCACTGAACTTAGCTAAGACTGTGAGCCCCACGTGGGCCAACTTGATTACCTTGCCTCAGTTACCTCATCTGTAAAACGGGGATTAACTGTGAGCCTCACGTGGGACGACCCGATTCCCCTGTATCTCCCCCAGCGCTTAGAACAGTGCTCTGCACATAGTAAGCGCTTAACAAATACCAACATTATTATTACTTGGAACATAGTAAGAGCTTAACCAATACTATTAATATTATCATGATCATTATCTACTGACTCTCTTGTCCTTTTCCAAGCGCTCACTACAACTTTCTGCACACGGTAGACTGTAAGCTCCTTGAGGGTAGGGATCATATCTACTAATTCCATTCTACCCTCTCAAGTGCTCAGTTCAGCTCACTACATACAGTGGACCCATAAGCTCCTTGAGAGAAGAGCTCATTTCTACTATTTTCCCCTTCCACGTGCTCAAGAAATTCCACCGATTGACTGATCAAGTGGTCGATTGACAGGGTGATCTGGGCTTTCGCTTACCGAGTCAAGGCGAGGGGCCACCCCACGCCCAAACGGTCTCGGGTGGGGGTCCTCACGCCCACCTGTACTTAAGCCCGACTCCGGGCCCGACTCCGGCTTGGCATCCAGGTTTTCCAAGGCATCTCTCCGCTCGAAGATGTTATTGTTGTTGTTGACCTGAGTCCCATTCTGTTTCAGCAGCCGGAAGACCTCCGCTTCCAAATCTCTAATCTAGGGAGGGTCGACGGCCGTCAGAGTTCGAGCCCGCCCTCCCCGCCCGGCCCTCTCCCCCGCATCCTCCCACGCGGTCGATCCCCCCGACTCCTCGGTTCGTGTCGGCGCGCTGGCTCACCCGGGCCTGGAGGCCCTGGACTTCCGTGAGGTGAGAGCCTTCTCCAGATCTTCGATTTTCTTCCTCTCCACCTCCTGCCGTTTGAGGAAATCGAGTTCTCTGAAAAAGACAAAGCCGCTGGCTGCACGCAGGAGATGATTCCTTAAATACGGCTTCGCCGAGAGCAATGAGCTGCCCGGAAGAATGATCGGCTCAGCACCAAGGCAGGCAGGCACGGAGCTACCGAGCCATGGAGGAGAAGCAGCGTAGCTTAACGGAGAGAGCCCGGGTTTGGGGGTCAGAAGTCGTGGGTTCTAAGGCCGGCTCCACCACTTGCCAGCTCTGTGACTTTGGGCAAGTCACTTCACTTCTCTGGGCCTCACTTACCTCATCTGTAAAATGGGGATGAAGACCGTGTGCCCCACGTGGGACAACCTGATTACCTTGTAACTACCCCAATGATTAGAACAGTGCATGGCACATAGTAAGCCCTTAACAAATGCCATCATTATTTTGATGCTGACGATGCCTGTCTACTTGTTCTGTATTGTTGTTTGTCTCCCCCTTCTAGACCGTTAGCCCGTTGTTGGGTAGGGATTGTCTCTATCTGTTGCTGAACTGGTCTTTCCAAGAGCTTAGTACAGTGCTCTGCACACAGTAAGTGCTCAACAAATACTACTGAATGGATGAATGAATGAATGAATGAATGAGGGCGGGAATGTAAGCTCCTTGCGGGCAGGGATCATGTCTACCAACTCAGTTGCACTGTGCTCTCCCAAGTGCTTAGAAGAAGAAGAATAATGATGATTGTAGGTGTTTAGCGCTGACTATGTGCCAAGCACTGTTTTAAGCACTGGGATAGATGCAAGGTAATCAGATTGGAAACAGTCCCCGTAATAATAATTGTGGCATTTGTAAAGCACTTACTGTGTGCCAGGCACTGTTCTAAGCGCAGGGGTGGATACAAGCAAATCAGGCTGGATGCAGTCCCTGTCCCACACGGGGCTCCCATTCTCAATCCCCATTCTCCAGATGAGGTAACTGAGGCACCGAGAAACGAAGTGATCCGCCCAAGGTCACGCAGCAGACGTGTGGCGGAGCTGGGATTAGAATCCAGGCTCTTCTGACTCCCAGGCCCGTGCCCCATCCACTAAGCCACTCTGCTTCTAGTGACAGTGCTCTGCACACAGTAAGTGCTCAATAAACACCACCATTTGAATGACTGTGGCAGGAAGGAATGCAGGAAGCATGGAAGGAGAGAGGGAGGGTGGGTGGTTGACGGGCAGGAAGAGAGGGAGGAGTGCCAGTCCTCTCTTGGAAAGGGAGACTGAGGGGTAACAAGAACCAAGTAAGGGGATCAGCTTCACAATCCAGGGGAGACCTGAACGGACCCAAGGGATGAGAGGGATTTCGGCCAGAGAAAGTTCTGCACCAGCGGGCAGTGTGAGCGGGGGCCGGGAGTCAGAAAACCTAGGTTTGAATCCCAGCTCCTGATCCTGGTCTGGCTGGTCACCTCGGGCAAGTCCCTTAGTCCCTCAGGGCCTGTTTCCCCATATGTAAATGGGGATAATAATAATAATGTGGTATTTGTTAAGCGCGTTACTATGTGCAGAGCACTGTTCTAAGCGCTGGGGTTAAGATACAGGGTCATCAGGTCTGTCCCACGTAAGGCTCACAGTTAATCCCCATTATTACAGATGAGGTCACTGAGGCACAGAGAAGTGAGTGACTTGCCCACAGTCACACAGCTGACAAATGCAGAGTCGGGATTCAAAACCCATGACCGGGATAATAATGTTGTATTTGTCCCACTCACCCTTCCTCTTTGGGAACGCCGTGTGGGGCAGTGATTTGTGCCCGATTTGATTATCCTCTATCTGTCTCAGTGCTTGTCACATAGTAAGTGCTTAATACATGCTGTTATTATTATTTCTGAGAGGCCAACATGCTGTGGGCCAACCTGAGCCCCAGACCCCCTTTCCCAGACCCCTTCACGAGTCCTGGCGGGAGGAGGAGGAGAAGGAGGAGAGGAGGAGGAAGACGGAGAAGAAGAGGAGAAGGAGGGAGGAGGGGATGAAGGGGAAGAGGAGGAGGAGGAGAAGTGGAGCAGGAGAAGAGGAGGCATAGGAATGAGGAGGAGGAGGAGGAGGAAGAGGAGAGGGGAAAGAAGGAGGAAGAGGAGAGGAGGAGCAGGGACAGAGGACGGGGAGGACCGAGGATGGGGAGGACGACGAGAGGACGAGGAGGATGAGGAGGAGGAGTAAGAGGTGGCACCAGTTGGAGGGGATAGCCAATCCTCTTCCCTTCTCATCGGCAAGGAATGGGTCTACTAACTCTGTTGTACCGGACTCTTCAAGAGCTTAGTAAAGTGCTCTTGAACACAGTAAGTGCTCAGTAAATACCATTGACGAATTTAAGAAAACGTATAGAATAACCGAGTGAACTGATCCCTGCCCACAAGGAGCTTCCAACGTCCAGCAGCGGAGACAAACAAGGAGCTAGCGTGGGAAGCCGAAGAGAGGACCCGGAGAGGGGGTACTGTCAATGTGCGTCGGAGTCGGGCCGGGCGTCTATGGCTGACAGCATGGCAGGTCCGGCCACGGAGGCCCAATCTGGCTGTGGGGGCGGGATCGTGGGTTTCGACAAGAACGTGTCCGATGCTCTCACTCCCAAGCCGCCCACGGCTCCATTTCCATCGGAAGAAAAGGTGAAGAGAGCACTGAGGCACTCATTCCCCCTTGCCCCCTCGCAGCACTCAAGTCCGGATCTTTATACCCGGTTGCTTCGTCCGTCTGCAATTTATTTTAGTGCCTGTCTCCACATCCGATAGATGGTAAATAATGTTGGTATTTGTTAAGCGCTTACTACGTGCAGAGCACTGTTCTAAGCGCTGGGGTAGACACAAGGGAATCAGGTTGTCCCACGTGGGGCTCACAGTCTTAATCCCCATTTTACAGATGAGGGAACTGAGGCACAGAGAAGTGAAGTGACTTGCCCAAAGTCACACAGCTGACAAGTGGCAGAGCCGGGATTCGAACCCATGATCTCTGACTCCAAAGCCCGTGCTCTTTCCAGTGAGCCACGCTGCTTGGATGGGGATGGTGTCTACTACTTCTACTGTCCTCTCCCAAGCACTCACTACAGTGCTCCGCACACAAATAAGCGCCCGATAAAAACCAGTGACTGACCGGCTGTTGACCAACCACCAAGCGGATGAGGCCAGTGGCCCGATCCCATCCCTGGGAGTTAGGTAATAATAATGTTGGTATTTATTAAGCGCTTACTATGTGCAGAGCACTGTTGTAAGTGCTGGGGGAGATACAGGGTAATCAGGTTGTCCCACGAGGCTCACAGTTTATCCCCATTTTACAGATGAGGTCACTGAGGCACAGAGAAGCGAAGTGACCTGCCCACAGTCACACAGCTGACAAGTGGCAGAGCTGGGAGTCGAACCTATGACCTCTGACTCTGAAGCCCAGGCTCTTTCCACTGAGCCACGAGGTATGAAAAGCAGTGTGGCTTAGTGGATAGAGCATGTGCTTGGGAGTCAGAAGGTCATGGGTTCTAATCCCGGCTCCGCCCCTTGTCTGCTGTGTGGCCTGGGGCAAGTCACTTCACTTCTTTGGGCCTCAGTGACCTCATCTGTAAAATGGGGATGAAGAGTGCAAGCCCCAGGCGTAACAGGGACTGTGTCCACCCTGATTAACTTGTATCTACCCCAGAGCTTTGAACAGTGTGGCACATACTTATTAAGTACCATTATTATTATTATTCTGGCGGTGGGCCGCATGGTCTCGGCCTCCGACCCCAGCCGTTTCTTACTTCTGCTGGAAGTCCTTGATCAGTTTCTTGGCCTTGTTGTACTTCTTCTCCAGGGCCTGGTACTGGCTCTGGGTCTCCTTCAGGTGCTCGTTGACCGTGTGGCACAGCGTCTGCGCCTCGATCCAGTAGCTCTCCAGCTTCAGCGCCCTCCCCTTGTTCTCCTCGATGTTCTGCTGGAGCTGGCTCTTCTCCAGCTCCCACCGCACCTTCTCGTTCTCGGCGGCCTGCAGCTGGGCGGAGCAGAGATGGCGGGGGGTCGGACACGTGCCCGCTCCCTCTCCCAAAAGCCCGCTGAAGCTCGGGGGGGTGGTACTGGGCCGGCTCGAGCATTTCGCTGGGGACAGGGGGTGTCCCGTGTAGCCGGGGTATGGGGAAGGCCGATCTACCCCCTTGGCAGAACCATTCCCGGATCCCTCTGGGGCCGGGGCCGGAGCCGGGATGTGGGAAAGGCCAGCCTATCCCTGGCAGAACCGCTCCCAGATGCCCCCAGGCTGGGGCGCAAGGAAGGCCGATCCGCTCCCTGGCAGAACCGCTCCTGGATCCCCCCAGGATCGGGGCTGGGATGCGGGGAAGGCCGGACTGCTCCCAGAAAAACCACTCCTAATTCCCCCTGCTGGAGTCAGAGCGTGGAGAAGGCGGGTCTGTCCCGATAGAACCGCTCCTGGTTCCCCTCCGGAGCCAGGAAATAGGGAAGATCGGTCTGCTCCCAGAAAAACACTCCCCAATTCTCTCCGATCCCCTCAGGACCGGGGGTGGGGGACGGGAAAGGCTGGCCTGTCCGCGGTAGAATTGCACCTGGGTCACGCTAAAATAATTAATAATAATTGTGGTATTTGTTAAGCACTTTCTCTGAGCCAGGCGCTATATTAAACCTTGGGGTGGATACAAGTAAATCGAGTTGGACACAATCCCTGTCCCATATGGGGCTCACAGTCATAATCCCCATTTTACAGATGAGGTAACTGAGGCACAGAGAAGTGAAGTGACTCGCCCAAGGTCACACAGCAGACAAGTGGTGGAGCCAGGCTTTTAGAACCCAGGACCTTCTGAATATCAGGCCCGTGCTCTATCTACTAGACCACACTGCTTCCCAATCCAGGAGACCCATCCCAAACACACAGAGAGGGTGATCTCGGAGGGATGGAGAGGGGAGGGGCACCATATTGGTTTGAAGAGTTCATTCAAAACCCCAGAGTTCAGGAACATGGGACTGAATGCCCTTTGCTGTTCTTGCCAAAGTCTGGAGTATCTTCCGATGCAATATTTCATCAAATCTGGGCAAAATGCCCAGACTCCCCCGCTAAATCAAAGAATGCCACTTCTTTCTCAGGAAACCAAATACCCCTATTCCTTTATCGCCTGGTAATCTCTCCTCCCATAATAATGGCCCGAAAAACAACACCGCCCTTTCAGATTCTCATGTTTTTTTCCTAATTAAACCACCAAAAAACATTTCTCAGAGATTCTAGTCCTTCCCTATTTGCAGACAAAAATTTAACGTCATTCTCAGGAGTCCACGACCAGAAATCCAGTGTTTACACTTTATCTGGGGGGCGGGAGGAAGAAAAAAGTTTGTGGACATAAAAAGTGAACACTTTTCCCACCTTAAATCAATAGACACTTGATTGCTGAAGAGAAAAATCTCGGTCACAAGAGAGCCAGCCATTAAGTTGTCCTACTGATGAGAATTTTGTGGATTTCTGACCTCTTGATGGCACAATGGACTTTAAGGAAATGCAGGGTGGTTTGAGTCAGTTAAGGATGTGAAGAAACCACACATCATACCTGCTGTAAGAGCAGGGTTGTGGCTGTGGATAGAGCCCGGACTTGGGAGTCAGAAGGACCTGGGCTCTAATCCCGGCTCCTCCACTCGTCTACTGGGTGACCTTGGGCGAGTCATTTCACTTCTCTGGGCCTCGGTTCCCTCATCTGTAAAATGGGGATTAAGACTGTGAGCCCCATGTGGGACGGCGACTGCGTCCAACCTGTAAACCCGGTGTGGGCAGGGATTGTCTCTCTTCATTGCTGAACTGTACTTTCCAATCGCTTAGTACAGCGCTCTGCACACAGTAAACACTCAATAAATACGATGGAATGGACGAATGAATGATTAGCTCGCATCTACCCCAGCGCTTAGAACAGTGCTTGACACAAAGTGAGCACTTTACAAATACCGTCGTTATCATTATTGTTAGTTTGGAGGGGGCCACCCCCTCATTCCATCCCTGTTGACGGTTTTTCCCAACCTGAATCGAATCACCACAGATGACCCATCTTGCATCGAGTTTCCTCTTAATATCAGAGCGGATCTTTGTGCAGGCCTGGGGGGCCAGGAGCTTGCCGGCCCTATCGCCAGGTGAGAGAGCAGCTCGCTTACCTTGGTCTTCAGCTTCTGAATCTCAGCTTCTGTGACGGCGTGCTTGATCTGCAGCTGGGAACCGGAGAGGGGAGAGAAGCAGACACTGAGCTGAGCGAGCCAAAGAGGAGCCGGTCTGAGCGGCTGTGGGCCCGGCGGACGGAGGCCTCATCCCGACCCCCACCGCGGTGCCCTAGGCTGTTGATTTCATTCATTTATTCAATCGTATTTATTAAGCGCTTACTGTGTGCGGAGCACTGTACTACGAGCTTGGGAGAGTACAAAGCAACAATAAAAAGACACATTCCCTGTCCACAGTGTGCTCAATGTCCCACCTGGGGAGTGACCCGCTAGTGCGGGGTATTCGACCCAGGGCCCGGCAGCTCTGGATCTTGCCCCACACAGCTACTGTGGCCACCCCAATCTGCCCCGGAGGGCTGCGTGGTCCAGTCGATAGAACCCCGGGCCTAGGAGTCAGAAGGACCTGGGTTCCGATCCCGGCTCTGCCACTTGTCTGCGGTGTGACCCCGGCCAAGTCACTTCACTTCTCCGGGTCTCAGTTGCCTCATCTATAAAATGGGGATTAAGATTGGGAGCCCCACGTGGGACAGGGACTGCGTCCGTCTTGATTACCTTGTATCCTCAAAGCCTTATCGAAGGCCCATCTCCTCTGAGACCTTCCCTGACTAAGCCCTCCTTTCCTCTTGTCCCACTCCCTTCTGCATCACCCGGACTTGCTGTCTTTAATCATCTCCACTCCCAGTCCCATAGCATTTATGTTCATATCTGTCATTTATTTATTTATTTACCTATTTATTCATTCATTCATATTAATGTCTGTCTCTTCATCTTAGACTATAAGCTGAGAGCAGGGAATGTGTCTAGAAGCGCTCAATAAATATGATTGAATGAATCTACCCCAGCACACGGGGCTGGGAGTCAAAAGTTCAGGGGTTCTAATCCCAGATCTGCCGCTTGTCAGCTGTGTGACTGTGGGCAAGTCACTTCGCTTCTCTGGGCCTCAGTTACCTCATCTGTAAAATGGGGATTAAGACTGTGAGCCTCACGTGGGACGACCTGATTACCCTGTATCTACCCCAGCGCTTGGAACAGTGCTCTGCACATAGTAAGCACTTAACAAATACCAACATTATTATTATTAACAAATACCCAAATTAACAGATCTTGGCACTTAGTAAGCGCTTAACAAATACCACAATTATCATTATTATTATCCTCTCCTGGAGTATGGGGGGCCTGAAGAGAAGGTCCGGGGAACAGTCTGCAGGGAAATTGAGCTCCCAACCTACAGATGGATCAGATATGTGGTGTGGGGTGCCCGACGGGATGAGGGAAGGAGAGGACAGTGGAAAGGGGAAGGGGAGGAAGAAGAGCAATAAAGGAGAGGGACAGGAAGAAGGACAGGAAGAGGAAGCGGGAAAGGGAGGATGATAGGGAGGGTGAAGAGGAGGAGGAAGGAGGTCGGGGAGATGAGGAAGGTGTAGAAGAGGGAGGAGGGTGGAAGGATGAGGGAGGAGGGGCGAGGAGGGGAAGGGGGATGTGGAAGGTGGCACTGTCCCAGATGTGCGCTAGTGTGACCTAGCGGTCTTCAGCCCTCTGCCCGAAGGCCTCAGGAAAACATGCCCGTCTGATCCTGTCACCTTTGGGGCATCCGACAGAGCCACCTAAGGGTTCCGGGTCATAGCGTCTGTTGACGGATCGGAGGGGAGAAGCGAAGCCCCCGGAGGCTCTCCTCCTCGGCAGCAGCGGACCCTAGGGCCTGTACCAACCCTGCCCATTCGGGTGAAAGCTTGTGGTGGAGGAGGGGAGGCAGAGGAAAGGAGGGGACGGGAAGGGAGGGGAGAGGAGGGGTCCCCATGGTCCTTGAGATGCAACCCATGAGTGCCAGTGAACTCTCTAAAGGCCTGGGTATTTGGGGAAGCCAGCCAGCCCAGAACCTCCTGGAAACATGGCACGGGCTCCCGCGGCAGGAAGCCAGCACTCTTCCCCAGGTCTCGGGGCTGGATGGGGCCGAGTGTGCCCCGCGTCGGTCCATGCCAACCCTCAGGTCTGCCGGCCAGTCGACGGACGGACCGTCAGCAGCCTGGTGGCCAAGCCGGGGGGACGGGGGCCGAACCCCCTGTGTCTGGAGCAGGAACCAGCTCGCTGTCATTCATTCAATCATATTTATTGAGCGCTTACTGTGTGCAGAGCAATGTGCTAAACACTTGGGAGAGCTTACAGTCTCCCTAGCGGCTGTGACCACTGAGCTGGAGTCTCTCCCTAGTGTCTCTCCCTAGTGGCTCTGCCCATCACACAGAGAAGCAGCATGGCATAGTGGATTAGAGAACGGGTCTTGGAGTCAGAAGGTCCTGGGTTCTAATCCTGCCTCCGCCACGTGTCTGCTGTGTGACCATGGGCAAGTCACTTCACTTCTCTGGGCCTCACTGACCTCATCTGTAAAATGGGGATGGAGACTGCGAGCCCCACGTGGGACTGGGACTGTGTCCAATTCGATTTGCCTGTATCCACCCCAGCGTTTAGTACAGTGCCTGGCACATAGTCTCCCCTTATTAGCTGTGCCCGCTGCATCCAGAGCAGGAATAAGTCTGCTGTCTCACCCTAGTGGCTGTGCATAAATGTAGCGATTCGCTTGAATCCATCCCAGCGTTTAGTACAGTGCCTGGTACATAGTAGACGCTTAACAAATAGCATTATTATTATATTATTAGCAAAGCAGGGACCAGCCTGATGCCTACCCCTAGTGACTGAACCTGGAGCAGGATCCAGAGTGAGCTGAGGGTACAGGGCTGAGCTGTACCCAGACCTCCTGAGGATTTCCCCTTTGCCGGCCGAAAGGACGTGGCTTAGTGGAAGGAGCACGGGCCTGGGAGTCGGAGGTCATGGGTTCTAATCCCAATTCTGCCACTCGTCAGCTGTGTGACTCTGGGCAAGTCGCTTCACCTCTCTGTGCCTCAGTTACCTCATTTGTAAAATGGGGATTAAGATTGCGAGCCCCATGTGGGGCAACCTGATTACCTAGTATCTACCTCAGCGCTTAGAAAAGTGCTTGGCACATAGTAAGTGCTTAACAAATACCGTAATCATTATTATTGTTCAAGACCCACTCGGGGGGGGGGGGGGTGGTCTTTCGATGCCCTGATGCTTTGTTTTGTTGTCCGTCTCCCCCGTTTAGACTGTGAGCCCCTCGTTGGGCAGCGATTGTCTCTATTTGTTGCCAAATTGTACATTCCAAGCGCTTCGTACAGTGCTCTGCACATAGTAAGCGCTCAATAAATACGATTGAATGAATGAATACACCCACCCTCCGTTAGCATTTCAGTGGAGGGCTGGGAAGGCAGAGAGCTGCCTGCTTTATCAGCCTGGCCCCTCCCACACTTCAGAGCCACTGAGCAGGGTTGGGGAGATGATAATAATAATTGTAGCATTTGTTAAGCGCTCACTATGTGCCAGGCACTGTACTAAGCGCTGGGGTGGTTACAAGCAAATCAGGTTGGCACAGCCCGTCCCGTGTGGGGCTCACAATCTCAATCCCCTTTTTACGGGTGAGGTAACTGAGGTCCAGGAAAGTGAAGTGACTTGCTCAAGGTCACGGAGGGGACAGGTGGCAGAGCCGGCATTAGAACCCGTGACCTTCTGACTTCGAGGCTCGTGCTCTTCCACTACATCACGCTGCTTACCCCCAGGAAGAAGAGATCCAGGCTGAACCATCTTCCGTTCGAGTAAGACACTCCCCAGAGTCCCCTGGTTCCCCCTCGGGCCCCGCTGCTTGGGCTTTGCCCAGGACTTCCCCACCTCCCCCTAATGCCCTCAGCAGCTGGCTCTGGTGTTTGGGCACCTCCCACCAACTCTCCCACCCCTGGTCCCGGGCCCAACAGCAACTGCTTTGGGCAAAGTTCTCTTGGTTTCTCTCAAATCCCCCCCGTCAAACCAAGGAAACAGATCAGTCCCAGAACAGTGGCTGGACTGGTGTCTTCCCCAGAGACACCCCCACCCTAAAGGAGGCCAGCAAGAGGATCTGTAGGGCACTAACGCAGTCGCCGACCGAGTGTCGCCAGGCCACAGAGACTGTGGGGTCTGTTGGCGGGCGGTTTACATTTTGACGTCCTTCCTAGATGTGTCTCTTGCCTCCTACCCCCGTCGGACCACCCCACCCCCAGTGCAAGTACGTCCGAGGGGTATGTCAGAGCTCGAGGAGCTATGAAAAGGCGGGGGTGGGTGTCAAAGTGGTCTGGATGAATTCACGAACAATAAATCAGACCCCCGGGTGGCCGGGGAGAGTCAGGGACAGGCGGCTGCCGGCCGGTGTGGTCTCCGGCCTGTTCCTCGGCCGGAGCGGACGCCGCTTCCAACCGCTTGGCATCCCTCTTTCTCCGGAGAGGGTCGTCTTTCGGTCTTCGAGGGACCCCGCTCTGGCCGGGCAGGGATCGGCCGGGGCACAGGTGCGTCGCTACAAACCAAACATCGAGCTGGCCTCTCCCGGCGTCGCTGAAGGGCTTTCCCCAGGTGCCCTGGCCCCAGGTTGGCTCTGGTCCGTCATCACTTTGGGCCATTCTGCCGGGGGGGGATCCACAGTACAAACCGAGCACAGCGTCCTCAGCGCGGCGTCCCCTTCTGACCCCTGGGGTGGGACCAAAAGAAGCGCGAGATCCATCCCCGGCCCGCAAGACGCTTCCGCTCTAACCAAGACGTCACCCCCAGGATGTCTCTCTCCGCTGAGCCGGTGCTAGGTTCCCGAGTGTGCTGGGAACGGTGCTGGATCCCCACAGAGCTGTTTCCTTGGAAACTGGGAATGCAAAGCTGACCAGACACTTCCTACACTTGATATTTATTCCCCATATTCCAGAGAAACGGCACGGCTGGGTGGAAAGATCAGGCACCTGGAAGTCAGAAGACCTGTGTCCTAATAGCTCTGCACCTCGCCTGCTGTGTGACCTTGAGCGAGTCGCTTGACTTCTCTGCGCCTCAGTTTCCTCACCTATACAACGGAAAAAGCATATCCATCCACCCTCCCGCTTGGGCTCTGAGGTCCATACGGGACGGGGAACCGCGTCTGACTGTACCGCCTGATATCTAGCGCAGCATATCAGTTCGGTGCTTGGCACGCAGAAAACATCTTAGAAATACCACAGTGAGCAACGTTATCATTATTCTTTTCAGCGAGCTGGCAGGAGGAGAAGGAAGTGGTCCCCGGCTGGGGATTCAGCATGGAATCTGGCTTGCTTCCAAAAGGCGGGGAGAGGGCTGGTCCACTCACACTTTGGTTCGCCCGGGAGGGGAGCGCTTCAAGCACAAAGTGTGAGTGTGTGTGTGTGTGAGGGCGGGTGGGTGTTGGTGTGTGTGTGAGTCCCCTGCTCCTCTCCAGGGGCCGGCGTGGGTGGGAGCGGCACCTCGCTCACGACGTAGATGTGATGACTGCTGTGTCGGTGGCTTAAATTAGCCGGGCACGTCCCGCCTGCTCTCAGATCATCTGTCTGCCCATATGGCCCTGCCCCAGCCTGGCATTTTCCACTTGGCACCGGGCTGGGGCCCGTCCTCCTCCTTCTCCTCGTCCTCCTCCAAGGACTTCCTCCTCCGTTCAACACAACCTACCGTGGCTCCAACACCTGGATGTCATTCTAGAACACATTTCCCAACCTACCTTCTTGTTCTTCCTGTTTTTGACTTCCTTACTGTCCCGGGGACAACGTGTTTCCATCTCATCCCTCCTTTGTTCCTCAACAAGATCAGTTTCTGAACCTCAACCTCTCCTTTCTAAACTTTTCCGCCCTCACAAAGGCCCTTCCGCCTTCCTCATCTTCCAGGGCTTTGGTTTTCACTCTGACCCTAATGGCTGCCTGGGTTCCTTGCCCCCGAACCGTGGGACAAAGCAGAAGAGAAACGGTGAGGCCTAGCGGAAAGAGCACAGGCCTGGCGGGCCGGAGACCTGGGTTCTAATCCCGGCTCCGTTTCTTGCCTGCCGTAACACCTTGAGCAAGTCACTTGACTTCCCTGGGCCTCAGTTTCCTACCTAATCATGGTTATTTTTAAGCACTTACTCTGTACGAAACATGATAATAAGCTCTGAAGCGGATACAGTACGGTACCCACCCACACCCGGCCCCGCTGGCTTGTGCCCTCCCCAGTTTGGGGCTGTTTGCACCGGGGTCTCCCGGGGCAGGGTCCGACACCTGGTCTGCAGATGCAAAGTGGGGGAGGGGAAGGGGGCAGGTCTCCGCGGGGTCAATGAGCTTTGTCCCACTGCAAGCGTTGTCCTACGTTGCCAACTTGGGCTTTGGCTGGGCCTTGGCTCTCTTCATCTGGTCCTCTTGGGCGGGGGTGATTTTTCACACTGACTTCAGGTTGGGGGGAGTTTCGGTGGAGAGAGATGGCGGAGAGAGAGGTGGTTCCCGCCAAGTCTTGCAGGCCGCCGCCAGGCCCCCCAGAACCGGATCTGACGACCGGGCCGGGAAGATCCGCGGTCCTCCGTCGAGGCCCCGACCCCTCCCATCCCTCCCACCCTCCTCCGCTCTCTCCGGGGCCCCACCCCAGCTCAGTGCTTCCTGGGGCCTTGGCGCTCCACGGATCCGGGGACCGGACTCCCTCCGCAGGGGAAGCGGATCGTGAGGGGGCGGGGATCCAGGCTGAGGACCCCTATTCCTCTTCTTCCTCTTCTCCATCCTCTTCCCCCGGGGACAACCGCAGTGCCGCCTCCTCAGGGAGACGGGGAAGGGGCGGTCCTCGCCGGGAGCGGGAGGGGGTCGACCCTCTGCTTGGCCACGCACCGGCGGTGGGACCCAACGGCCCACGGCCCGCGGAGACCAACTCGCAACCGACGGGCGCAGGAGAGATGAGGGGCTGAGTCCGTGGCCTCAAGACAGATCCTGCCTCGCCCGGCGACTCACCTCTTTGAACTTGTGACTGAGTTTGTTCGCCTCCAACTCTGATGGGGAAAACATGTCATCGTTCTCAGGAAGTTCAAATACCTCAATGGCCATGTCGCCGCCCGGAAGGACCGGTCCCATGCCCTCGTCCTCCTCGTCCGTGGCGTATTCCCCTGTCTTGGGAGAAGAGAAGCGACAAGTTCCCACCCCCCGCCCCCCGCCGGGGCCACCGGGGCCTCGGGGCGAATTGGTAGGCCCAAGCGGACGTACCGGGAGGCAAGCTCTTGGGTCTGATGCCAACGCGTGTCAGGTCATGGTTGGGCCCGCGTGGACCTGGCGGGGGCGGGGGGACCTCGATACGGTGGGTTAATGGATAAGCGGTGGGGAAGACCACGGGACCGGAAGGACGGCTGACCTTGCAGGAGAGAAGGCTGGAGAGGCTTGGGGCATGGGGCCTCCACACACGCCAGGACTCTGGGAACCACGCTGGGTTCTCCAGTCTAACCCAAATCCCTTCTCAGATCTGCCCCCTTAGGTTCTTCTTCTTTCTGAACTTTTCAGCCCCCGGAACGGCTGACCCCCATTCGCAGATCAAGACCGATGACGAGTCATCCCCCAGCCTACTCTTCTCTGGGCCAAACAGCCCTGATCCTCCAGGGCTTTGCTTTTCACTCTAACCCTAATGGCTGCCTGGGTTCCTTGACCCTGAACCAGAGGGCAAAGCAGAAGAGAGGGTTCAGACATTTCCATTCTGTTCCCAGGAGTCCCATCCCTGACCATTCTACCACACGACCCCTCTTAGAAAGGCTGACCCGTGCAGCTCATGATAATAATAATAACAATTACGGCATTTGTTAAGTGCTTACTTTGCGCCAAGTACTGTGTACTAAGCGATGGGGTGGCTACAAACAAATCAGGTTGTACACAATCTCTGTCCCGCGTGGGACTCACAGTATCGATCCCCACTTTACAGATGACGGAACTGAGGCCCAGAGAAGTGAAGTGACTTGAAGCAATCGGGCTTAGTGGAAAGAGCTCAGGTGTGAGAGTTAGGGGACGTGGGTTCCCATCCCAACTCCACCACTTGTCTCCGCCGCTTGTCTGCTGGGTGACCTTGGGTCAGTCGCTTCGTTTCTCTGGGCCTCAGTTTCCTCATCTGCCAAGTGGAGACTTCATACTTGTTCTCCCTCCTACTTTGACTGTGAGCTCCGTGTGGTAGAGGGGCTTGTATCTACCCACTTCTTGGAACATAATAAGTGCTCAACAAATACCACAGTCAGTATTATTATTGCTTGTAGAGTAACTGATTGAACTAAAGTATCGATTGGGCAGCAGGTGGACACTAAGCACTGTAGAAATGGGCTTGGGGGGAGGGCTGCGGGGTCACAGGGTGGGTGGAGGGACACATAGGGAGGATGCACTGTGGGGACATGGTGAGGGGAACACGCCGAGAGGCAAACGCTCCTGGGTGATGTGTTGGGGAGACACGCCGTGGGAACACACTTGGGTCATGTTTTGGAGGATGGGCTGAGAGGAATGTGCTGATGGAACGCACTGGGGACATAATAATAATAATTATGGTACTTGTTAAGCGTGAACTCTGTCAGGCACTGTGCTAAGCGCTGTGGTAGATACAAGTTGATCAGGTTGGACATAGTCCCCGTCCCACGTACCTGTTCCTGTATCTCATCTGTAAAATGGGGGTTAAGAGTGTGAGCCCTATGTGGGACAGAGACTGTTCCTACCTGACTAACTTGAGTCTATCCCACTGCTTAGACAGTGCTTAGCACATAGGAAGTGCTTAATAAGTGCCATATTGTTATTATTATTATTATGTGGGATGGGAGGGGTCAGTGCTGGAGGCTGGCTCGGGGCTGTCGGGCATCTCCCACTTGTCCATCCGGAGCCCAGCCTCACCGACGGACCCAGGGCAAGAGTGAGGGGTCAGTGCCGGGGGTGCTGCTGTTAGTAGGGGGTTTGTCCTTGTCCAGCGCCTCAGGGCTGCCTCCGCCTGGACTGGTCACTCGCACTGCCCCAAGCAAAGTGAAGGAGAAAAGAGTCGCAGAGGGAGATGCATCCTTCCTGAGAGCTCTCTCTTGATCCCCGGGGATAATAATAATAATAATGATAATGATGATAGTATTTAAGCGCTTACTGTATCCAAACACCGTTCTAAGCACTGGCGGGAATGCAAGGTCATCAGGTTGTCCCCCCTGGGGCTCACAGTCTCAATCCCCATTTTACAGATGAGGTAACTGAGGTAGAGAGAAGTGAAGTGACTTACCCAAAGTCACACGGCTGACAAGTGGCAGTGCCGGAATTAGAACCCATGACCTCTGACTTCCACTGAGCCACACTGCTTCTCTGGAGGATGGAGGAGCCTCCGGTGCTCCAGTGCCTATAACAGCGCTTGGCACACGGTAAGCGCTTAACAAATACCATCATTATTATTATGTTTAGGAGAGGGCTGATGGGAAAGATGAGAGCTCTTCCTTCTGGAAAGATGGGGGGTTGGGACAAGAGAGAAATTTCCCAAACCGTAGAGGGCGTGGCCGCCGGGGTTCACCGGCCCCCAGGAGCCCAGAACCACTGGAGCCAGAAGGCCAGGAGTCGCCCAGCAAAGTGAAACTCTTTGGTGCTCGTGGTGCTGTCAGCACATGGAATCAGTTCTTTCCTTTCTTCCTTCCTCCCTTCCTCCCTTCAATTATATTTATTGAGAGCTTACTGTGTACCGAGCACTATACTAAGCGCTTGGAAGAGTCCAAGACAACAATGAACAGACACGTTCCCTGCCCACATGAGCTTACAGCCTAGAGGGGGAGACAGACGTTAATATAAGTCAATAAATGACAGATACGTACATCAGTGTTGAGGGACCGGAGGGAGCTGAATAAAGGGAGCACGTCGGGATGAGGCAGAAGGGAGTGGGAGAAGAGGAAAGGAGAGCGCAGTCAGGGAAGACCTCTTGGAGGAGATGGGCCTTCAATAAGGCTGTGAAGGGAGGGGGAGAGTCCCTGTCAGATTTGAAGGGGGAGGGCATTACAGTCCAGAGGCAGGACGCGGGCAAGGCGTTGGGGGTGAGATAGACGAGATGAAGGTACAGTGAGAAGGTTGGCACTAGAGGAGAGAAGTGTGCGGGCTTAGTTGTAGTTGGAGAGTAGCGGGGTGAGGTGGGGGAAGCTGTCACCACAGGGTCATGGCGGTTTGGGTAATTTCCAGCCTATAATGGGTCACTGAGAGAGAGGGTCAGGGATGGAGAGGGAGAGTCTAGGGTGTCGGGTGGTCCGTGCTGGGTCACTGGAGGAGAGTCAGGGATGGCGTGGAGAAAGTCAGGGGTCTCGGATGGTCCATGCTGGGTCACTACGGTAGAGTAAGTGACAAAGATAGTTCGGATCTCTAGCCTAAATGATGGGTCCTGCCCATCTTCTGGGAGGGAAGAACGGGGGGAATGGATGCCATGGAGAGGTGTGAAGAGCACAGCCCCTGGCTCTGTTGTCCCTTGCTGCCCATCTTGGGGACTGAATGAGGCAGAAGGGCTATCCTGTTCCCACAGCAGAGAGAGGGGAGGGAAGGGAAAGAAAGGGCAGGGGGTCGAGGGTCTGCCCCACCACCATGCAGGAAAAAGCTCAGAGCTCATCTCCAAACTGGCTCTGTTGAGGCGCCTCTCCCCCGACCTCCCCGGTCCCGAGGGCCAGACGGTCCTTCCCCAGGCTGGACATTGTCTGAGGGCCAGGACTCCTGCTGCAGGCTAGGAAGCATACTAAAGCGCTCAGCACAGTGCTCTGAACATAGAATTATTATCGTCAAGTGCCGTCGAGCCATTTCTGATTCAAAGCGACTCTATGGACATATTTTCTCCAGAACTTCCTGCACACAGAGAGCACTCAGTGTGGCTCAGGGGCAAGAGCCCAAGTTTGGGAGTGAGAGGTTGTGGGTTCTAATCCTGGCTCCGCCACTTGTCTGAGGTGTGACCTTGGGCAAGCCATTTGACTCCACTGTGCCTCAGTTATCTTATCTGTAAAATGGGGATTAAAACTGTGAGCCCCACATGGGACAACTTGATTATCCTTTACCTACCCCAGGGCTTAGAACAGTGCTTGGCACATAGTAAGTGCTTAACAAATACCATGATTATTATTATTATCATTACCACTGGTTGATCGGTTGATTGAAGCCATTAATGGCTGGGCACCATCAGCCCCAGAAAGGAGAGACCACAGTGGGAGAGGCGCGGAGGAGGAAGAGGAACAGGGTGCAGAAAGGGACAAGGTCACTGACTCTGCAACGTGTGAACTTTTTCTCCCGCCTACACGCTACAGAGATCATCGCTATCCTTGGAGAGGCGACAGGCGGAGGGATGAGATGATTCAGTGGGGCCGAATGGAGGATTCAGTCGCCATGATCTGGGACTGAGTTTGAGGTGCCAGAGTTTGTGGGATGGTGGGGAGGGGGGTGGACCCCCTCTCCGTAGGTGGACATTGACCTCAAGAGGCTGGAAGCTGGATGGGAAAGGGAAAATCAATAAAATGGCCAGCAAAACGGACCTGGGCATGGCTGCAGAAGAGAGATGTTTGCTTGACCCTTCCGAGGGAAAATGGGGGCCGAGGCGGAGACCCACCTGCCCTCCCTTCTGCCCCACGGTCAATCGCTAGGGGATCCCTCTCACCCTGACTGGACACACCCAGAGCCTGGAGTCGCCAGGGTCCCAGAGACCCCAACCAGGCCCACGCAGAGCCCCGCCAGGGCCACAGAGATCCTAACAGGCTCCCGCGGACCCACCTGGGCCCCAGAGACCCCACCCGGAGGGTACCGGGCACGGGGTGGGCATGCCCCGCCCCCTTACCTCGTCGTCGTCGGCATCGTACTGGGCGTAATGCTGTTCCAGCAGCTCTCTGTGCCGCTGCTCCTGCTCCAGGGTCTGGCTGATCAGCTGGGCCACCTCGCTCATTTGTCCCGGCTTTTCACGCCCAATCACAAACCTGAACACACACCACGGGACACGGAACGTGGTTACGCGCGGCCCACCAGGACGGCGCCCGTCGCCCTCCACACGGACGGGGCCGGGGACGAGGTCAGAGGACCCTCAGCTCCAACTGCGGATCTGGGCCAGGACCCGCTGGGTGGCCTGTGGGGCCTGGGGAGGGGACCAGCAGCGGCAGCATCGTGATCGGCAATGTCTGACTGTCTGGTGAGGGTGCGGAACTGTGCTAAGCACTAAGGACGGTACAAAAGAGTTAGTAGACCCGAGCCCTGTCTTCGAAGAGCTTACAGTCTGCAGGGCGCAGGGTACTGCACTGAACGCTTGCGAGAGACCGACAGAGTTAGTAGATACAATTTCTGTAAGGAAGTTACAATCTACTGAGTGCGGAGTACTGTGCTAAGCACTTGGGAGAGACCAGTAGAGTTATAAGACACAATCCCCGCCTTCAAAGGGTTTACAGTTTAGCAGGTAGACATCCGCTTAAATAGATTAATAATAATAATAATGTTGGTATTTGTTAAGCGCTTACTATGTGCCGAGCACTGTTCTAAGCGCTGGGGTAGACACAGGGAAATCAGGTTGTCCCACGTGGGGCTCACAGTCTTAATCCCCATTTTACAGATGAGGTAACTGAGGCACAGAGAAGTTAAGTGACTTGCCCAAAGTCACACAGCTGACAAGTGGCCGAGCCGGGATTCGAACCCATGAACTCTGACTCCAAAGCCCATGCTCTTTCAGATGTGGGGGGGGAATAACCAGATTTAGAGATCTATCCATCCATCGATGGAATATATTGAGTGCTTACTGGGTGCTGAGCACTGTAATGAGTGCTTGGGAGATAATAATAATGTTGGTATTTGTTAAGCGCTTACTATGTGCAGAGCACTGTTCTAAGCGCGGGGGAGATTATAGGGTAATCAGGTTGTCCCACATTGGGGCTCACAGTTAATCCCCATTTTACAGATGAGGTAATTGAGGCACAGAGAAGTTAAGTGACTTCCCACAGTCACACAAGCTGACAAGTGCAGAGCGGGAGTCGAACCCATGACCTCTGACTCGAAGCCAGGCTCTTTCCACTGAGTCACGCTGAATACAGAAGGGTTGGAAGACATGCTCTCTGCCCACGGGGAGCTTACTGTACATAGATACAACTCTCTTAATCAGCGTGGCTTAGTGGCAAGAGCCCGGGCTTGGGAGGCAGATGTTGCAGGTTCTAATCCCGGCTCCGTCACTTACCAGCTCGGTGACTTTGGGCAAGTCACTTCACTTCTCGGGGCCTCAGTTCCCTCAGCTGCAAAATGGGGATTTAGTCTGTGAGCCCCACGTGGGACAACCTGATTACCTTGTATGTACCCCAACGCTTAGAACAGTGCTTGGCACATAGTAAGCGCTTAACAAATACCATCATTATGAGAAGCAGCGTGGATCAGTGGAAAAAGCCCGGGCTTGAGAGACAGAAGTCGTGGGTTCGAATCCCAGCTCTGCCACTTGTCAGCTGTGTGACGGTGGGCAAGTCACTTAACTTCTCTGTGCCTCAGTTACCTCATCTGTCAAAAAGGGATTAACTGTGACCCTCACGTGGGACAACCTGATTACCCTGTATCTACCCCAGCGCTTAGAACGTGCTTTGCACATAATAAGCGCTTAACAGATACCAACATCATTATTATTTATTGAGTACTTACTGTATGTTGGGCAGTGTAGTGAGCGCTTGGGAGAGGACAGTACTATAGAGCTGCTACACCTGATCCCTGTCTTCACAGAGCTTCCAATCTAGCGGAGCTTGGTAACCAGGGTAAAGCGGAGTTGAGTAATGCTGGGTCGGAGGAGAAGAGTAGGCAGGCCTGCTGAAGGAGCCTCTCCGCACAGGCTCCATCCGCCCTCTCAGGCCCCAGCCGCTGCCCCCGGGGCCGATCAGAGAGGTTGTGTCACCCGGATGAGGCGGTGACACAAGGGATGGGATGAGATACACTCGGAGGCAGAGTTCACACAGGTCTCCCCGGAAGCTCACTGACAGACAATTATTCTCCCCACCTTCAAAACCTTATTCATTCATTCAATCGTATTTATTGAGCACTTAACGTGTGCAAAACACCGTACTAAGCACTTATTGAAGGCACATCTCCTCCAGGAGGCCTTCCCTGACTACACTCTCCTTTCTTTTTCTTCCACTCCCTTCAGCATCACCCTGACTTGCTCCCTTTATTCACCCCCCAACTCAGCCTCACAGCACCTACATCCATATCTATAATTTATTTATTTATTCATATTAACGTTCACCTCCCCCTCTAAACTGAAAACTCAGTGTGGGCAGGGAACGTGTCTTCTGACTCTCTTGTACTGTACTCTCGCAACCACTTAGTAGAGTGCTTTGCAGACAGTAAGAGCTCAATAAATACAACCCATTAGTTGATTGATTGAACACAGTCAGTGCTCAGTAAATATCACTGATTGACTGACTACTCGAGTGACTGACTGCAGACTGAATGACTAAAATGATTGACTGAACTATGACAACCTGCCTGCCTGTCTGTCTGCTGGATGACTGACTGCTGATTGGCTATGACCAATGGCTGACTGGACTGACAGGCTGGTAACCGACTCACTGACTGGCTGCATGACTGACTGCCTGACCCACTGGCTGATGACTGATTGATTGATTGACTGACTGACGTTACATGACTGTCTACCTGCCTGTTTGATGACTGATTGTCTGCCTCTCTGCCCGATTGACTGACTGGCTGACTTATGACTGATGGCTGAAGAAGTGACCGTGACTGACTGTGATGACTGTTGGTTGTCTGACTGACTCTCTGATCTACTGGCTGATAATTGCTTGACTGATTGACTACCTTCCTGCCTGATGACTGGCTGCCTGTCTGACCGACTGCCTGATAACGGACTGACTGGCTTTAGGACAACCTGCCTACCTATCTGCCTGACTGGGAAAGAGCCCGGACTTGGGAGTCAGAGGATGTGGGTTCTAATTCCAGCTCCACCACTTGTCTGCTGTGTGACCTTGGGCCATTTAACTTCTCTGTGCCTCAGTGACCTCATCTATAAAATGGGGATTAAAATTGTGAGCCTCACGTGGGACAACCTGATTACCTTGTATTACCCCATTGGCACATAATAAGTGCTTAAAAATACCATCATTATTATGATGATGTTGATTGACTGATGAATTGACTGCCTGGATGACTTAAGACTGGTGGCTGAAGGACTGACTGGCTGTCTGACTGAACCACTGGATGATGATGAACTGGTTGACTGACTGATTTACAATCTGACCGACTATCAACCTGCTTGATAACTGACGGGCAGACTGACTCACTGGATGATGATGATTGACTGACTGGCTGTCTGACTGTCTAACCCACTGGCTCATACCTGTCTACCTGTTGATTGATGAATGATTGACTGACTGACTCACTGGCTGATGACCGGCTGACTGATGGGTGTTAAAACTTTGAAAACCATAAAAGAGTTTATTCCCATCCCTCAGCGATTTTTGATCTGTCCCTGGAGTGGAGGGACAACCATAGTCTTATGAAGAACAGGAATGAAAATATTCACCATATCTCGTTCTCTTTTTCCCTCCAGCCTGCACGCAGTGTCTGGGTCATTGCTCATACCTCGCTGGAAAACGTCTATTCCATTTGGGGGCTTTCCTGTTCGGTCGAGAAAGAACAGGATAGGTGCCCAACTCATATGCAGCTCCCTTGTGACATCTTAAGGCAAGAACCCTGAATTTCAGGACCTCCGGAAGCCAGAGATGCGAGGCCCTCAGCCAGATTTGGGTTTTCAAGTTCCAAGGACAAGAGAAGTAGAAATTAGGCTGTTACATCAAGCTGAGTGCAAAGGACAGGGTTTTGCTGCTGATCCCTCATATCCTCTCCATGCAGGACAGCTTGCTCTGAATAAAATCTCTGCAAAGAGCCCACAAAGTGCTCTGTCATGGGTTGAGCGGAGAATCGTCTTTAGGACTAGCACATCGGATCATGAAGCCAAAAGCCAGAGACACTAGCACTGGGAGGGTCGTCAAACACGAGGTGCTGTATTTTGCATTTTATTAACCGAAGGGCCCTACAGGTTAATTTGTCAGTTCTTAATATGTGAGCTTAATTCTAGTGAACCGGTTATGGGAAATGATAATTGGTTCCTTTTATTGAAGGGTGCACATTAGCTTTAGTGACTAATTATCTAGTAGCAATTCACAGTTCTTCTGCTGCTTCTCTATATTTAAGTACTCTTATTATGAATTTTCCCTCTGTATTCGAAAGCTGAACTAATATATACACACATAATTAAGCATTGAACATTTTGGATAGGCTTCCTACACAAAAAACTTTCCTATTAAGAAATGAATCTAAAGACTTTTAAACATAAATGTAAGAACATAAGAGACTCTACCTGCTAGATTTGCGATTTTCCCAACAATACGAAAACCTTTCTGGCTGCAGTGTATGCCCTCAATACAGTGAGCAGAATTACATTTCCAATCTGTCTCTGTCAATCTGAAACATGTTTTTACTGAACCCTACTTGGTTAAGTTCAGAATCAATCAATCAATCAATCAATAGGATCAATCAATAGGATTGATTGAGTGCTTACTGTGTAAACAGCAGTGTACTAAATGCTTGGGAGAATCTATATAAGCATGAATTTTAAAAATGGATTTTTGAGCATGCAATATTGACAGAATGCCACTATCAGTATATTCCTTTGAATGAATTTAATGCCTGGAAGTTCATCCAACGTCACTATCGAAACGAATGCCGCTTTTCCATTTCTGGAAACACAAACAAGCCAAACATTGAACCGTGTCTGTTTAAAACTGTCACCCTTTTTCCAGAAGGAACATGGATTGAACAGGTAGGAAGCTCTCAGGGTTGGGAGCTAGACTGTGAGCAGGAATGTGTCTGTTGTTATATTAGTACTCTCCCAAGTGTTTAGTGCAGTGCTTTGCACACAATAAATACAGTTGAACGAATGGGAATCTTACATGAAATAAAACATTGGTAACAATCTAGAATAACCAGGTGATTACTTTGTATTTTGCCACAGCCTAGCAAGGTCCAAAGCTTCCTGGCGAGGCCCTATGAGGACCTTCCGGATGTCCTCCTGGATGGGACAGGGTAGGGGGATTCTAGGAAGAACTGCCCCCACTCCAGAATGCCCTCCAATAGTTGACCCTCGGGGATGTCCACTACTGCTGCCTGTTGACCCTCCACGGCTGATCTCCTGAGCCACCCAAGACCACTGCCCTGGAGCCGGCCACCAAAGCTTCCTGTCCACTCTCACGACCTATGTCTTGGACCACCGCCTGGTTGGTCATCATCCCTCCCCTCAAGGTGGACCTGGATGGTCCAGAGAGCCCGTTCCCTCTCCGGGCTGGTTTCTCTCCATCATCTCTGACTGCTGGTGACAGAGCGTGGCTCGCTGTCGAGAAATCCTTCCAACCTGACTCCTGGTGGGGGAGGTGGAACACTGACCGGGTTTCTGACCGCTGGATCCTAGGCCGAAGGCCAGGACTGACAATGGATTTCTGTTTCAACTGGGCCTCCCGGGGTGTCCCCTGGCTATTAACAAGCCAGCAGCAGCAGCAACCTTTGGGGCTCTGGAAAGACTCTACCAGGTTCCACAGATGGGCTCATGATTGGGATTCAACTTCTTCCTGACCTGCAACAGGGAAACCAGACTGGCCCCAAACCCGAGTCCCAAACCCTGCACCTTCTGGAGGAGGGAACGTTAATCTGAGGAAGAGCCGGCAGGCCACAGGCACAGTCAAATAATAATAATAATGTGGTATTGTTGAGCACTTACCAATGTGCAAGAGCACTGTTCTAAGCGCTGGGGTAATATAGGGTAATCTGGTTGTCCCATGGTGAGGCTCACAGTTAATCCCCATTTTACAGATGAGGTAACTGAGGCCCAGAGAAGTTAACTGACTTGCCCACAGTCACACAGCTGACAGGTTGCAGATCTGGAATTCGAACCCATGACCTCTGACTCCCAAGCCCGTGCTCTTTCCACTGAGCCACGCCGCTTCTCTGCAGCGTGCAGTGGAAAGATGCAGTGAGCAGTGGGGTGGTTTCCCAAAAGAGTAGAATATTTATTCTTCTGATGAACCCTCACCAGCTGGACTCTCTCTCTCTTTCTGTCTCTCTCACTCTCTGAGTGATGGAGACTTACTACTAATAAAAAATTATAATAGTAATAATTGTAGTATTTGTTAAGCGCTTATTTACATTCAGCGCTTATGAGAAGCAGCGTGGTTTAGTGAAAACAGCACGGGCCTGGGGAGGACCTGATATCTAATCCCAGCTCTGCCAATTCCTTGCTGTGTGTCTGTGGGGCAAGTGACTTCACTTCTCTGCGCCTCAGTTTCTTCAACTGTAAAACGGGGATTAAATACCTGTCCTCTCTTCAATCGAGACTGTGAAGCCCATGCACGACAGGGACTAAGTGTGTCCAACCTAATTCACATGTAACTACCTCAGCGCTCAGAACTGTGTGACACACAGTAAGCGCATAACAAATACCACTGAATCCCCCACTACTTTTTGGCCACAAGCTCCCCTCCAGGATCCTCTCCTAATAATAATAATGTTGATATTTGATATTTGTTAAGCGCTTACTATGTGCAGAGCACTGTTCTAAGCGCTGGGGTAGATACAGGGTCATCAGGTGTTCCCAGTTGAGGCACACAGTTAATCCCCATTTTACAGATGAGGTAACTGAGGCACAGAGAAGTTAAATGACTTGCCCACAGTCACCCAGCTGACAAGTGGCAGAGCCGGAGTCGAACCCATGACCTCTGACTCCGAAGGCCCGGGCTCTTTCCACTGAGCCACGTTGCGTCTCTTAATGAGTGTGGTATTCGTTAAGCGCTCTGGGTGAAGCACTAGGGAAGATGGCAAGGGGCTCACAAGTCTCAGAGGGAGAGAGCAGGTATTGAATCCCAAGAAGAGACTGGGGTGCAGTCAAGGACTTGCCCAAAGTCACACAGCAAGACAAGTAGCCGAGCCAGGGTTCGAGTCCAGGTCTTCTGACTCCCGGCCCAGGCTCTTTCCACTAGGCCGCGCTACTTCCCTATTAGAGAGCACTGTTGGTCAGGAATTTAAAATAGAGAAGAGGAAGATTCTGAAGATTCTGATTGAGCACGTCCAAGTTCGGGAGAAGGTGTCAGGCAAAGTGAGGGGAATTGGCCAAATAGCCGACCGTGTGGCGTTATCTGGTTTAATGGCATGCGGCTCAGAAAAAATCTCCTTTTAACAGAGTCTCGATTTGAGAGAGGGTGGCTTCCAAGGATCTGTTGAGAATGCCAAGGATATCTCGCAGGTTTTCAGATCAAGGCAAACACGTCAAGCATGTGCTTCCAGCAGGCGCCGTGGAATCACTTCAGTCGAGTGAGCCGGGCCCGTGTCCTTCCCATCCTCGGGCTGGGAGCGGAGTAAAGTCTTTCCCAGGACTGACCCGTCGCCCAGCCCCACGGCCCACCCCCGAGGCCCAGCCCGTTCGGGACTCCAGGGACAAGGGCGGTGACAGCGTACGTCTCCCCCCTCCTCCGAAACCTCCAGTGGTCGCCCATTCCTCTCCGCTTCAAGCAGAAACTCCAACATCAGCTTCAGAACAGTCGGCTCTCTCTTTCTCACTTATGTACTCACTCCGCACCCCTGCTTGCGCTTTGCTTCGACTCCTGACTATTGGCTTCAAAACACTCAGCCAGCTCTCTCCCTCCTACTTCTGTACGCTCTTCTCCCTCCACACCCCGGCTCGCATTCTGCTCCAAACCAGCCAATTATTGCTTCATTCTCATCTCTCTCGCTGCCAACCTCTTGCTCACCTCCTTCACCTGACAAGGACTCCCCTTCCCCTTCACATTCGGCAGACCACAGCCTTTCCCCATCTTAAAGTACTGTTGAGATCATCATCGATGGTATTTATCGAGCACTCTTTTGTGCCGAGCACCATACTAAGCGCCTGGGAGAGAAACAGCACTGCTTTCTGGATAGAGCACGGGCTTGGGAGTCAGTAGGTCATGGATTCTAATCCCGGCTCCATCACACATCTGCTGGGTGACCTTGGCCAAGTCACTTCATTTCTCTGGGCCTCAGTTCCCTCATCTGGAATATGGGGAATAAGACTTATGAGCCCCATGTGGGAAAGGGATTGTGTCCAACCCAAGTACATCATATCAACTCCAGTGCCTGGCCACGTAATAATCACTTAGTACAGGGCCTAGCACATAGTAAGTGCTTAACAAATACCACAATTATTATTATTACAAAACAACAGAGTTGTTAGATGCGTTCCCTTCCCACAGAGAGCTTATAGTCCACAGATCACATCTCTTCCATGATTCTGCTTTCCCCGATTACCAAAATTTCTCTTCTCCACAGGTGATATCGCTCCCAAATGCTCCCTCCACACTTCTGCGCTTGTGCACAATTCACTCGTGTACAACCAACTTGTACACTGACACCCACCTTTAGTACATCCGCTCAGAGCAACTTACCTGTGCAGTACTTGAGACATTTCTACACAGACATTTCCCCACATCTCTTCCTCTCTCTGTAAATGATTCTGCATCTGTCTGCCCCAACAGACTGTAAGCTCCTCAATCGCTCAATTAACCAGTGGTATCTATTAAGAGCTTACTTTTGGCAGGACACTGTACCGAACGGTTGGGAAAGGGCCATAGAGAACGTAGACACGATCCCTGCCCTCAAGGAACTTGGGTTTGAATCCCGGCTCCGCCACGTACCGGTAGGGTGACCGTGGCAAGTCACTTTATTTCTCTGGGCCTCAGTTTCTTCATTTGCTTAGACTGTGAACTTCATGTGGGACAGGAACTGTTTCCTACCTGATTATTTGTATCTACCTCGGTGCTTAGCCCAATGCTGGGCATCTAGTAAGAGCTTAACAAATACCAGCCAGCGTAGCCTACTGGTTAGAGCTCGGTCCTGGGACGCAGAAGGACCTGGGCTCTAATCCTGACTCTACCACCTGTCTGCTGTGTGATCTTGGGCGAGTCATTTAACTTCTCTGTGCCTCAGTTACCTCATCTGTAAAATGGGGACTGAGACCGTGAGCTCCCCGTCGGGACCGGGACCGTGTGCAACCTAATTACCTTGTAACTATCCCAGGATTTAGAACAGTGCTTGGCACATAATAAAGTCCTTAACAAATACCATAATTATTATTATTATTATAAATACAATTCAATAAATTAATGAATATGTGTGTGCCGGTGTCTGTCTCCCTCTTAGTTCTTTAGGCTTGTTGTTTTCACTTAAGCCAGGTGTATAGTAACAATAATAATAATAACAATAACAATAATAATAATATTGCTATTTGTTAAGCACTTACTATGTGGAAGGAACTATTCTAAGAGTTGGGGTAGATACAAGATGATTGGGTTAGACGCAGTTCCTGTCCCAGATGGGGCTCGTAGTCTTAATCCCCATTTTCCAGATGAGGGAACCGCTGGCCCAGAGAAGTGAAGTGGCTTGCTCAAGGCCACACAGCAGACGTGGCAGAACTGGGATTAGAACCCAGGTCCTTCTGACTCCCAGGCCCGGGCCCTAGCCGCTAGGCCAACACCTCACTGACCATTCAACTCGATGGCCATCTCCCCGGGGCTGGGCCTTAAACAGGCTGAGGGTACGGGATCGAGGCATCGTGCTTGCTGTTCTCCAGACCCCCGGCTGGGCGTTTCCAAGGGCCGGCCGGCGAGGAGGGGTGGCCAGGGCGGGGGCTCACCTGACGGTGCCCTTGGTGTTCCTGAGGACCGTGGCCGCAAAGTTCTGCGTGACGCCCACCAGGCTGATTCCGTCCACCTCCACGATTTGGTCATTCACTTGGATCCTTTGGGGGAAAACAAACCAGAGGTAGCAATCGATCCAGAGGCAGCGCCTATTCACGGAGCGCTCACTCTGTGTTAAATACTGTGCTAAGTGTTTGGGAGAGGATGAGAAGCAGTGTGGTGTGATGGATAGAGCACGGGCCTGGGAGTCAGAGGGACCTGGGCTCTACGTATCTATTATGTTGTTATATTGTCCTCTCCCAAGTGCTTAGTACAGTGCTCTGCACACAGTAAGCACTCGATAGATACGATTGACTGACTGACTGTCTGCTCTGGAACCTTGAGCAAGTCACTTCACTTCTCTGGGCCTCAGTTCTCTCATCTGTAAAAGGGGCATTGAGACTGTGAGCCCCATGAGGGACAGGGAATGTGTCCAACCTAATTTGTTTGTATTCACTCCGGCGCTTAGTACAGCGCCTGGAGCCGTAAGCACTTAACAAATATCACAGTTATTATTATTATTACAATATGACAGTATAACAGAGTTGGTAGATACGTTCCCTGCCCACAATCAGCTTAGAGGGGGGAGACAGACATTAATATAAGTAAGTAAATTGTGGATAAGTACATAAGTGCTGAGGGAGGGGGGATAAAGGGAGCAAATCAGGGCGACACAGAAGGGAGTGGGAGAAGAAGAAATGAGGGCTTAGTCAGGGAAGGCCTCACAGAAGGAGCTGTGCCTTTTATAAGGCTTTGAAGGATCGGGGGAGTAACCGTCTGTCATAAATGTAGAGGAAGGGCGTTCCAGGACAGAGGTAGGATGTAGGTGAATCAATCAATCGGTCGTATCGCCCCTATTTTCATTCATTCATTCAGTCAGTCAGTCATATTTATTGAGCACTTACTGTATGCCAAGCACTGTACTAAGCACTTGGGAGAGTACAATATGACAACAGACACATTCCCTGCTCACAACGAGCTCCACAGTCTCGAGGGCGAGACAGACATTAATATGAATGAATAGATAAATAAATAAATTACACATATACACAGATTGTTGTGTGGGATGGGAGGGAGGACGAATGAAGAGAAGTCAGGGTGACTCGACAGTGCCCACTGGGCATCTGGGAGAGGACAAAGAATCTTTTGGACTTCCTCTGGGGTCACTAAGAGATCCTTGGTCATTAGGAATTTCTAGCAGGGAGGACCATCGCAAGGGAAGACCACAGCAGGCAGGACCACAGGGAGAGAGACCGTGATGGGCGGAACCATAATGATAATAATGGTACTTGTTAAGTGTTTACTATGTGCCAAGCACTATTCTAAACGCTGAGGGAGAGATCCAAGTTCATCAAGTTGAACACAGTCCGTGCGTCATGTGGGGCTCACACGTTTAATCCCCACTGCACAGATGAGGTAACTGAAGTCCAGAGAAGTGACATGACCTGCCCAAGGTCACGACAGGCAGATTCGTGGTGGAACCGGGATGAAAACCCAGGTCCTTCTGACTCCCAGGCGCAGGCTCTACCGCCTAAGCCACACTGCTTCTCCATCTTTAGACTGTGAGCCTGTCATTGGGCAGAGATTGTCTCTATCTGTTGCCGAATTGTACATTCCAAGCACTTAGTACAGTGCTCTGCACATAGTAAGCGCTCAATAAATACGATCGAATGAATGGCAGGGCTGGATCACGGGGCGAAACCATAGAGGGCAGGACCCCAGAGGGTCAGGTCACACCAGGCCTCACTCTCCTTTCACCAGCCCCGGACCTTCAAATCTGTCAAAGGCTGGAGTTCTCGGTGGGCCCTGGCCCGCCGCCCATCACTGAGCAGGGATGGTCTCTATCTGTTGCCGAATTGTACATTTCAAGTTCATTCAATAGTATTTATTGAGCGCTTACTATGTGCAGAGCACTGTACTAAGCGCTTGGGATGAACAAGTCGGCAACAGATAGAGACGGTCCCTGCCGTTTGACGGGCTCACGGTCTAATCGGGGGAGACGGACAGACGAGAACGATGGCAATAAATAGAGTCAGGGGGAAGAACATCTGGTAAAAACAATGGCAACTAAATAGAATCGAGGCGATGTACAATTCATTAACAAAATAAATAGGGTAACGAAAATATATACAGTCGAGCGGACGAGTACGGTGCCGTGGGGAGGGGAAGGGAGAGGTGGAGGAGCAGAGGGAAAAGGGGAAAAAGAGGGTTAAGCTGCGGAGAGGTAAAGGGGGGATGGCAGAGAGAGTAGAGGGAGAAGAGGAGCTCAGTCTGGGAAGGCCTCTCGGAGGAGGTGAGTTTTAAGTAGGGTTTTGAAGAGGGAAAGAGAATCGGTTTGGCGGAGGCGAGGAGGGAGGGCGTTCCGGGACCGCGGGAGGACGCGACCCGGGGGTCGACGGCGGGACGGGCGAGACCGAGGGACGGCGAGGAGGTGGGCGGCGGAGGAGCGGAGCGTGCGGGGCGGGCGGTAGAAAGAGAGAAGGGAGGAGAGGTAGGAAGGGGCAAGGTGATGGAGAGCTTCGAAGCCTAGAGTGAGGAGTTTTTGTTTGGAGCGGAGGTTGATAGGCAACCACTGGAGTTGTTTAAGAAGGGGACTGACATGCCCAGTCTATTCAAGTGCTTAGTACAGTGCTCTGCACATAGTAAGCGCTCAATAAATACTATTGAATGAATGATCACTACCCTGGGCTACGCAGGCGTCCGCTCGCTCTGGGTCACCCAGCCAGATGAACCCACATTTGGCGGATGCCGATACGGGAACTAAGAGGGGCAGCCGGACTCTCTCATCCATTGCCACAGTGACTTCGACAGGAAGAGCAGCGTTCAACGGCTGGAGGGAGGCCCGCTCAGAGACTAATTAAATAATAATTTAATTAATAATAAATTCATTTTATGGTATTTATTAAACGCTTACTATGTGCCAGACACTGCACTAAGCACTAGGGTAGATACAAGTTCATCAGATTGGTCACAGTCCAATTGTCCCGTGGGGCTCACAGTCTTAATCCCCATTTTACAGATAGGATAACTGAGGCATGGAGAAGTGAAGTGACTTACAAGAATACAGGTGTTATATTGTACTCTCCCAACTGCTTAGTACAGTGCTTTGTACACAGTAAGCGCTCAGTAAACCTGTGACTGACCAACTGAATGAAGGAGTGACTTGCCCAGGGTCACTCAGCAGACATTTGGCCAAGCCGGGAATTAGAACCCAGGTCCTTCTGATTTCCAGGCCCGTGCTCTGTGTCATTTTCTACTTTGTCACCAAAAACTTGCTGCCTTCAAAACTTTTCAAACTCTTGGCTTTCAACGTTTTTGTTTTAAATAAGCAGTTGCACTGGTGTAGGTACATGAGATCGAGGAGGTGAAGGGATGAGGCGGAAAGGCAAATCAAGGGGGCACAGATGGGAGTTTTGCCTGCATCCCACCTCCGTCAGCAATCTGCCCTAAAATGGTCCTAAATCCCCGCCACAAAACCTGGATCCGGAGCCTTGGATTTCATCCCAGTTCTGCCACTTGCCTGTCGTGTGACCTTGGGCAAGGCACTTAGCCAGAGAAGCAGCAGGGCCTGGTGGAAAGAGCCCAGGCCTGGGAGTAAGAGGACCTGGGTTCTAATCCTGGCTCAGCCATATGTCTACTGTGTAACCTTGGATGAGTCACTCCACTTCTCTGGGCCTCAATTCCCTCATATGCAAAATTGGAATTCAATACTTAGAACAGTGCTCTGCACATAGTAAGCACTTAACAAATACCAACATTATTATTATTATTATACCTGTTCTCCCTCCTACTAATATTTTTAATCACACCTGTTAAGTGCTTACTCTGTGCCAGGCACCGTACTGATCTGTGAGTCCCATATGTGACAAGAACTGTGTCCAACCTGATTAACTTCTATCTACCCCAGTGCTTAGTATAGTGCTTGGCACAAAGTAAGTGCTGAACAATACAATTATCATTTTATTATAACTATCATTATTTATTATTGTTAACTCTCTGGGCCTTAGTTCCCTCTCCTACGAAAGGGGGAGCTTACTACAGAGCTTGGTACTCAGAAAGCTTCCAACAAATACCACAGTAACGATTACTGCGCTGGTTTCCGGGACCCCGGACTACGGCACTGCCTGCTGACGGGCCTCATTTACACTCACGGACCCTGGAAGTCCTTGCAGTCACTTTCTGGGGTTTTGCCAGAGACCTAGCCTCACCCCAAGGCCCCAGAAATGCCGCCTCAGGATGAAGAAAGCCATCCCCCGGCCCCTACCCGGCCCGCGGGTCCCTTGGTCCCACCCCTCTCATGGTCACACCTCTACCATGTGCGCTCTGAATAATACTGTCGGCATTGAAGCGCTTACTATGTGCAGAGCACCGTTCTAAGCGCTGGGGTAGATACAGGGTCATCAGGTTGTCCCACGTGGGGCTCACAGTCTTCATCCCCATTTTACAGCTGAGGTAACTGAGGCACCGAGAAGTGAAATGACTTGCCCACAGTCACACAGCTGACAAGTGGCAGAGGCGGGATTCGAACCCATGACCTCTCACTGAGCCGCGCTGCTTCTTTAATTATTCTATTATTCTGAATGATAATAATAATAAAATTATGGACCTTGTTAAGCGCTTACTATTTGCCAAGCACTGTTCTAAGCACCGGGGTAGATACAAGTTCATCAGGTTGGACATGGTCACTGTTCCTCATGGGGCTCACGCTCTTAATCCCCATTATACAGTGGAGGTAACTGAGGCCCAAAGAAGTGAAGTGACTTGCCCAGGGTCACAGGGCCGACATGCGGCAGAGCTGGAATTAGAACCCAGGTCCTTTGGACTCCCAGGCCCGGGCTGTATCCACTAAGGCATGTTTATAAGCTCTCAGGCTGGAAACCCTGGCAAAGAGAAAGACCAACGGGAGTTTCCTCCCCTGACAAACAAAGAGAGACAGCTGATAAGTGGTGACTACTCAGAGACAAAAGCTTTGACTGTGTTTCTGTCACTTCTGTCTTTACAGACAAGATCAAATAGCAGTTGAGCAGCCTAAGTCTCACTTGACATAGAAGGTGGAAAAGCGAAAGGAGACCTGGAAAAACAAAAAGCCTGAAAAATCCTCTCCTCCCCGTCCTCCTCCCCTCCTGTGCCCGCTTATTATTCTATCGGACTCTCCCAAGCACTCAGTAAAGTGCTCTGCATGCAGTAAGTGCTCAATTAATATAATTGATTAATTGACTCCTCCTCCTTCTCTTCTCTTCCTCCGGCTCCTCCTCCTGCCCCTCCTTATCTTCCCTCCTGCTCCTCCTTCTCTTGAGAAGCAGCGTGGCTCAGTGGAAAGAGCCTGGGTTTGGGAGTCATAGGTCATGGGTTCGAATCCCGGCTCCGCCGCTTGTCAGCTGTGTGACTGTGGGCAAGTCACTTAACTTCTCTGTGCCTCGGTTACCTCATCTGTAAAATGGGGATTAAGACTGTGAGCCTCGTGTGGGACAACCTGATTACCCTGTATCTACCCCAGTGCTTAGAACAGTGCTCTGCACATAGTAAGCGCTTAACAAATACCAACATTATTATTATTATTCCCACCCATTTGCCCCACTTTGAGCTGTAACACCCTTTAAAATAAAATTATTAAAATAATAATAACTGTATATAAGTGCTTACTCTGTGCCAAGCACTGTACTAAGCACTGGAGTCGGGTCCCTCATAGGGATCACGGTCTAAATAGGACAGAGAACAGGTACTGAGTCCCCATTTTGCAGACGAGGGGTACTGAGGCACAGAGAAGTGAAGTGACGTTGCTCAAGGTCACAGAGCAGACACGTGGCAGGACGGGATTAGAACCCAGGTCCTCAGAAGCCATCTGTCTCCTGGGAGCTGAAGGAGCCTGATACAAGAGGTCTCCTGTCAAAGATCCACAGTCAGTCTGTCATATTTATTATAATGATATTTTGTTAAGTGCTTACTATGTGCGAGCACTGTTCTAAGCGCTGGTGTAGATACAAGGTAATCAGGTTGTCCCACGTGGGGCTCACAATCTTAATCCCCATTTTACAAAGGAGGGAACTGAGGCCCAGAGAAGTGCAGTGACTCACCCAAAGTCACACAGTAGACAAGTGGCGGAGCTGGGATTAGAACCCACGACATCTGACTCCCAAGCCGTGCTCTTGCCACTGGGCCATGCTGCTTCTCTATGGTATTTGTTAAGCGCTTACTACGTGCCAAGCACTGTCTTAACTGTTGGGGTAAATACAAGGTAATCAGGTTGTCCCACTGGGGTTCACACTTTTAATTCCCATTCTGCAGATGAGGTAACTGAGGCACCAAGAAGTGAAGTGATTTGCCTAAGGTCACACAGCAGACAAGTGGTGGAGCGGGAATTAGAACCCACGTCCTCTGACTCCCAAGCCCGGACTCTTTCCATTAAGCATTGAGCGTTTACTCTGTGCAGAGCACTGTACTAAGCACCTAAGGAGAGTACATTATAACAGTAAACAGACACATTCCCTGCCCACAACGAGCTTCCAAGGGGCACAGGAATGAACGTTGACCCGCAAAGGGCGCTGTGGGCAGAGCAACCAGGAGTCACAGAATGTTTAGTTCACTTGGGTGTCAAAGAATTCATCAAGTAATTATCTCGAGAGCTGGTTTGTGAAAAGTCCTCATTTTAAGATCAGAGCAGTGTGGCCTAGTGGATAGAGCACGAGCCTGGGAGTCCGAAGGACCTGGGTTCTAATCCCAGCTCGGCCGCTTGTCTGCCGGGTGATTTTAGGCAAGTCACTTCACTTCTCTGGGTCTCAGTTCCTTCATCTATTAAATGGGAATTAAGACTGTGAACCCCAGGTGGGACAAGGACTGATTACTTTTTTATCAAGCGCTTAGTACAGTGCTCTGCACATAGAAAGCACTCGATCAAAACTACTGAATGAATGAATCAACCCTAGGGTTTAGAACAGTGCCTGGCACATAGGAAACGCTCAACAAATACCATAAAAGTACATGAATAAAGAAACAAACGCTGCTGATTGATAGAGTGAAGGAAGGTAGCTGATTGTAACAATAATAATAATAATAATGATAATGATGATGATGATGATAATCTGTGGCTCAGTGGAAAGAGCCCGGCCTTGGGAGTCAGAGGTCATGGGCTCTAATCCCGGCTCTGCCACTTGTCAGCTGTGTGACTGTGGGCAAGTCACTTCACTTCTCTGGGCCTCAGTTCCCTCATCTGTAAAATGGGGATGAAGACTGTGAGCCTCATGTGGGACAACCTCATTACCCTGTATCCACCCCAGTGGTTAGAACAGTGTTCTGCACATAGTAAGCACTTAACACATACCAACTTTATAATCATTAATAATAATAATGATGAGGATGAGGGCTGATTGGAGCTAGGAGGAAGTCGGAAGTGTCTTGGCCCAGGACTGGCTATTTTAAGGCAAGATTCCACTCTGGGAGCAGCCCAGAGGATCTGGGATTGGGCCGGCTGGGGTGGGTGGGCGTGGGCAGCGAGGGGGAACCTGTGCCAGAGAGATGGGCAGCCAGGTAAGTCTCCGTCCGCCAGCCGCTCTCTGCCCAGAGGAGGGCTGCATCAGGCCTCGGGGAGGACAGCTGGGTCGGGGCAAGAAGCCAACCTCCTCAGGGAGGAAAAAGAAGTAGCTGTGCGAGTCCAACCAGCAAGAATGGACGAAGCTCATGTGACAACGTAAATAAAGTTCCAGAGTAAATAGTAATAATAATAATGATAATGTTGGTATTTGTTAAGCACTATGTGCCAGGCACTGAATTAAGTGCTGGGGTGGATACCAGCAAATTGGATTGGACACGGTCCCTGTCCCTCAGAGAACTCACACACTTAATCCCCATTTTACAAGTGCGGTAACTGAGGTGACGTGAAGCGACTTGCCCACACAGCAGACAAGTGGATTAGAACCCATGACCTTCTGCCTCCCAGGCCCGTGCTCTCTCATCTGTAAAATGGGGATTAAGACTGTGAGCCTCACGTGGGACAACCTGATGACCTCGTATCCCTCCCCAGTGCTTAGAACGGTGCTTGGCACATAGTAAGCGCTTACCAAATACCATCGTGATTATTATTATCCACTATGCCATGGGGTCCGAGACCTGGGTGGAATCCTTGGTGCGATTCCAAAGAGTCGGCCCGGCGGTCCAGGCCCGAGCCCACCCCCACCGCCGGCCACCACCCACCCGTCTGTCGGCCGGTCGACGCCGGCCCGTCGGGGGGTCGGCCCGCCACGCCACTGATTCCGGCCCGGGGTCGGCCTCCTGTCTCTCGCTCCCGCCCGGTTCGGCGTGAGGGCCGGACGAAGGCTGAGGCCTCTAGGGGCTCGCGCTCAGGTGGTCCCCAGGCGGGGGCCCCGCTTACCGACTGTCCCGCTGGGCCGCCCCGCCGCCCGTCACCGTCTTGACGAATATTCCCAGCTTCTCCAGCCCGGCGTCGGCGCCCACGCCCATCCCGATGATACTGATGCCCAGCCCGTCCTCATCTGGGAAACAGAGAAGAGAGGGCAGCCGTCAGCGCGGGCCGGCCGGACACGGGTGTGGGAAGACAGGCCGGACGGCCGATTCCTCCGGCAACCGGGGGTCTCATTCGTTCATTCGATTCAATCTCATTTATTGAGCTCTGCGGGCAGAGCGCTGTACTAAGCACTTGGGTGAGTACAATACAATGATAAATTGACACGTTCTCCGCCCACAGCGAGCGCGTTCTGCTTAGGGGGATGTTGTTTCCACAGCGATGGTGCTCCCGTGGCTCGGGGAGGTGATCCGTCCCACCCGCTGTCCCCGCGCCCACAGGGTGGCTCGCCCCACGCGCCCGCATGTCCTGTCTGCCCCCCATGCCCGGCCAGGTGGACGGGCTCCGGGAGGCCGGAGCCCCAAACTTCCAGCCGGGCCAGGCCGGGCCACCGACCCCTTTGAGTCCCGGGGCGCCGGGACCCCCGTCCCTACCTTTCTCCAGCTCCACGGGGAACAGGAGCAGCTTCTCCACGCGCTTCTCCAGCTCGTACTCGGCCGAGGCCGCCACCGGGTCCACCTCGTCGTTTCGCCGGTCGTAGTCCTCGTTGGAGTAGGTGTGGAAAACCTGGGGGAAGAGTCAGCCGGCTGCAGGGGGCTCCACGAAGCCCCTCGTCTTCACGAAGAACACGGGGGCCTTGGGTTTCACACCCATATCCGATCACTCGGTCCGTGATATTTATTAAGTGCTTACTATGTGCAGAGCACTGAACAGAGCGCTTGGGAGAGTACACTACAAGGGAGGCAGTGTGGACGATAATAATAATTATGGTATTTGCTAAGCGCTTACTATATGTAAGTAACCATTCTGAGTTACTATTCTATATTGTTCTGTGCCAGGCTCTGTACTAAGAACTGGGGTAGAAACAAGCCATTCGGGTTTGTCACAGTCCCTGACCCTTGTGGGGCTCAGTCTCAACCCCCATTTTCAGATGAGGTAACTGAGGCCCAGAGAAGTGAAGTGACTTGACCAAGGTCACACAGCAGAAATGTGGCAGAGCCAGGATTAGAATCCAGGACCTTCTGACTCCCAGGCCTCTGCTCTGTCCATTAGACCATACTGTCTTCCCATTAACAGTGGAAGGTCCTCGCGGGCAGGGAAGACCTCTTGGAGATGTCACTTCAATAAGGCTTTGAGGGTGGGGAGAGTGATCATCTGTCAGCGCTTAGTACAGAGTTTGGCATATACTAAGCGCTTCACAAATACCATAATTATTATCTGTCGGATATGGAGAGGAAGGGTTGCAGGCCAGAGGCAGGACGTGGGGGAGAGGTTGGCGGCGACACAGGAGAGACTGAGGTGCAGGAGTAGGTTGGTTTTAGAGGAGCAGCGGCAGTTCTCCGGAAGTAGGGAAAAACTGGAACCTGAGAGTCTGTCCCCACCACAAGCCCTCACCCTTGCTGTCCTAAGGATCGGGGGACCCCAGTGGCGGTGAGACACCCCCCGTCCCCGACTGGCCCAGGGGAGCCGAGTGCGGCAGGCTGGGCAGGCTGGGCCGGGAGCTCACTTCATCCCTGTTTTCCATTCACCCAAGCCTGGAAACTGGGAGGGGCCTCCAGCCACTCCCCTCTAAGCTGGACACCAGAAAGTGGGGGCGGGGGTAACGGGGTATGCCTCCTCTCTGTCCAGAGAAACCAGATCCACTACCTTCCTACCCTTCAAATTCAAAACAAACCCGATCCTGACATTACCCTATTACCCTATTTATTTTGTTAATGAGGTGTCCATCCCCTTGATTCTATTTATCGTGATTAAGTTGTCTTGTTTTTTGTCCATCTGTCTTCCCCGATTAGACTGTAAGCCCGTCAATGGGCAGGGATTGTCTCTGTTGCCGTATTGTACATTCCAAGCGCTTAGTACGGTGCTCTGCACCTAGCAAGCGCTCAATAAATACTATTGAATGAATTTGACCTCATTTTTCCTTGTTATTCCCACCCCTCGGCTCCCAGATGGAGAGAGGTTCCCACTCCACTCCCGGCCAGCCCTCGGGGTAATGATGATAATAATAATAATGATAATAATAACAACAATCATAGGAGTATGTACCAAGCACTATACTAAGCACTGGGGTTGATATAAGATAATCTGGACACATTCCTTGTCCCATGTGGGACTCTGAGTCTAAGTAGAAGGGAGAACAGGCATCGAATTCCCATTTTACAGATTATTTTATGGTATTTGTTAAGCACTTATTAAGTGCCTGGCACTGTACTAAGTGCTGGGGTGGACACAAGCCCTTCTCTCCTCTTCTCTCACTTCCTCTGCTTCACCGTGACTTGCCTCCTTAATTCATCCCACCCAATGCCCAGCCCTCCAGCACTTATGTACATATCTGTCATTTATTTATTTATATTAGTGTCTGTCTCCCCCTCTAGACTGTATGCTGGTTGTGGGCAGGAAATGCGTCTATTATACTGTCAGACTGTCCTCTCCCAAGTGCTTAATATAGTGCTCTGCACACTGAAAGTGCTCCATAAATATGATTGACTGACTAATCAGGTTGGACACAGTCTATATCGCATTCGGGGCTCACACTCTTAACCACCATTTTCCAGATGAGGTCATGAGGCCCAGAGAAGTGAAGTGACTTGCCCAAAGGTCACCCAGCAGACAGGTGCAGAGCTGGCATTAGAACTCAGGTCCTTCTGCCTCCCAGATCCGGGGTCTATCCACTAGGCCATGCTGCTTCTCAGATGAAAGAACTGAGGCAGAGATGTTGGGGTGGAGGGCAGGGAGAGCTAGAGCAATCAATCCATGGTATTTATTGAGCACTTCCTGTGTGGAGAGCTCTGTACTAAGTGCTCGGGAGAGTAGACTATAACAGAGATGGTTAGACCCGTTCCCTGCCCCCAAGGAGCTTCCAGTCTACAGCAGTTGCTGGCTCCTGTCGCCGTCCTGCCACATGAAGCCTGGCCACTTCCTTGACCATTTTTCTGGTCGGTTTTTGGCAGAGAGGTGGCCAGGCCCCCTTTAAGGAGCCGGGAGCGGCCGGGACCACTAACGAGGCAGACCCGCAGAAGAGGGGGAGACAGATGCGCAGCCCAAGCAGAGTCGGACATGTGACGGGCGGGCGGGTGGGTCCTGACCAGGACGGACACCCCAGGCCACCCGACTCCAGTTGAATGAGAACCACTGTCCCGTCAGGAATTCTCTTTGGTGTGGCTCACTTCGGGTTCTCTATCCCTTTCAGCATATCCTGGCACATCTCCCCTCCGGGCGCCTTGTGGGGTTCGGTGGCAGGGTCACCAGAATAGACTCTCCTTGCCTCAGAGGAGGCAGGCGGGCAAGCAAGTGATCTCTCTGGCCGCTCCTTGACCCTAGCCAGCCCAGGGTCTGTCCTGCCGCCCCTCCCCTCGGTCAGCGGGTAGCCCCCCGCCATAGCATCCTGTCGGGAGGACCCTGGGGGGAAAATCCCAACTCCTGCCTCTGTCCCGGACCCCGGGCCAGCCGCCTCGGAAACCACCGGCCCCTCCTTTCCGTTCCTCCCGTGCCCAGCTCACCCCACTGCGGACACGACTATGCGACCGTTTGCTTCTAAAGCTCATACTGACGGACTGATCGACTGATTGACATTATCCCCCATTCCTGAGGGGCTGAGGGGGACACTGCTCCAAAGGAGGCCCACAGCTGGTTTGTTTTATGGTACTTGTTAAGCGCTTATCGTGTCAAGAACATTGTTCTAAGTGTTGGGGAGTTAATTAGGTAGGACACAGTCTCCGTCCCATATGGGGGGTCACAGTCTTATTGCTCTCTGTAACCTCCAAGCCAGCCCAAACCCACCACACCCCGCTGCTCTATAGCCCTCCTCTTCTTCCTCCTCCTCCTCTTCCAACTGCTCTCTGCAGCTCCCTCAATCCTCACTGCAATCCTCCCACTGCTCTCTGAAGCCTCTACTGCTTTTCACAGCCTCCCACTGCTCTCTGCAGTCTCCACTCCTCTCTGCAGTCTCCACTGCTCTCTGCAGTCCCTTCACTGCTCTTTTCAGCCCCCGCCGCACTGATCTCTGCACTTCCTCCGCTGCTCCCTGTAGTCCCAGAGCTTAGAACAGTGGTTGGCACATAGTAAACGCTTAACAAATACCATCCTCATTATTCCTCCACTGCTCTCTGTAGCCCCCCTACTCTACAGCTTCTTCAGCCCCCACTGCCCTCTGCCCCTTCCTCCTCCTCTGCCCCAAACTCGCAAAATGATTCTGAAATCCTCAGGAGAGGACAGATTTACCTTCAAACAGAAATAAGTAAAGAAAAGAACATTTTAATGGGGAATCGGACCTCTCAAGGCCCTCTGGAGAGTTAGTTTGGCTGGCCGGTCACCGTGATGACGCTATAACTGAGGAGGCGTGTGCCCGCCAGAGGGATGACCTCCCCTAATTAGATCCAACGACGCTGGCCAAGACCCTCTCGGCCGGACCTGGGGCTCAGGGCCCTTCTTCCTCCTCCCCCTGAGCCTAAGCCCAGTTCTTGCCACGTCGCCTCGCCCCAGGTGGGCAAGAGATGACTTAAAGTCGGGCCCTCAGACCGAGTCAGTGACGTGACTCATTCCCATTTTCTAATTGTTACTTCCATTCAACTCCTAAACACCCTTCTGTTACAGCACATAATTTTAAAGCGGGCTAGCAGAAGTGGGAGAGAAGTCAGAATTTTCTCGACGGTCGTGGGAGGGTGGTGGGAGGGGAGGAAAAGTTCCCATTATGCACTGCTCCATTTATCGGTGTGTTTTTTTTTGCCGCAGCTAAGAATTCTACATCTTCCCGAACCCAAACGACGGGCCGGTTGACATGGAGAACAGTGAGGCAGTTAGATCCTTCCCCTACCGACATTTTGTCTCCCTGTTGGTCTCAAACTCTAAGGTCTACTAAGGGCCTGCTCTCGTACCTTCCTGGGGAAGAGCCCAGGTCTGGAAGTCCCGGGACCAGCGTTCGGATCCCAGATCTGCCACTTGCCTGCTGTGTGACCTTGGACAGATCGCGTCACTTCTCTGGGCCTCAGTTCCCTCATCTGCAAAATGGGGATTCAATACCCGTCCTCCCTCTTAGACCGGGAGCCCTGAGTGGGATAAGGACCGTACCTGACGCTTGTCTTCAATCAATCAATCAATAGTATTTATTGAGCACTTACTGTGTGCAGTGGACTGTACTAAGCGTTTGCAAGAGTATAATACAGAGTTAGACACATTCTCTGCCCACATGGAGCTTACAGTCTAGGATTGTATTATACTAGAATCTTGTATTTAGCAGGGTTTGGTCAGTCATCATATTTCTTGAGTGCTTACTTTTCATTCATTCATTCATTCAATCGTATTTATTGAGCGCTTACTGTGTACAGAGCACTGTACTAAGCTCTTGGAAAGTACAATATCGTGTGCACAGCACTGTACTAAGTTCTTGGGAGTGTTTAATAGAACAATATCACAGACACATTCCCTACCCACAATGAACTTACAGTCTAGGCTTGTAGTGTACTACAATCTTGTATTTAGCACATTGTTTTTCACATAATAAGCACCTAACCAATGCCATCATTATTATTATTGTTATCGGGAAAGCCTAGCTTTGAGTCAAACCTCTGAGAGTTATTTAGAATGATTTCCGGTTTTATTACTTGTTTTGTTTGTTCCGTTTTGTTTTGTTGTCTGTCTCCCCCGTTTAGACTGTGAGCCCTTCGTTGGGCAGGGATTGTTTCTATCGGTTGCCGAATTGTACATCCCTGCTCGGCCACCTGTCAGCTGTGTGACTTTGGGCAAGTCACTTAACTTCTCGGTGCCTCAGTTACCTCATCTGTAAAATGGGGATTAAGATTGTGAGCCCCACGTGGGACAACCTGATTCCCCTGTGTCTACCCCAGCGCTTAGAACAGTGCTCGGCACATAGTAAGCGCTTAACAAATACCAACGTTATTAAGCGCTTAGTACAGTGCTCTGCACATAGTAAGCGCTCAATAAATACGACTGAATGAGTGAATGATTTGTAGAAATAGTAACCCTGTTCCCCTAGTTAGACTGTGAGCCCCCTGTGGAACAGGGAGGGTGTCTGACCTCATTGACTCAACTCTACCCCAGGGTTTACATCAGAGCTTGAAAGCTAATAAATGCTTAACAAATACCTTTAAAAATAATGAAAAAAGTGACTGAGAAGCCAACAATTACAGCGACAGTTTCACTGAGGATGTCCTCGCCTTTGCCTAAGTATTCAGATTTCCATCCTCCCCATCTTCCTCCTCCTCCTCCCAGAAAATTGTTCTGGGTCTGCCCCTACTGTTTCCTGCCAGACTTCTTGAGGGCAAGGGTCATTCCTCTACTGCTCCCAAGTGCTCTCCACCCAGTAGGCGATCAGTAAATATCACTGACATTTGTCTGCCACTATGCGTGAAGCAATGTACTAAGCACTGGGGTAGATATAAGATAATCAGGCCCCAAAAGGGGCTCACAGTCTAAGTCGGAGGGAGAACAGGTATGACTCCCCATTTTACAGATGAGGAAATTGAGGCCCGGGGAAGTGAAGTGACTTGCCTAAAGTCATACAGCAGGCAGGCGTCAGAGCCAAAATTAGAACCCAGATCCCCTGACACCCAGATCCGGCTCCTTCCACGTGGCTAAGCTGCTTTCCAAGCTGCTTCATGCTGGACTTCTCTTGCCTACTGTTTAACCTGGGACAGGTCATTTAACTTCTCTGGGTCTCAGTTTCCTAATCCATTAAATGGGGGTTCGATATCTGTTCTCCCTCTCCCTTAGACCATGAGCTCCATGTAGGAACTGTCCCCAATCTGATTGTGTCACATACCCACTGGTACTGAGCGCAATGCTTGGTACATAGTAAGGCTTAACAAATACCACAATTATTATTGTTATTATTATTATTATAGGGAAAGTCCTCAGCAGCGTGGCTCAGTGGAAAGAGCACAGGCTTTGGAGTCAGAGGCCATGAGTTCGAATCCCAGCTCTGCCACTTGTCAGCTGGGTGACTGTGGGCAAGTCACTTCACTTCTCTGTGCCTCAGTTACCTCATCTGTAAAATGGGGATGAAGACTGTGAGCCCCACGTGGGACAACCTGATTCCCCTGTGTCTACCCCAGCGTTTAGAACAGTGCTCTGCACATAGTAAGCGCTTAACAAATACCAACATTATTATTCTCTATTCCCCATTCATCTGGCCCACTCTTGAAAGTTTCCTTATTTACATTTTGTGGACTGCTGATTTTTTGAAGGGCAGTTTTTACATCTTCCTTCTTCCTCCCCCTGGGTAGAAGTGACTTCTCTTGGTCAGCAGAGCCAGGGTCCTTGAATAAAACTGGCAGAATGCAGGGTGGAGAGCTCATCTTGATGGTGGTCCTGCAGCCGGGAACCACCGTGCCCCTTGAGCTCTTTCTGCTTGATCAATCGATGGTTTTGGGGGGTTTTATGGTATTTAAGTGCTTACTAGGTGCCAGGCACTGTACTAAGTGCTGGGGTAGATACAAGGTAATCAGGTCAGACCCAGCCCATGTCCCATATGGGGCTTAATTCCCATTTTACAGATGAGGGAACTGAGGTCCAGAGAAGTGAAGCGATTTGTCCAAGGTCCCATGGCAGGCAAGTGGCAGAGCCGGGGTTAGAATGTGTTCCAACATGGGCTGAGAAGTAGCACGGACTAGTGGAAAGAGTCCAGACCTGGAAGTCAGAGGATGTGGGCTCTAATCTCAGCTCTGCCAACTGCTTGCTGGGTGACCTTGGTCAAGTCGCTTAACTTCTCTATGCCTCAGTTTCCTCCAGTGTAATATGAGGATTAAATATCTGTTCTCCCTCCTACTTAGACTGTGATGCCCATATGGGACAGGGACCATGTGCGACAGCGTGGCTCAGTGGAAAGAGCCCGGGCTTCGGAGTCAGAGGTGGAGGGTTCTAATCCCGGCTCTGCCACCTGTCAGCTGTGTGACTTTGGGCAAGTCACTTAGCTGCTCTGGGCCCCAGTTACCTCATCTGTAAAATGGGGATTTTAAGACTGTGAGCCTCACGTGGGGCAACCTGACTACCTTGTATCAACCTCAGCACTTAGAACAGTGCTTGGCACATAGTAAGTGCTTAACAAATACCAATTATAATTATTATTATTATTATTCTTATAATTAACCTGTACCTTCCCCAGTGCTTAGAACAGTTTTTGACACAGAGTAAGTGCTTAACAAATACCATAAAAAATAATACCTTCCAGGGGTGCCCACTTGGGTCCACAGAGGGGGCTGAGGCAAACTGGGCAGCTCCTAGATAATTGCCAGGTGTACTGGGGTGGGGGCAGGGAGGGGACAGTGCCTGGGGGTGGGGACTGGGGGTTTGGGCCGGTGAAGGAAACCCCTGCTTCCGCCTGCCCCGTGTGCCCGCGGAGAACAGACTTCAATGGGGTGTTTTCCCTTTAATTGGTCTCGGTGGGCTCCCCTATAGAGGGAGATGAAAGAAATGTCCTGTAGCTAAATGCAGTTACACAATTATGGTGGTTTCAACTTCAAAGAATCTGAGATCTTGAATTAAATAAGCCACGAAAGTGTTCAAGTTCAACAAAATAGAGCATCGCGTGAGGCCGTCTGAAAACGATTCTACTTCAAGGATTTCCCATCTCTAATACACGTTAGGGTTGGATGATTATGACACAAAAGCACTTTCAAAAATGAGGGGTTAAATCAGGGAAGGCCTACTGGAGAAGATGTGATTTTATGGAGGGTTTTGAAGGAGGGGAGAGTGGTAAACTGCAAGATATGAAGTGGGAGGGAATTCCAGGCCAGAAGGAGGAGGTGGGAAAGGGGACAGCTGTGGTATAGATGGGATAGAAATCCAGAGAGTGCCCCCTTCTATCAATCAATCAATCAGTCAATAGCGCTTAATGAACGCCTATTCCGTGCAGCATACTGAACTATGAGTTTAGGATGGCACAACTAGAATGCGAAGACACAATCTCTGCCCTTGAAGAATTAACGGTTGATGGTATTCATTCATCCGGTTGTATTTATTGAGTGCTTTCTGTGTGCAGAGCACTGTACTAAGCACTTGGTGAGTACAATATAACAATAAACAGGGACATTCCCTGCCCACAACGAGGGACGGTGTGCAAAACACTATACAGAGTGCTTGGGAGAGTATCAGAGTTCATAGATATGATGCCTGCCCTCAAGGAGCTAAAAGTCTACTGTACTGAGCGCCTGCGAGACGACAATAGAGTTAATATAAATGATCCCTGCCCTGGCAGAGTTTCCAGTCTACTGTAGGCAGAGGACTTTGGGGGCCATTTTGGATGCAGAGTGCTGCAAAGGGCTGGGATGAAGTAAAGAAATAAATAAAAAAGCCTGGTCCCTCTCCTTGAAAGCTTTAGCTTGTTGTAGACAGGGAATGTGTCTATCAACTCAGTTGTTTTACACTCCCCCCCCAGCACTCAGTATGGTGCACTGCACACAGTAACCACTCAATAAATGTCATTAATGATGGGATCAGAAATCGTGAAATTACAAGTTACGAGAATTCTTAAAAGTTTAAAAATTTCCAGGAGGAATTACTGTGAAAGCTCTTTTACAAATAAGGTGCATTAATCCATAAAAATCAGTCCAGGATTTAGTCAAACTTGGGAATGGTTGGAAAATGAATACAGAAAATCTTACTGAGTTAAAATTCATTATTCTCCCAAGTGCATAGTACAGGGCTCTCTGCACGTACTAAGCATTCAATAAATACCACTCACAATGATTGATTTAGAATTCAAAATCATTTGTTTCCCATTTCCTCTTTTTGCTGTCCCTACTGCAAAAAAGTCCATTAATCAATCAGTCCATCAATCAATCCGTTAATCAATCAAAAGCACGCACTGAGAGCCTGCAGTGGGCAGGCCGTTATACTAAGTGCTTGAGAGAAGACAACAGAGTTAGTAGGCATGATCCCTGCCCTCAAGGAGCTTACACTCCAGATCGAGCGGCACACAAATATCTGGGTTTCTAAAAGAACCGTAACATGATTTACCTCTATAATATTCCTCCATCAAGTTTTCTAGCTCTGTGATTAAGGACTTGTGCCTTTCTGGGCAATAAAACCAGAGGAAACATTAAGTGCTCTGTGCACTCCAATAAACACTGGCCTACTTTTGCTGAAGCCGAGAAATATTGCAAATATCATAACATTTACAAACGGCGGTGCCACTTCCAAAATGGGAAACTTCACACTCCGCAATAATCAACCAAAAAACAAATGATCTACTACGTCAAAGGACAACGTGGAAATAAATTCCCCTCGGTGATGATCGTCTTCTTTGTCAGCGGTCTTCCCGACTCACTTCCGGCCGGCGCTCTTGGCTCCTGCCCACTGAGGGACAGGGATCCTATCTCTCCCGAGCGTTTGGGGCAGTGTTCCGCACACAGTGAGCACTCAATCAATCAATCCATCATATTTATGGAGCGCTATATGTAGAGCACCGTGATAAGCGCTTGGGAGAGTACAATACAACAGAATTAGTAGACACCTTCCCTGCCCATAATGAGTTTATAGTTTAGCTTACGTACTGAGCACTCAATAATTATGTCAACATCTCATGGCTCTCTCATCCCTCCCCCAGAGGCGGGAGAGGTTCTCAAGGTGGCCCAGGCCCCAAAGAGCCAGGAACCGCCCAACGGTGGGCCCCAGCCACTGGTCACCAGCTCCAGGCCACCGGCCCCAGCCACGGTCAAACTGGGGACGGGGGGAGAATCAGGGGTCATTTCTGGAAGTCCCGTTGGAATCAAAAAGGAGCAAGCTGAAATACCACTGAGAAGCAGAGTGGCTTGACGGACAGACCCGAGGCCTGGGAGTCAGAAGGACCTGGGTTCTAATTCCAATTCCACCACGTCTGCTGTGTGGCCTTGGGCAAGTCGCTTCACTTCTCTGTGCCTCAGTTACTTCAGTTGAAGAGTGTGAGCCCGACGTGGGACAGGGACAGTATCTAACCTGATTAATTTGTATCTCCCTCAGCTCTTAGAACAGTGCTTGGCACATAGTAAGGGCTTAACAAGTACCATAATAATTATCATTATTATTATAATTATTATATCTGGACTTGTGAACCTTTACCCAAAGACTCCGAATGCAGCTGAGCCACGGTGAGACGCAAAACCGACCCCAGAATCTTGTAGGACGGAGTGGGGTATAGCACAAATTTCCACACAATAGGTCGGATGGCCAGGAGGTGGAGGAGAGGTAAATGTAGGCTAAAGTCCCCTTTTTTTGGTTTGTTTTATTTTTAAATGGCCTTTGTCAAGTGCTTACTATGTGCAGACACTGTCCTAAGCGCTAGGGTAGAAACAAGATAATCAGATTGGACATCACCCACACGAGAAGCAGAGTGGCTTAGTGGAAAGAGCACAGGTTTGGAAGTCAGAGGTCATAGGTTCTAATCCCAGCTCCTCCACTTATCAGCTGTGTGACCTTGGGCAAGTCACTTAACTTCTCTGTGCCTCAGTTACCTCATCTGTAAAGATGGGGATGAAGACTATGAGCCCTACATGGGATGACCTGATTACCTTGTATCTACCCCAGTGTTTAGAACAGTGCTTGGCCCATAGAGAAGCAGCGTGGCGCAGTGGAAAGAGTCAGGAGTCAGGGCTTTGGAGTCAGGGCTCATGAGTTCGAATCCCAGCTCTGCCGCTTGTCAGCTGTGTGACTGTGGGCAAGTCACTTAACTTTTCTGTGCCTCAGTTCCCTCATCTGTAAAATGGGGATGAAGACTGTGAGCCCCACGTGGGACAACCTGATTCCCCTGTGTTTACCCCAGCGCTTAGAACAGTGCTCTGCACATAGTAAGCGCTTAACAAATACCAACATTATAGAGAAGCAGCGTGGCTCAGTGGAAAGAGCATGGGCTTTGGAGTCAGAGGTCATGGGTTCGAATCCCTGCTCGGCCACTTGTCAGCTGTGTGACTTTGGGCAAGTCACTTAACTTCTCGGTGCCTCAGTTACCTCATCTGTAAAATGGGGATTAAGATTGTGAGCCCCCCAGTGGGACAACCTGATTCCCCTGTGTCTACCCCAGCGCTTAGAACAGTGCTCGGCACATAGTAAGCGCTTAACAAATACCAGCATTATTAGTAAGCGCTTAACCAATACCAACATTATTATGTTTAGACTGTGAGCCCATTATTGGGCAGGGATTGTCTCCATCTGTTGCCGAACTGTACACTCCAAGCGCTTAGTACAGTGCTCTGCACATAGTAAGCGCTCAATAAATACTATTGAATGAATGTCCCACATGGGGCTCACAGCTTTAATCCCCATTTTACAGATTTGGTAACTGAGGCAGAGAGCAGTGAAGTGACTTGTCCAAGTTCACGGAGCAGACAAGTGGCAGAGTCAGCATTAGAACCCAGCTCCTCTGACTCTCAGGCTCATTCTCTTTTCACACTGCTGCTCCAAACCCTCCTGTTCTAGTGTCTCCCAAACCATGGTCCTCTGTATGAGGAGAGCGGGAGAACCTCAAACGAGAAGCCTAGTCAAAGAATTCAATTCTCTGGGCAGGCAGAACGTTTTGGAGTATTTTTCGAGGATCCAGCACACTTACTCTCCACAGAGTGAGCTGGTGGTCCCAGCCCTCATCATTTATGTCCATATCTGGAACTTATTAATTTATATCATATTTGTTTCCCACTCTAGACTGTAAGCTCCTTGTGGGCAAGCAACATATCCACCAACTCTGTTGTATTGGACTCTCCCAATATAACTGCTCTGCGCACGGTAACTGCCCAGTAAATACCATTAATGGATTGATTCCGGTCTGACTCGGAGCTGGGATCAAGTGTCCACGCAACAGACGAGGGCAACCTTGGGAGTGGGCGACTCTGGGAACTGCCACCTAAACAACATCTCAAGTCTCCCACCGATCCCGAACCCATTTTAGACTGTAATCTCTCCGGTTGCCCTGCTGCACCCTCCAAACCTGCCACTTTTCCTTTCGGAGAGGTTTGAGGGTCCCCAGTGATGACCAAATTGTCCCCTCTATAATGTTTATTTAGAAGGATTAACCTATTCACAAATCCAAACTAGGTCTTGTATCTAAATCCCCGGGCTCTGCTCTCTATAATAATAATAATAATAATAACTGGGTATTTGTTAAGTGCTTACTGCGTGCCAGACACTATACTAAGCGATGGGTAGAAACAAGATAATCAGGTTGGACACAGTCCCTGTCCCACAAGGGGCTCACGGGCTTAATCCTAATTTGACAGATAACTGAGGGACAGAGGAGTGAAGAGACTTGGCCAAGGTCACACAGCAGACATGTGGCGGAGCCAGGATTAGAATCCAGATCCTTCTGATGCCTAGGCCTGTGGTCTCCTTGACTTCCTGTACCCCATTCACAGAGGCTCCCAGAGGAGGCTTTGAATCTAAGCAAAAGCCCCCAACAGATGACCCCATGAGGAAATGCCGCACCGTCTGTAGCCCTTTGACCTCACCTGGGGAAGCCCCCCGCATCACCAGGGAAAGGAGCAGACCCCTCCCCACACTGGCCCCCTTGGCAGAGGTGAGGTCCAGAGGACAAGGCTCCACTGATGCCGGCCCTTGGCATAACTCCAGACTTGGCTTCTGAAATGATAAAGCTTCTCTGGGAAGCAGTGTGGCTCAGTGGAAAGAGCCCGGGCTTGGAAGTCAGAGGTCATGGGTTCGAATCCCAGTTCTGCCACTTGTCAGCAGCTGTGTGACTGTGGGCAAGTCACTTCACTTCTCTGTGCCTCCGTTCCCTCATCTGTAAAATGGGGATTCAGACTGTAGCCTCGCGTGGGACAGTCTGATTACCGTGTCTACCCCAGCGCTAAGAACAGTGCTCCGCACATAGTAAGTGCTTAACAAATACCAACATTATTATCCTCTGCTATAGTGAAAACTCCCCTGCTAATTTTACAGTTCCTGTGGGCAGGGATTGGACCTGCGACCTCTACTGTGCTCTCCCAGGAGCTCAGTACAGTGCTCTGCACACAGTAGACTGGAAGCTCCTTGAGGGCAGGGATTGTGTCTACTAACTCCATTGAACTCTTTCAGATGCTCAGTAATAACACTTAATAATTATGGTATCTGTTAAGTGCTTATAATGTGCCAGGCACTCTACTAAGCACGGGGGTGAATACAAGAAAATCGGGTTGGACACAGTCCCTGTCCTATGTGGGGCTCACAGTCTCAATCCCCAATTTCCAGATGAGGTCACTAAGGCCCAGAGAAGTGAAGTGACTTGCCCGAGCTCACTCAGCAGACAACTGGCGGAGCCGGGATTAGAACCCATGATCTTCTGACCCCCAGGTCCGTGCTCTTTCCACTACGCCACATTACTTCTCGGGCAGTACAGTGCTGTGTAGCTAAATACCCCTGATGGATGGGTTATGGTTCCCATACCCCGATTAGACTGTGAGCCCGTCACTGGGCAGGGACTGTCTCTATCTGTTGCCGAATTGTACATTCCAAGAGCTTAGTACAGTGCTCTGCACATAGTAAGCGCTCCATAAATACGATTGAATGAATGAATGAATGAATGAATGAATTCCCCAGTGGATTGAGTCTCCCAGAGCTTTGCCAGCGGGTTTGACTGAACAAAGCACCTGGAAGCTCCAATGGGTCATGAGTCTGGGTGACAAGATCTGGAAGGGGTAGCCCGAGGAATGTACTGTCCTTCACCCGGGGAACGGGCAGGCAGGGGTGACCGTAAGAGAGCTCGTGGGATTGGGTGCCAGAGGCTGAGTCAGCAAGAGAGGGCAGGGCCCGCCTTAATAATAATAAAAAATAATAATGTTGGTATTTGTTAAGCGCTTACTATGTGCCAAGCACTGTTCTAAGCACTGGGGTAGACACAAGGTAGTCAGGTTGTCCCCCGTAGGGCTCACAGGCTCTTTTTCTCTCTCTCTTTCTCTCCCCCCACAACCCAGTCTGCAATGGTGATAATTCGCTGAGACAGGTTCCCTTAAGTGCATTCCAAAAATAAAACTAGAGCACGAACACAGAAAGATAAAGAGATTGCAGCAAATCCTTAGTCAGGGTGACGGTTCTGCCGTCTTCCATGGCTTACCCACGGGAAGGGATGCCGCAAAATAGGATTCCCTTTGAAAACAACCCCCAGCAAATCCCAGTTCTCAAAGAGGATTCCAATCATCTCTGGAATGAACGGCAAAACGACCAGCGGTTACTAATGTTAGGTACCGGAGGGAAAGAAAACATCACTTCACAGTCCTCCTGCTTCTGCTGGCACTGGGGGAGGCGGTCCGGCCCTGTGAGAAGCGTACTGACCTGGGAGACCCGGGTTCCGGTCCTGACTCTGCCCCTGGGATGCTGTATGACCTCTGGCAAGTCAGTGAACCTCCCTGGGCCTCAATTCTCTTATTTGTAAAATGGGGATAAGATTCCTGCTCCTCCTCCTTCTTAGCCTATGAGCCCCTGCTGGAACTTGCCCAAGGACATGCAGCTGACAAGTGGCCGAGCCAGGATTAGAACCCAGGTCCTTCTGACTCCCAGGCTCGTGCTCTATCCTTGAGACCATGCTGCTTCCCTGAACCATGTCCCCTGATCATGTCGCTCTTTGCCAGGTCCCATGGGGCCAGACAGAAACCACTGCCTGTCCCCTTGGCTTCTCGGGGACTTCTGGGACTCACCGCCCATGTCCTGCCTCTGGCCTAGAACGTCCTCCCTCCTCAAATCTGTCAGACAGTGACTCTCCCCACCTTCAAAGCCTTATCGAAGGCACATCTCCTCCAAGAGGCCTTCCCAGATTAAGCCCCCACTTTCCTCTTCTCCCACTCCCTGATGCTTGGCCCTGACTTGCTCCTTTTGCTCTTTCCCCCACCCAGCCCCAAAGCACTTAGGTCCCCATCTGTCATTTATTTATTTGTTCCGGTGCCTGACTCCCCCTCTCTAGACTATAAGCTCGTTGTGGGCAGGGGATGTGTCTGTTCATTGTTGCATTGTACTCTTTCGAGTGCTTAGTTCAGTGCTCTGCACATGGTAAGCACTCATTAAATATGACTGAATGAGCAAATGAATGAACTCAGCCCACTGCCCTTTTCAATGGTTCCAGCCCGGCCGGGAGGTGATGGGTGGGCTGTGGCAGCTTTTCTGGGCCCAGTTCTGGAGCAGAGTCCAGAAATTCAACTTGACAGAACGTTTCTTCCCACCGACCTGGCTCTACTGCGGCTCTGGGAATATCTCCAATGGTGAGCTTGCTGACAGGACCTGCTCCTCCTCCTCCTCAGTCACCACGGCGGCCTTTCGGTTCGACGAAGCCGGGGAGGTCGTCCCTGGAAGTGCGAGGGCCACTGGGAGGCTCCCTTGCACACTTGCCCCCTCTGTCCATGAAGAGACAGCGGGCCACCTTTCCTGGCCACTGGCCACTTGGGCGAGCATGGCTCCGGCAGCAGAGATTAAGAGGGGAAGGAGTGGCCCACCGCCAGCAAGACAGGTGCCGGGGTTGTGCTGGCAGGATTGGGGATGGTCTACGCTGAGCCATCCACACTCTCTGGCTCAACCCACCAGCGCCCAGTGGGGAGGACGGGAGCCGAGACTTCGGCTGTGATAGACACCGCCATGCCCGCCCCGTTGCCCTGTCAGCCTCCGCTAAGGACCTGGTGCGCAGTGGCTCAGAAAGGGCAAAGCCAAAATCCAATAACATAATAATAATAATGGAATTTGTTAAATGCTTACTATATGCCAGGTACTGTACTGAGTGCTGGGGTGGATATGGGCAAATCGGGTTGGACACAGTCCCTGTCCCATGTGGGGCTCACAGTCTCCATCCCCATTTTACAGATGAGGGAACTGAGGTGTAGAGAAATGAAGTGACTTGTCCAAGATCACACAACAGACAAGTGGCGGAGCCGGGATTAGAACCCAAGACCTTCTGACTCCCAGGCCCGTGCTCAATCCGTACGCCATGCTGCTTCTCGCTCGATGGGTTGAAATCACCCAGTCTCAAACTAGGGTGGGCATTTTCTGATGGGTCACGTGAGTCCCCATTGGATGACGAAAATATAAGCGGGAGAGAAATCCGATATGCTTGCTCCGAACACAGAAGGGGCATTCAGAGGGACCAATTCGTCCCCTCCCCCTAGTCTTCCCGATCAGGCAGACATGGACCAGGACATTTTCCACTCCAAAGTTTCCGATTCCTGGATCCTCTGATAACCGGGCCTTCTTCCCACACGTCCCCTACTCTTCCATTATAAAACCTATCTAGGGCAGCCGATGTTGGTTAATCATATAATCTTCTCCTGACCCGATTAATTCACTTGGTATGTTAAAAATGTGAATGAACTTCCTGGAGAACACAATAGGGTTCATAGATCAAACCAGTGAAAGGCCGTCTAGGTTCGACAGTGCGAGAGTGGCTTGACTTTTAAAAAAAAAAATAACAGAAAAGTTGGGTTTCTCACGCTTTTCCATATCCTCTCGGTCGGTCAGGTTAATCGATTACTCATGGTATTTATTAAGTGGGTATTCGGTGCTGAGCACCATGATGGGTGCTGGGGCGAATGTAACATATCACACAGTGTGAATTGTCTGATTCCCTTTTTTTTTTTGATATTTGTTAAGCACTTCCTATGTATCAGGCACTCTACTAAGCACTGGGATACAAGATATTCGGGTAGGACACATGGGGCTCACAGACTTAATCCCCATTTTATAGATGAGGTAATCGAGGACCAGGGAAGTGAAGTGACTTGGCCAAGTTCCCGCAGCAGACAAGTGGCAGAGCCGGGTTTAGAACCCAGGTCTTTCTGATTCCCAGGCCTGTGCTCTATCCTCTAGGCCAGGTTGCTTCTCATTCATCTCGGGTCTCACAGGCTAAAGCTGTACTTCCGCTCCGAAGAACGAGGACTCCTTAGAAAGAGCCCCACAGAATCCTCACACAGCCAAAACTTCTGTGTTGGCCAAGATTCTGCCACGGATGCCCTCGGCTCTCCAGTGACCGTGAAGAGCAGAAGGGGCTTTCGTTGGAAAGACTCGGTCTGAAAGGTACTATTCTGCCGTGGATAATCCCCCGAGGCCCTCCCTCTTCTCCCTGCCCCGCTCTTAGACCGATGATCTAATAATAATAATAATGTTGGTATTTGTTAAGCGCTTACTATGTGCCGAGCACTGTTCTAAGCGCTGGGGTAGACACAGGGGAATCAGGTTGTCCCACGTGGGGTTCACAGTCTTAATCCCCATTTTACAGATGAGGGAACTGAGGCACAGAGAAGTTAAGTGACTCGCCCACAGTCACACAGCCGACAAGTGGCAGAGCTGGGATTCGAACTCATGAGCCCTGACTCCAAAGCCCGTGCTCGTTCCACTGAGCCACGCTGCTTCTCCATTTGTGATCTTAGAGAAACAGCGTGGCTCAGTAGAAAGAGCATGGGCCTGGGAGTCAGAGGTCAGGAGTTCGAATCCCGGCTCTGCCGCTTGTCAGCTGGGTGACTGTGGGCGAGTCACTTAACTTCTCTGGGCCTCAGTTACCTCATCTGTAAAATGGGGATTAACTGTGAGCCTCACGTGGGACAACCTGATCACCCTGTATCCACCCCAGTGCTTAGAACAGTGCTCTGCACAAAGTAAGCGCTTAACAAATACCAACATTATTAGGATGGAGTGGGGCAAACCAATGTAGTAAGTGGCGCTATCAATCCATCGATGGTATTTGTGCCAACGGGCCAAAAGGGGTGAGAGGCAGAGCCGGGGCTTTGATCCACCTAGGCCCCCAGGCTCCTCCGAGGGACCGGGGCCACAGGTTGCCATCTTTTTTTTTTTTAAGCGTTCATTAAGTGTTTACTGTGTGTCGAATACTGTTCTAAGCGCTGGGATAGAATCAGATCAATCAGGTCGGACACAGTCTCTGTCCCACATGGAGCTCACCGTCTAAGTAGGAGGGAAAGAGTTGTCTAATTCCCATTTTCCAGTTGAGGAAACTGAGGTACAGAGCAGCTAAGTGACCTTCCCAACATCATATAGTTAAAACCCAGGTTCCCTGACTCCTAGGCCCGTCCTCTTTCCATTAGGCCCGGCCCCGGTTTCTCAAATTCCTTTTGACAGACAGAGCAGGGCAGCCTATGGGAAGCAGCGTGACTCAGTGGCAAGAGCCCGGGCTTGGGAGTCAGAGGTCATGGATTTGAATGCCGCTCTGCCACTTGTCAGCTGTGTGACTGTGGGCAAGTCACTTAACTTCTCTGTGCCTCAGTTACCTCATCTGTAAAATGGAGATTAAGACTGTCAGCCTCACGTGGGACAATGTGATCACCCTGTATCTACCCCAGCGCTTAGAACAGTGCTCTGCACATAGTAAGCACTTAACAAATACCAACGTTATTATCATTATTATTGAGAGAGGTTTAGGGTTGACTCTACCTTCCTCACTCTGAGTGTGACTTCTGATCATGAGAAGCAGCATGGTCTAATAGAGAAGCAGTGTAGTCTACTCAATAACACAGGGGACTGGAAGCCAGAAGGGCATGGGTTCCAATCCCTGTTCTGCCACTTTGCTGTGTGACTTCGGGCAAGTCACTTCACTTCTCTGGGCTTCAGTTCCCTCATCTGTAAAATGGGGTTTAAGACTTGAGCCCCCTGGGGACAGGGACTATGTCCAACCCAATTTGCTTATATCCACCACAGCAGATATTAAGGGCAACTGCCTGGCACAGAGTAAGCATTTAACAAATACCACAATCAGTATTATTTTAGGGCTCTGCGCAGTAAGAGTTCAATAAATATCATTGATGATGATGCTGAAGGGTTAAAAACTCTCAAATGGAAGCCAGTTTTACCATGGGGAGGGGTTTACGGTGTACAATATCCAATCCCTGTGAGGAGAAAGAGAGCTTTCTGAAAGACAGCATTGTCATGGAGAGGCAACCCGGGGGGTGCCTGACATGAACGGCGTTCCAGTCTCAGACCCGGGAGAAAGAGTCTCCTGTCGGAGGCAATGGCTGTCAGCGATCAGATTCCAACTATTTCCCCGTCTGGACCTGCTGTCCACCTGCAATTCTGGAGGGAGAATGGGGTGGGCTGCCTTTACCAAGGCAAGCCAGGCATGGCCTTTGCCAGTGCTCCACACGGGGCACATCCAAAAACTGGATTTGCCTTTTCAGGGAAGCAACGTGAACTAGTGGGAAAAGCGTGGACCTGGAAGTCAGAGGACCTGGGTTCTGATCCCGGCCCTGCCGCTTGACTGTTGGGCGAGCTTGGGCAAGACGCTTCATTTCTCCGGGCCTCAGGAACCTCATCTGTAAAATGGGGATTAAGACTGCGAGCCCCATGTGGGCCAGGGACCGTGTCCAACCTGATTATGTTGTTTCTACCCCAGCGCTTTGTTCAGGGCCTGGCACATAGTAGGTGCTTAACAAATACCCTAAAAAACCCTCCAAAAAATGCGTTCCACAAATGTACTTCTTTCTCTCTTTGAACCAGTACACAAGTCGGTCTTCCCCAAGACATCGGCCCCTTTTCATAATGGACAGACAAAGACGGTCTCTCTCTTCAAAGCCTATTGAAGGTCCACCTTCTCCAAGAGGCCTTCCCTGACTAAGCCCTCCTTTCTTTTTCTTCAACTCCCTTCTGCGTCACACAGACTTGCTCCCTTTATTCATCCCCCCTCACAACCCCACACCACTTATGTTCAGATCTGTAATTTAATTAATTCCTATTAATGTCTGACTCTCCCTCTAGACTCCTTGTGGGCAGGGAATGTATCTGTCATATCGTTCATTCATTCGATCATATTTATTGAGCGCTTACTGTGTGCAGAGCACTGTAGTGAGCACCTGGGAAGTACAATTCAGCAACAAAGAGAGACAATCCCTGCCCACAGGGGCTCCCAGTCTAGAAGGGGAGAGGACAGACAAGTTTACATCAAAACGAGTGAAGAGCCATCAGTAGCTTCATTATGAATAAATAGAATTATAGATATACGCACATCATTAATAAAAATAAATAGAATTATAATTATAAATATGTACATAAATGTACAAGTGCTGTGGAGTGGGGAGTGGGGTAGAGCAAGTGTAGTAAGTGGGCACAATGAGGAGGGGAGGGGGAGCAGAGAAAAATCGGGGCTTAGTCTGGGAGGGCCTCCTGGAGGAGGTGAGCTTTCAGTAGGGGTTTGAAGGGGGGAAGTGTGCTAGTTCGGTGGACGTGAGGAGGGAGGGCATTCCAGGCCAAAGGTAGGACATGGGTCGGGGTCGACAGCGGGACAGGCGAGAACGAGGCACAGAGAGAAGGTAAAGACCATAGGAGCTGAGTGTGCGGGCTGGGATGGAGAAGGAGAGAAGGGAGGTGAGGTAGGATGGACAGCTTTGAAGCCAAGAGTGAGGAGTTTTTGCTTGATAAGGAGGTTGATAACCAACCACTGGGGAGTTTTGAGGAGGGGGGTGACAGAGGGTTTCTGTAGAAAGATAATCTGGGCAGCAGAGTGAAGGACAGACTGAAGCGGGGAGAGACAGGAAGTTGGATGGTAATAGCGGGGTGCACTGACTGCACCTCGCACAGGGACCCTGCGGCCCAGAGTGGCCACAGCGCTTGCCCAAGGCTGCTCGGCAAATGATCAGAGGCAGCACCCAGACCCTAGCTCTCCACTGCTCCACTCCAGCCCATCCAATGCCCCATCCCACAACTGTCACCCAAGGCAGATGGCGGCCGGGAGCTGGTCAGGGTCGCCCCGGGGAGGGCCTGTCATCCAGTTTCTGGAATGGGTTCCCCGTCTCCTCTCAGGGGTTGGGAGCGCTTAGTACACTTTTCTGTACACTCAGTAAGTGCTCTGTAAAATACCACTGATGATGGGAGACCCCCTGTGGCGCTCCCGCTCGGAGAAGCAGTGTGGTCCAGTGGATAGAGCTCGGGCCTGGGAGTCAGAAGGACCTGAGTTCTAATCCCAGCTCCGCCACTTGTCTGCTGTGTGTAACCTTAGGCAAGTCACTTCACTTTTCTGTACCTCAGTTACCTCATCTGTAACATGGAGATTAAAACTATGAGCCCCACATGGGACAGTGACTGAGTCCAACCTGATTTGCTCGTATCCACCTCAGTGCTTAGTACAGTGCCTAGCACATAGTTAATTGCTTAACAAATGCCACAATTATTACTATTATCATCCTGCCCTGCTGCTCCTGGAGGACAGAACATTGCTTCCTGATGACAGCGGCCTCGCTGGCTCACCGGATTGCTCGCTTGCAGAATGAGTCAGGGGCTTTTTCGCAACCGGCTCCCCGCACCAAACAGAGAGAGGTCCCAGAAAATAATTCCGCGTCATCAGCGGCAGGGGTCTTTCCATTTCGGCTGGTGGGCTGAGTCGACGAGGCACAAATCCGTCGCAATATAAAGCGCTCCCCCTTGCCGCCCTTCATTCTTCCCGGAGCCAGTCTGCCTGCTGAGGTGTCAGGTTGTTCCCTTGCTGAACTCTCTCCCCTCCTCCTCAGGTCTCCCAGGGGCTGTGAGGTCCCGGGACCCACAACCTGTATCTAATAATGATAATAGCAATTAATAATAATCATTATGGTATTTGTTAATCACTTTTTATGTGCGGGGCACTGTTCTAAGCACTGGGGTGGATACAAGTAAATCGTGTTGGACACACACCCTGTCCCATGGGGGACTCTCTGTCTCCATCCCCATTTTCCAGAGGAGGTCACTGAGGCCTAGAGAAGTGAAGTGACTTGCCCAAGGTCACACAGCAGATGGGTGGCGGAGCCGGGATTTGAAGCTATGACCCTTTGATTCCGAGGCCCATGCTCTATCCACTATGCCATGCTGCTTCTCTGGTGGATTGAGTGAACGTTCTTTCAGAGGTAGGCAGCGCCCAAAACCGAGTTTGCCTTTTGTTCCTTTTTCAAAGAGGGGGAAATAATTGCGAGGACGGCGGAAAATGCATATTTTTCAGACAGCCTCCGAAGAGGAAAATCTGTTCTCTGTGTTCCCCCCACGCATGACTAGCTGCGAGATGATTCAGATGCTGCAGGTTCTCTGTGGGGATGGCTGTTCTCCCTCCCATGAGTACAGTGCTCTGCACACAGGAAGTGATCAATAAATACCATCGATGATGTTGATAATAATAATAATTATAGTTATTTACTATGCGCCAGGCACTGAACTAAGCGGTAGGGTGGGTACAAGCAAATTGGGCTGGACACAGTCCCTGTCCCACATGGGGCTCCCAGTCTCAATTCCCATTTAACAGATGAGGTAACTGAGGCCCAGAGAAGTGAAGTGACTTGCCCAAGGTCACACAGCAGACAAGTGGCAGAGCCGGGATTAGAACCCATGGCCTTCTGACTCCAAGGCCCATGCTTTATCCACCACACCATAAATACCATTGATGATGATGATGATGATGATGTCTGCAAGGGAACAAGAGATGGACCAACCTGAGACCTGTAAGCTCGTCTCTAGATTGTCAGCTCATTGTGGGTAGGGAATGTGTCAGTACTATTCTACTGTACTCTCCCAAGCCCTTAGAACAGTGCTCTGCACATAGTAAGCGCTCAATAAATACAACTGAATGAATGAAAGAAGGCCCCTCCTGACCTTCACAGGACCGACCACCCAAACGTTCGAGTTCAACCCTGGCTCCCTCCGTCACCAGCAGCCCAAAATGCTCCGCCAGGCCCGGTGGGTCACGTGATCCAGACGCCGGCTGCGGGCCCGCGGACAGAAGAGAACGTCGATGACGCTTAGACCGTGTGCCTTGGTGCTTTGGGGCTTGGGGCTTTTCAGAAGAGACCGTTCTTTCACTCAGGCTCGAAAGAGAAAGTGCCAGAGAGAAAGCAGATGGGCGAGGGAATCGAGCCCCTCCTTCGAGGGCTCGACGGTTTTCTGAGGAGAAAGTTGGCCCTAAAAAAAGCTGTGCAAAAAATTGGGGGAGGATGATGGACTCCCAGTACAGCTCGAAGACGCCGGGTTAGGCTAAAGAGAATAAATGATAACGGCGGTGTTTGTCAGGCACCTACTATATGCCAAGCATTGTGCTAAGAGCTGGTATCGATACAAGGTCATCATGAGAAGCAGTATGGCATTGCGGATAGAGCGTGGGCCTGGGAGTCAGAAGGTCATGTGTTCTAATGCCGGCTCCGCCGTTTGCCTACTGTGTGACCTTGGGCAAGTCACTGCTCTGGGCCTCAGTACACGCACAGACACCCATCCTCCACCTCAGCTGCAGGTCTGATCTCTGGAGCAGAGACAGGCTAAAGTGAATCCACCCTGCCCAGTCCCCGTGGCGATCACCCGGACCATCATGTCTCTGGCAGAGCATCCCAGGTACTCTGACGGGGGGGAGACGGGGGCTGCCCCACCCCAACCCCGCTCCCATGCAGCTGGGAAAGGATACCGCCGAGTGAACTCCTCTTGAGGCCGAAAACATCTCAACTATCCGAAAAGCAGGGCCTCGCCCTCCTGGAAAAGATGTTGGCTTGATTTGCAAAGAGGAATAAATCCTGTCCACGTTAAAGAATTCCCGGCGGTGCGCGGGAGGCTCGGTGAGTTGGCATTTGAAAAGCTCTCTGGGAGATCTGGATGAAAAGGGTGGCAGAAATGCAAAGCGAGTGGCATTAATCGCCACTGCCCTTCGCCGTCCTGATCCCAAGCCACGTTCTGGCTGGGGAGGGGCCCAGCTACGTCTGGGAATTATGACAAGGTGCTGAGCTTCCCTGCCTGGTACAACTCTACCCACTTGTCTTCGCTCTGACTCACGCTCCTTTCCAACTTGAAACACCACCGGTCTGAGACCTCCTCCGGAGAGCGGGTTGGAAAAGCTCGCTTCTTCATCATGCCGGGTGCGACTCTACTCTTCCTTCTGATTTACACTCCTCTCCAACATGAAACACCACCACTCTCTGGCCTCTCCCAACAGAGAGTGGGTTGGAAAAGCTTGCTTCCTTAGCGGTGGAGCTTAGTGGATAGCGCACGGAACTGGGAGTCAGGAGGACCTGGGTTCTAATCCTGGCTCTGCCACATGTCTGCTGTGCGATCTTGGCCATGTCACTTCACTGGGCTTCAAAGCAGCGTGGCTCAGTGGAAAGAGCACGGGCTTTGGAGTCAGAGATCATGGGCTCGAATCCCGGCTCTGCCACTTGTCAGCTGTGTGACTGTGGGCAAGTCACTTAACTTCTCTGTGTGCCTCAGTTACCTCATCTGTAAAATGGGGATTAAGACTGTGAGCCCCACGGGACAATTGGACTGTGATCAATCTGATGAACTTGTATCTACCCTAGTGCTTAGTGCAGTGTCTGGCACATAGTAAGCGTTTAATAAATACCATAAAATGAATTTATTATTAATTAAATTATTATTTAATTAGTCTCTGAGCGGGCCTCCCTCCAGCCGTTGAACGCTGCTCTTCCTGTCGAAGTCACTGTGGCAATGGATGAGAGAGTCCGGCTGCCCCTCTTAGTTCCCGTATGTCCCACATGGGACAACCTGATCCCCTTGTGTCTACCCCAGTGCTTAGAACAGTGCTCTGCACATAGTAAGCGCTTAACAAATACCAACATTATTAATAACCTCAACTGTAAAATGAGATAAAAGTGTAATCCTCATGTGGGACAGGGACAGACTCCAACTGGATTACCTTGTACCTACCCCAGTGCTTAGAACAGCACTTGATACATAGTAAGCGCTTAACAAGTATCATAATTATGATTATTCCTCACCCCCACTCAAGAGAAATTCATCAGATTAAGCCACCAACACGAAAAAATAAATGGAGCGACGGTTGAGGAAGGAGAGGGAAATAGATGGGAAGGGAGGTTCCCTCCTCCTTGATTTGGAGAATGCCTTTTCCTAAAGAACTCAGCCCTGGATGGAGGAAAATGCAGGCCGGGCTCGAGGAGGAATTCACACCAGATGTCTCTGGAATTACTGCCTCACCCAGCTCCGATAACTTCAGGGCCCAGAGAGGCACCAAGATGTTTGCAGAGTTATCGGACTGGATGTCATATTCTTAGAGTGACTCAAAACTATTCAGCAGCCACTACTGGCTTTCTGAATTCTAAGACCGAGCTACAACCGCAGAATTTCACAAACCTGCTTTCCGACTGAATTCCTTAAGGAAGGAATAAATAGAGAAACAGCACGGCCTACTGGATAGAGCCCGGGTCCGGGAGTCAGAAGGACCTGAAGTCTAATCCTGGCTCTGCCTCTTGTGACCTTGGGCAAATCACTTCACTTTTCTGTGCCTCAGTTGCGAAATGGGAGTTAATAATAATAATAATAATGTTGGTATTTGCTAAGCGCTTACTATGTGCAGAGCACTGTTCCAAGCACTGAGGTAGATACAGGGTAATCAGGTTGTCCCACGTGAGGCTCACAGTCTTAATCCCCATTTTACAGATGAGGGAACTGAGGCACAGAGAAGTTAAGTGACTTGCCCACAGTCACCCAGCTGACAAGTGGCAGAGCCGGGATTCGAACCCATGGCCTCTGACTCCCAAGCCTGGGCTCTTTCCACTGAGCCACACTGCTTCTCACAGTTAAGACTGTGAGCCCCATGTGGGACAGGGGCTACATCCAACCTGATTTGCTTGTTTCTTCCCCAGTGCTTAGAACAGTGAGTGGCATATAGTAAGAGCTTAATAAATGCCACAATTATTATTATTATTTGGCAAAAGAGAGAGAGCCTGCCAGCCAGTCCAAGTTCAAATTTGTCTATTTATTGTTCTATTGTACCCTCCCAAGTGCTTAGTACGATGCTCTGCACACAGCAAGTGCTCAATAAATACTACTTAATGAATGAACGCTGGATCCTCCTGCAGTTAGGTCGGAGCCAATTTGGAAATGAGAGCTGTGAACGGTGTCTCTGTGGCCAGAGAGAGCAATTCTATCTTCCAACATCCCTTAAAGCGGGTCCACACTAGAACAACAACTCAGCCACTGGTGAGAAGCAGCATGGCTTAGTGCCAAGAGCACGCGCTTGGGAGTCAGAGGACATGGATTCTAATCCCGGCTCCACCACTTGCCTCCTGTGTGACCTTAGGCAAGTCACTTAACTTCTCTGTGCCTCAGTTACCTCATCTATAAAATGGGGATGAAGTCTGTGAGCCCCACGTGGGACAACCTGATTACCTTGTATCTACCGCAGTGCTTAGAGCGGTGCTTGGCACATAGTAAGTGCATAACAAATACCATTATTATTATTATTATTATTATTATTATTGAGCCCTTTTTCTGTGAAAGCACTATGCTTAGCTCTAGGGAAAGTACAACCGAACTGAGTTGGTAATAATAATAATAATACTAATGGTATTTGTGAAACTCTTACTATGTACCAAGCCCTGTTCTAAGCACTGGGGTAGATACAAGGTAACTAGATTGTCCCACGTGGGGCTCACAGTCTTAATCCCCATTTTACAGATGAGGTAACTGAGGCATAGAGAAGTTAAGTGGCTTGCCCAAGGTCACACAGGAGAGAGGTGGCGGAGCCAGGATTAGAACCACATCCTCTGACTCCCGAGCCCGGGCTCTTTCCACTAAGCCTCTGCTGCTTCTCATGGTAGAAACGTCCCCTGTCCACAAGGAGCTTGCAAACTAGGAGGGAAGACAGATGTTTCTATAAATAAATTAAGGATGTGGACATGAGTGCTGAGGGGCTGTGGGAGGGTTGAATAAAGGGTGCAAATCCAAGGGCAGGATTTGCAGAATAACTCACTTCTAGTTCCACAGGACCCCTCTCAGGGTGGCACCTGGAGAGTTTCCAGTACTCTACCAGTCACGACTACAGGAGGGAGAGTCAAGCAGAGGCCTGACTTGAAGGCGGATTGAGTACCCATTCTCTCTCTCTCCCCCTTAGATTATGAACCCCATGTGGAACTGGGAATATGTCTGATCTGATTGAATTGTATACCCCAGAGCTAACACGGTGCTTGGTGCATAGTACTCGTTCACATCTCCTCCAAGAGGCCTTCCCCAATTAAGCCCTCTTTTCCCTGGCTCGCTCTCCGTTCTGCATCATCCAATCCCGGCTCTGCCACTTGTCTGCTGTGTGAACTTGGGCAACTATTTCACTTCTTTGTACCTCAGTTATCTCGTCTGTAAAATGGGGATTGAGATTGTGAGCCCCAAGTGGGACAGGGACTGTATCCAACTCGATCTGCTTGTATCCACCCTAGCGCTTAGTTAAGTGTCTGGCACAAAGTAAGAGCTTAACAAATACTATCATCCTCCTCATCATCTATGCATTTCAATCTGGGACTTTTGGACACTTGATAGAGAAGCAGCGTGGCTCAGTGGAAAGGGCCTGGGCTTTGGAGTCAGAGGTCATGGGTTCGACTCCCGGCTCTGCCACTTGTCAGCTGTGTGACTGTGGGCGAATCACTTAACTTCTCTGTGCCTCAGTTACCTCATCTGTAAAATGGGGATTAACTGTGAGCCTCACGTGGGACAACCTGATTACCCTGTATCTACCCCAGCACTTAGAACAGTGCTCTGCACATAGTAAGTGCTTAACAAATACCAACATTTATTATTATTATTATTATATTCTCCCCACCCCCAACCCCACAGCACTTATGTACGTCTTTAAATTATGATATTACAAATTACTATTTATTCATATTAATATCTAGCTCCCTCTCTGGACTGTAAGCTCATTATAGGCAGAGAACGTATCTGCTAATGCTGTTGGATTGAATTCGCCCAATCATTTGGTACAGTACTCGGGACAAAGTAAGAGCTGAAGAAATATGACTGATAATATGCCCTTAACAAACACCACAATTTCTCTTCCCTTCCTTCTCTTTTTCTTTCTTATTATCTGCTTCTCTCCTCATTATTATTTTCTTTTTATTATAATGTATTTATATTCATGTCTGTCTCCCCCTCTAGAATGTAAGCTCATTGTGGGCAGGGAATGTGTCTGTTTATTGTAACCACTCTCCCAAGCGCTTAGTACAGTGCTCTGCACACAGTAAGTGCTCAATAAACACGGTTGACTGACTGATCTGCAGGAAGGATATGAGAGGGGACCAAGCGTTATGAGGCCTGGAACCAATCCTCTTCCATCATCTTTAAGCAAAGAATCAACGGTCGACTTTCGCGAAGGGACAGTTGAGCCTGGGGTTGCGGGGTGAGGGTGGAGGCTGAGTCCCAATGATCCCCTGGGGACCCTCCCCACTCTGATACTCAGTGCCTTCGATGATGATGGTATTTGTTAAGTGCTTACCCTGTGTTGGGCGCTGTTTTGAGCGCTGGGGTAGATAGACATTAATCAGATTGGGCCCAGTCCTGGTCCCACAATGAGCTAAGTATGAGGGAGAATGGGCAATGAATAGGGAAGCAGCATGGCTTAGTGGTTAGAACCCAGGCCTGGGAGTCAGAAGGTCATGGGCTCTAATTTTTGCTCCACCATTTGTCTGCTGTGTGACCTTGGGTAAGTCATTTCATTTCTCTGGGCTTCAGTTACCTCATCTGGAAAATGGGGATTAAGACTATGAGCCCCAAGTGGGACAACCTGACTACCTTGCATCTTCCCCAGTGCTTAGAACAGTTCTTAGCACATAGTAAGCGCTTAACAAATACCGTAATTATTATTTTACAGATGAGGAAACTGAGGCCAAGAGAAGTTAAATGACTTAGCCAAGGTCACATAGCAGACATACGGCGGGGCTGGGAAGAGAACTCAGGTCTTGTGACTCCCAGGTCCGTGCTCTTTCCACTAGGCCATGTAACCCATCATCCTTCATTGAGGGCCAGACTGGAGGAAAGGGGATGCACTTGTAGCAGGGGATTCAATCCCGCTGGCTCTGTGGAAGGCCTTCTGGAGGGTTGGCATGAGAGATCGCTGGCCCGGGCTCCCAGAGGACGCTGTCGACCTCTAGGTTGGGTCCCCTGGATGGGGAAGAGTTAGCCATCGTGTCCCCCTGGAGGCAGGGGGCTGGACCCAGGGGTCTGCTGGACATCCCGTCAGCTGTGGGGCTGAATATAGGTCATTAAGGACCATTTTTATCAGAAGCCTCCCAGAATAGAAGCAACCACAGGTGTTAAACCCATCCAGTTTGCTGGACTCTGGGGGTAGCAGAGGCTTAATTCTATTTGGATTAACACCAGCATTAAATCATTCCAATCCTTAAAAAAGCTTTTCGTCAGCATCAATCTGGCCTACTTTACCAAGTCCAGGGAATAGCTTTACTAATCCATCCTGCATTCTGACTCGTTGTCCTTCTTGGTCGTTTTTCCTTTTTCACAGCGTTTTCAGGAAAAATCCTTACAAGGGAGCCAGTTCACATTTTTGGGTGGTGACTGCCCTGGGGAAGACGAATTTGAGAACGAAGGTAAATATCCCGATAATGGGAAGCGAACAGTTGGATTGGTCAGAAAAGGCAGGGTTTGGAGTCCACTCAATCAAACCTCCAATCGGTGGATTTTATTGAGCATTTACTGTGTGCAGAGTGCTGTAAAAAATGTCTGGAAGAATACAACAGAGTTTGGAAGCCGCGATCCCTGCCCACAAGGAACTGACAGTGGACAGGAAGAGACCAAAATTAAAGTAGATTATGGATGGGGGCAATTATAGAGTATAAACTTATTTAAGCTTATTTATACAAGGGCTGAGGAGCTGGGCTGAGTATCAGAGTATTTAAGGGGTCCACAGCCAAGCTCATAGAAAGCAGCTTGGCCTAGTGGAACGAGCATAGGCTTGGGAGTCAAAGGCCTTGGGTTCTAATCCTGGCTCTGCCACTTACCCGCTGTGTGACCATGGGCAAGTCACTCCTCTGTGCCTCAGTATCCTCATCTGCAAAATGGGGATACAATACCTGTTCTCCCTCCTACTTTACTCTGTGACCCCCATGAGGGACTTGATTATCTTATATGTACCCCAGTGCTTAATTAACCAATCAATCCATAGTATTTATGGAGCACACTCTGGGCATTAGAACCCATGACCTTCTTATTCCCAGGCTCGTGCTCTATTCGCTATAGCCAGGATAGGGATAGAGCCCAGGCCTGTGAGTCAGAAGGATCTGAGTTCTAATCCTGAAACTTATCTGCGGGGTGACCTTGGGCAACTCACTTACCTTCTTTTGTGCCTCAGTTTCCTCCTGTGTAAAATAGAGACTAAATCCTACTCTCTCCCATTATACTGTGAGCCTCATGTGGGACAGGGACTGTGTCCAGCCTGATTATCTCAGATCTAATTATAATAATAATAATTGTGGTATTTGTTAAGTGCTTAATATGTACTAAGCGATTGGGTGTATACAAGCAAATCAGGTTGGACACAATCCCTGTCCAAAGTGGGGCTCACAGTCTCCATCACCTCAGTGCTTAGTACAGTGCTTTGCAGAGGGGGAGCGCTGAACACATACTATTACACTAGGATCTTAATAAGCAAAGCAAAGACTCTGGGACAAGCAGACTCAGCATATTTCTCGTTCTGTAATTAAACCACCCTTCTGATCTCCCTGTCTTTAAGTCACATTTCCAACGGCCTTTCTCCCCCACTTAAAAACAAGAATGTTGGGCAGAGGTTATTAGCAGCTTCCCAAGTCTGACGAAGAAATTTTTCAATCGCTGAACGGCTAACAATCTGGCCCCAGGTTTAATGGGGTCGTTTGCTTTTTTCCCCCTACAGTTCCAAAAGTTTCTCCAGATTTCACCTGTTTCCTTGCCTCAAGCCATTACCTCTGTAGTGCTAATTCATGAGTAAGGAAAATATTCAGGGCTGCCTCTGTTATTTGTGCTTCATGTAACTGAAAAGAATTAGCCTTTTCTCTAGGCTGACTCCGCGACACACTGTTTTCTCCCCCGGTTTTTATTTCCCAATCTCCTATTATGTTGTCTGCTCTCTGACTGGCTCTTCAATTGATTCCTTTTGTAATTTTCCAGGGGAGGCCTACCTGCTGAGGGGAACAGAACAAACTCTTTTCTCCACCACAAACAACACCGAGGGGACGGGGAGATGTTCACAAGACAAAGCGGCCGGGAAATTTCCTCCCGGCCCTGACCACCGCTCCGCATTGCCATTATCGATGCATAGAGCGTAACACTGGCCCTCCATTTCACACACAGATTCTTCCTTCCCGACCAAAGTCTCTCATCTTTGGCATGCATGAACGGAATTTATTGGGGCGTTCTGATCCCGTGTTCTGCTCTCACTCGATCGATGGCAAGGACTGAGCGCTTCCTGTGTGCGAAGCGCTGGATTAAGCGCCTGAGAAAGAACAAAAGAATAGACAAGCTCCCTGCTCTCAAGGAGCTTACTGAATACCGCTACTAATAATAATAATTCTGGTATTTGTCTCCCCCTCTAAACTGTGAGCTCGTTGTGGGCAGGGAATGTGTCTGCTTGTTGTTGGATTGTACTCTCCCAAGAGCTTAGTACAGTGCTTTGTGCACAGTAAGTGATCAATAAATACGATTGAATGAATGAATATTTAAGCGCTTACTATGTGCCTGCCACTGTACTAAGCGCGGGAATGACTACAAGCAAATTGGGTTGGGCACAGTCCCTGTCCCACGTGGGGCTCACAGTCCAATCCCCATTTTCCACAAGAGGTAACGGAGGCACAGAAAAGTGAAGTGAGTTGCCCAAACTCCAGCAGACAAATGGCGGAGCTTGTTGGCAGAACAACCTGTACTGTACTGTTTGCAGAGCACTGTACTGAGCATTTGGGAGAGTACAATGTGACAGAGGTAGTAGACTAATATTCCCTGCCCACAATGAGCTTACAGTCTAGAGGGGGAGACAGACCTTAATATAAATATATCATGTATATTCATTCATTCATTCATATTTATTGAGCACCTACTGTGTGCAGAGCACTGTACTAAGCGCTTGTGAAGTACAGTTCGGCAACAGATAGACACAATCCCTACCCAACACCGGGCTCAAAGTCTAGAAGGAGGGAGACAGACAACAAAACAAAACAAGTAGACAGGCATCAATAGAATCAAAAAAGAGCAATAGATATATACGCATCATTAATAAAATAGAGTAATAAATATGTACAAATATACACCAGTGCTGTGGGGCAGGGAAGGGGGTAGAGCAGAGGGAGGGAGTCGGGGCGATGGGGAGGGGAGGAGGAGCAGAGAAAAAGGGGGGGCTTAGTGTGGGAAGGCCTCCTGGAGGAGGTGAGCTCTCAGTAGGGCTTTGAAGGGGGGAAGAGAGTTAGTTTGGTGGATCTGAGGAGGGAGGGCATTCCAGACCAGAGGTAGGATGGGGGCCGGGGTCGACGGTGGGACAGGAGAGAACGAGGCAGTGACAAGGTTAGCAGCAGCAGAAGAGTGGAGTGTGCAGGCTGGGATGGAGAAGGAGAGAAGGGAGGTGAGGGAGGAGGGGACAAGGTGATGGAGAGCTTTGAAGCTTCGAGTGAGTTTTTTCTTCATGCAAAGGTTGATAGGCAACTACTGGAGATTTTTGAGGTGACGTGCACAGAGCGTTTCTGAAGAAAGATAATCCGGGCAGCGGAGTGAAGTATAGACTGAAGCGGGCAGAGACGGGAGGATGGGAGATCAGAGAGGATGCTGAAGAAATAATCCATTTTGATATTATGAGAGATTGTACCAACGAGGTTTAGACGGAGAAGAAAGGGTGGATCTTTCCCTCTCTGCCCTCAAGGATCTTACTGATTGTGTGCAGAACACTGCAGTGAGCACATGGGTGAGTATAACAGAGATGATAGACACGATCCCTGCCTTCAAGGAGCTTACACTCCAGCAGAGGGGACACTAAAATGAATTTCAGATAGGAGAGGCCGCAGAGTACAAGAGTACATGCATAACCACCCCGGGATTGGGGGTGGGTTAGGTACCAAAGTGTTTATGGGGTATAGATTTAAGTGTACAGATTTAAGTGTAGTATTCGTTAAGTGTTTACTAAGTGCCAAGCACTGTTCTAAGTGCTGGGGGAGATCCAAGTTTTTCAGGTTGTCTCAAGTGGGGCTCACAGTCTTAATCCCCATTTTACAGATGAGGTAACCGAGGCACAGAGAAGTTAAGTGTCTTGCCCAGAGTCACATAGCTGGCAATTGGCAGAGCCGGAATTAGAACCCCTATCTCTAACTTCCAAGCCCATGCTCTTTCCACTAAGCCATGACAACAGTCAGTCAGTCAGTCATAGTTATTGAGCGCTTACTGTGTACAGGACATGGCCTAGTGGACAGAGCACGGGTCTGGGAGTCAGAAGGACCTGGGTTCTAATCCCAGCTCCGTCACTTGCCTGCCACCAAATGGTGGCGTGGACAAGCCACCCGCCGTGAGTCCCTCTGCAGGACCATGAGGGATCCCACCCCGAGGGGACCCCGGTTCCCCATTGGGGCTAATCCAGGCGGAGGCCCTCAGATCCCGGTGTTCGCTCCGCTGGTATGAGCGTTTTGGCTGGAGGCCCGTTCATTCCTTCAGTTGTATTTATTGAGCGCTTACTGTGGGCACAGCACAGTGCTAAACGCTTGCGAGAGTACAATACAACGATAAGCAGACACATTCCCTGCCCACAGTGAGGGCGGTCCCAGCTTCCCCTAGATTCCCGGGAGTCTGCAGCCCTGCTGGGGAAACAGCAAAATCAGGGAACAAGTCAAGCCTTGGGAGCCAGATAAGCTTGAAATGGAAGCCGGAACCAAGCAGTGTGGCCTAGTGGCTTAGGGGATAGAGACGGGACTGGGGGTCAGAAGGACCTGGGTTCTAATCCCAGCACTGCCAAGTAACTGCTGTGTGACTTTGGACAAGTCACTTAACTTCTTTGGGCCTCAGTTACCTTATCTGTAAAGTGGGGATTAAGAGGGTGAACCCCATTTGGGACACGGACTGTGTCCAACCTGATTAACCTGCATCTACCCCAGGGCTTAGAAGGGTTCATAGTAAGCGGTTAACAAGTACCATAATTATCATTTAAAGGGTCTGGGGCCTGGCCTGCTGGGTGACCTCAGACAAGTTGCCGAGCCTCTCTGGGATCCAGGTTTTTCTTCTGCAAAATGGGGAGAAGATTCCTGCCCTCCCTCCCTCTTCCATTGGGAACCCGACGTGGGACAGGCCTGGGACCAAATTGATTATCCTGTTTCTTCCCCAGAGTTCAGCATTCAGCATTCAGAGTTCAGAGAAGTTCAGCAAACTTCTCACTCTAGGCTTCAAGGCTGTCCATCACCTTGCTCCCTCCTACCTCTCCTCCCTTCTCTCTTTCCACCGCCCACCCCGCACGCTCAGCTCCTCTGCCGCCCACCTCCTCACCGTGCCCCGTTCTCGCCTATCCCGCCGTCGACACCCGGGCCACATCCTCCCACTGTCCTGGAACGTCCTCCCTCCTCGCCTCCGCCAAACTAATTCTCTTCTCCTCTTCAAAACCCTACTTACGGCTCACCTCCTCCGAGAGGCCTTCCCAGACTGAGCTCCCCTTCTCCCTCTGCTCCCTCTACCGCCCCACTTCACCTCTCCGCAGCTAAACCCTCTTTCCCCCCATTTCCCTCTGCTCCTCCCCCCTCCCTTCCCATCCCCCCAGCACTGTAATCGTCTGCTCAACTGTATATATTTTCATTACCCTATTTATTTTGTTAATGAAATGTACATCATCTTGATTCTATTTATTTGCTATTGTTTTAATGAGATGTTCATCCCCTCGATTCTATTTATTGCTATTGTTCTTGTCTGTCCGTCTCCCCCGATTAGACCGTAAGCCCGTCAAAGGGCAGGGACCGTCTCTATCTGTTACCGATTTGTACATTCCAAGCGCTTACTATGGTGCTCTGCACATAGTAAGCGCTCAATAAATACTATTGAATGAATGAATGCTTGTAAGAATTTATTAAATAACATTAAGCACTAATGCAGCAAGGCGTAGTGGATAGAGCATGGGTCTGGGAGTCAGAAGGTCTTTATAACAATACTAAGAATGGTATTTGTTAAGCGCTTACTATGTGCTAGGCACTGTACTAAGCACTGGGGCAGATACAAGCAAATTGGGTTGACACAGTCCCTGTCCCACATGGAGCTCACAGTTTTGATCACTCACAGTCTCAATCCCCATTTGACAGTTGAGGTAACTGAGGCATTGAGAAGCAGCGTGGCGCAGTGGAAAGAGCCCGGGCTTTGGAGTCAGGGCTCATGAGTTCGGATCCCAGCTCTGCCACTTGTCAGCTGTGTGACTGTGGGCAAGTCACTTAACTTCTCTGTGCCTCAGTGACCTCATCTGTAAAATGGGGATGAAGACTGTGAGCCCCACGTGGGACAACCTGATTCCCCTGTGTTTACCCCAGCACTTAGAACAGTGGTCTGCACATAGTAAGCGCTTAACAAATACCAACATTACTATTATTTAGAGAAATGAAGTGTCTTACCCAAGGTCACATAGCAGACAAGTGGCGGTGCTGGGATTAGAACCCATGACCTTCTGACTCCCAGGCTCTATCCATGTGTTCCTGTCCCGGCTCCGCCACTTGTCTGCTGTGTGAGCTTGGGCAAATCACTTCTCTGTGCCTCAGTTACCTCCTCTGTAAAACGGGGGTTGAGACTGAGAGTCCCACGTGGGACAGAGACTGTGTCCAACCCGATTTGCTTGTATCCACTCCAGTGCTTAGAACATTACCTGGCACATAGCACACAACAAAATACCATAATTATTACTAATTATTAACAGGGAGCTAGGACATTCAGAAGAACTTCATCAGGGTGTTGTCAGGAGGAAGGAGTCAGGGAGCCAAGAAAGTGGTGGGAATTGTTTCCCCAGTGTTATTCTGCAATGGGGTCAACTTGACCTGGTGCCTGGCTTCACGCCAGAGGCTCTGGGAGGCTTGGGGACCACTATTTCCCACCTGCAGTACTCAGGAATTTGGGCGCGCGAGATTGCCGCCCACTGAGGTCGTTTCCCAGTCGCTGGGGCAACTGGCTTGTGGGCGGGCAGAGTCCCAGGGACTTGTTTTCCACATCTGCTCTAAGCGGAGAGTCCGGGCCTGAAGAAATCACCCGGAGCGGTGCTGAACGCTGACTGGAAAGTCCTCAAAGCTGGGCGCTGCCGGCTGCGGCTTTGCCGCTAAGGCCACTGAGGCCGGGGAAGCGACGGCTCACAGTCCAGCCGGGCTGGGCCGGGCAGCTCCCTGTCGAGACCGGCGGTTCCGTGGCCCGCAGGGGAACCTCCCCCGGGGCCGGGGCCTGCGGTGCTGGACTCTTGGCCTTGTGAGCTGGGAATGCGCCGTCTCAGCAGGCCCTCGCTGGCCGGGTGAATGTTTGATCAGTTCCAATTTCACGGGTAATTTCAAAAAGCCACCGAAACTGACCCTTCTGGCTTCCCGGGCCGCACTGGCGAATCGGCCAACGAGGGATGCCAGACTGGTGGAGGGAGGACTGCCTCGAGTTGGGACAATGACTCTCCCCACCTTCAAAGCCTTATTGAAGGCACAGTTCCTCCAAGAGGCCTTCCCTGACTAAGCCCTTCTTTCCTCTTCTCCCTCTCCCTTCTGTGTCGCCCTGATTTGCTCCCCTTATCCCCCTTCCCAGCCTCACAGCACTTATGTCCATATCTGTCATTTATTAATTTCTATTCATGTCTGTCTCCCCCTCTAGACTGTAAGCTCACTGTGGGCAGGGAATGAGTCTGTTTATTGTTGCATTGTACTCTTCCGAGCCCTTAGCAGTAAGTGCTCAATGAATATGATTGAATGAATGAACTGCATGACCTGGCTGCCTTTCAAATACTGGCAAAGGGCTAAGAGGGATTTGTGCTTTATTCTCCTTTCCTCCTGGGCCCAAAGACCAACCCAGGTTCTGGATGATGCAGGAGGCTGAGAACAGCAGTCAGCCAATCTAACCACACAGGGAATATCTCCTTTTATTGTCATGTTGTGCTCTCTCAAATGTTTATTACAGTGCTTTGCACACAGTAAGCGCTCAATAAACATGACTGAATAAATGAATCAATCAATCGTATTTATAGAGCGATTACTGTGTATTTATTGCTTGGGAGAGTACGATATTAACAGATTTGGTAGATACATTCCTTCCCAACAACAAGCATACTTCTAGAGCTTACAACCAGCTCCTGCTACCAACTGCCAGAGCCCCCAGGATACACACTGTCCTCCAGGAAACCAAAGCCCGGGTCACGAGAAGAGAGGGGTTCTCTTCCCCCGGAATCCTTTTCAGGATCTGGTCCTTCAGGATCCTTCTTGGTTACAATCCAACCAAGACTGTGAGCCTGCTGTGGGCAGGGATTGTCTCTAACTGTTGCTGAACTGTACTTCCCAAGCGATCAGTACAGTGCTCTGCACACAGTAAGCGCTCAATAAACCCGATTGAATGAATGAATCCAGGGGAGGAGGAGAACAAGAAGCGGTGATAGTAGCAAGAGTAGGAAATCGGGCTGGACACAGACCCTGTCCCACTTGTGGCTCCCAGTCTTAATCCCCCATTTTACAGATGAGGTAACTGAGGCACAGAGGAAGTGAAGTGACTTGCTCCAGGTCACAGAGCAGACTAGTGTTGGAGCAGGAATTGGAACCCAATTCTTTCTGACTCCCGGGCCCGGGGTCTATCCACTAAGCCACTCTGCTTCCCTGTACCCGTTGTTGGGTAGGGATTATCTCTATTTGTTGCCCAATTGTACTTTCCAAGTGTTTAGTACGGTGTTCTGCATACAGTAAGCGCTCAATAAATACGACTGAATGAATTAATGAGTGAATGTACTAACTACTGGGAGAAAATTCACAGTTAAGAATTGGATGTGGTCCCTGAGTTGAGTGGGGAGGAGGGATTAGAGGGATTAGAGATAGACAGGGATGAAACATGAAGACACAACATAGAGATATAGACAAAATAGCCTCAAAGTCACGGCGGGGAATGGAGGCATAACCTCAAAGTGAAATTATGTTGTTTGGACACCGTTCGCCGAGCAAGGCAAGGGAGCTGAGACGAGAAGACCAGCCATCCAAAACAGGGCCAGACTGGTGGCAGTGGTTTTCCAGATCCCTCCCTGGAAATTCCAGCCTGCAGAGAACCCCGAAAGGAAAACTCATCCATTCTTCCCTGGAAACTGGCTTAATCCCTGTAGCCTCGGGGACCTTGGACTAAGTCCACCTAACTAGCCAGGGAAATTCTCACAGTGCCATGTGACAGGGCGGAGGTTTGGAAGAAGAGACTGCTGGGGGCTGGAGTCCTGTGTGATGCCTCTAGGGAGTGAAATAATAATAACAATAATAATAATTTTGGTGCCTGTTTAGTGCTTACTATGTGCCAGACACTGTACTAAGTGCTGGGGTGAAGACAAGCGAATTATGTTGGACACAGTCCATCCCACATGGGGCTCACAGTCTTGATCCCCATTTTACAGATGAGGAAACTGAGGCACAGAGATGTGAAGGGACGTGCCCAAGGTCGCAGAGCAGACAAGTGACGGAGCTGGGATTAGAACCTACAGCCTTCTGATTCCCAGGCCCGGGCTCTATCCACCATTTAGGGAATAGGGAGAAGAGGAAAGGAGGGCTTAGTCAGTGAAGGCCTCTTGGAGGAGATGTGCCTTCAATATGACTTTGAAGTGGGGGAGAGTCATCTGTCGGATTTGAGGAGAGAAGGTATTCCAGGCCAGAGGTAGGACTAGGGCGAGGGGTCGGAGGCGAGATAGATAAGTTTGAGGCACAGTTAGGAGGTTACCATCAGAATTAGAGTCCTACTTGGGGCCAAGTCTTAATCCCTACTTTACAGCTGAGGGAATTGAGGCCCAGAGAAGTGAAATGACTTGCCCAAGATCATACAACAGACTACTGGTGGAGCCAGTGTTAGAACCCACCCAGGTCCTTCTGACTCCTAGGCTCGTGCTCCATCCATCCTTTAGGCCTTGCTGCTTCTCACACTGGTTCCTATCATAATGGTTCCCTTCAACAATATACACATATAGAACTATGTACATCTGTATATACACACACGAGTGACAAGGTGCTGGTACGTAATCATGAAGAACGGGAGGACAGAGAGCTGTTGGTTTTCTCGGGCACCACCTTCCTAGCATTGTCTCTCCCTTGTCCAGGGGAAGCGGGTTCCGGTGGTGCCCACCCACAGGATTGAAAGGACCCACAAGGCCACCCTGGCCAAATCCGGCAATCCGCTTGGGCAGAAAGAGCCGTTTCCTTTGGGTGGTCCCAGAGCAGACCCAGGCTTCCTTGGAGTTGTTCCAACAACAAACATTTGTTTCCACTAATCAAGCATCTGCTTATCTTGCTGCAACTGAAACTGAGCATGGGTCTGGGACTCAGGACAACTAGGTTCTAATTATTTTAATTTATTAATGATGTGTATATATCTATAATTCTATTTATTTATATTGACGCTATTGATGCCTGTCTACTTGTTTTGTTTGGTTGTCTTTCTTCCCCTTCTAGACTGTGAGCCCGTTGTTGGGTAGGAACTGTTTTTATTTGTTGCCGAACTGTACTTTCCAAACGCTTAGTACAGTGCTCTGCATACAGTAAGTGCTCAATAAACACGATCGAATGAATAAATAAATCCCGGATCAGTCATTTGCCTGCTCTGTGACCATGGGCAAGTCACTTAACTTCTCCGGACCTCGATCCTATCTGTCAAATTGGAGATACAATACCCATTTTCACTCTCCCTCAGACTGTGGGCTCCGTGTGGGTGATCTGATCATTTTGTATTTACCCCAATGCTCAGCACGTAGTAAGTGCTTAACCCTCTAGACTGTGAGCTTGTTGTGGGCAGGGACTGTCCCTATTGCTGTATTGTACTTTCCAAGCGCTTAGTACAGTGCTCTCAATAAATACGATTGAACAAATGAAGGCTTAGCAAATACCACAGTATCATTGCTATTATTATTGTTCCACAGCATTATCACTAACATTATTATTATTTTAGAACTTGCCAAGCACTTAGCACATGCTGAGGATTGTTATAAGCACTGGGGTAAATTCTAGATGATTATTTTTATCATTAGTGTTAACAATAATTGTATTTGTCATCAATCAATTTATTGAGCACTTACTAGGTGCAGAGCATTGTATTCATTCATTCGATCATATTTATTGAGTGCTTACTGTGTGCAGAGCACTGTACTAAGCTCTTGGGTGAGTAGAGTAGAAAAGAATTAGCAGACACGGTCCCTGGCCTTAATGAGTTTACAGTCTAGAAAGGGGAGACAGACATTAATAAAAAACAAGTAACTTAAAATACATTATTTAAAGATAAATACATAAGTGCTGTTTGTCAAGTGCTTACTATGTATCAAGCACTGTACTAAGTGCTGAGGTAGGTACAATATAATCAGGTTCCACATGGGGCTCACAGTCTAAGTAGGAGGGAGAACTGGTATTGAATCCCCATTTTGCAAATGGAATTGAGGCCCAGAGATGTGTAGTGGCATGCCCAAGGTCACATAGCAGACAAGTCATGGAGCCAGAATGAGAACCCAGATCCTCTGCCTCCCAGGCCCGGGCTCTTTCCACTAGGCTGCCCTGCTCTGTGTTGAACAGAGAAGCAGCGTGGCTCAGTGGAAAGAGCACGGGCTTGGGAGTCAGAGGTCATGGGTTCAAATCCCAGTTCAGTCACTTGTCAGCTGTGTGACTTTGGGCAAGTCATTTAACTTCTCTGTACCTCAGTTCCCTCATCTGTAAAATGGGGATGAAGACTGTGAGCCCCACCTGATCACCTTGTATCCTCTCCAGTGCTTAGAACAGTGCTTTGAACAGAGTAAATGCTTAACCAATGTCATCATCATCATCATTAAACCAGGGGTCTTTCTTCCAGGACCCAATAGTGTCATCCAGCAATCTCACCATTCTTCACTTTCACCCTGTGTCGGGCACGGTCTTATCCCCTGGGGCTCCGGGGCCAGGTACAGATGAGCACCCGTCTCTGTAAGACGTCCACGGCCTGGGATTTTCCATTCCCGTCCCGGGATCTAGATGACGTTCCCAGCCCCTCCCCAAATCTGGGCTGGACGCCAAGCCGACTGACCCCCTGGGATGACCCTCCCTGAATGAAACCGGACACCTTCTTTCTACGTGTCCCTGGAAATCTTCCAAGGGCTTGGGGCACCAACAAATGGTGGGAGTGGCGATAACAGGCAAGGTGGGGAGGGAGGCCCAGAAAGAACAGCGGGAGAGGTGACCAGATCCAGCTACCACAGGGGAGCATCCCAAAGGGTGGCCTGGGTCTCACCCAGGTCCCCTGCTCCCACTCCCCCAAGTTCTCCCTAGCCACTTCCCTCCCCAGCCCTCTCGCTGCAGCGGCGGGATATCGTCACTGCCATACCATAGAAAGCATAATGGGCCAGCAGAGTCCCTGGCATCAGACAGAATTTCTCACCTCCAGGTGCCTTGGCCTGGCCTACATTTATTGTCTCCAGTTCAGCCACCGCTTTTTCTTCCCCAGGAGTTGTGAGATTCTCTAGTTTCAGAGATGCTCCTGATTTGAGTTTTTCATTCAAAAAGGCACCTCTCAGCTGCACGCGCAAGAGACAACCACAAGCCAATTCTCCCATGTCTGTAACAGCAGGAGGCAGGTCGGAGGTGAGGCTGGACTCCAGCACAAAGGAAAACGGGACTAGGCCAGCCCCAACTGAACTCCCCCACCTCTCCCGGATCTTCCATCTCAGCCAATTGGTCAATCATTTATTTTTAGTCAATCGATTGATCAACGGGATTTATCGAGCGCTTATGGGTGGGGGATGCACCTGTTAATTCTGCTGTATTGAACACACCCGAGCACTTAGTACAGTGTTTACTGTGTGCAGAACATTGTATTAAGCACATGGGAAAATACGATCCAACCAAGTTTGGAAGAGGCAGTCCCTGCCCACAAGGAGAATACGGTCTAGAGGGTGAAGACAGGATTGATTATAGCAGTTTGGATGGAGAGGAAAGGGTAGATTTCAGCAATGTCGTCACTGTGGAACAGACAGAATTCGGTGGCAGTTTGAATATATGGAATGAATGAGAGAGATGGGTTGAGGATAAAGCAAGGTTGAGGGCTTGTGAGGCAGGGACGATGGTAGTATTATCTACAGTGGTGGGAAAGTCAGGGGGAGGACAGGGTTTGGGTGGGAAGATAAGGAGTTCTCCTGTGGGCCTCTCTACCATCAGGGCCTTATTAAAATACCATCTTCTCCAAGAGGGCTTCCCCGATTAAGCCCTCAATTCCTCTCTTCCCTTTCCTTCTACACTGCCCTCGCACTTGGATTTTACTCTTTATTCACCTCTTCTTCAGCCCACCCACACTTCTGTCCATATCCCTAATATGCCACTGAGAAGTAATGGCATATTACTATTATTAAGCAATAATCCTTACTGAGAAGCAACATGGCATAGTGGATAGAGCACAGGCCTGGGAATCAGAAGGTCATGGGTTCTAAAGCCGGTTCCACCACTTGTCTATGATGTGACCATGATGGACAAGTCACCTGACTTCTCTGTGCCTCAGTTACTTCATCTGTAAAATAGGGATGGAGACTGTGAGCCCATGAGGGACGTGGACTGTGTCCAACCTGGTAACCTTTTATCTAGCCCTGTGCTTAGTACAATGCCTGGCACATAGTAAGTGCTTAAAAAATACCACTATCATTATTATAATCAATAATTTCTTTTAATGTCTGTCTCCTTCTCTAAACTTGTTGTGGACAGGGAACGTGTCTATCAACTCAGTTGTCTTGCACTGTACCAAGCACTTAGTACACTGCTCTACGCATAGTTAGCGCTCAATAAATACCACTGTTGGATTGAAAATGTTTAGTCTCTTCCCTCCAGGTTAGGGAAAGAAGGAAGTCAAGCTAAATGAGGCCAGGAAGGTGGTGCAACAGCAAGCCCTGCTCCTCTCCTCCCTTCCTCCGTTTAAATCATCCAGGCTTGGGGGTGGCAGGGTGCGACCGGTGAAGGAGAGGAGGGAAGCGGAGAATCCCCCAGGCCCCACACTCTGCCATCTTGCCCGCTGCTTTGCTTCCGCAACTTAGATGAGCATCCTTGGCCAGCAAGAACAAAATCCCGGAGGGTCCCCGGAGGAAGAGAGCGCAGGCTCGCCCTAAAATTACACTTTCTCGGCAGAGAGTGGGACGACTGCAGGCTTGATTTAGAGACAAGCAAAAAAACCCAGAAGGAGACAGTCAGGAAGATGACAAAGATAAGAGACTCCACGCCTAAGCTGGGAATCCCGTGGCAAACAGCTAAACTCCTGGGGCTAACGGCTGGGATCCTGTGGCTAATGGCTGGAATCCCATCGGTAATAGCTGGTACCTCATGGCTAACCGCTGGACTCTCGAGGCTAACAACTAGAATCCTGTGACTGCCGACTCCTGCGGCTATCAGCTAGAATCATGTGGCTAACAGCTCTCCTCCAAGTGGCCTTTCCCGACTAAGCCCTCCTTTCCTCTTCTCCCACTGCCTTCTGTATTCCAGCCCCACAGCACTTATGTCCAGATCTGTCATTTATTTTAATTATTTATATGAATGTCGGTCTCCCCCTGTAGACTGTAAGCTCACTGTGGGCAAGGAATGTGTCTGCTTATTTGTTGTATTGTACTTTCCCATGCGCTTAGTATAGTGTTCTGTGAACAGTAAGCGTTCGATAAATACAATTAAATAAATGAACCTCATGGCTAATGGCTGGAAGCCCATGGCTAACGGTTTGAATCCCCGGGCTAATGGGTGGAATGTCCTGACCCACCACACCCCTGATGCCGTCTCTGCCTTGATTTCCTCCCGTTTCCTTACTCAGTGGGTTTCACTCTGCCCCATTCCCCACCCCACCCTCCCACCAGTGGGAGGCCGTGCCTCTGCCCTCCAAGGAACCCTACCGTCTCCCTCAGCCAGTCCCCTCTCCAAACCCTGCTTTTCCACCGAGCCCACCTGAGGTCCTCAAGTCACAAAACAACAATCTCCAGGAGTCAAAGATGCTTGACCTCCAGGGGAATTGCTGCCCTGAAGCCAGGATGGCCGAGGGGAAGGGACGCAGGGCTAGGGGCACAAGGCGAGAGGCAGAGGGGCACAAGGACGGCAGCACCCGTCTCCCCGGCCACGTTTACCTGGCCCTCCTGGCATGGCTGGTGGCCCAGATGGGCGACCTCACTGCAGCCAGGGCCAAAGCTTCTGCCCAGGTGAGCGGATGGAGGTGGCGGCTCTGGCTGAACAGTCCACCCTGGCCCGGGCTGCTGGCCCGAGTCCAGAGCCTGCGGCCCTGGACGCGTTGGCCTGAGGCTTGCAGGGTGGCCACAGCTCCCATTGCCTCCCACCCAACCCATCCCTACCCCCTTACTGGGAAGGAGATGCTTGCACTCAGTGGGAAACGGGATAGAGCCTGGAACGTCAGGACTGAGAAGCAGTGTGGACTAGCGGATGGAGCACGGGCTTGGGAGTCAGAAAGACCTGGGTTCTAACCCTTGCTCCACCACATGTCTGATGTGTGACCTTGGGCAATTAAGATTGGGGATTAAGTGGGGATTAAGACTGTGAGCCCCATGTTGGACAGGGACTGTGTCCAATCTGGTTAACCTGTATCTGCTCCAGTACTTAAAATAGTGCTTTGCACATAGTAAACATTTAACAAGTACCATTATTATTATGATTATTATTATTACTAAGAGAAGCTCTGCCCCTGACCCCGGAGTAGGTGGAAGTCCTGGGTCTGACACGGACCAGGACCAGGCACCCAATGACTCTGCTCCTTTCGGCTCATGGCTGCCAGAGAGTCAGAGCCACAAGCCCCCGGAGCCTGGAAAAGGAGAGCTGACAGGCCAGGGACCCCTCTACCTAGACCTGGGAGCAAAGGCTGGAATACTGGAAGCGTAGAGGGCCAGGAGGGATAACGCCTGGTCAGTTAATCACATTTACTCAGCGCTTGCTGTGTGCAGAGCACTGTACTAAGCGTTTGGGAGAGTATGATACTGGTGGGATCACTGCTTTCCCTGTGATATCCCAGTAATTCAGTCGATCGTCAGAGGTATTTATTGAGCACTTACTGTATGCAGAGCCCTGTATGGAGCACTTGGACAATGGACATAGTAGACATGATTGCTGCCTTCAAGGATCTCACAGTCCACTGTGTGCAGAGCACTGTACTGAGCACTTGGGAGAATAGTATAGTGTTAGTAGATATGATCCCTGCCCTCAGTGAGCTTTCAGTTAGGGAGAACGCATCCCAGTGGGTGTGGGGGTGGGGGGAGGGAGGAAGCAGGGGCGGGGAAGGGCAGACCTCTAGATTGTAGGTTCATTACGGGCGGGGAACATGCCTGCTGATTCTATTGTACTGAACTCTTCAGAGCACTTAGAACAGTGCTCTGTCCTCAATAAATGCCACTGATGGGAAGTGGGAGGTGATCACAGCCCCTCCAAGAGACAGAGGCAGCTGTTTGGGAGCTCTCAGCAGAGAGGGTCCATCACTCCGGCCTGCACGATCCCGCTAGCTTCAACTAGCCGGGCAGCCTGCATCAAAATATTATAAAATCTGGAGTGGGAAAAAAATCCCATGAAGAAATCAGCCTTCTGGCATAAAAATGAGGAATCTGGAATTCTGCCCGTGGGCTGCCCAGGCGGTGAATACCACTTTTGTTTGGAAATAAAGCCCGCCTTCGAGGACCCATCCCATCGCACTGGACCGTAGCAGCAGGATGGTTCGGAGAGACCCTTCCTGCCCCCGGAGAAGCCCGCATCCAGTCCGGGACGTCTCCCCCTTTGACAAAACCCCTGGGCCGCCAGCCATCGGGACCATCTGGCAAAACTGCAGAAATCCCACTCCCCAATTCAGGCCACGGCCCCCACCGCCGACCGCCACGGCCCCGTGGGACGACTTTGGGACGAGAAAAATTCAGCGTGGGGAAGGGGAAATCTCTCCTTCTGGGGGTGGGTGGGGGGCTCCTAGGCCAGGAGGCTTTTTCAAGCCAAGAGACTAGCCAGCAGGCAGGACTAGCCGTTAAAGCATCCTGGGAGGCAGGATTCGTTCATTCAATCCTATTTGTGAGCTCTTACTGTGTACTAGGCACTGTACTAAGCACTTGGGAGAGTAAAATATAACAATAAACAGACACATTCCCAGCCCACAATGAGCTCACAGTCTAGAGGATACAGGGGGAACTCAACAAACAGGGGAGAATGATTCAGGGGAAGATCTGTATGACAAGAAATCCACCCCTGAACTTCACTTAGAGATGGCCAGAGTTTCCATTTATGTTGTACATCTGCCTCAGGGAGAATATCAGTCAGTCAAAAGTATTTATTGAGCGCTTACTGTGTGCTGAACACCGTACTAAGTGCTTGGGAGAGTTTATGCCTGACCAAAGCCAAAAATGCAACTCTAGGAACCCATGAAGATTTGTAAAGAGCCCCGCTGAGGGGTTTGATTTTCTTGGCAAGTGTTAACCATCTCCAGATCCACAACCACCACAAAGCAAACCCAGAATCCTCCAATCCTGTAGTCTCCCGATTCATCCAACAGTCTCCAATCACTCAATAACCAATATTGATTGAGCTCCTACTATGTGCAGAGCACTGTATGGGGCGCTTGGGAGAACCCAATAGAGTTGGTCATCCTGGCCCCTGCCCTTGAGGAGCTTACACTCTACTGTGAGAAGAGCACTGCAGAACGGTACGTCTGACGCCATCACGTGACACATGAATGTGATAATCCCTGCGCTGTCATGGCCTGCAGGCGAGGATCGCCAGTGGCCACAAGCCCAATGCCGGCCAACTGCGAGAATCTCGGCCACGGCATAACGTGCGCCCAAATTATTTAAATGTGCAGGCCTCTGGTTCGATGGACTGATTGAACCTGAATCTCAGGTAATCAAGCTCTATGCTTCGATTCTTCCGTTACCAGATGGTGTCAGAGGTTCTGGAAGCATTGGCTGGCTTGAATAAGCAGAAGAATAAGGACATATTAAAAATACCAAACTGTTTTGGCAAAACAAATTTACATTTTTCTTTGTTCCTTTTCCAAAACATGTTTCCGGATTTTGGAACAGATGTTCGTAATGATGCTACATTTGTGCGGAATGGGGCTCGACGAGGAGGTCTGGGCACCGAGTGGAAATGTAAAATGGCATTTTCCTACCAGCCTGGTGCCGAACAAGAGGAAGAGAAGGGGAGTGCCATCGCCCAGTGAACTGGAGCTGGCTTACCTAGATGATTCAGGATTTTTAAAAAACTGCACCCTTCCACCTGTTTTCTGCTTTGGATACTTTGGAATCGGGCCAAGAGAGCCAGGGAGCTGTTTGGCCTAGGGAAAGAATACGGGACTGGGAGTCGGAGGATTTGGGTTCTAATTCCGGCCCTGACCCACATCTGCTGTGTGGCCTCGTGCAAGTCATTTCACTTCTCTGGGCCTCAACTACCTGTTCAGTAAAATGGAGATTAAGGCTATGAGCCCCATTTGGGACAGGGACTGTGTCCAACCAGATTACCTTGTATCTACCCCGGCATTTAGAAGAGTGCTTGGCGCATAGTAGATGCTTAACAAATACCACAATTATTATTATTATTATTGTTAAGACAGGCTATTTCACTTGAGCACACCAGCCCAGTTAAAAGCAATGGTGTACTTGGAGGAGAAGCATGGTCTACTGGAAAAAGCCCAGGCCTGGGAATCAGAGGACCCGGGTTCTCATCCCGACTTTGCCACTTGCCTGCTGTGACCTGGGGCAAGTCGCTTCACTTCTCTGCGTTTCAGTTCCCTCATCTGTAAAATGGGGATTAAGACTATGTGGGACGAGGACTGTGTGTAAACTGATGATCTTTTACCTACACCAGACCTTAGGTCAGTGCTTGGCACATAGCACTTAAATACCATTTTTAATAAATAGGTGAATCTGGTCATCTTAGGCCTTGTCTGCTAACTGCTGTACTGGACTCTCCCAAGCACTTAGAACAGTGCTCACTATCAGAAAGCCTGGACTCTGGGACTCTGGAACCTTGGGAGGAAGCATGTGATGAACTGTGCTTTCTAGACACCACCCTCAGGCCTAGGGATGGGCCAACTGCCCAGCTTCAGGACTCCTGACACCGCTTGACCTTCATAGCCGCTAAAATCTGCCCTTTCTTCTCCATTCAAATCGCTACCATGTTAATCCAAGCCCTTATCCTCTCCCACATTGATTAATGCATCAGCCTCCTTGCTGATCTCCCTGCCTCCTGTCTCTCTCCATTCCAGTCCATACCTCACTCTGCTGCCAGGGTCGTTTTTCTACAAAAACGTTCAGTCCACATTTCCCCAATCGTCAAAACCCCCAGTGGTTGCCCATCCAACTCCGCATCAAGGAAAAACTCCTCACCGCTGGCTTTAAAGCTCTCGATCCCCTTGCCCCTTCCTACCTCACCTCACTACTCTCCTACTACAACCCAGCCCGTACCCTTTGCTCCCTTCTCACTGTACTCTGATCTCATCTATCTCGAAGCCGACCTCTTGCCCACATCCTGCCTCTGGCCTGGAATGCCCTCCCTCCTCATTCTGACATTTACTTTCCCTTTCTTCAAAGCCTTATCGAAGACCCATCTCCTCCAAGAGGCTTTCCCTGACTAAGCCCTTCTTTCCTCTTCTCCCACTCCCTTCTGTGTCACCCTGACTTGCTCCCTTATTCAACCCCCTCCCAGCCCCAGAGCAGGTACATACATCTCTCTCATTTATTTCAATTAATTTCTGTCTCCCCCTCTAGCCTGCAAGCTTGTTGTGGGCAGGAAATGTGTCTGTTGATTTTATTGTACTCTGCCAAGAACTTAGTACAGTGCTCTGCTCACAGTAAGTGCTCAATAAGTACAACTTACAGACTGTCTGATTCTAGCCACTAGTCTGAGGGTGGCCTCGTGGAAAGAGCACAGGAGGGGGTGTCAGGGGACCTGGGTTCTAATCCCAGCTCTGTCATTCTCCTGCTTGGGCTAGTCACTAAACTCTGTACCTCAGTTTCCTCATCTGTATAGGAAGGATTCATTACCTTCTCTCCCTGTCCAACCCTTAACCTGTGATCTCCGTGTGGGACAGGAACTGTGTCCCACTTGATTATCCTGTATTCATTCAATTATATTTGTTGAGCACTTACTGTGTGCAGAGCACTGTACTCAGCATTTGGGAGACTACAATGTAACAGTAAACAGTGAGATTCCCTGCCCACAGTGACCTTACAGTCTAGAGGAAGAGACAGATATTAATAGAAATACATAAATTACAGATAAGTGCTCTGGGGATAAGGGGGATAAATAAAGGGAGCAGGTCAGAGTGGCACAGAGGGAGTGGGAGAAGAAGAAAGGAGGGCTTAGCATCTACCTCACCCTTAGCAAAGTGTTTGGCACAGAGTAAACCCTTAATACCACAATCATTATTAGATGTCACTCCCTAAATGTTTTCATTCTGGCTCTCCATCTATCCCCCCAAACCTGCTGACCCTCAGCCCTGCTTTTCTTCAAAGCCCGCCTAAAAGCCCATCTCCTCCAACAAGCTTTCCCCGACCATTCCCAGCCCTAGAACAGCTGGAGTATCACAGCTGCTTCTTCCGTCTCCATTTTACAAGCACCTGGGACTACAGGTAGGCTTTGGCTGAACAATCAGTGTATTTACTCTAATCTCACAGTTTATAAATATTTTTACATTTGTCTCCCCCAACAGAGTGGAACCTATTGCAGGCTTACCAGTAATACTAATAACTGTGGCATCTGTTAAGCATTTACTATGTGAAGCAGCGTGGCTTAATGGAAAGAGCCCACGTTTGGGAGTCAGAGGACATGGGTTCTAATCCCAGCTCCGCTATTTACCCGCTCTGTGACCTTAGGCAAGTCACTTCACTTTTCTGTGCCTCAGTTACCTCATCTGCATAATGGGGATTAAAAGTGTGAGCCTCACAAGGGACAACCTGATTAACTTGCGTCTACTCCAGCGCTTAGAACAGTTCTTGGCACATAGTAAGTGCTTAACAAATACCATAATTATTATTATTATGTGCTAAACACTGTTCTCAGCACTAGGGTTAATCAGGCTGAACAGTCCCTTGTCCCACCTGGGGCTCACAGTCTTAGTCCCCATTTTATTAATAATAATAACATTGTTGGTGTTTAAGAGCTATCTATGTGCAGAGCACTGTTCTAAGCACTGGGGTAGACACAGGGTAATCAGGTTGTCCCACATGAGGCTCACAGTCTTAATCCCCATTTTGCAGATGAGGGAACTGAGGCACAGAGAAGTTAAGTGACTTGCCCACAGTCACACAGCTGACAAGTGTCAGAGCTGGGATTCAAACCCATGACCTCTGACTCCCAAGCCCGGGCTCTTTCCACTAAGCCATGCCGCTTCCCCATTTATAATAATGGTGGTATTTGGTAAGAGCTCACAATGTGTCATGCACTGTCCTAAGCGCTGGTGTAGATACAAGGTAATCAGGTTGTCCCACGTGGGGCTCACAGTCTTCATCCCCATTTTACAGATGAGGTCACTGAGACACAGAGAAGTGAAGTGACTTGCCTAAAGTCTCACAGCTGACAAGTGGCAGAGGCCGGATTAGAACCCATGACCTCCGACTCTCAAGCCCTTGCTCTTTCCACTAAGCCACGCTGCTTCTTGATCCTACTGATGCCTGTTTACTTGTTTTGATGTCTGTCTCCCCGCTTCTAGACTGTGATCCCGTTGTGGGCAGGGATCGTCTCCCTCTGTTGCTGAATTGTACTTTCCAAGTGCTTAGTTCAGTGCTCTGCACACAGTATGCGCTCAATAAATATGATTGAATGAATTGGTTGCAAAAGGAAATTTCTGAAAACCTAGGACTGAACCTGCCACCTCTCACAGGGTGCTTGGGAAGCAGAGCTTCCACACTTGAAAGTTTATGTTTCCTCTGGGAGAATGTCAATGGCCTACATGTGGACTAAGGAGAGGAAAAAAGCTCCTGGAAATCCTTCAGCTGGTCTCCCTGCCTCCAGCCTCTTCCATATAATAATGTTGGTATTTGTTAAGCGTTTACTATGTGCCGCGCACTGTTCTGAGCGCTGGGGTAGATACAGGGTAATCAGGTTGTCCCACGTGAGGCTCACAGCCTTAATTCCCATTTTACAGAAGAGGTAACTGAAGCACCGAGAAGTTAAGTGACTTCCCCAAAGTCACACAGCCGACAGGTGGCGGAGCCAGAATTAGAACCCATGACCTTCTGACTCCCAGGCTCTATCCACTATGCCAAGCTCCTTCCATATGCCTGTAGGCCTACTGAATCTGAACTTGTATCCACCCCAACTCCTAAAACAGTGTCTAAGGCATAGTGTTTAACAAATGCCTTCAAAGTCATAATAACAATAATAATAATTGTTGCATTGTGCTCTCCCAAGCACCTAGTTCAGTACTCAATCAATATGATTGATTTATCAATTGATTTTCACCTGTCCGGCTCTCCCTTCTCCCCGCATTCGACCCTCATTCACCCTCCGGCCCCTGCCTGGAATCACCCCCTGCCACCCCCCAATCTTCAAATCCATCAGATCACAACTCTCCCCAACTTCAGGGGATTCCAGAAATCACCACCTCCAGGAAGCCTTTCCCAGTTAAACTCCACCACTCGTGCCACTCAATCTATCAGTGGTATTTACTGAGCACCTTCGATGGTACTTACTGAGTGCCTGAACGCAGAGCTCTACCCAAGTAGGACCTGCTGCCCCTCTCCTCCAGCCCCTTTAATCCAGTGGGAAAGACTAAGCAGGCAAACAGGGGGAGGAGAGGGAAAATGGGCTGCACCTGATGGTACCAAGTGCTAGCACAAATACTCTTATTTACACACCTAATCACCACCACCCTATATTCTTTTTTTCTCCCCTTCTCCCTCCTTCCATTCCTTTCAGACTGGAAGCTCGTCGTGAGCAGGGGACGCGACTCTGTTACATTGTCCTCTCCCAAGTGCTTACTGAACTGCTCCGCACAGAGCAAACGCTCAATAAATACGATGGATAGATCCACCCCCTTGCACCCGATTTTTGAGGAGGAAATAAAAGATGACTTATGTAAGAAGCGGTGGTGGAGCATGCTGGGGGAGGAAGGAAAGGGCAAAAGTTGCCGAACTCCGAAATTAAAGGGCTCGCTTCTTTCTTCCCTAGGCCCGGTGGGGATGGGGAGGTTGTCAATTTGGTGAGCGTCGGTTACGTTCAGCACTTGGGAGAGAGCAGGAGGAGTAAGAGACAGACGTCTCAGGTGCCCTCTGACATTTTCGCTTCCTGCCTCCTCTTTTCTTTTCTTCCCCTTCCCGCTCCCCTCACTGCTAGACTTAATAGCGCTTGTAATTGTTTCTTCCGTGCCTGTGGGTTGCAAAAATTGGGCCACAGAGTGTGACAATTATGGGAGGAAGTAAGGTACATCTGGATGAAATAGCTGAATAAAAATCAAATATGCAAATACATCTCCGTAAGTGCTGAGGGTAGGAATAAACTGTGTAAGTGAATAGAGGGTAGCGAACTAGAAAGTGGGGAGAGAAAGTGGGAAAATCGGAGCGGGGGAGGGAGTTCCAGGCAGGGGACATCTTCAAGGAGGGGTCAAGTGGGTGGGGTTGGAGGTCAGAGGTGAGCTGGGGAGGGGTGCAGACCATAGGCTGGGGAGGACACATGGTCTTTACCATTCCCTGGGCATTTAGTACAGTACATAAGTGCTTAGCACAGTGCTTTGTGCACAGTAAGTGTTCAGTAAATATGATTGAATATTTCTGTATATTCAATATACATCCTTTCATTACCCCCCCCACCCTGCCCCACAGCATTTGTGTATATATATATGTACATATTCCTAAGAGAAGCAGCGTGGCTTAGTGGAAAGAGCCCGGGCTTGGGAGTCAGAGGTCATGGGTTCTAATCCCAGCTCCGCCGCTTGTCAGCTGTGTGACCTTGGGCAAGTCACTTAACTTCTCTGTGCCTCAGTTACCTCATCTGTAAAATGGGGATGAAGACTGTGAGCCCTAAGTGGGACAACTTGATGACCTTGTTTCTACCCCTGTGTTTAGAACAGTGCTTGGCACATAGTAAGCGCTTAACAAATACCAACATCATTATTATCTATAATTCTATTTATTTATATTAATGCCTGTTTTACTTGTTCTGATGTGTATATATATCTCTAATTCTATTTATCTATATTGATGCTGTTAATGCCTGTTTACTTGTCTTGATGTCTGTCTCCCCCCTTCTAGACTGTGAGCCCGCTGTGGGCAGGGATTGTCTCTCTTTGTTGCTAAATTGTACTTTCCAAGTGCTTAGTACATTGCTCTGCACACAGTAAGCGCTCAATGACTACGAATGAATGAATGAATGAATGAATGAATGAATGAAGCAAGCCCAGCAACATAGAAGACAACTTTTTTTATGCCCAATGAGGCTAGAACTGTTCCTTCATTCAATCGCATTTATTGAGCATTTACTATGCGCAAAGCACTGTACTAAGGGCTTGGGAGAGAACAATACAACAATAAAAATTAAAATGGTGGTATTTGTTAAGCGCTTATTATGTGCAAAGCACTGTCCTAACGCTGGGGGATACAAGGTGATCATGTTGTCCCACGTGGGGCTCACAGTTTTCATCCCCATTTTACAGATGAGGTAACTGAGGCACAGAGAAGTTAAGTGACTTGCCCAAAGTCACACAGCTGGCAAGTGGCAGAGCCGGGATTAGAACCCACGACCTCTGACTCCCAAGCCCAGGCTCTTTGCACTGAGTCACGCTGCAACATTCCCTGCACACAACGAGCTCACAGTCCTAGAAGGGGAGACAGACATTAATATACATAAATAAATAAATACATAAATAAATTAAGGGCATATACATATGCGCTTTGGGGAAGTGTCACACACTGGCTTTTTCCGTCGCAAACACACACACTCGCAGATGAACTTTGCCTTCACCGATGTCTCCTTTAAACACAACTATATGTTATTTTTCCTTCTGCTCCCACTAATTGTAAACAATTTACCTCTTCTTGTCTCCTCCATTACCTTGGAAGCTCCTTGAAGGTAGAAATGAGGTCTCTTCCCTTCACTATACTTTCTAAAGTGCTTGACTTAGTGTTCTGCACACAGTATCATCAATCATCAGAGACATTTCTTGAGCACTTAATATATGCAGAGCACTGTACTAAGCAGTTGGTATTCATTCAATCAAGTGTATTTATTGAGCACCTACCCTGTGCAGAACACTGTACTAAGAGCTTGGGAGTTGGCAGGCACATTTCCTGCCCACAAAGAACTTGCAGTCTAGAGGGGGAGATGATTAACATAAATAATAATTAATAGTATATAATTTAAAGATTCATTCATTCAGTCATATTTACTGAGTGCTTACTGTGTGCACAGCACTGTACTAAGCACTTAGGAAGTACAATTCAGCAGCATATAGAGACAATCCCTACCCAACAACAGGCTCACAGTCTAGAAGGGGGAGACAGACAACAAAACAAGAAGACAGACATCACTACCATCAAAATAGATAAATAGAACCATAGATAAATGCACATTATTAATAAAATAAGTAGAGCAATAAATATGTACAAATATGCACAAGTGCTGTGGGGAGGGGAAGGGGGTAGAGCAGAGGAGGGAGTCAGGGCAATGGGGAGGGGAGGAGGAGCAGAGGGAAAGGGAGGGCTCAGTCTGGGAAGGCCTCCTGGAGGAGGTGAGCTCTCAGTAGGCCTTGGAAGAGGGGAAGAGAGTTTGGTGGATGTGAGGAGGGAGGCCGTTCCAGGTCAGAGGATATGTGTACATAAGTGCTGTGGAGTTGAGGTCTGGGCAAATATCCAATGCCTAGAGGTCCCAGATGCAAGAGCATAGGCAACACAGAAGAGAGACAGCACCAGAAAAAAGAGGGCTTAAATGGGGAAGTCCTCTTGTAGACATTTAAGAAATGCTCCTGATTAAATTTAAAAAACTCTGAAATTACTTATAGTACGTGCTTATTAGGGGCTGAGCACTGTGCTGACCGCTGGGAGAGAGGGGGATTCAGAATAATCAGATTGAACAGTCCCCACCCCCTCACCGGGGGAAGGGGAGAGGGAGCTGACCGCCTACAAGGCTACTATGACCCATTCCAGGACAAGAGAAATACACTTTTCCAAGTGGGGAGAGAAAGTAAGGCAAAGCAACCAAGACCCAAGCCCTATTCCCCGTTTTCTATTTCACCTCCCACTAGATCCCGGAAAGAACTCCTGAAATGAGTTTCCAAAATTTCCTGGTAGCTCTATCTGGCTTTACATTCCCCGTCAGAAAAGCCAAAGCCCAGAAAGGCAAAGACCCTGAGCTCTGGGTAGCCTTTTCGCCCTACAGTCAGAAGGGCAGACTTGGAATTTGCTCCGGAGCATGCTAGGAAAAAATAAAGCCCGCTTCTTGAGGACGGTGGGTTAATTAGTGTTGGGGCTGTGGAGGTGACCAGAGCTGCATATTTGAAGACATTTCCATTTCCCCCTCTGGGTCAGCCCAGGGAGCCGTCTCCAGAACAGTCTCCAGAACAGGAGGGAGTCATCTTCGTTCCATGATTCCCCAGGCTGATTTCTCCACGTTCACGAGTTGGAGGGGTCACACTGAAACAGTTCCCTAAGATCCTGAGTCACCTTCCCCCACAGCTTGACGACAAATGGCTTTCTCTTAGACTCTACTCTCCGGCCGGAAGCGCTCTGCTCTGCGTAATGTTCCTGCAGGGTTTGTGAGAGACTCTGCTTCTCTTGCCTTTTAATGCCTGTCTCCCACTCTAGACTGCAAGCTCGTTGTGGGCAGGGAATGTGTCTGTTTATTGTTCTATTGTACTCTCCCAAGTGCTTAGACCAGGGCTCTGCACACAGTAAGCACTCAATAAATACGACTTGCCTTGGGAGGGGTGGCAGAAGTGGGCCCGAGCCTGGAAACTGCGGGAGTTGGGGGGCCGCAGATGCTCAGCCTCTTTGGAACTGTTGTGATAATAATAGTAATAACTGCGGTATTTGTTGAACGCTTACTATGTGCCAGGCAAAAATGTACTAAACACTGGGGTGAATATAAGCAAATGGGGTTGGACACAGTCCCTGTCCCACGTGGGGCTCACGGTCTCAATCCCCATTTTACAGATGAGAGAACTCTGAAGTCACTTTATTTATTGTTGACTTCTTTGAAGTCACTTCACAGAAAAGTGAAGTGACGAGTCCAAGGTCACACAGCGGACAAGTGGTAGAGCCAGGATTAGAACCTATGACCTTCTTCTGACTTCCAGGCCAGGGCTCTATCCATTACGCCACGCTGTTGCGTAGTTTCCATCCAATAGCCTGGGTCCAATGACACCCAAGACAGTTGTGTAATATTAATGGATTGCAAATCACTGTACTAAGCATTTGGGAGAGTTCAATACCAGAGACACATTCCCTGCCCACAGTGAGGCCATAACAATTATGTGCTTTGTGCAGAACTTATTGGGTCTGACAATGCCCATAACAGTTGTGTACTTTGTCTTCAATGATCGAGTCCTACGATGCCCATAGCAGTTGTGTACTTTGGACACAATAGTTTGGGTTCAACAATGCCCTTACCAGTTGACTAGTTGCTGCACAACATCTTGGGCCTGACACCACCCAAAACGACTATGTAGTTTTGTGCACAAGAGCTGGGGTCTTATATAGCAATGATAATATTTGTCGTATTTGTTAAGCACCTTCTGTGTACCAGGGACTGTACTAAGCGCTGGGGTGGATACGTGCAAATCGGGTTGGACACAGTCTCTGTCCCTCATGGGGCTCACATTCTCAATCCCCATTTTACAGATGAGGAATTGAGGCACCGAGAAGTGAAACGACTTGCCCAAGGTCACACAGCAAAGAAGCGGCGGAGCCGGCATGACTGCGTTCCCAACACGGGAGTCGTATGGACTCAGGTGGACTTCCTCAGTCGTTCCATATGATATCATCAGATGGCCAGCGTAGCCATACGGAGCCACCTGTGACCAGGAGACCGCCCTAAGACCAGGGGTCCTGGAGGACCCGATTCCCGCCATCTTCCTTCGGGTCCCCAGCCGGAGACCCAGGACTCCTGCTTGTCCGGAACCTCGGTCTGCGCCGGCACCCTCCTGGTCCGTGGGCTGCCGCTATTTAAGCTAACTGGCAGCTAATTTGTATTTTGGAAACCTGCGACATTTCTTATCGTTCTCCTTGGTAGCAAATTGGATTTTATCTTGGCAACCCGGTTTCCAAGGCAACTGGGTTCCTGGTGGCCGGCTCCTCCTATAAAGTGGCTCACGGCGCTGGTTGTCCATTGAGCTACCCGGCGGGGGCTGACACGGGCCACGGGCAGAATGCAGGGCGGCAGGTTGACCGGCGGAGGCCGGAATAGGGAGGCGCTGCTCATTAATCTGACCCAGAATTCCTGCGGGGCACTGGTGGTGGTATTTGTTCAGTAACCGTGGTGTTCGTTAAGCGCTTACTATGTGCCAGGAACTGTACCAAGCGCTGGGGTAGACGCAAAGTAATCAGGTTGGACACAGTCCATGTCCCACATGGGGCTTACAGTCTTTATCCCCATTTTACAGAGGAGGTCACTGAGACACGGGGGCCAGGGGCCGCCCCCTAGAAAACCGCCCAGCGGGTCCTGGGTCCCGGAAAGGTGACGGAGAAGGAGAGGTGTAGAAACATGAAGTAAAGGATGTGTGGACTCGGGGGAGAGGGAACCCTACCCCTCTATGGCAGGCAGGTGGAGAGAACACTCCCGAATTGGGAGGGATCCTGGCAATAATAACAATAATAATAATAATTGTGGTATTTGTTAAGCACTTACAATGTACTGGGATGGATACTTGTCCCCGCTCTACTCCACCCCAGAGCCAGCGCCACGAAGTCTTCTCAACCTGTAGAACACTGGGACCACTGAGGCAGTGGCTTTGGGACTGAGCAGCGGGAAGCCCAAAACCCTACTTCTCTAGCCACAGCACCCTACTGCTTTTATCTTTTCGGGAGTTTTTTTATGGTCTCTGTCCCCCATGGGGCTCACTATACTAAGCGTTGGGGTGGATACGAGCTAATCAGGTTGCACACAGTCTCTGTCCCACATAATAATAATAATTATGGTATTTGTTAAGCTCTTACTATGTGCCAAGCACAGTTCTAAGTACTGGGGTAAATACAGGGTAATCAGTTTGTCCCACGTGGGGCTCACAGTCTTAATCCCCATTTTACAGATGGGGTAACTGAGGCACAGAGAAGTTAAGTGACTTGCCCAAAGTCACACAGCTGACAGTAATCTGGTTGGACATAGTCCCTGTCCCACATGGGGCTCACAGTCTTCATCCCCATTTAACAGATGAAGGAACTGAGGTGAAGAGAAGTCAAGTGACTTCTAGTCTAGAGAGGGAGACAGACATTACTAAAAATAAATAAAATGACAGATATGAATATAAGTGGTGTGGGGCTGGGAGGGGGAGATGCATAAAGGGAGCAAGTCAGGGTGATGCAGAAAGGAGGGGAGAAGAGGAAAGGAGGGCTTAGTTGGCTAGAAGGCAAGTGAGAAACACTTTCTTCATATTAATGTCTGTCTCGCCCTCTAGACTATAATAGCTCATTATGGGCAGGGAACATTTCTGCTAACCCTATTGTACTTTCCCAAGCATCTGCACACAGTAAGTGCTCCATAAATACGATTGATTGATTAAGCAGCATGACCTGGGGGAAAGAGCACAGGTCTGGGCATCAGAGGACCTGAGCTCTAATCCTGTCGCTGCCAACTGCCTGCTGTGGGACCTTAGGCAATTCACTTCTCTGTCCTTCGTGTTCCTCATCTGTAAAATGTTGAATCCGACAAACTGGGAGCCCCATATAGGCCAGGGACTGGGTCTGAGCTGACTATCTTGTTTCTACCCCAGTGCTTAGTACACTGCTGGGCATATAGTAAGAGTTTAATAAGTACCATTAATATTATCATCACTATCATTTTTATTATTACTGTTATGGGATTGTGGATGCTTCTCCTGGGTACAAGAGGCAAACATGGGATGGGGGGAAGTGGGAAAGATCAGTGGCTATTCTCTACCTTTCCCCACCCCCCATCTCCCACAATCAATCATATTTATTGATTACTTACTGTGTGCAGAGCACTGTATTAAGCACTTGGGAGAGTACAATACAACAGAGTTGATAGACATGTCCCCTGACCACAATGAGCTTACAGTCTAGAGGGCGAAACACACATCGACATATAATTATGACATTATTTCTGAAAGAACAAACCTCCATCTAGCCATTATCTCATCACTTTCAGAGAAAGAGTCCAGTGGCCGAAAAAAATCAACTTTTCTAACAAAATTTTTTCACAAAAGGAGAATTTCCTCAGAACAACAAAGAAGACCAAAAGTGAAAATCCAAACAGAGCAGGAGTGGAGAACATCAGAAGTTTAAAAGCAAGCCGAAGTAGACCTATAGGCTAAATATAAATGCACTACAAACTGGCCTCTACACTTGACTTGACATAGCTCTCTCTGTTTGACACAAAACCTCTTTCTTTTAAAAGCAGAGGCCACATCGAGGATTTCAGTCCAGAGCTCTGAAACAAAGCTCCTTCGAGAAAGAGAAAGAGCCAGGCCTGGACGTCACAGGACCTGAGTTCTAATTCCACTCCGCCACCCATCTGCTGTGTGACCATGGGCTAGTCATTTCATTTCTCTGTACCTCAGTTCCCTCACTGGAAAATGGGGATTCAATACCTGTTCTCCCTCCGGCTTAGACTGTAAGTCCCATGTGGGGACCTGATAATCTCGTATCTACTCCAGCACTTAGTACGGTGCTTGGAACGGGGTTAAGTACGCGCTTAACAAATACCACAATTTATTATTATTATTATCATCATCCCCAAGGGGAATGTAAGGCCATGGATGCTCAGGGTAAACCCGCCAGAGCAGAGGGGAATCCCGGGTTTTCCCAAGTTAGGAAGCGCTCACCCCATTTCACCTCGAAAGTGGCATTAGGTGATAGAAACCCAGTACGACCAGGCCCGAGTCCATTCAGTGTTGAGGGCCTGTAAATCACGCTGAAGAATGCGGAGTTGAGATGGACTTATTTCCTGCACCTTGAACGGTGCCCAGTGAGTCGTGACCAGTGCTCTGCAAAGAGTAAGCACTCAATAAATGTCACCGATTGATTGATTGACTGTCCGCAACCCTAAGGCAGCCCCAGCACTGGGTCAACCGATTCTCTGTCCTCTAATTTGGTGATCCGAGTTGCGTGTAATGCTGCGAAGGCGGTGCCTGGGCTGCTGGGCCGGACGTAGGGCAGGACAGGGGGCTGGACACTGGACCGGACACCGGGCTCTCCCGTACCAGTTCACTCCATGCCCCGGTTCTTCCGTTTCTTCACCGGGAAGGGTAAAGCCCTGAGCCTCTGTTAGGTAAGGTCTCCTTCCCCATGCAAGAGACAGTAATAACAATAATAATTTGGCATTTGTTAAGCGTTTACTTTGTGCCAGACACTGTTCTAAACTCTGGGGTGGACACAAGCAAATCGGGTTGGACAGAGTCCCTGTCCCACATGGGACTCACAGTCTTCATCCCCATTTTACAGATGAGGTAACTGAGGCCCAGAGAAGTTAAAATAACTTGCCCAAGGTCAGACAACAGACACATGATAGAGCGGGATGAGAACCCAGGCCCTTCTGATTCCCAGGCCTGGGCCCTGAAGGGTGCCAAAGACTTCCGAAGGGCTCTCCCCATAGCCGCTGGTGCTCGATGGCAGACAGTCCCATAGACAGGCTGTGCAGGAGAAATAATTATGCTATTTGTTAAGCGCTCACTCTATAGCAGACACTTTACTGAGCGCTGGGTTGGATACAAGCAAATTGGGTTGAACACAGTTCCTGTCCTACGTGGGGCTCAAAATCTCAATCCCCATTTTAGAGATGAGGCAACTGAGGCCCAAAGAAGTTAAATGACTTGCCCGCGGTCACCCAGCAGGCACATGGTGGAACGGGGATTAGAAGCCCTGACCTTCTGACTCCCAGGCCCGAGTCCGTCTGTCTCCCCTGATTAGACTGTGAGCCCGTCATTGGGCAGGGATTGTCTCTATCTGTTACCGAATTGTGCATTCCAAGCGCTTAATCCAGTGCTCTGCACATAGTAAGCGCTCAATAAATACTACTGAATGAATGAATTACGCTGAAAGGTGTTTCCCCAGAGGAGAAACTGAGCTGCGAAAGTAGGATCTTCTAAGAAAGTTACTGGAGAAAAGAAGATAGAAGCTGCTCTGCACCTCAGATCTATGACACGGAGAACTACGTGACCCGAGTGGGAAGGGGCAGGAGAAAATGGTAGACGTGTGGGAGGGCAGGAGAGGCAAACGTCGATGTCGATGTCACCTGGGGAGAGATTCTCCGGCCTATGTCGAGGAGAGTCCTGCAAAGCCCTCTGCGGGTGGGCACGGCCTCCCTGACGTGAGGAGAGACTTCATTTAAGAAGAGGAAGGATACAGTCCCACTGAGATTCTCTAATTGTGAGGGTTTGGACTTTGGCATAATCCAATTCCACGCGAGGAAACACAATTAGGTTTCTAAGCTAACACACCGTGGCACTCGGAGCTTTAGGCCGGGAGGGTTCCATCTTTATTGCTGGAAGAAATGCCTTTCCCTATTTCAGTTCTATTTTGAGAAGTGGCTCGCGACGGGGCAGGGAATCTGCTACCAGAAGCCATGAAAAGCAGGGGAGATGGGAAAGGTACAAAGACACCTGGAAGGAAGCAAATGGCAGGAACTGCCATCTGAAAAAAACAAACTGAACAGAACGTGCTCATCAATCACCAATCAATTTATGGGATGCTTACTATGTATAGAGCACTGCATCTGTAATTTTATTTATTCGTATTAATGTCTGTCTCCCCAACTCTAAACTGTGAGCTCGTTGTGGGCAGGGAATGTCAGTATTTATTGTTGTACTGTACTTTTCTAAGCACTTAGTACTGTGCTCTGCACTCAGTAAGCACTCAGTAAATATGACAATGAATGAATGAATGAATGCATGAATGAATGAATGAATGAATGAATGAATGAACGAACTGTTTGGGAGAGAACAATTTGGTAGTTGGAGGGAATTTACTGAGCATCTACTGAGTGCAGAGTGCTATACTAAAGCCCTTTGGAGGATACATCGGAAAGAAGATATCTATTTCCTGCCCTTCAGGTGCTTACAATCTAATGTGGATAAGTGGAATAGAAAAGGGTATCAATAAAAATAAGACAAACCCCATGTAATAAGTTACCGAAGGAAATTTTGTCAAAGGAGCCATGCCACCCCTTGCTACTGAAAAACTTAGTCATACCCAAACTCAGCACTTGCATTTATATGTATATTCAATAAATCAATGGTATTTATTGAGCGCTTACTGTGTGCAGAGCATTGTACTAAGCACTTAGGAGAATATACTATAACAGAGTTGGTAGATGTGTTCCCTGTGCACGAGGCGTTTACATCCCAGATATTTTTTAAAAATTACAAATATGTACCTAAGTACTGTGGGCTGAGGGTAGGGAGGGAGTAGGGGAAATGTAGGCCTATTCAGGGAAGGCCTCTTGAGATGTCAGTCAGTTAATCATACTTATTGAGGACTGACCGTGTGCACAACACTGTACTAAGCGCTTAGGAGAATATAACAGAACAATAAACACATTTCCTGGCCACAGTGAGCTGACAGTCTAGATGTGATTTGAATAATATTCAATCGTACAGTCAAATACTCTTGGAGATATGATTTGAATAATATTCAACTGTACACAGTCGAATCTTTGTTTAGATCCTGTGACTTGTCAGTATTTGCATCTCGGTTTTCCTCATCAAAATGGAAGCTCTTCGTGGGCAAGGCAGGGGACGTGTCATGCGCGTCGGCCTTCTAAGTTATGTGACAACCACAGGCTGAAGCTGCTACGGACATTCACCCTGTAGTGCTGCAAGGTGGGTTGGGAGATGGATCCAGGACCAGGATCAATCGATCATGTGGATTGAGCGTTACTGGGTGCAGAGCACTGTACTGAGCGCTTGGGAGAAGACAATACGACAGAGTTGGCAGATACGTTCCCTGCCCACAACGAGCTTCCAATCTAAAGGATGACGCGCAGGGGATCCAGGGAGGGGCACCAAGGACGAGCCGTTGGCAGAGACGGGCAGTCGATATCTCTCCTCTTTCTCCTCCTCCTCACCTTCCCCATCCTCTTCCCCCGACTCCAGGGACGTTTGTAGTGATTTGATATCGACATTTTTCGACCACGTGGCCGGTGGCAGAGCTCAGAGAACAACGCCAAACCTATCCCCTCACCTGGGCCTGATGACAGGACTAATCGGAGCCGACGAAAATGATGTCCGGCACTTGGAAAATGGTCAAGGCTGAAATTGTGAGCAACTCATCGATCGGTGGCATTCATTCATTCATTCAATCGCATTTATTGAGCGCTTACTATGTTCAGAGCACTGTACTAAGAGTTTACGATTATATTAATGATTCCTATTATTCTATTCCTTTTTTTGCCAATGTCCACAGCCTGTTTTGGAAAAACAATCTGAACGCAATTCGATCTATAAACTGCACCAAAGTGTCGACGCCTAACAATCAATCAGTGGTATTTATTGAGCACTTACTGTGTGCAGACTACTGTACTAGGTAGTCATGCTTATACTCATGCTTCCTATCATTTTATTTCTTTTTTTGCAAATGCCTACGGCCTGTCTGAAAGAAGCAATCTGAATGCACCCGAATATATAAATTGCAAAAATCTATGTCAACACCTACCAGTCAATCAATAGTATTTATGGAGCACTTACTAAGTGAAGAGCACCGTACTAATCACTTGGGAAAATACAACACAGTCGGCAGACACTTTTCATATCCACAAGGAGCTTACGGTCTATTAAACATGTAGCCTTCATTATCTATTGCCTGTATTAAAAAGGCACAATTTTTCCATCTGGTAGTTTTCATTATTAACTGCCAACATTTATTTAAGTCAGGTTAAATGATCAAACAATGTTCACTAGTAATTCATTTACAAGAAGTATGTTATTTAGCTTCATTTGTGATTTTTATTATTTGCTCTATAGTAATACAGAAGATACTCTTTCCCACTTCACATCCAGCAGATCACTGCTCTTTACCATCTGCAAAGTCCTCCCGAAATCACATCTTCTCCAAGAAGCCTTCCCTGATTAATCTATTCCACATCACTTAAGTCCTTGGGTATTAACCCCCTGCCCCTCCATGGCACTTAAGTCAATATCTTTATGCTCTATCACTTCTTCTTACCTGTAATTTATTAACAAATTACAGTACGCTGTACACTCCTTGAGGGCAGGACTCATTTGCGTGCTGACTGACTTGGGCAAGTCATTTAACTTCTCTGGGCCTCAGTTTCCTCTTCTGCAAAACAGAGATTAAATACCTTCCTCCTTCCCTCTTAGACTGGGAGCCCTATGTGGGAGCGCTCTTCCTAATCTGTTTATAGTATATCTATCCCAGAGCTTATTACAGTGCTTGGTACCTGGTAACTGCTCAACGAACACCGCAATCATTATTATCCGATGACTTTATTCCAACCTGGCAGGTGCTCTGAAACAGCTAAACCAACCATCCTCGCCAGTTTATTTAAGTTGAATCCATCAGTGCTATTTACTGAGCGTTTACAGTGTGCAGAGCACTGTAGTAATCGCTGGGGAGAGTACACTGTAACAAGAGTTATATTGCATCCTGGGGCTTTATTGCTCCGGGGGCGATTGTAGAAAGATACCTCCAGGTCTCAGAAATGGGGAGGTCACTATAAACTGGCCGACTGATCACCCGCTGACCCCAGCTGCTCTTTGCTTCCTTTCAATCAGTCGAGCCTATTTATTGAGCGCTTACTGTGTGCAGAGTACTGTACTAAGCACTTGGGAGAGTACAACACAGCAATATAACAGACGCGTTCCCTGCCCACAGTGAACTTACAGTCTCAAGGGGGACACAGACACTAATAGAAATAAATAAATGACAGATGAGGACATAAGTGCTGTGGGGTTGGGAGGGGGGTATTTATGGGGGTTCATGCTCAGGCCATGCCCAGTTCAGGCCCACAGACTTTGGGGAAATGCAGTCTGGATGGCCCCATGTTCTGGTGGGCGCTTCCTCCCCCAGCCCACCCCCGTTGTCGTGCTGCCCAGGGCGGTTGGGGAGGAGGTCTCCCCACAGCAGCTGAGGAGGGTCTCCCTGCCGGCCCGCCCCTGTTCTGGCCCCGTGGGCGGTGAAAACAGGACACCGGCCTAATACAGCTTAAGCGGCCCAATTTCCAACCTCGGGACACTGGCCGCCCTGACTCGACTCTGGGACAGTGCTCTGCACATTGTGAGTGTTCAATAAATACCCTTGATTGTAAGTATTGAACATAGTAAGTGTTCAATAAATACCCTTGATGATGAAGATAACGAAGACAGGTCCAGACAGACACGGTCAGAGGGAAAGCGCTTGTCAGTCCTCTAGACAGTTGTGGGAAGGGAATGTGTCTGTTATATTGTAATATAATAATAATGATGGCATTTGTTAAGCGCTGGAGAGAATACAAGGTGATCAGGTTGTCCCACATGGAGCTCAAAGTCTTAATCCCCATTTTACAGATGAGGTAACTGAGGCACAGAGAAGTTAAGTGACTTGCCCGAAGTCACACAGCTGACAAGTGGCTGAGCCAGGATTTGAACCCATGACCTCTGACTCCCAAGCCCGGGCTCTTTCCACTGAGCCACGCTGCTTCTCTCTCCCAAGTGCTCAGTACAATGCTCTGCACTGCAAGCACTCAATAAATACAATTGACTAACTGACTTGTCCTGGCCTCGCTGTTCTCCAAAGCCTAACTCTGTGACCCCCGGCTGACTTCCGGGGAAGCAGCACGGCACAGTGGCTACCGCGAGGTCCTGGGAGTCAGAAGGTCATGAGTTCTAGTCCCGGATCCACCATGTGTCTGCTGTGGGACCTCGGGCGCGTCGCTTCACACCTCTGGGTCTCAGTTACCTCATCTGTAAAATGGGGATTGAGACTGTGAGCCCCATGTGGAATGTGGATAGGGTCCAACCTGATTAACTTGTATCTATCCTAATGCTTAGAACAGAGCTTGGCATATAGTAAGCGCTGAACAAGTACCATAATTATTATTGTTCTGGGGCCGCCCCAGCTCGGGGAGGAAAGCAGAGGCCATCCCCAACTAAGCGGGTTGTGTATCGGTAACTCCCAACTAAGATGGGCAAGGGGAAGCGGGGTGCATCATTCCAGACAGTAACTTTAGCCGGATGGGATGGACCTATTTTCCCTCCCACCCACCCCCAGAAGCCACCGTGAGAAACGGTGACAGAAACTCCACCCATGGTAATAATAATAATAATGGTGGCATTTGTTAAGCGCTTACTATGTGCAAAGCACTGTTCTAAGCATTGGGGGGATACAAGGTGATCAGGTTGTCCCACGTGGGGCTCACAGTTTTAATCTCCATTTTTACACATGAGGTCACTGAGGCACAGAGAAGTGAAGTGTCTTGCTCAAAGTCACACAACTGGCAAGCATTGGAGTCGGGATTAGAACCCATGACCTCTGACTCCCAAGCCCGGGCTCTTTCCACTGAGCCACGCTGACCCCGCGGGGTGGCAGGGTTGGAGCCCCCTGCCCCTCTGGATCCACGTTTCCATCGGGCACTTAGGTTACGGCCACTTTTGTTTGTTTATAATGGCATTTGTTAAGCATTTATTGTGTATCAAGCACTGTTTTAAGCACTGGGGTAGATACAGGTTTTTCAGGCCAGATATAGTCCCTGTCCCACACGGAGTTCACAGCACAAGTCGGGAGTGGCTGGGGGGCGGGGGAGACACTTGAAGAAACTGTGGCCCAGTGAAGTGACTTGCCCAAGGTCCCACAGGAGACAAGTGGCACTTCCTCCTACCTTCAAGACATCTCTACTTGGATGTCCTCCTGTCACTTCAAACTAAATATGGCTAAAACTGAATTTCTTATCGTTCCCCCCCAACCCTGTCCTCCCGCTCACTTTCCCATCACCGTTGACGGCGCCACCGTCCTCTCTGTCTCGAAAGCCCGTAACCTGGGCATTATCCTTGACTCCTCTCTCTCATTCCACACACGTATTCAAGCCCTCTATAAATTCCGTCAGTTCTACCTTCACAAAATCCACCCCTTCCTCTCCGTCCGAACCGCTACCGCATTAATGCAAGCACTTCTCCTCTCCCGCCTTGATTATCGTATCAGTCTCCTCGCTGACCTCCCTGCCTCCTGTCTCTCTCCACTCCAGTCCATACTCCACTCTGCTGCCGGAATCATTTTCCTTCAAAAACGTTCAGACCATATTTCCCCACTCCTCAAGAAACTCCATCCACCTCCGCATCAAACAAAAACTCAACACCATTGGCTTTAAAGCACTCAATCACCTGGTCCCCGCCTACCTCGCCTCGCTTCTCTACTACTACGACCCGCACACTTCATTCCCTCCAACGTTTAACCTTCTCACTCTACCTCGATCTCATCTGTCTTGCCACCGACCTCTCGCCCACATCCTACCTCTGGCCCGGCGTCGTGTCGGACGAGGTTCGTTGTTTCCGCGTGATAGGAAGTAGGGAAGCGGTGTGGCCTAGTTGATAAAACATGCGTCTGGGAGCCAGTGGACCGGGGCTCTAATCCCGGCTCCGCCACTTCATTCGTTCAGTCATATTTATTGAGTGCTTACAGTGTGCAAAATGACTGGACTGAGCGCTTGGGAGAGTAGAATTTAACAACAAATAGACACATCCCTGCCCACAACGAGCTCACAGTCTAGAGGGGGAGACAGACATACATAAATATAAATAAATAGGTAGATAAATAAATGACAAAAGCATTCAGTTCATGCTCCACCAGAACCTTCAGTGGTTTCCCATCCACCTCCACATCAAACAGAAACTCCTTTCCATCAGCTTTAAAACACTCAATCACCTTGCCCCTTCCTACCTAACCTCCTACTACAACGCAGCCCAAACACTTCGCTCCTCTAATGTCAACCTTCTCACCCGAATTTCGTCTATCTCGCCGCCGGCCTCTCGCCCATATCGTGCCTCCTCGGAATGCCCTCCCCTTCACATCTGACAGACACGGGAAGGGGTCTGCCTCTGCGCCAGGGTGATGCATAAGCGAGTGGGAGAAGAGGAAATGAGGACTTAGGCGGGCAAGGTCATTTGGAGGAGATGTGTCTCGATATCTTGATATGCCTTTGGAAGTGGCACTTGGATTGACACCTTTCATTCACCACTCCCTTGGCCCCTCGGCACTTACCAATCAATGGTATTTATTGAGCACTTATTAGCCCTGAACTAAGTGCTTGGAAGAGTACTTCCAAGCTTTCTTAGTGAGAGTAGTGAGAAGCAGCGTGGCTCAGTGGAAAGAGGCCGGGCTTGGGAGTCAGAGGTCAAGGGTTCTAATCCCGGCTCCGCCACTTGTCAGCTGTGTGTCTTTCGGCAAGTCATTTAACTTCTCTTTGCCTCAGTGACCTCATCTGCAAAATGGGGGTTAAGACTGTGAGCCCCATGTGGGACAACCTGATCACCTTGTATCTACCCCAGTGCACAGAACAGTGCTTGGCACATAGTAAGTGTTTAACAAATGCCATCATTATTATTATTATTAAGAGTACAATACAACAGAATTAGTTGACATATTCCCTGCCCATTTATACACATATCCCCCTCTGCACTGTAAACTCATCGTGGGCAGGGTCTACCAACCCTATTATACTATACTCTCCCAAGAACTTAGTGCAGCGCTCCGCACAGAGTGAACACTCAACAGATATGATTAAGAGCATGAGCAGCATTGTGCTGGCCACTAGCAACAGAATTCATCGCTGCACACAGGCTCTCCGTCCTGAAATGTCTGTCCAGAGGCTTGGCCATTGACTGTGTGCCTAAAGTTCTGTCCCCCTCGAGGTGGATGCCTGTTTCTCCCTCCCAACCCGCCTCCCAGCTGCACTCAGCCTGATGGCTCGGGGGATGGGGGTGGAGTATGTGAGGGCAGATTGGACAGAAGGCTTTACCAAAAAAAGAACACACCCCCATCTGGTGTGTGAAGCAGCATGGCCTAGTGGATAGAGCTTGCTGGCTTCTAATCCCGGCCCCGCCACTTGTCTGCTGTGTGACCTTGGGCAAATCACTTCACTTTTCTGTGCCTCAGTTCCCTAATCTGTAAAAAGGGGATTAAGACCGAGACCCCCATGTGGGACAGGGACTGTGTCCAACCCGCTTATCTTGTATCTATCCCAGAGCTTAGTACTGGGCCTGGCACATGATAAACTCTTAACAAATACCATCATCATTATTATTGTCATTATTATTAAAGACCATGAGCTCTATGTGGGACAGGGACTGTGCCCAACCCGATTATTTTGTATCTACCCCAGCACTTAGTACTGGGCCGGGCACATAGTAAGTGCTTAACAAACGCCATTATTATTATTATTATTATTATTATTATTATTATCACCTGTCCCTGATGATTTAATAAGTCATCTGTCCAGAGGCAGGGGACTGATACACATGACCTAAAGAAGTTCCTCCCGGCTCTAGGATTCTCTGAAATCCAGGTGGTGGCAAGAAACGAAGGCCAACGCGGTGACTGGCTTTGGGGCAGGGCAACCGCCGTAGAGCCGCTGCTGACAAAAAGCGAGAATTGGGATGGGTGTCCGGGAGTGGGATGGGAGGGGGGGAAAGAGAGACCCTTCGGCTTCATCCGGCCGAGGTCCGGCTTTGCCCAACGGAGCTGGGAGCGGGGTGACACGTGGGCATCAAAGCCGCTTGGAGAGGTTCCCGAGGAGGTCCAGCCAGATGGCTGAAGGGTTGCACAGTCACACTTGGGAAGAAATGCACCCGGGGGTGGGGTTGGGGGAGAGAGTGGAATGCCAGCATTCCATCGGGCACTGCTGAGAAGAGGGATGAAAAAGGATTCCACGGGGTTCGGCAGGGCCAATCGTGCACAGCAGGGTGGTGGCGGCTGCCACAGTCCATCTCCCTTGGAGGGGCCGGGAGGAATTAGGTTAGATTGCAATGAAAAATTAGGACGAATCCCCGGCTTAAGGGATCACGAGGCATTGCCAAAGCCCCCCAAGAGAGTGCTTTATGAATCCAGTAAAGGGACAATAATATAATAATTACTGTATTTACTACGGGCGTACTCTGGGCTAAAATCATTTGATCGGAGACAGTCCGTCCCCTACAGGGCTTATCGAAGGCCCATCTCCTCCAAGATGCCTTCCCCGACTACGCCATCATTTCCTTTTCTCCCACTCCCTTCTGCGTCTCCCTAGCACTTGGATTTCCACCCTTTATTCACCCCACCCTCAGCCCCACAGCACTTATGTACATATCCATAATTTATTTATTTAATATTGTCTGTCTCCCCCTCTAGACTGTAAGCTCCTTATGGGCAGGGAATGTATCTCCCAACTCTGTTGTACTGTACTCTCCCAAGCGCTTAGTACGGTGTTCTTCACCCAGTAAGCGTTCAATAAATATGACTGATTTAATTGAGGGCCAGGTTAGATACCCCATTTCATAGACGAGAACTCTGAGTCCCAAAGAGATTCAGTGACTTGCCCAAGGTGACGCAGCGGGTCAGTGGCAGAGCTGGGACTAGGGCCTCGATCTCCCGTCTCCTCACCCAAGTTCTTTTCATTATGTATCTTCACCCATTCCTCTCTGCATCACCCTTGCACTTGAATTTTTACCCTTTATTCAGTCCCACAGTGTTTACGTATAGATCTGTAATTTCTTTTATTTTTATTAATGTCTGTCTCCCTCTCTAGACTGTAAGCTCACTGTGGGCAGAGAAGGGTGTGTACCAACCACTGTACTCTCCCAAGTGCTTAGGATAATCCTCTGCACATGGTAAATGCTCATTAAATAGGACTGATTGATAGACTGTATCTAGTTATCAAGCAGAGGCGAGGGGCAGTCCCACTTAGAGGCAGAGGAATGGACCGGTTGACCCAAGCGTGAAATGCAAGAGCTGATCACCTGCCCATCCCAGCCAACCTCTCACGCCCCGAGCCTTGCAGGTTTCCAGTTTCTCCGGGGCCTCCCGCCCCCAGAAATCGTACAGAAGCAGCGCGGCCTATTAGAAAGAGCCCGGGCCTGGGAGTCAGAGGACTTGGGTTCTAATCCCAACTCCGCCACTTGTCTGCTCTGTGACCTTGGGGCAAGTCACTTTATATCTCTGGGCCTCAGTTTCCTCACCTGTAAAACGAGGATGAAGACTGTGAGCCCCACGTGGGACAGGGAAGTGTTCAACCTAATTAGCTTGCATCTATCCCAGCGCTTGATACAGTGCCTGGCACAAGAGTAAGCGCTTCACAAATACCACAATCGTTATTATTATTAGGAGACTCAGCTGCCTTGGTCTCCCACCGAGAGAAGGGGCCGGGCCCGGTCTAAGAGAACCGTCCACTTCAACAATGGCTGGGCACTGGCCAATGAAAACACAAAGCTTTCTTTACTCACTCTCGTTTTATAAATATTTGAGACCCGCTCTACGTTCTTGTAGGAACTGGTTTCATTTATCCCCTCATTTCCTCTTTCTTGGACCATCGAAATAAAAATAGCAACGTGCTCTCCTTTTTCCATCCAGACCCGGTTGACGTTTATTTTTTACCTCCTGTTGTTAGTTAAAGACTTCCGAGGACCCTAATCTGAGTTTACTCCATAGCTGACGGAATAAGCCGTAGACTTTCTCTGCTGACAGCAGCGTCCCAGTGCCCGCCCCAGCTAGTAAAAGCCCCCGCCGGCCCCCGGGGTGTTGAGGACCCTTCAAACTGGGCCGAGGACACGTCGAGCCCACTCGGGGCCGCTGCGAAACTGGTGACGGCATCCAGCCCGGTCTTTCCTCCTTTGAGCGTGAGCCCGTCGGGACCTCTGCCCCGTCCCGGCGAAAGGCAAAAGGAAAGCAGAAGCTCCTGGGGGATTTCGCTTCCTCAAATCGTTTCAAAGCAAGAGAGATTGAGGAGATGCTCCTCAATGCAAGGTTGGGATGCTCTTCGAGGCCTCATGTTCATGGCTCATGCCCTCCCAGCCTCGCTTGGACCCAGAGTGACCAAGAAGCAAATATGGCCCAGTGGAGAGAGCCTGGATCCATCCAGAATCCAGGATCTGGATTCTAATCCCAGCTCCTCCACTCATCGGCTTTGTGACCTTGGACATGTCACTTCACTTCTCTGAGCTTCAGTTACCCCATCTATACAATGGGGATGAAGACCGTGAGCCCCATGTGACACATGGACTTCATCCAACCTGATTATCTTGTATCTAACCCAGTGCTTAGCACAGTGCCTGGCACAGAGTAAGCGCTTAGCAAATTACTCTTTAAAAATAAGAATGGTGCTCAGCACTGGTTGAAGCCCCGTCGCTCTCCTGAGAGGAAGCAATCCATCGGTGGTTTTTAATGAGCACTTACTGTGTGCAGAGCACTGTACTAAGCACATGGGAGAGTAAAATAAAACAGAGTTGGTAGACACCTTCCCTCCCCACAAAGAGCTTCTAGAGAAAGTAGGCACAGGAGGAGAGATACTCCCCACTCAATCAGTGGTAGCTATTGAGCGCTTACTGGGAACTGAGGGAACCGAGACACAGAGAAGCAAAGTGACTTGCCCAAGGTCACAAAGCAGAAACGTGGCAGAGCCAGGATTAGAACCCAGGTCCTTCTGACTCCCAGGCCCGTGCTCTATCCACTAGGCCACTGCGTACTACACAACAGAGTTGGCAGGCGTATTCCCTGCCCTCGACAAGTTTACAGTCTAAAGGGGGAGACAGATATCAACATTAATTAATTAATTAATTAATTAATTAATTAATTAATTAATTAATACAGTCTCAGCACAGATATCTACTACGTAGACTCAGTCTACCCCGAGCCCTCACTTCTAATCTTCAACGGTGATCATGCCATCAATCCTACCACTCAATCGCCTTAATTCTTTAATCTAGATTCACCCTGGGCTAGTCCTAATTTCCAGAAATTAAAAGCAAGCCCAAATCCCCCCATAATAACCTTAGGCCCCTGCTTCCCTTCTTCGTCACTGAATGCTCTTTTATCTTTTTTTAATGGGATTTCATTCGATCGCATTTATTAAGTGCTTACTACGTGCAAAGCACTGTACTAAACGCTTGGGAGAGTATAATGAAATAATAATCGGATACATTCCCTGCCTACAACGAGCTTACAGTCTAGAGGGGGAGACAGACATAATACGGATAAATGAATAAATTACAAATATGTACATAAGTGCCTTGGGGTATTTAATTATGGTTTTTGTTAAATGCTTACTACGTGCTGAGCACTGAACTAAGCGTTGGGGTGGATACAAGCAAATTGGGTTGGACCGAGTCCCCGTCTCCCATGGGGCTCACAGTCTCGATCCCCATTTTACAGATGAGGGAACTGAGGCACTGAGAAGTGAAGTGACTTGCTCAAGGCCACACGGCAGACAAGTGGTAAAGCCAGGATTAGAACCCAGGTCCTTCTGACTCCCAGGCCCGTGCTCTATCCACTAGACCACACTGCTTCTCTACTGTTACCAATAAGCATTTGTGGCAGCAAGAAAATAAAAGACCCACAGGGTCCCTAGACCAATTACCCACGAGAAAGGTCCTACTTTCTCAAGCCTGTAAACTCCTTGCAGGTATCGGGCCTCCCGTCGAGGAGTCGCACGATGTAGTGACTAGAGCCCGGGGCCTGGGCATCAGAAGGTCATGGGTTCTAATCCCGGCTCCATCGCAAGTCTGCTGTGTGACCTTGGGCAAGTCATCTCACTTCTCTGGGCCTCAGTTCCCTCATCTGTAAAATGGGGATTGAGACTGGGAGTCCCACGTGGGACAGAGATTGCATCCGACCCAATTTGCACGTATACACACCAGTGCTTAGTACAGTGCTTGGCACATAGCAAGCGCTTAACATATACCATTATTATTATTGTTATCATTATTATTATTGCTATTACCTACTCTGCCAGAGAAGCAGCGTGGCTCAGTGGAATGAGCCTGGGCTTGGGAGTCAGAGGTCACGGGTTCTAATCCCACCTCCGCGACTTGTCGGCTGTGTGACTTTGGGCAAGTCACTTAACTTCTCTGGGCCTCAGTTCCCTCATCTGTAAAATGGGGATGAAGACTGTGAGCCAGGTGGGACAACCTGATCACCTTGTATCCTCCCCAGTGCTTAGAACGGTGCTCTGCACATGGTAAGGCTTAACAAATACCAACATTATTATTATTATTATCATGCTCTCTCAGGCACCTAGTATGGTCCTCTGCACACAGTAAGTGCTCAATACATCCCACTGAACGATGGACTGACTACCCGAGCGCCCAGCAGGGGAGAACGAGCGATTAGGGGAGAAGGAGCGATTCAGAGATCAGATCGATGGATTACTGACTGTGGCATGTCACGCCCTACAAGTGTTGGCTCTAGGGAAATGACTCCATCAAGGAACTCGAGTCGGGTAAGAACGGCCGTCGATAACGTGGCGAGTTGATGATCTTTCCACCGGAGAAGATGCCGGAACAAGCTTGCCGCCCTCCCCCGGTGCCCCTGCTTTGGGCCCTTTGACACCCTCGCTCACTCGTCCTCCATTTCGACTGTGGGGCAGGGCAAGAAGGAAGGAGCCGGGTCAGGTCCGGAGCTCGGCTCCGTCCCGCTCAGCCGGACCGGTGCCGCGTGGCCGCCACGCTCTCCTCTACAGCTTCCAGTCGCCCGGCGGGCTCTGGGCCCGGTGGACGGGCGCGGCCCCCAGCCGACGTCGGCGACCTAGGGGAGGGAAGACCCTTCCCCATTCACATCCCCACGGCCCCCCACGCTCAAACAGACGCCTACCTTAATGGGAGCGCTGCTGAACTGAATCTTCCGGTGGGCCGGAATCTCCTCCTCTTCCGGCAAGCCGCCGATCTCGGAATACTCCCCATCCGGCCCGTAGTAGTTGCCCTCGTCGCTGTCGTCCTGCTCGGTGCCCGTCTCTCCCCAGTCCGAACTATACCTGGAGCGTACCCGGTAGACGCTGTAGTCGCTCTGCATGAAGACGTGGGCACCGGCCGCCCCGTTGGAGTCCTGAGGCCCGTCCCGGCCGCTGGCGTCGCCGGGGCGGGGGTCCGGGGCGGCCCCGGCCTGGAGGTCATCATCCCCGGCCACGGGGTCCCGCGGGCCCTCTGTGGGCCTGCTCCCGCCGCCGTCCCCCGGGGCCTCGTTCTGGGGCGACGGCGGCGCGGTGCCCGCCGGGGGTCCGGCCTCGGCCTCGGGGCCCTCGGCCTCGTGACGGAGGTCCGTTGGGCCCGGCGCTTCCTGGGCAGGCGCCGGGGGTTCCGGGGTCCCCTTTCCCCGCAGGGCAGCGTCGGTGGGCCTGGGCTCGGGGCTCGGGGAGGCCTCCTCTCGGGTGGGGGACGGGCTGCCGGAGTCCGGCCCGCCTGGGGGCCACGAGCCGGGGTCCTTCAGGCGGCCGAAGGCGTCGAGGCTGGAGACGGTGGCGGGGAGGTTGAGCGGGTAGTGTCCGGTCACGGAGTACTCCTCCTTGCTCCCCGGCTTCTCGGGGACCCCGGGCGACTCGGCGTTCTCGAAGACGGCGCTGAGCTGGGTCACGGTGGGGGACGCGGCCTCCGTCCGGGAGCTCAGGCTGTCCAGGGAGTCGCTGCTGCCTCGGTTGGACCTGGAGGAGGCCCAGCCGTCGGGGGGCTCCCCGGCCCCCTCCTTCCTCGGGGAGCAGGCGGGACCCCGGCCCCCGTTCCTCTCGAACATCCGCCGGGTCTCCGTGACCCTGGAGTAGGACGGGCCGTCGGGCAGCGTGTCGAACCTGCTGATCCGCTCGGACACGGAGGACTCCAACCGGAGGACGGAGCCGTCCGCCTTCTCCACCAGCTCGCGGGGCCGGGGCCTGCGCGGAGGGGACCCCGCGGACCCCTGGCCCCTGGCCCTGGCCGGGGCCGGGACCGGTTCGCTGGGCTCCAGGCCCATCTGCATGAAGAGGTTCTTGATCCTGCTGACGTTGGTGCCATACTTCCGCCCTCGGGTCTGCTGGGAGGCCTGACCTTTGGCCTTGGGCTCGCCCTCCGGCTTGGGCTTGTCGAAGGCGCTCTTCAGGGCCTGGAATTCCGTCCGGTAGGCGTTCCGGTGGGGAGAGGCACTTCGCAGCGGGGCCCTTTCTCCAGAAGGCTCGGTCTTCATCATTTTGGCTTCAGGGGCGCGGGGCCATGGACGGGAGCGTCCGGGGCCGGGCCGCCCGTCACCGCCGGGCCCGGGCCGGCGCCGCCCGCCCCTCGGGGGTCATCTTAGTTCCGCCGCCCTCGCGGGCCCGGTGCCCGACGAAAGGGAACCGGGCGCTTCTGCGAGACGGAGCGTAGAGTGGCTCTGCGAGAGAAAATGGGGTTTGGGGAATCACGCCGCGGATACTCCCCGCAGATCAAGCCAACTCTTATTTTGTCAGAATTCACTACTTGATCAAACCCTTTTATCTCTCCTTAAAATAGGACGACGGCCTTGTTCAGATCAAGAGTTCCCCACTGGTGAGAAACGGCCCACTGGAGGCTTGTACCTAATATCTTTCTGATAGTCCCTGGTCAGTAAATGTTTTACCCACCCGGAAATTGAGTTCCTAGGAAAGAGGAATACCTGCATACCCAGTCCCCAATCTCTCTCTCTCTCTCTCTCTCTCTCTCTCTGTCTCTCTCTCATACACACACACACACACACACACACACACACACACAGAAGACTGCCAACCTTGACATTTTAGTACCAGCCTGGATTGTTTCGGTACCCAGCCCGAAAGGATGCGGAGCTCGGGGGACCAAGGCCTCGTGGATCTGCAAATTCCTTTCCACGTGGACATTCTCCCAAACGGCGGGGGATTCATTCCTCGCCCACCGCAACACTTTCACCATCAAGAAAAGTTTGGCATCCTTCATCCCAAGGCCACGGACGGGAGCTCAACCCGAACCCCCCTCCTCCTTCCAGTTCTGACCACCGTGGGCAGACCTCAGATAAACCTCTCCCCCCACCCCCGGGGACCCGGCGATGTCGCAGGTCTGCACAAGCCCCCCGGACCCGCGCCTGTCGAGGGATTGGGGGTGGCGGGGTCGGCGGGGGATGACGGGGATGGGAGGATGATCCCGGAGACAAGGGAGAGATCAACGCTGGAGCAGAACGGCATCGCATCTCATTAAAACGCTGATCTGCGGTCTCTTCCTCCTTCCTGAACTCACTGCTGAAAGCCCCAGCCATGATGCCGTGTGCTCACACACACTACACACCACACACACACACACACACACACCGGTACACCCTCCCTCACACACACCCCCAAGATTTAATAGCGCCGTGGCTGGCATGGAGCATTTCCCGATCTGCTGGAATAAAGCTCAACAGGGCAGGTGGTCGCCCCACTCCACCCCACCCGTGGCCCCTTTTCTTTTCCTTTTTCTTCCCAAGAGGACAAGGTAAAGGTGCCAATTTCAAGCCGGGTCTGTCGGCAGCCCCCTCCCCACTCCCACACTCGATGGATCTCCTGGAAATCTGGGTCTGGGCCAGAGAGCCGCAGGGGACCGCCGGGACGATCGGCGAGCTGCGTTTTTCGGGGAGGGGGCGAGCGATGGTGGTCAGCATCCTTCTCCAAAAGCCACACGCGAGCACGGACGTAGAAGACACACGCATTCACATGCAGACGGTCTCAGATGCACACCCACACACCACGGCACACACACTCACACCCACGCAGGTCCCCGCAAGTCCAGCCCGGAGGGACCGGAGAGGAGGGGGCTTGCAGTCGTCGGTCGGGGAGGGGGCCGGGGGTCCAAAGGAACGCATAAAGCGCCCCGACTTGGCGTCCCCCTCCCCGAAGGCCGCAAGGCCGAGGCTGGAAGTGGGGGATCCCTGGGTCCCCCGGGGAGGTGGCCGGGCAGGCTGGAGCTGGGGTGGGGGGGGTTCCTGGGTCCCTGGGGATGGGGGGGTCCCCTCCCTCCGCTCGCCCCCCATACCGTTCCCCTGGGACCGATGGTGAGCTTCGTGAGGGGCCGCAGGGGGGTCAGGCTCCCCGGTGGCCAGGACCGGACAGGACCGGACCCCCCTCCCGTTGTTCCCACGGCGCCCTGGGACCCCCCCCCCCCCTTCTCCCTCCCCACCGGACCCGGCGTCCCTGACCCTTACCGGAGCGGGGGCCGGAGCGGGGGTCCCCCCGCAACCCACGGCCAGGAGATGGACGTCCGGGGGCCGAGGCCCCGAGGCCCGCGGCGGGATGACAGCCCGGACCCGGGACCGGGACCGGATCAGGACCAGAAGCAGGAACGGATCGGGACTGGATGAGGACCGGATCAGCACCAGATCAGAACCGGGACCAGACCAGAACCAGGATCACATCAGGACCAGGAACAGATCAGGACCTGGACCAGATCAGGTCCTGATCAGAACCAGCACCGGATCGGGACCGGATCGGGACCGGACCAGGACCGGCTCAGGACCAGACCAGGACCGGATCGGGACCGGATCGAGACCGGACCAGATCAGGACCAGTCCGGGACCAGGACCAGGACCAGATCGGGACCGGATCGGGACCGGACCAGTCCGGGACCAGACCAGAACCAGGACCAGACGAGGACGACGACGGAGACGAGGAGGAGGAGGTGGAGGGAGAAGGGGAGGTTGGGGAGGAGGAGGAGGAGGAGGAGGAGGAGCGGTGTCGTCGTCGGCGGCGGCGGCGGCTGCTCTCGGCCACGCCACTGCAGGCGTCCGGACCCCCCCTTTCCCCTCCCCCTCCCCCCGGCTCCGACCCGCTCAGCTCCCCTCCCCCGCCCAGCACACACACACACACACACACACACACACACAGTCTCACACCCGCTCACACACACGCAGAGCCCCACACATTCACACCCCACGTCGCGATGCACGCGTGACCCTCCCCACCCACCCCCCCCCAGCAGGCCCACACCGCGGCGCACCCACCCATCCACACCCCCACACCCCCCCCCCCCACCCGCTGCACGTTCATCACACTCACACACACACACACTCACACCTAGCCAGAGGCCCTGCACCGCCGTCCCTAACGGCCCCCTGGACCCACGGCCGCTCGTGTCATCCCGCGGCCCCACAACCCCCGGGGGATCACACCCACAGATACACACCCGCACCCCGAGACACGCAGACCCACGGACCCACAGACTGAGCGATGCACGCGCAGGAGCAGGGACACGCGCAGGTGCACACGTGCACAAATGCACACACACACGTCCACACACACACACACACCCCGGAGGGGCAGGGCCGCCCACGCGTGATGCCTTACTTTCCCGGTGGCGGCCTGCACTGGCCCGGGCGGGAGGAGGAGACGGGGAAGGGGGGAGGGGCGTGGGGAGGGGGGCGGGGCTCCCACCCGGGGCAACAAGTGTCTCCTCCCCCCCACGAGAGATGGGGACAGGGGTCGGGGGTCGTCTTAGGGTGGTCGGGGTCAGTCCTCACCCGGGCTTCGTCGCCCACGCGTGACCGATGCGGCCTCCCAACTGCCGCAGCCACGCACGCGGAGATTCCCATCCCCCTCCCCCCGGACACGCGGACACACGGAGATTTCCCCCCCCCCCCCCACTAATGTTGCTATCTGTTAAGCGCTTACTATGTGCAGAGCGCCGTTCTAAGCGCTGGGGGAGACCCAAGGGAGCCGTGGGGCTCCCAGTCTTCATCCCCATTTTCCAGATGAGGGAACTGAGGCACCGAGAAGCGACTTGCCCACAGTCGCACAGCTGACAAGGGGCAGAGCCGGGATTCGAACCCAGGATCTCTGGGTCCTTGCCACTGAGCCACGCCCCCTGCGGACGCGCAGTCGCGCACCCGGATTCCACTCACACGGAGATGTCCTCCCCCCCGTGGCACCCCCCCCCCCGCATCCAGATCCTCCTGCAGCCACGCACACGGAGATTCCCATCCTTCCCCTCCCACTCCCGGACACACGGACACGCACCCAGAGATTCCCCCCCGCAGGCGGACACGCACACAGATGTCACGCACACGGAGATTTCCCCCTTCCCCCGTGGACACGCACCCGGATCCCGCTGCAGCCACGCACACGGAGATTCCCATTCGTCCCCCCGACACACGGACCCGCACCCAGAGATTTCCCCCCCCCCCCGCAAGCGGTCACGCACACGGAGATTCCCCCCCCCCCCCGGAGACACTTGGTCACGCACGTGGAGATCCCGACCCGACTCCACACCTTTTTTCCCCCCTTAATTCAGTGGTATTTGTTAGAACGCTTACTATATGCAGACCTTGGGCAAGTCACTTCATTTCTCTGGGCCTCAGTTTCCTCATCTGTAAAATGGAGATTGAGACTGGGAGCCCTATGTGGGACAGGGACTGTGTCCGACTTGATTACCTTCCATCTGAAAAAAAATAAATAAATACTATCGATCTACCTCAGTGCTTAGTACAGTGCCTGGCACGTAATAATAATAATAATGTCGGTATTTGTTAAGCGCTTACTATGTGCAGGGCACTGTTCTAAGCGCTGGGGTAGACACGGGGGAATCAGGTTGTCCCACGTGGGGCTCACGGTGTTAATCCCCATTTTACAGATGAGGTAACTGAGGCACAGAGAAGTTAAGTGACCTGCCCGCGGTCGCACAGCTGACAAGGGGCAGAGCCGGGATTCGAACCCATGACCTCTGACTCCCAAGCCCGGGCTCTTTCCACTGAGCCACGCTGCTTAATAAACACTTAACAGAGATCATCATTATTATTACTAAACTCATAGGATATTACAATACAGCAGAATTAGCAGACATCTTCTCTGCCAATAACGAGCTTACAGCCTGAGGGGGGAACAGGCATTCATACAAATAAATAATAACCGTGGTATTTGTTAAGTGCTTATTGTGGGCCAGGCACTGTACTAAGCCCTGGTGTGAACGCAAGCAGATCGGGTTGGATGCGCTCTCTGGGGCTCACAGTGGGGCTCGCCGTCTTCATCCCCATTTTACAGATGAGGAAACTAAGGTCCAGAGAAGGGAAGTGGGTTGCCCAGGGTCACCCAGCAGAGGAGTGGTAGAGCGGGGATTAGAACCCAGGTCCTTCTGACTCCCAGGCCCGGGCTGTGTCCACTAGGCCATGCTGCTTCTTTAAGTAATTTATAATATATAATTTAAAGATCTTTACGTAAGTACTGCGGGGTTGGGAGTGGGGTAAATATCAAATGCCCAAAGGTCCCGGATCCCAAGCCAAATAAAGACTTTTGTCCCATACAGAGGATATTCACAGTAAACGTTTAGCTTTACCCACTGTTGGGTAGGGATTGTCTCTCTCTCGCCGAATTGTACTTTCCAAGCTCTTAGTACAGTGCTGTGCACACAGTAAGCGCTCAATAAATACCATTGAATGAATGAATGCAGCTATGCGTGGCTCAGTGGAAAGAGCACGGGCTTTGGAGTCAGAGGTCATGGGTTCAAATCCCTGCTCGGCCGCTTGTCAGCTGTGTGACTTTGGGCAAGTCACTTCACTTCTCTGGGCCTCAGTTCCCTCATCTGTAAAATGGGGATTAAGACTGTGAGCCCCACGTGGGACAACCCGATTCCCCTGTGTCTACCCCAGCGCTTAGAACAGTGCTCGGCACATAGTAAGCGCTTAACAAATACAAATACCAACATTAGCTATGGAAAGATGTTTGGATCCATGGTCTGTTTAAAGCATGGGAGATCTGCAATATGTGTCTGTTTCTTGCTATCTAGTGTTCTCCCAAGCACTTAGCACAGTGCTTTGCACACAAGTATGATCGAATGAAGAAATAGGTGTACCAGTAAGACAAGGCCCACGGTATTCTGTAAAAATGCAGACAGTAGATTAGGGTTAAAGGGAGCCAAAGGAATCCCAATGATCATTTTAACTTGATATAGGTAGGAAGCGTTTGAAGATGGGTGAGAATTTATCCTTGATTCTCTATCTGTTGCCGAATTGTACTTTCCAAGCGTTTAGTACAGTGCTCTGCACACAGTAAGCGCTCAATAAACCTGATTGAACGAAGGAATGTATGAGACTCTCTTGCACACTTGCACAGTACCCCTGAAAATGCAGTCGTGCACCTTTTCTCGCCCTTGGTCCTTGGGTGAGCATTGCTCAGATTCATTCGTTCTATTCAGTCGTGTCTATCGAGTGCTTACTGTGTGCAGAGCACTGTACTAAGCGCTTTGGAGAGTAGGATACAGCAATAAGGAGAGACAATCCCTGCCCACGATGAGCTCGGATGCAGTGGTACTGTCAATCGAAGAAGCAGCGTGGCTTAGTGCAAAGACCACGGGCTTGGGAGTCAGAGGTTGTGGGTTCTAATCCCGGCTCCGCCACTTGTCAGCTGTGTGACTTTGGGCAAGTCACTTAGCTTCTCGGGGCCTCAGTTCCCTCATCTGGAAAATGGGGATTAAGACTGTGAGCCCCACGTGGGACAACCTGATTACCTCGTATCTACCCCAGCTCTTAGAACAGTGCATGGCACATAGTAAGCGCTTAATAAACACCATCATTATTCAATGGATCTCCTTTCTTTCCCATTAGAAGCAATACGGCCTAATGGAAAGAGCCCAGGCCTGGGAGAGGACCTGGCTTCTGAGACCATCTCCGCCGCTTATCTGCTGTGTGACCGTGGGCAAGTCACTTCACTTTTCTGTCAGTCCCCTCGACTGCAGAATGGGGATTCAATATCTTTACTTCCTCCTACTTAGACTATGAGCCCCTTGTGGGACCTGATCATCTTGTATCTACCCCAGCATTTAGTGCAGTGTTGTTTTTGCTATTTATTCACTCTTCTGTTCTTTCTCAACAACTTAATGCGATGCACCGCACTCAGTAGGAGCTCAATAAATGTCAATTCTATCATCTCTTTCCCTCAAAGCTCAGTAAATGTCATTTCTACTACCTCTTTCCCTCGGCAAGAGGGCACTTTGGGGGGCCCATGTTTCTTAGGACTTTAGCTCAGGGTTTGGAGGAGGAGAGGGCAGAGGTATATTTTACATTCTCAATCTCTGGGAGTGAAAAACATCTGCCCCATCAGTTTCCGTTTCCCCTGTGTCTGAGAAAGACTGTCATGTGATTCCGAGTGCTACTCTTCGGTACCATGGAAACCCTAAGGTTCTCATCGAGTGCTGGGCTAGGGTAGGGGGGGGTGCGCAATTTAAGAAAAAAAGCAGTTTAAAAAGCTGTATATAATTCTCCATGAGCATACACACACATACTTCCCGACTCCGCCACCTGTCAGCTGTGTGACCTTGGACGAGTCACTTAACTTCTCCGGGCCTCAGTTCCCTCATCTGTAAAATGGGGATTAAGACCATGAGCCCCACGTGGGACAACCTGATCACCTTGTATTCCCCCAGGGCTTAGAACAGTGCTTGGCACGTAGTAAGCGCTTAACCAATGCCATCATTGTTAATATACTTATATATTAATGGTTCTCTGTACTCACGGATCTGCTGGTGGGTGAATTTAACCGATGGGGCCGGTGGGCACTGGGTAGGCATGACTGTGACACAGACACACAGACACTCACACCACCTCCTGTCCCCTGTACTTCTTCTTCTTTGTGGTATTTGTTAAGCACTTCCTATGTGCCAGGCAGTGTAGTAAGCCGTGGGGGTAGATACAAGATAATCAGGTTGGACACAGTCCCTGTCCCACATGAGGGTCACAGTCTTCATCCCCATTTTAAAGATGAGGTAAGTAAGGCCCAGAAAGTGAAGCGCCTTGCCCAAACCCTCACAGCAGATGAGCGGTGGAGCCAGAATTAGAACCCAGGTCCTTCTGACTCCCGGGTCCGTGATCTATCCACTCGACCACACTGCTTCTTCCTGTTTTGCTTAGTTCGAAGCCCACAGCACAGTTTTGCTTTTCCCTTCTTGTCTCATGATCCCTAATGAAGCTTTAACTGAAAAAAAAGCCATTCTTTTCTGGTCGCAGTGTGCCCTGCTTCTGTGCCCAGTTTTTTTTTTAATGGTATTTGTTAAGCGTTTACTATGTGCCAGACACTGTACTGAGGACTGGGGTAAATACAAGCTAATCATATCCCACATGGAGTTCAAAATCTTCATTTTGAGAAGCAGCGTGGCTCGGTGGAAAGAGCCCGGGCTTAGGAGTCAGAGGTCGTGGGTTCTAATCCCGGATCCGCCACCGGAGCAAGTCACTTCACTTCTCGGTGTCTCAGTTCCCTCATCTGTAAAATGGGGATGAAGACTGTGAGCCTCACGTGGGACAACCTGATTACCCTGTATCTACCCCAGCGCTTAGAACAGTGCTCGGCACCTAGTAAGCGCTTAACAAATACCAAATTATTATTATTATTATTCATTTCGAACCTAGGGAAACAGCATAGAGAAGTGAATAGAGCACAGACCTGAGAGTCAGAACGACCTGCGTTCCAATGCCAACTCCTTCACTGGTCTGCTGTGTGACTGTGGGCAAGTCGCTTCACTCCTCTGTGGTTCAGTTCCTCCATCTGTAAAATGGGGATTAGGACTGTGAGGCCCTTGTGGGATATGGACTGTGTCCAACCTGATCATCTTGTGTCTACCCCGGCGTTCAGTACAGTGCCCGGCACATAGTAAGTGCTTAACAAATACCGTAAAGAAAGAAGAAAAAGCTGGACAGACAAAGAGAAGTGGAGGGTCTGGGCCCCTGGACAAACCCCCAGATCTGCAGGAGAGGAAATTTGGGGTTTCTAGATTCAGTTTTGGAAGGGTCCCACTGCCGTTTAAAGTCCGGGTTGGCATTTTTATTGGCCACAGCTCTGTCCCGCCTTCCTCAGGGGCAACTGTGTGCATAAGAAGAAGCTGAGCAGTTGGGAAGCGTGGTGATGTCCTCTGGGGAATTGAAATTCATATTTGATGATCCCGAGAAGAGGAATGAATAAACACAGAAATGTGAGACGAGGCTGAGTTGAAATGAATTAAACCTTTAAGAGGAGATTAAAGAGTGGATTTCATTTTTTTGAAGGGGCATTAGATCTGATTATTGTTGTATTGTGCTGTTGTAGTTTATTGCATCGTACTCTCCCAAGCACTTATTACAGTGCTTTGCACACAGTAAGCACTCAATAAATACGAATGAATGAATGGATAAGTGGGCAAAGCAGCTGGAGCTTTAAAGGGGCAGTGACGGAATGGTATGAATTATTGATCTCATTGACTCCGGGCATCCAGGGCATGAAGAGGCCATCAATCAATCAGTAGTATTTACTGTGCGCTTACTATGTACACAGCACTGTACTAAGCACTTAGGTTTGCATAGTAAACGTATTTTTCCATGATTAATGTCATGTCCAAGTGGCCTTATGTTGACCTGTAATTGATTTTTTTTTCAAAGAGAGTGGAAGTTCTTTATCTGCAGGGAACTGTCTAATACTTCCAATGTATTTTCCCAAATGCTTAGTACAGTGCACCGCACCTGGTGGGAACTCAACTGAATCTCGTTACTACCGCAACTGAATGTATTTTCAATTTCACAAATTGAACCTCATTTTGAAGAGCAAGGAATGTAAACATTTGATCTAGTTGTAATAGTAGTAGTAGAAAAGAAATAGTATTTTCATTATAAATAGTAATAAAGTAATATTGGTGATATGTGTTAAGGCTTTACTGTGTTCCAAGCACTGTGCTAAGCACTGGAGTAGATTTAGGAAAATCAGATCATACAAACTCGGTGTCGCACTTCAGTTTTATTATAATTATTATTAACAATAACATCCTAACGAAAGCAAGGCATTGCTGATGTTATTACAGAGTAAGCTGGCTGTGGCTATGCTATCTCTGTTGTATTTTACTCTCCGAAGTGCTTAGTGCGGTGCTCTGCACATAGTAAGCACTCAATACCATCGATGGTGATAATAATAATAATAATAATAATGGTATTTATTGATTATTCACTGTTTGCAGAGCACTGTACTAAGTGCTTGGGAGGGTTCAAGACAACAAATTTGGCAGAAACGCCTGCCCACAGTGAACTTACAGAATGCATAATATTACCCCATTTTTATGGAGTGTTTTTATTTTTCCCAAGTACTTTCACATCAGCTCTAATTTTAGCCTTATGAAGTAGAGAAAGGCAGACAGACACCAAAGGAGGCTGAACCAATCAATCGATCAATCAGTGGTATTTATTGAGTGCTTACTGAGGGCAGAGCACCAGACTAAGATCTTGGGAATAACTCAACCCCTCATTCCCACAACGAGAAACTGCCGCGGCCGATGAGACATTTAGTAGGCAGACACCCCAGAAGGCTTTTCTTTTTCCAGAAATAAGCATTCCTTGAAAATCCCGGCAAAGACCTTTCCCACATAATGAGCAGCTGGGGAGGTGCTGACCCAGAAATCATCTAGGTACACTGGCTCTTAATCAATCTTAATAATTGTATTCGTTAAGCACTTGCTATGTGTCAAGCACTGTACTAAGCGCTGGGATCAGATACAAGATAATCAGGTCGGATATGGTCCCTGCCCCACATGGGGCTTAGAGTCTAAGGGGGAGGGAGCACGGGTATTGAATCCTCATTTTACAGATGAGGAAACTGAGTCCCGGAGAAGTTAAGTGACTTGCCCTAGGTCACACGGCAGGAAAGAGGCAGTGTTGGGCTTGAAACTCTCTGCTTTCCCTGCACTCAGTCACATTCACCCAACATTCATAAGCGATCATTCTCCTTATTAAATAGGCCCCAGGCACAGCCATCTGTCAATCAATCAACCCATCAACCTACAAGCTAATCAGGCTGGATCCAGTCCACATCCTAAATATGGGTCGCAACCTTCACCCTCATTTTACAAATGAGGCCACTGAGGCCCGGAGAATTTTAGTGATTTACCCAAGGTCACACAGCAGACAGGTGGAAGAGGCAGGATTAGAACCCCGGTCCTCTGACTCACAGGCCCACGCTTTATCCACCAGGCCATGCTGCTTCATTATTGAATTTCTTGTGCAATGTGGAATTGAATCAACATGTACACAAGAGCTCCGAGAGGAGTCAATTCAGTTTTCATAAGTGCTAGAGTTGGCTGAAGGGATGATCTGGCTCAGGATGTTGGGAAATAAATCAGGAAAAGTGTTTTTAAGGAGGAGGGATTTTAGCGAGGATTTGAAGGGGTTTAGGCCACATCTCCTCTAAGAAGTCTTCCTTGATTAAGACCTCTGTTTCCCGGCTCCCTCTCCCTTCTGGATGGTGTACACATTTGGATCTGTGCTGTTCGGCTATTTGGTATCGGCCCCACACTCAGCCCCGTAGCACTTATGTACATAGCTGTAAATTATAAATTAAAAATGATTTATTTTTATCAATGTCTGTCTCCCCCCCAGGCTGTAAACTTAACTTGGGTGGGAAAATTGTCTACCAACTAATAATAATAACAATAATCATGGTATTTGTTAAGCGTTTACTATGTGCCAAGCACTTTCTAAACACTGGAATAGATAAAGATGGGAAGGTGACTGAATAACAAATAATCATGGTATTTTGTTAAGTGTTTTCTATGTGCCAAGCACTTCTCTAAACTCTGGGATAGATACAAGGCACGTACCCCTCTTTGCATTATACTCTGCCAAGCGTTTAAAAAGGGGCTTTGCATATAGTAAGCACTCAGTAACTATCGATCAATCAAACAATCAATGGTATTTATTGAGCACTTACTATGTGCAGAGCGTTGTATTAAGCACTTGGCAGAGTACAATATAACCAAGTCGGCAGACATATTCCCTGCCCCCAAGGAGCTTACAGTGTAAGGAGGGAGACAGACATAATATAAAGAAATAAATTATGGATCTGGACCACAAGTGCTGTGGGCCTGAGGGAGGGGTGAATAAAGGGTGCCAATCTAAGTGCAAGGGTGAAGCAAAATGGAGTGGGAGAAAAGGAAATGAGGGCTTAGTCGGGGAAGGCCTCTTGGAGGTGATGTGCTTTTAATAAGGCTTGGAAGATGGGGAGAGCTGTAGTCTGTCAGCTATGAAGAGGGAGGGAGTTCCAGGCCAGAGGGAGGAAGTGGGCGAGAGGTCGGCAGCGAGATAGTTGAGCTCGAGGTACAATAATAATAATAACGGTGTTTGTTAAGTGCTTACTGTATGTCAAGCACTGTTCTCAGCGCTGGCGTAGATACCAGCTTATCAAGTTGGACAGACTCCCTGTCCCACATGGGGCTCACAGTCTTGATCCCCACAGATGAGGTAACCGAGGCCCAGAAAAGTGAAGTGACTTGGCCGGGGTCACACAGCAGACAAGTTGGTGGAGCTGGAATTAGAATTCAGGTCCTTCTGATTCCCAGGCCCAGACGCTATCCGCTAGGTCATGTTGCTTCAGAGAGCGGGTAGGTTAGCATTAGAGGAGTGAAGTGTGTGGCCTGGGTTGTAGTGGGAAAGCAGCAAGGTGAGGTAGGAAGGGAGCAAGGTGACTGAGGGCTTTAAAGCCAATGATAAGGTGTTTCTGTTTGATGCAGAGGTGGATGGAAAACCACTAGAGGTTCTTGAGGAGTGGGGAGACATGGTCTGAACATTTTTGTAGATAAATGATTCAGGAAGCAGAGTGAAGTATGGACTGGAGTGGGGAGCGACAGGAGCCAGGGAGGTCAGCAAAGGAGTCTGATGCAGTAATCAAACCTGGATAGGATAAATGCTTAGATTAACATGGTAGGAGTTTAAATGGAAAGGAAAGGGTGGATTTTAGCGATGTTGTGGAGGAAGATCTGACAGGATTTGGTGATGGAGTGAACATGTGAGTTGAATAAGAGAGATGAGACGTGGATAATGCCGAAGTTACAGCCTTATGAGACTGGGAGGATGGTGTTTCTGTCTACGGTGATGGGAAAGTCACGGGAGAAGAGGGTTTGGGTGGGAAGATAAGGAATTTTGTTTCGGATATGTTAAGTGTGAGATTTTGGGGTGGGGAATATCCAAGTAGGGATGTACTGAAGGCAGGAGGAAATGGGAGACTGCAGGGAATGAGAGAGATCAGGGCTGGAGATGTGGATTGGGGAATCAACCGCACAGAGATGGTAGTTGAAGCCGTGGAAGTGAATGAGTTCTCCCAGGGAGTGGGTGAAGATGGAGAAAAGAAGGGGACCCAGAAGTGAACCTCGAGGTACTCCCACAGTTAGGGGGTGGGAGACAGAGGAGGAGCCCACGAAAGAGACTGAGAATAAGCGACCAGAGAGCTAGAAAGAGAACTGGGAGAGGACAGTGACAGCGAAGCCAAAGTGGGATAACGTTTCCAGGAGAAGTGGGTGGTCGACAGTGGCAAAGGCATCTGAGGGGTCGAGGAGGACTAGGATGGAATAGAGGCCATTGGATTTGGCAAGGAAGAGATCACTGGTGACCTTCAGGAGAGCAGTTTCTGTGGAGTGAAGGAGGCAAGGAGAGATTAATTGATGACTGAGAGCGCTGGGGTCTTCTGATGTGGCGAAGGAGGAAGTTCTAAATGGAGGCGCGTGAGAACCAAAAATGAGGAACAGCTAGAAGGTCAGTGTGGGAGGAACAAAGAAAGTGGATTAGGGAATATCAGGTGAAGAGGGGGTTTGGCAGTCAATCAATGTTTACTCTGATTCATTTCAATCTTATTTATTGGATGCTTACTGTGTACAGAGCACTGTACAAGCTCTTGGGATGTACAATTCAGCAACAAATAGAGACAATACCTGCCCACAATGGGCTCACAGTCTAGAAGAGGTAGACAGACATCAAAACAAGTTCAGAATACCATACTGAGTGTTCAGGAGACTATAAAAGATTTAATAGACACGATCGCTGTCCTTAAGGTGCTTACAGTGCAGAGCACTGTACTGAGAGCTGGGGTGAGTATAATAGAGTTGGTAAACACACGCTCCTGCCCTCATGGCTCTTACAGTCTACTGTGTGAAGAGCACTGCATTGAGCAGTTGTGTGAGCATAGTACTTAGAAGACATGATCTCTGCCTTCAAGGGTCTTAAAGTCTATTGTGTGTAGAACACTGTACTGAACGCTGTACTAGAGTTAGTAGACATGATCTTGGCCTTGGCCCCAGCCCCGGCCCCGACCCCAGCCTGTCAGGACTTGATGATGAGTGGATCGCCGAAGCTGAGTAAAATGAAAGAGAAACTTTTCACACTGGTTGGGGGCAGGGGTTTGGTTTCTTCACCTTCTTTCTCCATCCAGACTTCCTGTAAAAGTCACGCAGGTCAAGGGGTCAGGGTCTCTGAGGTTCGGCGGCCACACTTCTACTTGAGATCACATGTCACAATTCTGTGTTCCAGCCTGCTCTGTGAAGTGACTCGGTGAGGAGACGTGAGGGTGTTCGAAGCTGAAGAAGCTACCTTCTCGGGTGTCAGCTCGTTGTGGGCAGGGTTGTGTCTGCTGTTTTATTGTTCTATTGCACTCTCCCAAGCACTTAATAAAGTACCCTGCACACAGTAAGCGCTCAATAAATCCGACTGACTGTCTACTGTGTGAACTTATGCAGGTCATTTAACTTCTCGGTGCCTCAGTTGCCTCACCTGAAAATGGGGATTAATGATGATGATGATGATGGTATTTGCTAAGTGCTTACTATGTGCCTGGCACTGTACTAATGGCTGGGGTGGGTACAAGCAAATTGGGTTGGATACAGTTCCCACATGGGGCTCACAGTCTCAATCCCTATTTTACAGATAAGGTAACTGAGTCCCAGAGAAGTGAAGTGACTTTCCCAAGGTCACACAGCAGAAGTGGCAGAGGTGGGATTAGAACCCATGACTTTCTGACTCCCAGGCCTTTGCTCTATCCACTGCACCATGTGGGACATGGACTGTGTCCAACCTGATTATCTTATATCTACTCCAGTGCTTAGAACACTGCCAGGCACATAGTAAGTGCTTAACAAACACCCTTAAAAGAAAAAAATCCCCATTTTCCAAATGAGGGGAATGAGGCCCAGAGACCTGAAGTGACTCACCCGAGGTCACACAGCAGACAAGCGGCAGAGCTGGGATTAGATCTGGGCCCCACAGACGGTGGCAGAGAGCCTTAGGCCAAGTTCCGGAGCTGCTCTGGCCAGGGTTGCTAATGACTTTGGGCTCTTTTCTGCAAGCTAAATTGCTTCTGTGCTTACTGTTCCAGTGAGGAAATGAAAGTAGTTTGGTCATCGGCTCTCATTGGCAGATAGTTGGGCTGTGGGGAGAGGAGAGGAGAAAAGTAGGGGAAAAGTAAGCTGCTTCCCAGAAGGCCGAACGGAATGAGCTACAGGCTGGATAAGGGCTTTAGCAACCTCTTTCTCCTTCTCTCCCTCCCACATACACCCACCTTCCCTCTCTCTTCCTCTTCCTCCCCCACCACACACATTCCCCCTCTCTCCCCACCTCTCATACCCAGTCTCCCTCTCTCTCCCTCTTCCCCCTCATACACCCTCCTCTCTCATACAATCTCCCTCTCTCACACATGCTCTCCCTCATTCTCCCTTCTCTCTCTTCCCCTCACACACACACACCCATTCTCCCCTCCTCTTTCACACACTCTCCCTCTTTTTTCCCTCTCTCATAGACATTCTCCCTCTCTCTCTCTCCCCCTCATACAGTCTCCCTCTCCCCCCATACACTCTTCCTCCTCTCCCTCTTTTTCCCTCACACACACAGATACTCTCTCCCTCTCTCTCCCTTTCTCTCTGACAAACACAGTCTTCCTCTCATTCTCACTCACTTCCTCCCTCTCTGCTTTTTTCTCCTTCTCTCCCTTTTCCTCTCTCTCTTTCCCTTTCATTCCAGCATGGCCTAGTGGATAGAGCACAGGCCTGGGAGTCAGAAGGACCTGGGTTCTAATCCCCGTTCTGCCACCTGTCTGCTGTGCATCCTTGGGCCAATCAATTCACTTCTCTGTGCCTCAGTTCCCTCATTTGTAAAATGGAGAGTGAGACTGTGAGCCCCACGTGGGAGAAGGACTGTGTCCAATCTGCTTTGCTTGTATCCACCCCAGTGCTTAGTTCAGTGCCCATCACATAGTAAGCACTTAACCAATACCATCATCATCATCATCATCACTCCCTTTCTCTCTCACTCTCCCTTTGTCTCCTTCTCTTGTCACATCTCTTTTTTCTCTCTCTTCCTTTCTCTCTTCTTCTCATTTTCTTGGCTCATTCCCTAAAAGACCATGTTTCAACCTCTCTATTAATAAAATGAAGAAAGTTGTTATTGTTCTCTAGTTCTCTCAAACAGGGCATGGGGGTGTGTGGCAGGAGATGGGGGTATTTTTACACAGAGAAGGGGTTATTCTTGTGTTTAGTAAGTTCGTTTGCATTCATTTGGTGCCACTACATGTTTTTGTTAGAGTGAGTGACTTGAGTCTGATAGTTAGCATCTATGCCTCTGCTTATCTTTACATTTTCTGTAGTTGTCTTACACAACAGCCAGTAACAATGCTGACCAAAATCAATGATCAAACAAACTGTGGCCGTTGGATTCCATTTCCCTAGCTTGTTTTTTTTTTTTTTCACCTGGTGAGTTTCAGCCCTGGTTCACCTCAACGCCAAGTGGTGTGGGTGAGCGTGGCCGAAGTCCAGCCCCAAGAGCCAGACGGAAACAGTGGCTTCCACAGCTGGAACCCGGGGGGCACCGGCCCCGTTGTCCCCTCAGCCGGTCGCTGGGGATATCGGCCCCAACCACCACCACCGTTGGGAAGCAAGGATTACTAGCCCCGTTGTCTTCATCACCCCTTCAGATGGACACCCAGGTGCCACCTCCTCAGCCAGACCCCGGAGGCACCTCAGCTTGATTACAATGCCACCGTTTCCCCATCTGAGTCACTTTGCCCTCACTCACCTCTCTTTTACCTACCCTGTTCACCTTCCCTTGGGTGTTGTCTACACGCTTGGGTCCATACCCCCTAAGCACTTCAATGCTCACCCTGCCCCCAGCATCTCAGCATACACACGTTGGTGTGTGTATGATATGCTTTCATATCCTCAGCTGGGAATCTGGGGGCTCCACAGTAGTTCTTGGGAAAAATAGCAAAAGTTTCCCCCAGATAATGTCCGTGGCCAACTTTCCAGCCAGAATTAACAGAGGAAAAATGTTTGGAATTGACTGAAAGCAAAGAGGAATATGTGAACATGAGTGAGTGAGGGGTGTGTACGCACCTTTGTATGTGTGTGTGAGAGAGAGAGATCCAGTCTTTCCCCTTTTACCACTTCAAAGGACACGTGAGCTTTGCTCTTTCCTTCCCAGACTAAAATGAGCAATCAGACTTTTTCTCCTCCCCTGAAAAACCACAAGGCCCAGGGGCGGCACTGTTAATGGAAGAAAATCCACTGAAGAAAGCAAAGGAGAACTGGGTGGGAACCAGAGGGAGGGAGGGTAGAAGGGGGAAAGGAAGTTACAGATAAGGGAAGCCGCAGAATACTCGTATGTAAGGATATCACACATACACAGTCACGTGCTGAGAGGCTGGGGGCAGGGTGAGTATCAAAGATCTTAGGGGATATGGACACAAGTGCACAGACAACAGCGAAGGGAAGGTGAATTAGGGTGGGTAAAAGGGGGAGGTTAGTCAGGGTGAAATGATTGTCAGGCAGGGAAACTATGGCAACCTAACCAAGACAAGACTAATCCTCCCCCCCGCAACCCTCCATCAGCCCCTCTCCCTGCCTATATTTGAGCTGGGATCTGGGTCTCCCCCCCACCTCCCACCACCACACTTGCCATGTAAGCCCCCAGTAAGACCCTTTGTACCCTGCGCCCTCATCACCAAATTTCTGGAGAAACCCTTGTATCCGCTCAGCCCACTGGTTTTTTGCCCACGCTCTGAGCGTTGCATCTGTTCTGACAAAACAGCTCTTAAAATGGGCTGTACTTCCTCTCTCCTCCTCCCCCTTCTCCTTCTCTTTCCTTCTGTTTCTTTCTCTCCCTCTCCCCTTCACTTTCCTCCTCTGTTTCTTCCTCTCCATCTTCTTCCCCTTCTCTGTTCCTCTTTTTCTATTTACCTCCCTCTCTGTCCCTCCCTCCCTCTCTTTTTCTCTTTTTCTTTCACTTCCTCTCTCTTCCTCCTTCATCTATTTCTTCCTCTCCTGCTCTCTCTCTCTGCCTCTCTCCCTCTCTCTCCTGGCCTCCTTCACTCCACGACTCTCTTTCCCCTTCCCTCTTCAACCAACCAATCAATCAACAAATCAGTGGTATTTATTGAGAGCTTACTATGTGTAGGATACTATACTAAGCACTTGGGAAAGCACAGTACAATAGAGTTGGTAGGCATCATCACAATTTATAGTCAACTCTTCCTTCTTCTTCTTAGGTCTCTCCCTCTCCCTCCTTCCTTCCCTCTACAACTCTTTTTCTCCATCTCTCTTCAATCAGTAACTCAATCAGTGATATTTATCAAGACCATACTATGTGCAGGGTACTGTAATAAGCGCTTGGGAAAGTACAACACAACAGCGTTGGTAGAGCATCACAATAGCATCACAGAGAAGCAGAGTGGCTCAGTGGAAAGAGCACGGGCTTGGGAGTCAGAGGTCATGAGTTCGAATCCCTGCTCTGCCACTTGTCAGCTGTGTGACTGTGGGCAAGTCACTCAACTTCTCTGTGCTTCAGTTACCTCATCTGTAAAATGGGGATTAACTGTGAGCCTCACGTGGGACAACCTGATGACCCTGTATCTACCCCAGCGCTTAGAACAGTGCTCGGCACATAGTAAGCGCTTAACAAACACCAACATTATTATTAGCATCACAGTCAACAGTTTACTCTTCCTTTCTCCCATTCCTCTCTCTCTCTTTGTGTCTCTGTCTCTCTCTGTCTTTGTCTCTCTTTCTCTCTCTCTTCCCCCCACTTTGCCTCTCTTGCCATTGATTTTTCTGCCCCCAAATGAAAGCACACAAAGCCAGGTCAGGTCCCCCAGGAGAGAACTTCTGACACAGGTAAAGCCACTTCAAAACAGATTGTGATCCTCTGCAGCATGACTTGAGATTCTCGAATTCTGTCACAGATGAGAAAGACAAACTTTCCAGGTGGGATAGGAAGGTGGGAAGATGTCATTTGAGCTGCTCCTTAAAGAGGGATTTCCCAGCTACAGGAGACCAAGCCAATGTGCATAATAAACGTAATAATTATAGTACTTGCTCAGTGCTTACTAAGTCCCAAACACTTGTCTAAGCGGTTTGGACACGATCCCCATCCCACAAGGTTCACACTCTTAATTCCCATTTTACCAATGAGATACTCTGCTCCTCGGCCGCTAACCTCCTCACTGGGCCTTGTTCTCGCCTGTCGCACCGATGACTCTTGGCCCACGTCCTTCCGCTGAGCTGGAATGCCCTCCCTCCTCACATTCGCCAAACTAACTCTCTTCCCCTCTTCAAAGCCCTACTGAGAGCTCACCTCCTCCAGGAGACCTCTCAGACGGAGCCCTCCCTTTCCCTCTGCCCCTCCTCTCCTCCCCATTGCCCCGACTCCCTCCCTCTGCTCTACCCCTTTCCCCGTCCCACAGCACTTGTGTATATTTTTTATATATTTTTTATTGCTCAATTTATTTTATTAATGATGTGTACATATCTATGATTCTATTTTTCTATTTTGATGGTATTGATGCCTGACTACTTGTTTTGTTTTGCTGTCTGTCTCCGCCTTTCAGCCTGTGACCCCGTTGTTGGGCAGGGATTGTCTCTATCTGTTGCCGAGATGTACATTCCAAGCGCTCAGTATAGTAAGTGCTCAATAAATACGATTGAATGAATGAATAACTGAGGACAAAAGAAATGTGGTGACTTGCCCAAGGTCACACAGTAGACATGTGGCAGAGCCGGGATTAGAACCCAGGTTCTTCTGATCTAACCACTAAGCCAAGCTGCTCCTCAGCCTTCCCCTGGATTGCCAGAAGACCACCTGGCAAATACGAAGCATCGGTCGGCGAGATGGATTTGCCTTCACCTTTCAGATTTCAATCCATCAGTGCTATCTCTTGAGCACTTACTGTGCTCAGAGCACTGGACTGGAATGTACAATAAATCCCGTCCCCTGGCAGCCCACTAATGGGGTCTCTTGCAGACTCAGAGGAATCGGCACCCCCGGATTACCCCCCACCCCAACCCCGGCCCTTGTCGGAAGCTGGAAGAGACCCAGATTGGGCCTCCCTCCAAGACCAGGGAAATCTTCAGCCCGTGGCCAAAAGCTGAGGTTCCTATTTGTCTGTTTCAAGGCTCATCAGAGTGCGCTCTTTAGTTACCATGGAAACTCTCTCCAGTGAAGTTTGAGAGCTGCTGGGAGTGCAGGGAAATGGCAAGCATCGAGGGAGGAATTTGGCCGCATTCCCCTGGAGGGTGCTGTATTTGCCGAGCTTGGGAGCACTCATGGATTATCCTCCCAGACCAGGTTTACTGACCCCCTTAGTAGTAACGATCATCATCATAATAATAACAACAATGATAAATCGAATTTATTGAGCACTTAATAGTAATAATAATAATAATAATTGTGGTATTCATTAGATGTTATGTGCCAGGCACTGTAGTAATAAAAATAATAATAATAATGATGGTATTTGTTCAGTGTTTACTATGTGCAGAGCACTGTTCTAAGCCCTGGGGTAGGAAAGAGACTGTGTCCAACCTAATTTACTTGTATCTACCCCAGCCCTTTAGAAAAGTGCCTGGCACATAGTAAGCACCTAAGCAATACCACAATTATTATCATTATTATAAAAGCAAATCGGATTGGACGCAGTCCCTCTCTCGCTTGAGGCTCCCGCTCTCAATCCCCATTTTACCGATGAGGGACCTGAGGCATAGAGTAGGGAAGTGACTTGCCCAAGGTCACACACAGCAGACAAATGGCAGAACTGGGAGTAGAACCCATGACCTTCTGATTCTCAGGTCTGTGTTCTATCCACTGGGAAACTGCTGCTTCCCACGCAGGGCCCTAAACTAAGCACTTAGGAGAGTACATTATAACAGTCGATAGACATGTTCCCTGCCCACAACGATCTTACAGCCCAGAGGATAATAATAATAATAATCCAAATAAAAGGGGATGAAATTGGTTTGGAGGATACTGAAATCTGAAAAAAAATCATCTGGTGGAGAGACTTTGCCTCCTTCCCCACATACTGGAGATTTGAGTTTTTCCAAAAGGTACCAGAATGTGCCTGTTTATTGTGGTATTGTACTCTCCCAAGCACTTAGTACAGTGCTCTGCATACAGTAAGTGATCAATAAATACGATTGAATGAATGGGAACATTACCTTCCGACTCGGAAGCCAAATGATAATATCATAGTCCCAGATGAAAAAAGTATAGTCAACTAGTGGAAAGAGCCCAGTTCTGGGAATCAGAGAACCTGTGTTGTAATCCTGAGTCTGCCACTTGCCTGCTGTGTGTGACCTTAAGCAAGTCATTTCCATTATCCGGGCAGCCATTTCCTCAACTGTCAATTGGGGACTCAATACCTGTTTTCCCTCCCTCTTAAACTGTGACCCATGTGGGATAGGGACTATAACCAATCTGATGAACTTATATCTGTCCCAGTGCTTGGCTTATAATAAGGACTTAAGAAATACCTTATTTAATCAATCAATCAGTCATATTTACTGAGCACTTACTCTGTGCAGAGTTGCTTGGGAGGGTATGGCATATAACAGAGTTGGTTGACAAGCTTCCTGCCCACTATGAGTTTACAGTCTACACAAGGAACTTACAAATCAAATTATTATTATTACTATAATTATTATTTTCCAATTTGACAGACAAGGACATGGAAACTTTTCTTTCTTAGTGTGAGTAATTTTTCCACCTGCGGATCAGCCTGTGCCTAGCTGGACCCTGAGCCCTGAGCCTTAATCCCTGACTTTCTCTTGGAAGCGAAGGTGTGGCTGGGCTACTTCCCTCCTCCAGGAAACCTTCCCCAAATAAGCACCCTCCCCCCCACAGCCAAACCACATTTACCCAACCCCCAACCATAGCACTCTTCTGTATTTTTTATTTCAATCTTTATACCTCATATATGTGATGCATATTTATATTTGCATTTTCATTTGCATATTCAACTACTGCTGAGGTTATTTCATCCTGAAGTACTCACGCTACTTCCTGTTTGAATGGTCTAGAAGCAGCATGGTCTCGTGCATAAAGCACAGGATTCATAAGGACTTGGATTCTAACCCCGGCTCTGCCGCTTTCATTCATCTATTCGTATTTATTGAGAACTTACTTTGTGCAGAGCACAGTACTAAGCACTTGGGAGAGTACAATACAACAATAAACAGACACATTACCTTCCCACCATGAGCTTACAGTCTAAAGACTGCAGCATGGCTCAGTGGAAAGAGCACGGGCTTTAGAGTCAGAGGTCATGGGTTCGAATCCCAGCTCTGACACTTGTCAGCTGGGTGACTGTGGGCAAGTCACTTCACTTCTCTGTGCCTCAGTTCCCTCATCTGTAAAATGGGGATTAAGACTGTGAGCCCTAGGTGGGACAACCTGATTCCCCTGTATCTACCCCAGTGCTTAGAACAGTGCTCTACACATAGTAAGCGCTTAGCAAATACCAACATTATCATTATTATGTCAAACACTGTTATAAGCGCTGGGGTAGATACAACCTAATTAGGTCAGACACAGTCTCTGTCTGGCCTCACAAGCTCAACCCTCATTTTACAGAGGATGTAACTGAGGCCCAGAGAAGTGAAGTGACTTGACCCAGGTCACACAGCAGCCAAGTGGCTGGACTGAGAACCCAGGATCTTCTGACACCAGGTCCATGCTCTATCCACTATGCCATACGGCCTCGTGTGTGTGTGTGTGTGTGTGTGTGTGTGTGTGTGTGTGTGAACACCATTGTGTGTATATTCCCATTTCTTCTGAAGCTTCAACAAAGCTTGTCTGGAGCACATCTTCATTTTAGAGTACTGTGTGTGTGACGGGCGTACGTGAATGCAAGTGTGCCCTTGTCCGTACATATTGTATTAACACAGCATGGATGCCTACTGGTGACCAGAAATTCCCGTTTGTGCATTTAGGTAATTCCGGCCAGTCGGCATCCAATTTCTGATGAATTTCCAGCCAAGCAGGAGACAGCAGCAGAATTTCTGACCACTCATCGTCCAGTGGCAGGAAGGTCAGGAGGAATTTAAGGGAGGAACAGAAGCAGGACTGTGGCGAGATCTCGTTCCTCTCTGACCAGGTCTGCTCTCCTTCCAGTCACCCCCTGCTGCAGTTCAGACACACCCACCTCTTTCCCCCACTACCTTGGTTTAATAGTGGGGTGCCTAGGATAACTGTCCAAGTGAATTGCTGGTTCTGAACGATTGCCGTGTGCAAAATCCAAAGATCCATCCTACATGATTCACTGACACTGCCTACCCCCATTTGACATTACGCCCAGTCGCTGCAGGAAATTCCCTTCCCTCTCTGAACCAGAACAGACTCTGTACCTGTATAGATCAGGTAGAGATTTTAGGTGATTTAGACAACTTCTTCTTTCCTGCTCCAACTCCAGGCTGCTTTTACCTCATTCAGCTACTCTCTGGTCCCTCCCCTAACATGATCTGGAAGACACCTTCTCCGCTCCATCCCAAAGCAGTGCAGAATCGCGGGGTGGTAGAAGACACTGGCTAAATCTGCCTAAAATCTCTGCTCCTTCTCCCCCATCTGGATTCTGTGCTGCTGTCGGCTGAAGAAACTCCCAATCCTTGAGGGTGGAGAAGAAGGAGGAGGAGGAGGTGATCGTTACGAATGCCGGCTAAAGCTAGGATCTTAGCTCCACCACCTGCTAAGATTTGGGGATTAAAAAGTCGTGCCTCAATTTTCAAGCAATTAAGTGAACTTTTTGAAATGATTGAAGATCCTGAAAGATAGTGACAGAGGGGTGAAGAGGTGTACAGAACCCAGCAGTATTTCAAGAGGAGATCTCCTGCCTGCTCTCAAAATCCACCCACTCCAGCTGCACATCCAACCCTATCCCTTTACACCTTATCAAAGCACCTGCCCCTTCCTTTCTTCCCTCCCTGCCCACCATTTTCAACTGTTCACTCTCCAGTGGTTTCTTCCCCACTGCTTTCAAACATGCCCATGTCTCTCCAATCCTAAAAAATACCTTTCTTGACCCCACAGCTCTCTCCAGTTATCGCCCCATCTCCCAAATTCCTTGAGTAAGTGGTCTACACTTGCTGTCTCCAGTTCCTCTCCTTGATCTCCTCCGATCTGGCTTTACTCCACAGAAACCACTCTCTCAAAGGTGTCAAATGATCTCTTTCTTGTTAAATCCAACAGTCCCTCTTCTATCCTAATCCTAATCCTAGGGCACCCAGCTACCTTCGAACCATCAACCACTCCTTTCTCCTATAAATGTTATCTAACCTAATCTATCTCTCTGGCTGTTCATTCTCAATCTCTTTCATGGGCTCGTTCCTCTACCTTCCACCTGCTAGCTGTGGGGGTGCCTCAAGACTTAATTCTGGGTTGCCTTCTATTCTCTAGCTACATCCAATCCCTCGGAGAACTCATTCATTCTCCTGACTTTGACTACCACCTCTTTGTGGATGATACCCAAGTCTACATCTCCAGTCATGATCTCTCTCCCTCTTTGCAGTCTTGCATTTTCTCCTGCCTTTAACTTGGATGACCTACTGCTATCTGAAACCTAACCCATCCAAAACATTTTATCTTCCCATCTAAACCCTGTCCTCCCCATGATTTTCTCATCACTGTAGATAGCACCACCATTCTTTTTGTCTCACAAATCAGTCAATCAATCCTATTTATCTAATAATAATAATAATGTTGGTATTTGTTAAGCGCTTACTATGTGCAGAGCACTGTTCTAAGCACTGGGGTAGATACAGGATGATCGGGTTGTCCCACGTGAGGCTCACAGTCTTCATCCCCATTTTACAGATGAGGGAACCGAGGCCCAGAGAAGTGAAGTGATTTGCCCACAGTCACATAGCTGACAAGTGGCAGAGCCGGAATTCGAACCCATGATCTCTGACTCCCAAGCCCATGCTCTTTCTACTGAGCCACGCTGCTTCCCATCTAGCTCCTACTATATGCACAGTACTTACTAAGCACTTGGGAGAGAACAATATAACAATATAGCCGACCTGCCCACAAAAAGCTTACGGTCTAGAGGGGGAGGCAGACATCAATATACATAAATAGATTACAGATATGTACATAAGTGCTATAGGGCTGGGAGAGGGGAAGGGCAAAGGGAGCAAGTCAGGGTGATGCAGAAGGGAGTAGAAGAGAAAAGGGGAGGCTTAGTCAGGGAAGGCCTCCTGGAGGAGATGTGCCTTCAATAAGGCGTTGAAGGGGTAGGAAGTAATTGTCTGTCAGATTTGAGGAGGGAGGGCATTCCAGGCCAGAGGCAGGACATGAGCGAGGGGTCAGTGGTGAGATAGAAGAGATTGAGGGACAGTGAGAGGGTTAGCATTAGAGGAGCAAAGTTTATAGACTTGGTAGTAGCAGGAGAGTAGTGAAGGGAGGTAGAGAGAGGCAAGGTGATAGAGTTCCTTAAAGCCAATGGTGAGAAGTTTTTGTTTGATATGGAGCTGTATGGGCAACCACTGGAATTTTTTGAGGAGTGGGTAGACATGTCCTGAAGGTTTCTGGAAAAAAGTGATCCGGGCAGCAGAGTGAAGTATGGACTGGAGTGGGGAGAGGCAGGGGGCTGGGAGGTCAGCAAGGAGGCTGATGCAGTCATCTAGGTGGGATAGGATGAGTGATTGTATTAATGTGGCAGCAATTTGGAAGGAGCGGAAAGGACAGATTTTAGCAATGTTGTGAAGGTGGGACCAGCCAAACCGATGGATTGAATAAGTGGGTTGAATGAGAGAAAGGAGTCAAGGATAATGCCAAGGTTATGGATTTGGGAGACAAGAAGAATGGTGGTGCCGTCCACAATAATGGGAAAGTCAGGGGGAGGACAGAGTTTGGGTGGGAAGATAAGGAGTTCTATTTTGGACATGTTCATTCATTCATTCAATCATTTATTGAGCGCTTACTGTGTGCAGAGCACTGTACTAAGTACTTGGAATGTACAATTCGGCAACAGATAGAGACAATCGCTGCCCAACAACGGGCTCACAGTCTAAGCGGGGGAGACAGACAACAAAACAAAACAAGTAGTCAGGCATCAATACCATCAAGATATATAGAATCATAGGTATATATAAATCATAGATATATACACATCATTATTAAAATAGAGTAATAAATAATATATACAAATATGCACAAGTGCTCTTGGGAGGGGGGGTAAGAGGGAAGAGCAGAGCGAGGGAGTGGAGGAACGGGGAGGGGAGGAGGGGCAGAGGGAAAGGGAGGACTAAGGGGTCGGAAGGTCATCCAAGCAGAGATGTGTTGAAGACAAGAGGAAAATGTGAAACTGCAGAGAGGGAGAGCTATCAGGGCTGGAGATGTAGATTTGGATATCATCCACATAGAGGTGGTAGTGAAGCCATGGGAGCGAATGAGTTCTCCAAGGGAGTGGGTGTAGATGGAGAATAGAAAGGGACCCAAAACTGAACCTTGAGGGACTCCCACAATTAGGGGGTGGGAGGCAGAGAAGGAGCCCGCGAAGGAGACCGAGAATGAATGGCCAGAGACATAAGACGAGAACTAGGAGAGGACAGTCAGTGAAGCCAAAGTTGGATAATGTTTTCAGGAGAAGGAGGTGATTCACAGTGTTGAAGGCAACTGAGAGATAGAGAGGATTAGGATGGAGTAGAGGCTGTTGGATTTGGCAAAAAGGAGATCATTGGTGACTTTTGAGAGGATGGTTTCTGTGGAGTGAAGGGGATGGAGGCCAGATTGGAGGGCGTCAAGGAGAGAATTGGAGGAGAGGAATTTGAGACAGTGGGTGTGCACAACTCGCTGAAGGATTTTGGAGACGAACGGTAGGAGGGAGATGGGGCGATAACTGGAGGGAACCGTGGGGTGAAGGGAGGGTTTTTTTTAGGATAGGGGAGACATGGTTGTGCTTGAAATCATTGGGGAAGAAGCTGTTGGAGAGCAAACAGTTGAAGATGACTGTTAGGGAGGGAAGAAAGGAGGAGGCAAGACTTGAGGAGGGAGGATGTTTCAAGCCAGAGGTAGGACGTGGGCGAGAAGTCGGCGGCGAGATAGATGTGATCAAGGTACAGTAAGAAGGTTAACATTAGAGGAGCCTGGAACCTTGGCATTATCCTTGAGTCATCTCTCTCATTCAACCCACGTATTCAAAAGTCTGTCTGTTCAACCTTCACAACATCACTAAAATCCACCCTTTCCGTTCCAACCAAACCACTAGCAGCTATCCTAGCCTGCAGTTTGGGGGGGTTTTAATGGCATTTGTTAAGTACTTACTATGTGCCTGGCACTGTTCTAACTTCTGGGGCAGATACGAAGTATCTTTCTTGGTTACTATATCAGCCTCCTTGATGACTTCCCTGAATCTGGTCTCTCCCCACTCGAGTCCATTCTTCACTCTACTACCCAGATCATTTTTCTACAGAAACATTCAGCCCATGTTTCCCCGCTCCTGGTTGACCACCCACCTCCGCACCAAACAGATACTCCTTCCCATCATCTTTAAAGTACTCAATCACCTTACCCCCTCCTACCTCTCTTAGCTGCTGCTCTCCTACTTCAACCCAACCCACAAATTTCATTCCTCTGTTGCCAACTTACTCACTATCTCTATCTCATCTAGCTCACCGCTGACCTCTCGCCCACATCCTGCCTCTCACCTGAAACGCCCTTCCTCTTCATAGCCGACAGACGTTCACTGTCCCCATCTTCAAAGCCTTATTGAAGGGCCCAACTCCTCCAACAGGCCTTCCCTGACTAAGCCCTCATTTTCCTTTCTCTTTTCTGCATCTCCCACTCCTCTCTGCCTCTCCCTTGCATTTGGATTTGCTCACTTTATTCACCCCTCCCTCAGCACCCAGCATTTAAGTCCATATCCGTAATTAATTTATTTGTATTAATGTCTGTTTCCCCCTCTAGACCGTCAGCTCGTTGCGGTCAGGGAACGTGTCTATCAAATCTATTACACTCTCTCAAGGGCTTAGTACGGTGCTCTGCAAATAGTAAGTGCTCGATAAATGTGATTGATTGATTTTTGGCCCACTTCCAAGTGTTTTATACCAAAAGAAGGCTGATGTTCAACCTACGTTGGACAAATTTAACCCTCTCTACCATAGTCAGCCGAGCAAGCTTCTACTTCGGCAGCATCTTGCAAAAATCAATAATCAATCAATCAATCGTATTTATCGGGCACTTAATGTGTGCAGAGCACTGTACTAAGCACAGACAAGCTCACGACGAGCTTACAGTCTGCAGGTCTAGAGGACTAGTCTATTCTAGTTTAATAATCACATTACAACTCCTTATTTAACGGATTCGGTGACATTATGTTTTGAATTACTGGAACAGAGAATAAATAATAGGTTTTTTTTTCATGCTTATTACAACAGAGTCCTGCAATTAGAAGAATTCATTATTTTTCCAGAGGTTCTGGAACAGATTCCATTTTATAATATACATCTGTGGGAATTTGTACCCCACGATACAGCTGTTCATGATATATTTCCAGTTTTGAGAATCATATTATGACTGTGTCTTGGGACAAGCCTCTGTTGACTTTCAGTCCCTGAGACAAAAGGAGCTGCCCCAAGAGAAATCCCTCATCTAACAGAGACAAATCTCTCATCTAGACAAAAGACTCCTTGTACTCACACTTGCGAATCTAAATTATGGGAAAATGTGAACAATGTGGGCAGGGGTTGTCTTTATTTGCTGCCAAATTATACTCCCCAAGCACTTAGTTCAGTGCTCTGCACACAGTAAGCACACAAAAAATATGATTGAATGAATGAATGTCAAATCATACTAGAACACAAAGTTCTCTGCCTCCCAAATTAAACCTTAAGAGCTGATTTCATCTCTTAATAATTAGAAATTCATTCATCAGTGGACTCTCAATCAATCATAATAATAATAATGTTGGTATTTATTAAGTGCTTACTATGTGCAGAGCACTGTTCTAAGCGCTGGGATATACAGGGTAATCAGGTTGTCCCACATAAGGCTCACAGTCTTAATCCTCATTTTACAGATGAGGTAACTGAGGCCCAGAGAAGTTAAGTGACTTGCCCACAGTCACACAGCTGACAAGTGGCAGAGCGGGGATTCAAACTCATGACCTCTGACTCCCAAGCCCGTGCTCTTTCCACTGAGCCACGCTGCTTCTCTATATTTATTGCACGGTTACTACATGCAGAACACTGCACATAGACCGTAAACTTGTTGTGGGTATGGAATGTGTCTGTTTATTATTATAGTGTACTTTCCCAAGCGCTTAGGACAGTGCGCTGCATCTGGTAAGCGCTCAGTAAGTATGACTGACTGAATGAATACTGTACTAAGCACCTGGCACTAAACCCACAAGGATTTTACAGTCTAGAGGGAAAAGGTGTCATTGTTCAAAGAATTCTTTGGTGCCAGTTTCCCAGTACACAGAAGTGTAAAAAACACGGGCCTGGGAATCCGAGTACCTGGTTCTAATCCCAGCTCTGTCACTTGTCTGTTGTGTGACCTTGGCCAAGTCACTTCACTTCTCTGTGCCTCGGTTCCCTCATCTGTAAATTGAGGATTAAGACTGTGAGCCCCATGCGGGACAGGGACTATGTCTTATCTAATTAACTTGTATCTACCCCAGCGCATAGTACAGTGCCTGGCAAATTGTAGGCACTTAACAAATACCATTTAAAAATTCTGATTCTAAGGTGTGCTGAAAACCCTGATTTCCGCTCTTGATTGGAAAAACGTTCTGGTTCAACACAGTCCTGACGAAGAAGTGGAAACGCAGTGATACAAAGAGAGAGGCGATAGGAAAAGCACGGGCCTGAGAGTTAGAAGGACCTGGGTTCTAATCCCTGCTCCACCGTGCCTGCTGGTTGACCTTGGGCCAGTCACTTCACTTCTCTAGGCCTTAGTTACCTCATCAGTAAAATGGGGAATAAGACTGTAAGCACCATGAGGGACAAGGACTGTGTCCAACCTGATTAGCTTGTATCCACCCCAGCGCTTAGTACAGTGTGTGGCACATAGTAAGTGCTTAACAAATACTATATTTAAAAAAGACATCCACATGACATGCTGACAATTTTGAAGGTAGCTAATCAGCCACAGAGAGCAACTGGTAAGTTGGTTCTGGGAAGACCAGGAAGGAAAGTTTTAATTGCAAAACACCCAGGCCTCTATCTTAGGTAACAGGATTTTGTCACTGCCGAAAATTAGTCTGCTGTATTTTTAGATTTCCAAGATCGTGAAGACTCTGATCATTATCATCAAAAGCAGGACTGATGAGCCCCTACTGTGTGCAAAGCACTGTATTGAGCGTTTCTAGTGTGCCGAGTGCTGAATCGGGTACTAACTGAGAAGCAGCGTGGCTCAGTGGAAAGAGCCCGGGCTTGGGAGTCAGAGGTCATGGGTTTGAATCCCCACTCTGCCACTTGTCAGCTGTGTGACTGTGGGCAAGTCACTTCACTTCTCTGGGCCTCAGTTCCCTCATCTGTAAAATGGGGATGAAGACTGTGAGCCTCACTTGGGACAACCTGATTACCCTGTATCTACCCCAGCGCTTAGAACAGTGCTCTGCACATAGTAAGTGCTTAACAAATACCAACATCATTATTATTAGTATTATCATTATTATTAACTGAATGCATGACACTGTACTGGATGTCCACGCTACTCAGAGTGCCGTACTGGACATCTACTGGATACAGAGTCCAGAGGGGAGGGGAGAGCTCAGTCTTGGAAGGCCTCCTGGAGGAGGTGAGCTCTCAGTAGGGCTTTGAAGAGGGGAAGAGAGTTTGGCGGATGTGAGGAGGGAGGGCGTTCCAGGTCAGCGGTAGGATGTGGTCCAGGGTCGACTTCAAAAACGTTCAGACCATGTTTCCCCACACTTCAAGAAACTCCAGCGGTTGCCCATCCACCTCCATATCAAACAAAAATTTCTCACCATTGGCTTTAAAGCTATCCATCACCTTACCCCCTCCTACTTCAACTCACTACTCTGCTACTACAACCCAGCCCGCACACTTCGTTCCACTCACGCTAACCTTCTCACTGTACCTCAATTTCATCGATCTCACCGCTGACCTCTGGGCCACATCCTACTACTGGCGTGAAACACCATCCCGCCTCATATCAGACAGATAATTGCTCTCCCCCATTTCAAAACCTTATTGAAGGCCCATCTGCTCCAAGAAGCCTTCCCTGACTAAGCCCTCCTCTTCTCCCACTCCCTTCTGTGTCACCCTGACTCGCTCCCTTCATTCATCCTCTCTCTCATCTCTACATCACATTATTATTAATCTGAATATATATATATGTAATTCATTCATTCATTCATTCAATCGTACTTATTGAGTGCTTACTGTGTGCAGAGCACCATACTAAGCACTTGGAATGTACAATTCGGCCACAGATAGAGACAATCCCTGCCCAACAACGGGCTCACTGTCTAAACGGGGAAGACAGACAGCAAAACAAAACAAGTAGACAGGCAAGTGATTCATTTACTTATTTATTTATAAATATTCTTGTCTGTCTCCCTCTCTAGGCTGACCTCACTGCAGGCAGGGAATGGGTCTGTTATTATATTGCACTCTCCCAAGTGCTTAGTACAGTGCTTTGCATAGAGTATGTGCTTAATAAATATGACTGACTGAATGAATGTTCTAAGTGTTGGGGTAGATACAAGTTAATTAGATTGGACGCAGTCCCTGTCCTTCATGGGACTCACAGTCTATATAGGAGGGTGTAGGATTGAATTTCCTTTTTTCAGATGAGGAAACTGAGGCACAGAGAACTTAACTGACTTGCCCAAAGTCACACAGCAAGCCATCACAGGTAACAGCACAAGTTAAAAATGAGTAAATGGGATAAATGCATCAATAGGCATTTATCTTAATCCACATCAGAATCATTTCTCTTGAGAAGCGGTGTGGCTTTGTGGAAGATGCACTGTCCCGGAAGCCACAGGACCTGGATCCTAATTCCAACTCCACCACTTGTTTCCTGTGCGACCTTGGGCAAGTCATTTAACTTCTCACGCTTCAGTTACCTCTTCTATAAAATGGGGATTAAGACTGAGCCCCACGTGGGACATTGACTGTGCCACTCTGTTAATTTGGTTATTTAATGGCATCTGTTAAATGCTTATTATGTGTTGAGCACTGTTCTAATTGCTGGGGTGTATCAGGCTGGACACAGTTCCTGTTTCGCATGGGGCTCACAGTCTAAATAGGAGGAAGTAGAACTTGATTGTGCTATTTGTTAAGTGCTTACTATGTGCCTGGCACTGTACTAAGCACTGGGTGGATACAAGCAAATCGGATTGGACACAGTTCCTGTCCCACCTGGGGCTCACAGACTTCGTACCCATTTTACAGTTGAGGAAACTGATTATCTTGTATCTACCCCAGCACTTAACACAGTGTTTGGGACAAAGTAAGCACTTAACAAATACCATGAAAAAAAAGCTATAGACACACAGCACATTTATTTCAGGAAGTCTCTGTAGCAGTTAGGAAACAAAAGCTTCACAGATCCCACTTCTTTCCACTTAGAAGCAGCATGGCCTAGAGCACGGGCCTGGGAGTCAGGCCATGGATTCTAATCCTGCTCCGCTTCTCTGCCGTGTGACCGTGGGCAAATTACTTCACTTCTCTGTGCCTCAGTTCCCTCATCTGTAAAATGGGGATTAAGACTGCGAGCTCTATGTGGGACAGGGACCGTGTCCAACCCTATTAGCTTGTATCTACTCCAGCACTTAGAACAGTGCGTGGCACACGGTAAGCACTTAAAAAATACCATCATTATTATTATCATTACTGAAGCACCGCTGCCTTGTTCTCTGTCAAACAAAAGGGGCTTCATTCTGAGTTTAGCTGAGGAGAGAACTGAGACTAGGCCCAGGCTTCCTGGGCCTCCAATTCCCAGCCCAGCCTGCCTATCCACAGCCCCCGTCGTGCCAGTGAAAGCAGGGTACAGGGGAAGCAGAGGCCACTTGTCTGTTACTTGACCCTGGGCAAGACACTTCACTTCTCTGTGCCTCAGTTACCTCATCTGTAAAACGGGGTTAAGACAATAATAATAATGTTGGTATTTGTTAAGCGCTTACTATGGGCCACGCACTGTTCTAAGCGCTGGGGTAGACACAGGGGAGTCAGGTTGTCCCACGTGGGGCTCACAGTCTTAATCCCCATTTTACAGATGAGGTAACTGAGGCACCGAGAAGTTAAGTGACTTGCCCAAAGTCACACAGCTGACAAGTGGCCGAGCCGGGATTCGAACCCATGACCTCTGACTCGAAAGCCCATGCTCTTTCCACTGAGCCACGCTGCTTCTCTATCTGTGTCCAACCTGATTAGCGGGTATCTGCCGCAGTGCTTAGTACAGTGCCTGGCACTGATGCATGGACTATGTCCAACTTGATTAGCTTGTATCTACCCCAGGGCTTAGTACAGTGTCTGGTACCCAGACTGAAACATGGCATCAGGGCAGCCAAGGGATGACAAGATCAAACAGTCAGTGATAATAACTGTGAACTTTCTTAGGCATTCACTATGTGTCAGGCACTGTACTGGGCAAATTGGCTTGAACGCAAGCCCCGGCCCACATGGGGCTCTCTGTTTTAATCCCCACTTTACAGACAAGGTAACTGAGGCCCAGAGAAGCGAAGTGACTTGCCCCAGGTCACACAGCAGACAAGTGGCAGAGCCAAGATTAGAACCCTGGTCCTTCTGACTTCCACACCCCTGCTCTACCACTAGACCATGCTGCTTCATCAGTAGCATTGATTGAGCACCCACTGAGTGTAGAACACTGTACCAAGTGCTTCTTTTGCTTCCTAGTAGGTGCTCAATAAATACTCATTCATTCAGTCATATTTATTGAGCACTGAATGAGCACTTACTGTGTGCAGGGCACTGTTCTAACAGCTTGGGAGAGTATAATACAACAATAAGCAGGACCATTCCCTGCCCACATTGAGCTTACAGTCTAGAGGGGGAAGATACAGCCTGCCGATGATGGTGATGAGACATTCATTGATTCAATCGGATTTATTGAGCACTTACTGTGTGCAGAGCACTGTACTAAGAGCTTGGGAGAGTGTAATACAACAATAAACAGAAACATTCCCTGCCCACAACAAGCTTACCGTCTAGAGGGGGAAGATACAGCCTGCCGATGATGGTGATGAGACATTCATTCATTCGATCGGATTTATTGAGCACTTACTGCGTGCAGAGTAATAATAATAATAATGCTGGTATTTGTTAAGCACTTACTATGTGCAGAGCACTGTTCTAAGTGCTGGGGTAGATACAGGGTAATCGGGTTGTCCCATGTGAAGCTCACAGTTAATCCCCATTTTACAGATGAGGTAACTGAGGCCCAGAGAAGAGAAGTGACTTGCCCACAGTCACACAGCTGACAAGTGGCAGAGCCGGGATTCGAACCCATGATCTCTGACTCCCAAGCCCATGCTCTTTCCACTGAGCCACGCTGCTTCTACTGCACTAAGAGCTTGGAAGAGTCCAATACAACAATAAACAGACAGATTTCCTGCCCACAATGAGCTTTGGGTCCAGATGACGATGGAGTGTCTAACTGATGTGGAGAGGAGTGGTCAACCACTAGAGGTTTCTCAGGGGGGAGACACGTGCAAAAAGACATTTTTAGAAAAAATGAAGCCACTCAAACCAAGCCATTCTCCGCCCCGTCCTCGGAAGTACGGTGTTCTGGGGCCCGGGAACTGCAGTGCAGCATCAAAGAATTGTTCACAACCCACCCGCAAACATGCACGCAAACCACTCATCCATCCATCCATCTGTCCGTCCATCCGTCCATCCATTCAGCTCTGCCATTTACCTGCTGTGTGACCTTAGGCAAGTCGCTTCACTTCTCTGGGCCTCAGTTACCTCATCTGTAAAATGGAAATTAAGACTGAAAGCCCCATGCGGGGCAAGGACTGTCTCCAACTGGATCACTTATTATCTACCCTTGCACTTAGTACATTGCCTGGTACATAGTAAATGCTTAACAAATATCACATGGTGTAGTGGATAGAGCATGGGCCTGGGAGTCAGAAGGTCATGGGTCCTAATCCCAACTCTGCCACTTGTCTGCTGTGTGGCCTTGGGCAAACTACTTAACTTCTCTGTGCCTCAGTTACCTCATCTGTAAAATGGGGATTAAAACTGTGAGCCCCATGTAGCACAACCCTATTACCTTGTATCTACCCAAGCACTTAGAACAGCGCTTGGCACATAGTAAGGGCCTAACAAATACCATCGTTATTATTCTCTGTGCCTCAGTTCCCTCATCTGTAAAATGGGGATTGAGACTGTGAGCCCAATCTGGGACAAGGACTATGTCCAACCCTATTTGCTTGTACCCACCCCAGCATTTAGTACACTGCCTGGCACATAGTAAGTACTTAACAAATACCACAATTACTATTTTTATTATTATTACTATTGTACATATCTGTAACTTTATTCATTTGTATTGACTCCCCTTCTAGACTGTAAGCTTGTCATGGGCAGGGAATGTGTCTATTGTTTTATTGTACTCTCCCAAGCGCCTAGTACAGTGCTCTAATAATAGTAGAAATAATAATAATTCATTCATTCAATCCTATTTATTGGGTGGTTACTGTGTGTAGAGCACTGTACTAAGCGCTTGGGAAAGTACAATACAACAATAAACGGTGACATTCCCTACCCTCAGTGAGCTTACAGTCTAGAAGGGGAGACGGACATTAATATAAATAACTAAATTATGGATATGGAAATAATTACTGTGGGACGGGGAGGAGGGGAGCTGAATAAAGGGAGCAAGTCAGGGAGACACAGAAAGGAGTGGGAGAAGAGGAAAGGAGGGTGCAGTCAGGGAAGGCCTAACTCCCCACTCTTGGCTTTAAAGCCGTCCATCCCCTTGCCTCTTCCTACCTCACCTCCCTTCTCTCCTTCTCCTTCGCAGCCCGGCACACTCTGCTCTTCCGCTGCCACTCACCTCCTCACTGGGCCTCATTCTCTCCTGTCCCGCCGTTGACCCCCGGCCCACATCTTGCCTCTGGCCTGGAACGCCCTCCCTCCTCAAATCCACCACGCGATCACTCTTCCTCCCTTCAAAGTCCTGCTGAAGATTCACCTCCTCCAAGAGGCCTTCCCAGACTCAGCCCCCCATTCCTCAGCTCCCCCTCCTTTCCACGTCCTTTCGACTCGCTTCCTTTGCTCTTTCCCCCCTCCGCTCCCCACAGCACTTATGTATAGAAGCAGCGTGGCTTAGTGGAAAGAGCCTGGGCTTGGGAGTCAGAGGTCATGAGTTCGAATCCCACCTCTGCCACTTGTCAGCTGTGTGACTGTGGGCAAGTCACTTCACTTCTCTGTGCCTCAGTTCCCTCATCTGTAAATTGGGGATTAACTGTGAGCCTCACATGGGACAACCTGATTACCTTGTATCTCCCCCAGCGCTTAGAACAGTGCTCTGCACATAGTAAGCGCTTAACAAATACCAACATTATTATTATTATTATCATCATCAACTGATGAATGAGGAGGGGGGAGGCTGGGGAGGGCGGCTCCCGGCCTGCCCCGCGGGAGGAGGGGGCCGTGGCTGCTTAGCAACCGTTGCCAAGAGGGAGGAGGCGAAGGATGCTGAGGGGGAGGAGGCGAAGGATGCTGAGGCGGAGACTGAGGCGGAGACTGAGGCGGGCACTGAGGCAGGCGGGGCCGGAGAGCGGCCCGGCCGAGGATGCAGCAGCCCCCGCCGCTGGAGGCCGGACGGCAAGGCCAGGACCGGAACCGGGCCCAGGCCCAGGCCCAGGCCCAGTGGCAGGACCAGAGGCAGGCCCAGGCCCAGGCCCAGAGCCAGGGGCCGGGAGGGATGGGCTCCGCCGCCGCCACCACCCTCCTGCTGACAGGTTCGTGGCCTGGGTCCGCCCCCTCCCCTGTACTAAGCGCTTCTTCCACCTCGCCCACCCTCTCCCTGGGCCCCAGGCGCTCTTCATCCCGCCTTTCCACTTCATTCCCCTTCTCCCGTTTTCCTCCCGCTTCCTCTTTCCCTCCCCTTTCTCCCTGGCTCTGCCCTCATCCCCTTTTCCTTCCTCTCTCCATTGGCCCGACCTCTCTTCTTCCCTCCCATTCTCTCCCTCTCCCAACTCCTGCCTCATTCCTTCCCCTGAGCAGGTCGGGCCTTGGCTGCTGCCTCTACCTCCCCGCTCCCTGTGCCCCGCTTCTTCCAGGGGGGCCTCCCAGCCCCAGCCCCCCATCTTGCCTCATCCTCACCCCTTCATTTATTCAGTTCACCCAGTCGTGTTTATTGAGCGTTTACTGTGTGCAAAACTCTGTACTATCTGCTTCTTCCACCTTTCCCACCCTCTCCCTGGCCCCCAGGCGCTCTTCATCCCGCCTTTCCACTTCATTCCCTTTCTCCGGTTTTCCTCCCGCTTCCTCTTTCCCTCCCCTTTCTCTCTGGCTCTGCCTTCATCCCCTTTCCCTTCCTCTCTCCATTGGCCCGGCCTCTCTTCATCCCTCCCATTCTCTCCCTCTCCCAACCCCAGCCTCATTCCTTCCCCACACCGGGCGAGGCCTTGGCTGCCGCCTCTGCCTCCCCGCTCCTAGTCCCCAGCTTCTACCTGGGGGGCCTCCCAGCCCCTCTCTGGATGGTGGGGAGGGGCAGCCTCCGTGGCCCTGTTGTTGCCTCTTCCCTGAAATATGTTCTGAGCAGCAGCCAGGCACGTAATGGAAAACATGAGTCGTTCGGATTCTTTTCCCCTCCTTTTGGCTTTCCCCATTCACACCCACCAAGAATGAAAACCAGCGTGCCCGTGGCATAAAATAATCCTCGCCGTCCACATCCCAGCGGGCAGCACGGATCCTATTTTCCCCTCGCGGTTCATATGCTGTTGGCTAAGAGCAGGGTCAAATGCGGCTCGATTATGGATATGGAGGTGTCCCTTGAAGCCGCATGGGTTGGAAAAGAGGCCCCCCAAAGGTACCCGAGCACTGCTGCTTTGAGAAGCACCAAAGTTGACTGTTTAAAAGCATTTCGTTGTAACCCTAACAGTTCTGGGTCAGATGGGCGCAACCTCCAGGGAATGTGTCTGTTTATTGTTATATCATACTCTCCCAAGCCCTCTGCACATAGTAAACACTCAATACATGCGCCTGGCTGACTCCACCGGATTGTTTTCTATTGATCTCGACAACACTGTCTCCGCTTTCATTTTGATGCCTGGTGATGGGTTTTTCATGGTATTTGTTGTTAAATGTTTACTACATGCCACGCACTGTACTAAGTGCTGGGGTAGATACTACACTTCTAGTATTTACCCTTTTAGGCTGTGAGCCTGTTGTTGGGAAGGGATTGTCTCTATCTGTTGCCGAATTGTAATAATAATAATAATAATGTTGGTATTTGTTAAGCGCTTACTATGTGCCGAGCACTGTTCTAAGCGCTGGGGTAGACATAGGGGAATCAGGTTGTCCCACGTGGGGCTCACAGTCTTAATCCCCATTTTACAGATGAGGGAACTGAGGCACAGAGAAGTTAAGTGACTTGCCCACAGTCACACAGCCGACAAGTGGCAGAGCTGGGAATTGTACTTTCCAAGCGCTTAGTACAGTGCTGTGCGCTCAGTAAGTGCTCAATAAATATGATTGAATGAATGAATACAAGCTACTCAGATTGGACACGGTCCTTGCCTCTTATGGGGCTCACAGTCTTATCCTTCTGGTGCTCACAGTCTTAATCTCCATTTTAAAGATGAGATAACTGAGGCAAAAGAGAAGTAAAGTGTCTTGCCCAAGGTCACACAGCCGACAAGCGGCAGAGCTGGGATTAGAACCCCGGTCCTTCTGACTCCCAGGCCTTACAAGATCATTGTGGGAGAAGAGGCGAATGGATCTGAAAATGAGAGAGGGCAATATCTTCATTAGGTTTCGTTTGTTTTTGGTGACTGGGTGGAAAAGAGCCTGGGCTGCGGAGTCAGAGGTCATGAGTTCGACTCCCGGCTCTGCCACTTGTCAACTGTGTGACTGTGGGCAAGTCACTTCACTTCTCTGTGCCTCAGTTCCCTCCTCTGTAAAATGGGGATTAACTGTGAGCCTCACGTGGGACAACCTGATTACCCTGTATCTACCCCAGCGCTTAGAACAGTGCTCTGCACATAATAAGCGCTTAACAAATACCAACATCATTATTATTATTATTATTATTATAAATGGGAGTAAAACCTGGGGCTTTCTGTCCAGACAAATTTTCCGATTTGTTAGGCCTCAGCCCCGATGGTGGGGCAGTATGTTCATGGTTCACTGAAGTGATGGGGCTACTGTCCTGGGTGAGAGAGGTTTGGGTGAGAAAGAGTTGAGACGACTCCAGGAGTAAGTCTTAAGCATGGCTACCATACTAACTCTCCCCCTCTTCAAAGCCCTTCTGAGAGCCCACCTCCTCCAGGAGGCCTTCCCAGACTGAGTCCTCCCTTTCCCTCTGCTCCTCCTCCCCTCCCCATTCCCCCTTCTCCCACCCTCTGCTCTTCCCCCTTCCCCTCCCCACGGCACGTGCGCGTATTTGTATATATTATTTATTACTCTATTTATTTTGTTAATGATGTGTATAGATCGATGATTCTATTTATCTTGATGATATTGATGCCAGACTTCATGTTTTGTTTGGTCAGTTTTGTTTTGTTGTCTGTCTCCCCGTTTAGACTGTGAGCCCGTTGTTGGGCAGGGATTATCTCTGTTGTGAATCGTACATTCCAAGCTCTTAGTTCAGTGCTCTGCACATAATAAGCACTCAGTAAATACGATTGAATGAATGAATAAATGAATGAGGGTCTTCCCAACCTGGGGAGCGGAAGATGAGAGATGGAGAGAGAGAGATTCTCCTTGGGATTGGCTTAGCTTCCCTCTGTGGCTCAGCAACCAGCTGCCTGGCTACTAACAGCTCTTCCCCAGAGCCACAATCCAGCCAACCACCTCTACCCCTGGGTGTGCGGGAATTAATAATGATAATTGTGGTATTCATTAAGCACTTACTATGTTCCAGCCACTGTACTAAGCACAGGGGTAGATACAAGATAATTAGGTTGCACAGAGTCTGTGTCCCACGTGGGGCTCACAGTCTGAATCCCCATTTTACAGATGAGGTCTCTGAGGCACAGAGAAGTGAAGTCACTTGCCCAAGGTCACAAAGCAGACAAGTGGGGGAGCCGGGATTAGAACCCATGACTCCCGGGCCAGCGTTCTATCCATTATGCCATCCTGCTTCTGCTGCTGATGCCGGGCCCGGTCGGGAGAAGCAGGCTGGTAAGGTCGGAAAACTAAACCTGAAAATCTCTTCCCTCAATTTAACGACATGTGAGAATGAGTGAAATGTGCAAGTCCTGTTTTTCGCCTTTCGTATTTCTGTTGGAAGATTGTTGTGTAGACACAAAGTATGGCTTCATCGATTACAGTATGATAATTATGAAAATTATAAAAGGTGAAGTGCGAACAGTTAGTTTTTGGATCTGGCCACCCCAAAATCACTTCAGTATATGTTATATGCAAGTGGTACCACGGTCTTGGAAGCAGTCTCTATTTTGGGGGCTCAGAGTATAGCACTCTCCTCTATCACTCCCTTCAGAATGGGTTGGGAATTGCCAGCTTGAAGTACGTCTACTTAATAAGAGTTTTTAATTTGGATGCTGTCCATCTGGGGAAGCCGCATGGTGTAGTGGATGGAGTAAGGGCCTGGGAGACAGAAGGTCATGGATTCCAATCCCCGCTCTGCCGCTTGTCTGCTGTGTGACCTTGGGAAAGTCACTTAACGTCTCTGTGCCGTAGTTACCTCATCTGTAAATTGGGGAATGAGACTGTGTCCCGCCTGGGACAGGGACTGGGTCCAATCCGATTTGCTTGTATCCACCCCAGCACTTAGTACAGTGCTTGGCCCCTAGGAAGCACTTAACAAATATCATTATCATTATTATTTTTACTATTATTATTATCACAGACAACTGCATTGTCATTAAGGTCACATCTCCTCCAAGAGGCCTTCCCCAATTAAATCCTCTTTTCCCCAGCTCTCTCTCCCTTCTGTGTCATCTGTGCGTTTGGATCTGTGACCTTTGGGCATTTGATGTTTGCTCCACCCTCAACCCCACAGCACTTCTATCCACATTCTTAAATGATATATTATAAATTATTTATATTATTAGCAGTCTTCCCCTCTAGACTGTAAACTCACTGTGGGCAGGGAACGTGTCTGCTAATTCTGTTGTAGTGTACTCTCCCAAGCACTTAGTAGACATAGGAAGTGTTCAATACATACCATTGATTGAGAGCTTGTTGTGAAAGAGAAAGATTCAGAAGGCAAAGCGGCATAGCTTAGTGGACAGGGGCCGACCCTGGGAGTCAGAAGGACCTGCGTTCTAATCCTGGCTCCGCCACAAGTCTGCTGTGGAACCTTGGGCAAATCAATTCACCTCTCTAGGCCTCAGTGACCTCGTCTGGAAAATGGGGATTAAGAATGTGAGCCCAGTGTGGTACAGCTTGTCAGCTGTGTGACTTTGGGCAAGTCACTTAACTTCTCGGTGCCTCAGTTACCTCATCTGTAAAATAGGGATTAAGACTTTGAGCCCCACATGGGACAACCTGATTCCTCTGTGTCTATCCCAGCGCTTAGAACAGTGCTCCGCACATAGTAAGCGCTTAACAAATACCAACGTTATTATTATTATTACAGGGACTGTGTCCAACCTGATGAACTTGTATCTACCCCAGCACTTAGAAGAGTGCTTGACATATAGTAAGTGCTTATTAAGGCAACGACTGGGCCCAGGAGGGGACATTTCTGACTGCCACTATCTGTGGGGGCGGCGACAATTTAGATGGATGTGAGCCCTCAGGTTGAGTTTGCCTCTTGTACTGCCTGGAGCTGTTTTTGACTTTTGCTCCATCGTCAAGTGGCCTGACACCAAAGCTTTACTTTAAGGAGAGCCACACCACCCTCTGCCTCAGTTGACAACACGCCGACCTTCACCGCCATTTTTTCCCAGCAGCTGCTACTGCAGCCCAGTGTGGGAGGTTGTGCCCCAAGCTCTGGGAAAAGATTTCTCTTCCTTGCCCTGCTTATACTCCCATCATCACCATCATCAATGGTACCTATTGAGTGCTTACTGGGTGCAGAGCACTGTACTAAGTTCTTGGGAAAGTACAGTGCAGCCAAGGTGGAAGACATGCTACCTGACCATAACAAGCTTACAATCTAAAGGGAGAAACAGGGATTTGGTTCAGAAGTGGCCTAGGTGTTTCGCTCTCCTCCATTGCCCACTCCTGGCCCATCTGGTAGAATTTGATTGCCCAGAACATCCTGTGGAAGCTGATGGACCGATTCACTCGGTCAATCAATCAGTCATGTTTACTGAATGCATACTACATGCAGAGCACTGTACTAAGCCCTCGGGAGTGTACAATATAACAAGTTGGTAGACCCATTCCCTACCCACAGCAAGCCTATAGTCTAGCGGGGGAGGCAGATATTAATATAAAAAAAGAATTATGGGTATGTTCATAAGTGCTTTGGGGCTGAGCTGGGGGAGGGGTGAATAAAGAGAGTAAAGCAGTCTGATACAGAAGGGAGTGGGAGAAGAGGAAAGGAGGGCTTAGGGAAGGCCTCTTGCAGGAGATTTGCCTTCAGTAAGGCTTGGAAGGTGGGAAGAGTCATTGTCTGTCGAATATGAAGAGGGAGGGCTTTCCAGGTCAGAGGAAGGACGCGGGCAAGGGGTCAGCAGGAGATTAGACGAGATCAAGGTACAGTGAATAGGTTGGCTTGAGAGGAGCTAAGTGTGCGGGCTGGGTTGGAGTAGGAGATCATTCATTTATTCATTCAATCATATTTATTGAGCACTTACTGTGTGCAGAGCACTGTACTGAGCGCTTGGAAAGAGAACAGTGAGGAAAGGTAGGAAAAGGAGAGCTGGCAGTGCTTTAAAGCCAACAGTAAGGAGGTTTTGTTTGATGCGAAGGTAGATGGACAACCACTGGATGTCAGATCCTTGTTGGTGATGACCCAAGGCCGCCAGGTGACGAGGGTGTCCCACAGAAGGCCCTGGTGGGGCCGGCGGACTGCTCTGGCCGTTGGCCGGGCTGCCGGGGACCAGTCCAGATTCATTCATTCATTCAATAGTATTTACTGAGCGCTTACTTTGTGCAGAGCACTGTACTAAGCACTTGGAATGTACAAATCGGCAACAGATAGAGACAGTCCCTGCCCACTGATGGGCTTACAGTCTAAGCCCGTCTAAGCCAGTCTAAGACAATCCAGATGGCACAGTCTCCTGGGCGGTTGGTGATCCTCACTGACCAGAGACCTTCAACCTGGTCTGGAGCTTGGGGCCCTAACCTCTGCCTGATGGCCTCACAAAGGAAAGGCCCAACTCTATTCCATTTTCTACTGCTTTGCTGATGAGGTGGCCATTTTTTAATGATATTTGTTAAGTGCTCACTGTGTGCCAGGCACTGTACTAGGCACTGGGGTAGATACGAAAGAATCAGGTTCGATGCAGGGCGTGTCCCACATGGAGCTCACAGTCTTAACTCCCATTTTACAGATGAGGGAACTGAGGCCCAGAGAAGTCAAGTGGCTTGCCCAAGGTCACGCAGCCGACCAGTGGCAGAGTAGGATTAGGACCTAGGTCCTTCTGACTCCCAGGTCCCTGCTCTAACCACTAGACCACACTGCTTCTCATTAAGCCATTAAACCAGTTTACCACCTGGGCAGCAGAATTCAGAGGAGTCAGTAAAATCCTCAGATTGGGATAAGATCCCTGGGATGCAGTTGTGTTTCCTCCTGGCTTTTTTTTGTGGAGAGAAGAAAAGTTTTCCAGGCACAGACCTAGGAGACTGCGGCAACCTCTGCTAAACCAGCCTGGCATACAAAGACGAGGACTGGAGTAGAGATTCTCAGAGCAGAGATTTCAAAAGGTCCCCAGAATGGCTAAGAGACTGCCCCAGTGGTGATTAGCTGGGAGAACTGGACTGTGACCTGAAGTTTCAAGCAGGTGCAGGGGTGAAGGACAGAGGAAAGATGGTAGAGGAACAGCACGGGCGGAAGAAGAAGAGGGAGCTAGGTGGGGGGCGAGGGGTGGGGGGCAAGAGAGGTGCCAGGGCTTACCAGCCTGGATCCATTTACAACAGTTGGGAAGATGAGAAGCAGAAGGCCTAGTGGAAAGAGAACAGACCTGGGGGTCAGAGGACCTGGGTCCTAACTCTGCCACTTGTCTGCCGTGGGACCTTGGGCAAGTCACTTTACTTCTCTGGGCCTCAGTTTCCTCATCGGTAAAATGGGGATTTTTTTAAAGGCATTTGCCAAGCACTTACTATGTGCCAGGCACTGTAATAATAATAATGATAATTATGGCATTTGTTAAGTGCTTACTATGTGCCAAGCACTGTTCTAAGCCTGGAGTAGATACAAGGCGATCAGGTTGGACACAGCCCCTGTCCCACATGGGGCTTTCACTCTTAATCCCCATTTCATAGATGAGGAAACCGAGGCACTGAGAAGCGAAATGACTTGCTCAAGGCCACAAAGAAGACAAGTGGCGGAGCAGGGATTAGAACCCATGACTTTCTGATTCCCAGGCCCGGGCTCTAGCCACTCCACCACACTGCTTCTAAGAGGCGCCATACTAAGTTCTGGGATAGATATAAGATAATCAAAATGGATACAGTCCCTATCCCATGTAAGACTCACAGTCTTAATCCACTGCTTCTGCCCAACCTGATTACTTTGTATCTATCTCAGTGCTTATAATACAGTGCCTGGCATATAGTAAGCACTTAACAAATATTATTAAAAAAACCCCAATAACTTTGATGACTTTCTCCAGATCTGGAGCCCGGAGGGGGGCTCTATGAAGTCTAAAGATTTGATAGTAAATAATTTTTTTAAATGGTGTTTATTAAGCACTTTCAAAGTAGCAAGCACTGTTGTACGGGCTGGAGGAGATACAAAATACTCATTATCATCATCATCAGTGGTATTTATTGAGCACTTATTGAGCACTGTACTAAGCCCTTGGGATAATACAACAAGCTTACAACAAGCTTATAGTCTAGAAGAGGAGATAGATATTATTATGAATACATAATTTATAGGTATAATAATAATGTTGGTATTTGTTAAGCGCTTACTATGGGCAGAGCATTGTTCTAAGCGCTGGGGTAGATACAGGGGAATCAGGTTGTCCCACGTGAGGCTCACAGTTAATCCCCATTTTACAGATGAGGTAACTGAGGCACAGAGAAGTTAAGTGACTTGCCCACAGTCACACAGCTGACAAGTGGCAGAGCAGGGATTCGAACTCATGACCTCTGACTCCCAAGCCCGTGCTCTTTCCACTGAGCCACGCTGCTTCTCACATAAGTGCTATGGGTTTGAGGGTGGCGTGCATGTCAAACGCCCAAAGTTCACAGATTTAGATCTGCTTCCGCCCAACCTGTAGGTGATGCAGAAGGGAGAGGGAGACAAGGAAAAAAAGGGCTTGATCCTGGAAGGCCTCTTGGAGGAGATGTGATCTTAATAATGCTTTGAAGTTGGAAAGAATGGTGGTCCAGCTTTTGTGGGGAGGGAGTGGTTTGGGGAGCGATGTGGGCAAGGTGTCATCAGTGAGACAGATAAGATTGGGGTACAATGAACAAGCTGGCGCTAGAGGAGTGAAGTGTGTGGACTGGGTTATAGTAGGAAATCAGCGAGGTGAGGTAGGAGAAGGCGAGCTGATGGAGAGACAGGAGGCAGGGAGCTCCGCAAAGAGGCGGATGCAGTTGTAATTAGATCAGACACAGACCCTACCCCACACAGGGCTCACCGTCTTGGGGGAGAAAGAGCAGATGGGGAAACTGAGGTCTGAAGAGCCTAAATGACTCTTCCAAGGTCACACAGCAGCCTCAGGGCAGACGGGGCCTAGAACCCCAGTCTTCTGACTCCCAGTCCCCTGCTCTTTCCTTTAGGCCACAGAGGAGAGAGGTCTCGAAGTCACTTTTGTATTTCCGACATGCCATGATACAGTCTAAAGCCACACAGGGCTTTCAGGAGCGTGATCGCTAGCGCCGTTCTAAAGCCGATGGGCTAAAAAGCTTGCCAGCCACAGACCAAATAGCCAGGCATTTCTGCAGTCAGCTTTCTAACCCTTTCTTACCGACGACGACGGCATCTCTGAAATCCAGCGACATTGCCACAGGATTCCACGTGTTCGGAAAAGCGTGTGCGTTGTCTGAATAACCGTCGCTCTCCTCTACATTGTGAAAGGGCTCTGATGACGTAGCTGGGGTTCAATTATGGTTCTCAGGGAAAGAGAATCATTAAGCTCAACGACTGTTTTCTCACCTTCCTCTCTTTACCATGGTTGTTGATTATGGGGGTTGGAGGGTAGAGGGATTGCCGGTATGTGGAGCCAGCACTCTGAGGCAGCAGGGAGCGTGGCTATACCAAGTCTTTTTACTGAAAAAATCTGCTAGAAAAGATGCGACTGTCGCTGGTCGATGTGATCATCAACAGCCGATCAGTATGTAGAAACAACTTGAAACGATGGTGGAAACCAAAGCAGCCAGACATTCCTACCCTGCCATCCTGGTTCCTTTCCCCTTCCTCGCTGTTCGGGATCAGGCGATCAATTAATCAGTCATTGGTATTTATTGAATGCTTACTGTGTGCAGATCACTGTAGTAAACATTTGGGAGAGTACAATGCAATAAGGGTGGTAAACAGGATCCCTGCCCACAGGGATCTTACGAGATTTAAACGGGGAGACAGACATTAAAATAAATTACAGATAAGGGAAGTGATAAAGTAGAAGGCTATGGACCAAAGCGCTCTGGGGTGGGAGGTGGGGTATCAAAGTACTTAAGGGGTAGAAGAGCAAGCGGGGTATGATGGGACATGGCCTAAATCATCCCAGCAGTGCAGACAGAAGAATCTGAGTTGAGATCAAAGGACATGTTTTGAGTCAGAGTTAATGGCTGTGCAAGCCAATCATAGAGTGGGTTCTGGCCTCCTACAGTAGCTGGAGGGCACGGGTGGGGAGGCAGAAGGGGTCCTCACTGCCTCTGTACAAGGAATAGCTCCCCAGAGAGCCCTGGTGACAACTGATAATAATAATCATTTTAATAATAATGGTATTTGTTAAGGGCTTACGGTGTACCAGGCACTGTTGTAAGTGCTGGAGTGGATTCAAGCAAATGGGGGTGGGCACAGTCCCTGTCCCACCTTGGGCTCACAGTCTTAATCCCCATTTTACAGATGAGGTCACTGAGGCCCAGAGAATTGAAGTGATTTGCCTAGGGTCACGCAGCAGACAAGTGACGGAGCTGGGATTAGAACCCAGGATAATTATGGTATTCGTTGAGCGCCGTCTGTGCGCCAGGCAGTGTACTAAGCACTGGGGTGGATACAAGCAGATGGGGTTGGACACACTGCCTGTCCCATGTGGGGCTCTCAATCCCCTTTTTCCAGATGAGGTAACTGAGGCACAGAGAGATTAAGTGACTTGCCCTAGGTCACACAGCAGACAAGGATTAGAACCCATGACCTTCTGATTCCCAGGCCCGTGCTCTATCCGCGATGCCACGCTGCTTCCTATGACTTTATCCATGACCACGATAGCATCACCTTCAAGCTACAAACCTCCAAGAGGAGGCCCACAACATCTGCTGGGTTTTTGGCTGTGGGTGTAAGTTGCGTTAATATGGCAACGTGGTGAAATACTTCCTCTGTGCCAAGCAGTGGGGTAGAAACGAGAGGGGCAGATCGGACACAGTTCCTGACCCGGGGCAGTCTAGAGGGGAGAACGGGTATCATCCCCATTTTACAGATGAGGAAACTGAGACCCAGAGAGGTTGAATTCTATCGTACGTTCTCAAGCGCTTGGAATGACCTTTGGGCATTTGCTATTCTCCCCACCCTCAACCCTACAGCGCTTAGGTGCATAACTTTAAATTATATACTCTAAACTATTTATGTTACTATTTGTCTTCCCCTCTAGACTGTAGGCTCGTGGATGAGGAACGTGTCTGCCAACTCTGTTGTATTATAGTCTCCCAAGCACTTAGTACAGTGTTCTGCATATAGTAAACGCTCAGTAAATACCATTGATGATGATGATATAGTGCTCTGCACACAGTAAGAGTCCATAAATCGATTGATTGATTGATTTGCTCAAGGTCACACAGCAGGCTGGGGGCAGACTTCATATTCGAACCCAGATCTCCTGGGCTCTTGCCACAAGGCCTGCTTCTCTGTATTGTTTGCAGTTCGGGCAGGCGCTAATCATTTTTGAACAACTGAATTTTGTCCTTGCGTACAAATAGAGTCCCTTGCCCATCTGGTCCAGATCCGTCTTTGCTGTCTGCTCACACTACAAGGCAGTCTGCATCATCCCAAGTGCCAGAGCTGAAAACATAATTTGTCGTCTTATGGTTCAGTCTTGGAGACAAAAATGCCAAGAAGCAAGCGCCTAGATTTGAAGGAAATAAGACCGAGTTGATTCTCTCCCGTTCCATGCATTTGAAATTCAAAATCCTACGCTGAGGGTGAATATAAAAGGGCAAACCACACCAGCTGGACTCTGAAGAATGGATCGCAGATAAGAGTTGATCTGTGGGAGTCTTTGTTCATCTCATATTAATTCATTTTTGTGTGCATTTGTTTTATTCTGAAAAGCGTTTTTGTTAAGCTGTGCTGATGGCATAAATGGAGCAATTAACTGGAAGACTAAACAAGCCAACAGTTATGTTATTAGCAGAATAAAAGCCGCTGAGAAGAAAGATGGTGAGTTTAGGTTGTAAATGTAAAGCCCTTCCGTTGGGGCGGGGTGAGGGGTGGGGAAGGGTCGTTGAAACGTCTGCTTCCAATATTTTAGCGTTTTCAGGGCTTGTTTTCCTGATAACGTCCCATGGTGAGTTCATCTGGGAACCCAAAATGGTGTGGTTTCCTAATCTTCTAAACCTTCTGATCCTCTATGTCCTAAAATCAACTGTTTTTTCCCAAGTGTATTTTTCTCTGCTGCACCTTTTGACCTTACTGCTTAAAAGAGTGGCTGTGAATATAACCCAATATTGCATATTCTCTTGTCAGTGCTGATGGCTTGAAAATATCCTGGCAGTGTGTTTCTTATAACAGTTCTTTTGTGACATGGGCAAATATCGTGAAACACGTTTGTAATGTGACACGAGTGACAAGTAGTTGTTATTAGCTGTTTGCCGGTTCACACAAAATCCATTCTCTTGGATTTCAAAAGCAAAGGAGAAGTTTCGTGACTATAGAAAATGCCAAGGGCCTCCCCTGTTCTCTAAAAATCACTTTTCTGTCTCTCTCTTTTCTCTTTCTCTCTCCCTCCCTCCTCCTTCCCTCCCCAACCTAAAAACTCACAGATCAGCCTGAAATGCTTGGCCATTTAAAGCATGTGAGGGTAACTGGAGCAGAATTATTGTTCCTGTACCTCTTGGAATTTTAAAAGGATTTTTTAAAAATTCAGACAAGGGAGGACGTAACAGGTTATTTTTGTTCCTTTTGGACGTCAAGGCCAGAGGTGGATTCATCTGAAGGCCAACCACAGTTGGAGCTCAAGGTGGCCAATTTTGTGACTGCTGAATGCTGCTCGACAAAAATACTCTTTCACACCAGATCCAGCCCAAATTTCTCCTCCAACCTCCCTGCCCCCCCCCCCCGGGTGTTCCCCCACTTTCCCAGTTGCAGGAGGAACCCATAGTCAGAGCTGCAGACAGTAGAATCTCTGGAGTAGAGGATGTGGTTTCAAATTGCCATCGCGGGCTTTGACATGCTGCCATTTCTCCATCACGATTCAGTCACCCGGATTTGGAAATATTAGTTTCGACCCTCAGTGCACTCAGGCTAACTAGAATTTAACTTTTTTTCAAGGAAAATGACACTGACCATTTTACACTAGAGAAAAGCAAGATTTTCCCACTGGTGAGAGACTTGAATAGAACTTCTCTCGGCCTCTCCTGCCAATTGCTTTGGAGGGGATAATTCCATCTTAGCCCTTTGCCCTTCTTGAAAGAACACTTTGACCTTCCCCCTAGATGGGACATCCAAACAGCTTGAAGGCAGAGTGAGAAATGCCCCTCTTTGAACGCGATGACCAAATCGGTCTCCAGGAGCCCAAGCCAAAATTGTCATGACTGTTTTCCATTCTATGCCCCTGGCTTTAACAGATCACTTCACGGCTGCCTTTAATGAGACGATTACATAAATATTTCTCAACTTCTATATTTATTTTCTCTCAATCGGAAAAACAAATATAAACCCCTGTAACCAGATGGTGGCTCTTTAACGCCCTCTTTTCCATTAGAGTAATTCACCAGCAAAATCGATTTAAAAATATTCCATTCGATAAAAATTACCAGTTGGGACATTTTGGATTTCTGCTTCCAATTCCTCCAACAGCTCTGAGCCGGTAACAGGACCTGGTCTAAAAATTTCAGCAGAGACCTGTAAAGGTAACGAGCCCAGCTAGACTCCGTGGGGCCCAAGTCACTCCCTGCTTGCCAAACGGCCGCTCGGAGAGACTTATCAACTTTTTCAAGCCACGGCATATTGCTTAGGGCATTACTGCTGCAGCTTTCTAGTCAGAAAGGGTTTGGCAGCCTCACTGAGGGTCCCCAGGCCTCAGAGAGAAAGGTAAAGTCGGGTGAGATCTGGCTGGAAGAAATTTAGGAAGACCATGAAGACTGAGGCCATATGTGACCCTCTGATGCATCAAATGCCTCAAAACCCTTCTTTTTCCGGCCAGACTTTCAGGAGGAAAGGCGAAGACCTCTAGACTGTCAGCTCAACATGGACAGGGAACGGGTCCTCCTGCTCTGTTATATTGTACTCTCCCGAGCGCTTAGTAAACACCCAATAAATACAGTCGGTGGATTGAGGGGGTAGAAACAGGGTTGCTTGGACGCGGTTGGTTTCCATGGCCAAACCAGTGACAAGCCAGGGGCCAGCTTTGTTTTCAAAAAGCTTCCGGCGGGGATTGAGAAAGGAAGAAGTAGGGGAAAGTGGAGAGAACAGGCAAGTGATTGGAACCTGAAAAGAGTCATGGGTCTAGGAAACTGATTGCCGTGGAAAGTCATTTTTCTAGGTTTCTCCACCTCCTTCCTTGATCTCAATCAATCAGTGGCACTGGGTTCTTACAGAGAAGCTGAGAAGCACTGTGGCCTAGTGGTTAGAGCATGGGCCTGGGAGTCAGAAGGACCTGAGTTCTAATGCTGGCTCCACCACCCGTCTGCTGTGTGACCTTGGGCAAGTCACCTCATCTGTAAAATGGGGATTAAGACTGTGAGCCCCTCTTGGGACAGGGACTGTGTCCAACCTGATTTGCTTGTATCTACCCCAGCACTTAGTACAGTGCCTGGTAAACGCTTAACAAATACCAACATCATTATTATTATTACTGTGTGCAGCTCATGGTACTGAGCACTTGAGAAAACACAGTACAGTAGAGTTGATAAACACGAGCTTTGCCCACAGGGAGCTAACAGACTAGTAGAAGTAATAATAATACTTATTAAGGACTTACTGTGTGCAGAGCACTATCCAAAGTGCTGGGAGAGCATACACGAGTGTGCATTTGTAGCTGAATTGTACTTCCCAAGCCCTTAGTACAGTGCTCTGTACACAGTAAGCGTTCAATAAATACTGCTGAATGAATGAATTAGACATGGTCCCTGTCCCTCTAGGGACTCACAATTTAAGAGCATAAGTGGGGAGAAGGAAATGGAGACAGATGCATCAGGAGTGATGAAATATTAAGACACAGTGCAAACAAATAGACAAAATAGGCTTAGAAAGCTTAGAAATGGAGGCTGGGTCTCCTCTAATTGTGGATTCCATTAAGCCTGGAATCTAATCCCAGCTTCTCCACTTGTCTGCTCTGTGAACTTGAGCAAGTCACTCAACTTCTCTGTGCCTCAATTTCCTCATCTGTAAAATGGGAATTGAGACTGGGAGCCCTATGTGGGACAGGGACTGTGTCCGACCTGATTATCTTCCATCTGCCTCAGTGCTTAGCTTGGTATGAGGGTTTTGGGTATTTGTTGAGCACTTACTATGTGCCAGGCACTGTACTAAGCACTGGGTGGATACAGGCAAATCGGGTTGGACACAATCCTGTGGGGCTCACAGTCTCAATCCCCATTTTACAGACGAGGTCCCAGAGGTACAGAGAAGTGAAGTGACTTGCCCAAACCTTGGGACTAGTAGATGCGTTAGGACCTCCAGACACATTTAGTCATACCCCGTTCCTAGCCTGTGAGCCCACTGTGGGCAGGGATTGTCTCTGTTGCTGAATTGTACTTCCCAAGCATTTAGTACAGTGCTCTGCACACGGTAAGTGCTCAATAAATGCGAATGAATGAATCAAAACGAACCCACTAAGACAGATGGGTTTTGGAAGCAGGACCCCCGGCAAGGAGCTATTTACAGCGATTACACCGTAGCTCTTAGTTGTCAGAACTTTGGACCCTGAAGAAGACAATTGTCTTCCATGGACGGTTAAGCAAAGTCCTTTCTCTGACCCAATCATTTTTACTATTCGTTCATTCATTCAATCATATTTATTGAGCGCTTACTACGTGCAGCAGCGTGGTTCAGTGGAAAGAGCATGGGCTTGGGAGCCAGAGGTCATGGGTTCGAAGCCCGGCTCTGCCACTTGTCAGCTGTGTGACTGTGGGCGAGTCACTTCACTTCTCTGGGCCTCAGTTCCCTCATCTGTCAAATGGGGATTAAGACTGTGAGCTTCATGTTGGACAACCTGATGACCCGGTATCTACCCCAGCGCTTAGAACAGTGCTCTGCACATAGTAAGCGCTTAACAAATACCAACATTATTATGTGCAGAGCACTGACAAAGCATTTGGGGGAGTACAATACAATAATAAACGGACACGTTCCCTCCCCACACCGTGCTTACGATCTAGAGACCTTCAGGACAGAGCTGCTCTCCAAGATTTTCGGCAGTCTGGCCTACGGTCCACATCGCACTTAATATCCGCCCCACCCCCAAACCCACAGCCTTTATGTACATATCTTGGTTGTGGGCAGAGAATCTCACTGTTTATTGTTGTATTGTACTTTCCCAAGTGCTTAGTACAGTGTTCTACACACCATAAGCATTCAATAAATATGACTGAATTGAATCGAACCTAAAGTACAAGTTATTTATTTATATTAATGCCTGTCTCCTCCAGACTGTAAGTTGGTTATGGGCAAGGAATACATCTGCTGGTTCTGTTGGATTGTACTCTTCTAAGCGCTTAGTTTGTGCTTTACACATAGTGAGCGCTCAGTAAATACCACTGATTGATTGATTGCCCTCTACAAAGTATCTTGGGGAAGCAGCACAGCGTAGTGGATAGCGGACGGGTCTGGGAGTCAAAAGGTCATGAGTTCTAATCCCAGCTCTGCTACTTGTCTGCTGTGTGTCGTTGGGCAAGTCACTTAACTTCCCTGTGCCTCAGTTACCTCATTTGTAAAATGGGGATTAAGATTGTGAGCCCCATGTGGGGCATGGACTCTTTCCACCTTGATTTGCTTGTATCCACCCTAGTGCTTAGTACATTGTCTGGCACATAATAAGCACTTAAAAAATGCCATAATTATTCACGAGTAGAGCCAAAATCCGGACTCTCGAAAGAGAAGCAAGCGAGGATATTCCCGGCTTTGTCCCATGCATTGACAGATAGAGCCGTGTGGCCTAGTAGATAGAGCACGGGCCTGGGGGTCAGAAGGTCCGGGGTTCTAGTCCCGATTCCATCACTTGATTTCTGGGGGACCTTGGGTAAGTCATTTAACATCTCTGGGCCTCAGTTACCTCGTCTCTAAAATGGGGATTAAGACTTCGAGTCCTTTATAGGACATGGACTGTGTCCAATCTGATTAGCTCGTATCTTCCCCAGCGCTTTGAACAGTGCCTGGCAATTAGTAAGCACTTAATGAATACCACAGTTATTATTATTACTATTAATAATAATATTAATAAAGAGGTCCATTTTCATCCAGTTGGTGGCGTTATGACAGCAATCGCAAACGTGACCCTCCCAGGACAGAGATGTCACTGTGGAGTGTGAAATGTCATCTAGTCAAGAGCTACATTCCTTTAAAAGATGAAATCTAATTCTCACCAATCAGACAAACAGTGTGACATTTCATTCAGCTCACTAAATGCTTTGGTTTTAATGACGTTTTGTATTTACCCAATACATACTAGAATTAACATAAAATTATACACTTGTCAATTGGGGTATTTATTTATTCAGCGTAGTTTATGCTGCCTTTGAGGCTGTCACAACTTAATTAATTTCCTGACGCTCGATAATTAGAAAAACTTCATTATAGGCTCGTTTTTCTCATCATCAACTCTGTCAAATGAATTAGGGGAGTGGAAGGCAAAGATTCCCCCAAAATGGGTGGGATGTAGATTTAGGGCTTTAAATAATGGTACTTGTTAAGCACTTATTGGGTAGAAAAAGCACTATTCTAAGTGCTGTGATAGGTACAAGATTAATCAGATTTGTCACAGTCCCTGTCCCACATGGGGCTCACAGTCTTAATCTCGATTTTATAGATGGGGTCACTGAGGCCCAGAGAAGTGAAGTGACTTGCCCAAGGTCACACAACAGACACGTGGCGGAGCCGGAATTAGAATCCAGATCCTTCTGACTCCCAGGCTCCATCCATTAAGCCACGCTACTTCTCATAAGAGGCAGGTTGGACCCTTGCCTCTGGGGGGTGGAGGGCAGAAGGGGGGAATTGTTGACTCTTAACTCCCTCTTGGTAGAGGAGAGTTAAAGTTCGCTCCCCAATCTTTCGGCTTGGGAACGCAGAAAAAACAGTTTTATTAGAGGGAATTATGGGAAGAGGAAAAAACGCCAAGTTCTTCAGCGGGGCTGAGCGCTCTCCTCTCCTCGCCTCCCTTCTGTCTTTAAGCTTCCCTTGCCAGTTTCCCTCTTCCATCTTGGCTCCTCGTTTTCCTCTTTCAGCTGCTCTGCTTCTTCTCTTTTTCTTTCCTGGGGCCTGGTTTCTCCCCACCGACTCCCAGCCGTTGTCTCTCCTTGCTCAGCTTCCAATCTTCTGCTCCTCCACCCGACTTCCATCACCCTCCCCTTCTAGAGTGGACGGTCCTTGTGGACAGGGAACGTGTCTACCAACTCCGTCGCAGTGTACTCTCCCAAGCATTAAGTCCAGTCCTCGGCATACAGTAAGCACTCAGTATATAACATCGGTTCATTATGATGATAATTTAAGTTCTAAACTGTAAGCTCACTGGGGGCAGGGAACGTATCTACCGACTCTTGTATCCTATTCTCCAAAGGGCTTATTTAGTGCTCCTCACAGTTAGCACTAAGTAAATGCCACCAATTGATTGTTTGATAATAATATAGTCTCTAGACTGTGCTCACTGTGGGCTCATTGTATTCTCCTAAGCGCTTGGTTAGGCGCTCTGCACACGGTAAGCGCTCAATAAATACGATTGATAGATTTCTACCTTTGTGTCATTACTTCCTTTGGAAAATAGCATCAAGCGGGTGCTCTACGTGCCCACAGAAAGTCCTCTTGGTCTCCTCTCATGTAGATCTCATGTAAATGGGAAAGGATCAGCGATCAGGAAGCCGGGAGGTGGAAAGATTTCATCTCCGTATATAAAACTGTACGTATGTACATTTCTACCTACAAATAGAATTCGTTGCCCTCTGTCTGTGTCCGTTTCATTTCAAATCGGGTGCCATATTTCTCCCCACATTGGAGAACTCACCTAGTGCACTGTATCTGACAACTTGGGAGATCAAATAAAAGTCACATTCAGATTGATCCCTCAGTGATTGAGAGTCTGATTTTCCTGAAGTGTTGCCAGGATAACTGACTCAGCCACAGTGCATTTCTGGGATTTTTTTAATGGAATCTGTTAAGCACTAATTATGTGCCAGGCACCGTACTAAGCGCTGGGGTAAGCACAAGAGAATCAGGTTGGACACAGTCTACGTCCCACCTGGGACTCACAGTCTTAATCCCCATTTTACAGATGCGGCCCAGAGAAGTGAAGTGACTTTCCCAAGGTCACGCAGCAGACAAGTGGCAGAGCCGGGATTAGAATCCAGGTCCTTCTGACTCCCAGACCCGTGCCGCATCCACTAGGCCATGCTGCTTCTCGTGATTTGCATGACATCCTAAAGCTCAAAGGGGTGGTGGGCCCCGCAGACCAGGGAAGGTGTTTCACTAGAAGAAGAAGGACTGGAGACCCTTCCTCAAATCCTCCTGGGCTGTTCTGAGGTGAGGAACAAGAGGTGGGACACATCCATATATGAACTGAACGGAACAGATACCGAAAGCCACATAGCTGGGGAAGTGGAGAAATCCAAAGGAGAAATTTGTTTCCTCCTGATTCCCTTTAACCCTTCTCTATCTGCCCTCCTCCCCTCCCCTTCCCCCCATTGAGATTGGTGGAATATTGGACTTGTATCAGCTACACTGTAAAGAACATGTCCTTTTCATATAAATTCATCTTCCGTTCTTTACGTAGTCCCGTTATGTTTGATGTCCTTGCTGGAATGTACCAATCTTTGTTCTCTTGTTTTCTTCCAGTGAAATTGTACTTGTAGGGTCTGTACTCATTGTCCATGGTCCAGTCACAATTCTGCCAGAAACTGACTGGCTGCTGACACGCGCTGGGAGTGGGGTGGGGGGTTGGGAGGACGGGAACAATTCCTCTCCTCCCCCAGGTCCCCGGGGAAGGGGATTCTGTCCGACCTGATTAACTTGAATCTACCCCAGCGGTGCAAACAGTGCTTGACGCATAGTAAGCGTGTCACAAATGCCATTAAAAAAAATAGTATCTACATCTCTGGGTAAAAGTTTATGAAAAAGGAAAAAGCCTCTCCTGGGGTTAGCAAACCTGCCCGGAGGCAGGAGGCTGACCTAGATGACCAAGATGATCTCTCCTTGTGCCTTCCAGTGCCACGGTTCTAGGAAATGATCAAGCGTCTGCCTCGGTTCCGAGAAAGGACAGAAAGGAATGTTTTCCACTTGCGGCACCAGATGGGTGAACCCCAGAGAAAGTGGAGGTTGAGCTGGTGGTCATGGGGCAGGGTTGCCACGGCAGGGGAAGCGATGACAGCGGTGCCGCAGCTGTCCGGGGAAAGGTGTGTGGGGAGAGGGGGCTGAGGACTGCACGCCGGGGAAGGGACCCGGAGGGGAGGCCAAGGGGCCGTTAAGAGAGTCAGACACACAGCGAGGTCAACCTTCCCCTCAGCCTTCCCTGCCAAGCAGGGAGAAATCCGTCTTGGCACAGAGGATGGGTGGAGATCTGGAGAGCCCCGCGGAGCCCTTATCCAAAGCTCCCCCAGATGAATGTCACTTGGTCAGAAACTCTGGACTCTTGAACTGAAGGGTCTGAAATCCAGGCCGCGTCCCCAATGCATGGAGGGAGAGGTAGTCGGCCGGCATGTCAGGAGATGAGGGATCTCTCGCAACCAAATGTACGGATCGGAGAGAGAGCCGGCCAAAGAAGCTGGATTTTCTAGTTCGTCTTGTCCCCGCAGAAGCCAGTGAGGACCATATGTAGCTAGCTAGAATGGAGCCCCCATTGAACCGCTATTTATTAATAATAATAACAATTATTATTATTATTACGGAATTTATAAAGCGCTCACCATGTGCCAGTCACTGTAGTGGACACAAGCAAATCGGGTTGGACACAATCCCTGTCTCTTATGGGGCTCACAGTTGAAATCCCCACTTTACAGATGAAGTAACTGAGGCCTAGAGAAGTGAAGTGCCTTGCCCAAGGTCACACAGCAGACAAGTGGCAGAGCCAGGATTAGAACCCATGACCTTCTGACTCCCAGGCCCATGATCTGTTTCCGGGACAAGGTCACGCAAGCTCCAAAAGTGATTCTGCCGAGGATTTCAGTTCCGGGCATCCCCTCAGGGTGGAAGGTGTCCCATTGGGTCCCAGGGCTGACAAATCCAAAGCAACCCCTTGCCTTTGCATATTGGAATGCAGCGACTTAATAGTCAGTATCTGTGTCGACTGATTTTAAGGACGAAGGTTCCAGAAAAATTCCAAATATCGCCCTGTGTGGGCAGAATTTAGAGGGTTGGAAACACTGACGAGGAAGGGCTATGCTTGGGCACAGGTAAGTAGCTTCTTTAGGGACTTCAGTTCTGAATGTACACGTTATACCTTTTCACTTGGTTCACTGGCAAATACCGGAGTGTTCCAATCATTGGGTGTATTTTTGTCATTCGAAATTGAAAACAGACCCATGACTCAGTGTGATTACTTGGTGTGGGTGATGTACTTTTCAAATGCCCCAGCTCAATAAACAAGTTTCCCAAAGTAGCTCCGGACCTCTTCATTCTTTAAAAACGTCCGGCCGCCGAGAAGCCTCTGAAAGATTAAATCGGGCCTCTTTTGGCCGATGAAAAGGACAGGCAAAAACCCGTCTGACATCTGACGGTCCGGTAGTCGCTGATGGTGTAGTTGGTGTTGGCGGTGTCATCACCGTACGTTGTCGACGAATCCTCACCGAACGTAACGTGGGCCTACTGAAGACCCAACCAAGAGGGTAGGAAAGTCTTCCTTTTTAGGTCAATCTGTTCAAGCGTAACGTGTCTCCCGGCATTCGTTGTTTCACGTCTCGTTCTAAACCCAGAACATTTAAAAAACTGTGATTAACAGGTATCTAATGCACGTGCGTGGCTGTGCTTTCCCCCAGGCGCAAACCCAGACCGGAGCTAGCCCACAACATGCATGCGGAATGAGCCCTGAGCCTGACTCTCACTCTCTGCTTTTTCTGTCTCTCCTCTTCCCTCCTGTTCTCAGTGGTCACTATTCTTTCTAAGGTGCACTCCGACCGGAACGTGTATCCATCCGCTGGAGTCCTTTTTGTTCATGTTTTGGAGAGAGAGTACTTTAAGGGGGAGTTTCCTCCGTACCCCAAGCCCGGTATGGGAACCTTTCATCTTCCTTTATGACCTTGAAAAGCCATTTCTCAGCCGTTTTCATTGTGAGCACAAATCTCGTTCCATCTTCTCCTCAGACCGGGAAGGAACGATAAGATCTTTCCAGGATTTGGGTTGAGGTTAAGTTTGAAGAGAGAAAATAAAGGGAAATTGGGGGCTTTAGAACCCAGGGATCGAATGCTATGGAAAAGCAGTTCATCTGAGGGCTCCTGAAAAATAAACAAATTGCAGCAATAGACCATTTGAAGCTCGGGACCGTTGAACTCCCTGTGTCTCCACACAATTTTGTTCAGGGCTGTGGAAATTGAATTCCAAATCCGCCCTATCGGTATTGGGTTACAGTATGTTGATTCTTGAAAAATGCTATGTAGAGATGTTTATATGAAAATCAAATGATCGATGATGTTGACAAAAGAGATTACCGAAGGGGAGCCCTGACCATTATAGATGCGTACTTTTATATAAGGAAGGCCTACAAGGATATCAAGAAGTCCTTGAGCAGTGATCCTAAGGGTTGTTTTTTGTTCACCACGGACACTTGCTCTAGAATTCAATGTGTTTTGATTTTGACCTTGATAAAAGTCACATTTTGAAAAGGTGAAATCATTTTTCCTCATAGAAGTTGCTTATGTGTCCCAGATATCGAATTTTTTAAGCTCCATATATGACTTAAAGCCATAAGGCAGTGGAGAGGAACAGATCAGATTGGGTTTTAAATTTACCTACTACAAAAAAACATGATGATTTGTAAAAGTAGATTTGCATTTTAGAAAGGAGCGCATGTCCTATTCATTTTAGTTGGTGTCACCACCATACATTACTGAAGAATACTCATAAAATGTGATGAGGGCCTATTGAAAACCCAACCAAGAGGATTGGAAAGCCTTCTTTTTTAGGTCAATCTTTTCAATCATAACAAGCCTCTGGGCTTTTCTGGTGGGGATTTATGGCCAAGCTGTTGGATATGAACCTTCTCCAGAGGTAGGGGAAACCCTGTGCATCTCAGTCCCCTGATTTCCTGGAGACAAGTTCCTACAGGTCAGGCAAAAAAGGAGCCCTTTTGTGGCCTGTAAGATTCCTGTTGACCAATAGGAGACACATTCTCTCCCCGGCTCCAAACAGTCAATCAAACAACGTCATCGTCAATCATATTTATTGAGGGCTTACTGTGTGCAGAGCACTGTAGTAAGCATTTGGGAGAGTACAGAACAACAGAATTGCTAGGCATATTCCCTACCCGCTAGGAGCTCACCGTCTAGTTGCAGAAACAGACATGAAAATAAATTACAGACGTATGCAGAAGTGCTGCGGGGATGAGAGTGGGGTGACTATTAAGTGTTGAAAAGGTACAAATCCAAGTGAGTTGTCACCTAAGAAGACAATGCCACAGATCACCAAGTTTTCTTCTCGGTTATGGGTTCCAACTAAATGTTTGTCCCAAGCTCAGATTTCCTCCCAAATTCCTCCAGGATTCTTCTAGACAAGGAAAAAGGACAGGGAGAGTTCATCTTTCCTTAATCTTCACTTGCCCAGTAGCAGAAATACGTGGTGATCCCAGGCCTAGGGGGATTTTACCCTCCTGCTCTTCTCCAGCCTCCCCGCCTGGCTCCCTTGCCTCCATCACCCTCCGGACCTTAGGATGATGAAATAAGGCAAGTCGCCTCTGTCTAGGTTCTTAAGATATGCAGCCTTTCAAAGCCGTGCTCTGCTTCTGTGGCACAAGAATTGTCTAGATTTTGTTGCAAGAGGAAGTATAAATTTTTTTATGGTATTCATTGAGCACTTACTATTTGCCAGGCACTCTACTAAGCGCTGGGGGAGATAGAAGATAATCAGGTTGGACACTGTCCCCGTCCCACAAGGAGCTCACACTCTTAATCCCTATTTTTACAGCTGAGGTAGCTGAGACCCAGAGAAGCCAAGTGACTTGCCCGAGATCACACAGCAGACAAGTGGCAAAGCCAGAATTAGGACCTAGGGCACTCTGACACCCAGGCCCATGCTCTATCCGTTAGGCCACACTGTCCATTGAGGCTGTACTTTTTAACCTGTTGAATGTGGCAACATCCCTTGGAGATTTTTCATATAAAAATTATTCACCGTCACCAGAGCAGCTCTTCTTTTCCTGACTGAGGTTCCTGACTTTATCATTTGGATTCTGATTTAAACGCTCATCCATTTCTCAGTTTCTTAACCCTCCTATTGGTCAACAGTCGATCTGCTCAACAAACAGACTTTTCAGTTTGATTTTTGCAGATTTGCCTGCAGGGAGAAACCAGGTGATCGTGTGACTGGGTTCCCCACATGGATAATCACGGCGGTCTCTATAAAGCGCCTGCTATGTGCTGAGCACTAAAGTAGGATCGAATTGATCCAATTGGATATAGTCCCTGTCTCCTACAGGGCTCACAGTAGCTTTTCCCCATTTTATAGATGAGGAAAAAGAGGCCCCCAAAAGTGAAGTGACTTGCCCGAGGTCCCGCAGCAGGCCAGTGGTAGAGCTGGGATGGGGACCCAAGTGTCCTGACACCCAGCCCCGGATTCTCCTTCCATTATCACCGCAGCCTCCAGAGAACCCGGGACCTCACCTGCAGAGAGATTCCCAGCAGGCCCATTTCCTCCCCAGAGAACCCTCTCCCTACTCTTCTGGGCATCACCGGGGCAGAGAGTCTGGGCGGAAAGAGTGGACCAGGGTGTGGAGAGGGGAGGGAACAAACGGGGGCTGTTTGACCGGTCCGGTTTCACCTCGGCCCGGACAGGTGGTGTCGGACGGCAGAGCCGAGGCGGATGAGGAGGACCGTCTAACGTGTCTCCGAACTGTGTTCCCTGTCTAGGTGAGATAAGTAACGATCCGATAACCTTTAATACGAATTTAATGGGCTACCCCGACAGACCCGGTTGGCTGCGTTACATCCAGAGGACGCCCTATAGCGACGGAGTATTGTACGGCTCACCGACGGCCGAGAACGTGGGCAAACCCACCGTCATTGAGGTATCTGGTCGCACGGGAAGGGTTTCTCTCAGAATTTTCATAGTAATGGTGGGATTTTTTTGGTGATATTTTTTAAGCGCTTACTATGTGCAAGGCACTGTACTAGCCAATCAGGTTGGACACAGTCCACGTCCCACATGGGGCTCACAGCCTTAATCCCCTTACAGATGAGGAAAGTGAGCCACAGATAAGTCAAGTGACTTGCCCAAGGACACACGGCAGACAAGTGACAGAGCCGGGATTAGAAGTCAGGACCTTCTGACTCCCAGACCGGTGCTCTAGCCACCAGGTCACGCTGCTTCTCTTCTTCGTCCAGCGCTTACTCTGCGCGCCAAGCTCTGTCCCGAGGTCTGATGTGGAGAGGAGGCTGCCAGATCTAAGATTTCATTAGAGTGGTCGGACTCCTCAGCCTCTTCCACAGGATGCGATTTCGAGTTGATTTTTGCAAAAGCGAACAAAGCAGCCTCATTCTCTCAGGAAAAGCTGCACTGCCAGAACTTTGAAACCTCATCACTAGAGAAATAAATGAGCTCCTTTCAAATGAACTTTCAACACTCATTCCAATTGTTTCTCTTTGAGAGAATCCAAAGTGGACTGTGAACCCCACTGTGAATCTAGGGGGTTCAGTGGTGGCATTAGATTCTTCAGGGAATCAGCTTCCATTTAGCAAGTAATTGCTTCAATCGATCAATCCTATTTCTTGAGCACTTAGTGTGTGTAGAGCACTGTACTGTTTGGGAGACAAAATTGGTAGACACATTCCCTGCCCACAACGAGCTGACTGTCTAGAGGGCTGGGAGCCATCTCAGTGTCCTGGAGGAATAGTGTCCTGCCAAGAAGGCCCAGTTTTCCTTGGCACTCAGTACAGTGCCCTGCATACAGTAGGTATCCAATACTATGGGCTGTTTGATTAATTGGCCCCAAGGAGTATTATTGCTATTGTCATTATTATATCATTTATTATTATTGTTGTTGTTGTTGTTATTAATAAATAAAAATGAATGTGTTATTTATTGAGCGCTTACTGTGTCCCAAGCACTGAACTCAGTGCTGGGGTAGAAACAAGGTCATTCGGTCGGAAGCAGTCCCTGTCTCGCATGGGGTTCCCTGTCTAAGTAGGAGGGAGAACAAGTGTTCAATCTCCATTTTACGGGTGAGGAAACTGAAACCCAGAAAAGTAAAATGATTTGCCCAAGGTCATGCAGCAGGCAAATGGCAGAGCTGGGAGTCAGACCGAGGTTCTAGTCCCCCGACTCCTAGGCCTGTACTCTTCCCACTCATCTCGGCCCTGCCGCTTGCCTGCTGTGTGACCTTGGGCAAATCACCTCCCTTCTCTCTGCCTCAGTTACCTCATCTGTAAAATGGGGATTAAGACTGTGAGCCCCATGTGGGACAGGGGCTGTGTCCCGAACGATTTGCTTGTATCCACCCCAGCGCCGAGTACAGTGCCTGGCACAAATACCCAATTATTGTTATGATGATGATTATGATTAGCTCACACCTGCTTCTCAGCCTTAAATCCTTGGGGTCTGGCCTTTCATAGTAAATAAATAAATAATAATAAATAATGATGGTATTTCTTAAGCGCTTACTATGTGCCAAGCACTGAGCGCTGGGGTATTCATTCATTCATTCAATAGTATTTATTGAGCACTTACTACGTGCAGAGCACTGGACTAAGCGCTTGGAATGGTCAGTTCGGCAACAGATAGAGACAATCCCTGCCCAGTGACGGGCTCACAGTCTATACAAGGTAATCGGGTTGTCCCATGTGGGACTCACAGTCTTCATCCCCATTTTACAGATGAGGGAACTGAGCCCCGGAGAAGTAAAGTGACTTGCTCAAGGTCACACAGCAGATAAGCGGCGGAGCCGGGATTAGAACCCACGATCTCTGACTCCCAAGCCCCGACTCTTTCCACTAAGCCACGCTGCTTCCGTAACCGCAGCCTCTCAAACTGCCAAAGGTTCACCACGTGCCCGAGACCCCAAACACCAGAACAAACCTAAAAGCACTGGTGTTGGGTACAAGAAATAATTTTAATCTGATTTGAAACCAAGGCCTCCAGTATTCAGGTTATCCAGTATTCATTCATTTATTCATTCATTCAATTAAATTTATAGAACGCTTACTTGGGAGAGTACAGTATAACAAGAAACACTTATTGACACTTATAACAATAATAATAATAATAATAATAATAATAATGGTATTTGTTAAGTAAAACACTAATGCTAGGAAAACTCCAGGGAAAACATGGAAGAGGTAGACCGGAAGCTAGATGGACAGGGACCATAACAATGATAACGGAAGAACCGTTAGAAAGGTTGCGGATTATGGCAGAGGATGGGACGTTCTGGAGAAAGTATAACCATGGAGTCGCTATGAATCGGAAGTGACTCCATGGCACTTAATAATAATAAAAATAATTGTTAAGTGCTTAGCATGTGTTAGGCACTGCTCTTCTGTCTTCCATCTTTAATTCAGTAAGCTTTCCTGAGAATAATAATAATAATGTTGGTATTTGTTAAGCACTTACTATGTGCCAAGCACTGTTCTAAGCGCTGGGGTAGATACAGGGTCATCAGGTTGTCCCACGTGATGCTCACAGTCTTAATCCCCATTTTCCAGATGAGGTAACTGAGGCACCGAAAAGCTAAGTGACTTGTCCAAAGGGACACAGCTGACAGGTGGAAGAGCTGGGATTAGAACCCATGACCTCTGCCTCCTAAGCCTGTGCTCTTTCCACTGAGCCACGCTGCTTCTCTAATGCAGCAGAGTTAATAGCAATCAATCAGTAGTATTGATTGAGCACGTACTCTGTGCAGGGCCCTTTAGTAAGGACTTGGGAGAGGATAATAGAGTTAGCAGCCATGATCACTGCCCTCAGAGAGCTTACGTTCTTACTGGGGAGATAGACACAAAAATAACCTATAGGTAGGAGGAAGAAAGCATGTAAAGATATGTGCATAGGTGGGATGGTGGGATGGGAACAGTATAAACCTAGATATATGGATGATGTAGAAATGCTGAAGTGACCTTGTAGGGGATACAGGATGGGGAAATGAACTTGTGGGTGGGAAATGTGTCCATCAACTCTAATGACAATAATAATAAAAAATCATATTTGTTAAGCACCTACTAAAAGCCAAGCACTTACTAAAAGCCAAGCAAATAATGGTATGAGCCAAGCACTGTTCTATACACTGGGATAGAAACGAGGTTATCAGGTTGTCCCACGTGGGGCTCATAGTCTTAATCCCCATTTTACAAATGAGGTAACTGAGGCCATAGAAGTTAAGCGACTTGCCCAGAATCACATAACTGACAAGAGGTAGAACCGGAATTAGAACCCACGACCCCGACTCCCAAGCCCGTGCTCTTTCCACTAAGGCATGCTGCTTAAATAATAATAATTATGGTATTTGTTAAGTGCTTATTAAGTACTTGGCACTGTTCTAAACTCTGGGGTAGATACAAGGTATTCAGGTTGTCCCACGTGGGGCTAACAGTCCGAATCCCCATTTTACAGATGAGGTCACTGAGGAGAAGTTAAGTGGCTTGCTCAAGGTCGCACAGCACACAAGTGGTGGAACCGAGATTAGAACCCACGTCCTCTGACTCCCAAGCCCAGGCTCTTTCCACTAAGCCATGCTGCTTCTCTAAAGTAATCAGGTTGGACAGTCCCTGTCCCACATGGAGCTCACAGTATCAATCCCCATTTTACACTTGAGGTAACTGAGGCAAAGAGAAGTGAAGTGACTTGCCTAAGGTCACACAGCAGACCAGTGGCGGAGCTGGGATTAGAACTCAAGTCCTTCTGACTCCCAGGCCCGTGCTCTAGCCACTGGGCCATGCTGCTTCTCTGGTCAATCGTACTCTCCCACACGCTTGGTACAGTGCTCTGCACCCAGTAAGTGCTCAGTGAATACTATTGATTGATCAACTGATTGATTAGAGGAGATGCGATGTCTCAGCCAAGAGCTGCAATAGCAAAACAGCGGAAACTGCGCAGGAGAGGCAGGGGAGCAGGTGCCCCTTCCCATTCCAGCATCGACTAGGCCAATGCCTAAAGGCCAAGAGAGTGGTAAGGGAAAGTGTGAACGAGAAGGGCCTATTATAGGCCCGGGGAAGCAGCTTGGGGCGGGCAGGTGGCCCTAAGCATTTCTGCTCCGGGACCAAAGCTATCGTTCGCAGAATCCTCTTCTCCGCACCCCTCGTTAGCATTATGGGCTGCTCTCCCTGCCTCGCTCGCCTCAGGTCATCCACAAACTTGAGGGCTTCCAGGAAGGGAGAACAAGACCCAGGGCTTCTCCCCGGGGCCTCACCCTCCTTCAGCCCCAAATCCTAGCTGCCAGTTGGCACCTGGGTCTGTGGCTGGCCCCGCCGTACTGATGTCTGGCCCAGGGGACCACGGTCATTCATTCCAAAATCACTAACAATAATAATAATTACGATACATGTTAAGCACTTACTATGTGCCAAACACTATTCTAAACACTGGGGTAGATAAAAGTTAATCAGGTTGGACACCGATCCTGTCCCACAAGAGGCTCACATTCTTTACCCCTATTTTCACATGAGGGAACTGAGGCTGAGAGAAGTGAAGTGACTTGCCTGAGGTCACACGGCAGACATGTAGCGGAGCCGGGATGAGAACCCAGGTCCTTCTGACTCCCAGGCCCGGTCTCTCCAAATCTCCTCCCAGGTTCCAGATCGAAGGGCTGCCCATATCTCTGAGGTCAGAAGCTCCCCGTTCAATAGTATTTATTTATTGAGCGCTTACTGTGTGCAAAGCACTGTACTAAGCGCCTGGAATTTACAGTTCAGCAATAGATAGAGACAACCCCCAAGCAGAATCACTTTCGATTGGGCCCAGTCCCCAGCCCTACCTCAGTTCCTACCTCACGTTCACGGGACGAGACACGTTCCCTCTAGCCAGGCAACGAGGCCAGGAGCCTCTGTTCCCCTCCCTAAGACATTGACTCCAAGCAGACGATCGGGAAATTCCTGGTTCGTCTCCCCGGGGCAGATATGACGGACCAGATAGAAACGGCCCAAGCAGAATAATAATAATAATAATAATAATAATGTTGGTATTTGTTAAGTGTTTACTATGTGCCAAGCACTGTTCTACATACTGGGGTAGACACAAGGGAATTAAGTTGTCCCACGTGGAGCTCACAGTCTTCATCCCCATTTTACAGATGAGGTCACTGAGGCACAGAGAAGTTAAGCAACTTGCCCAAGGTCACACAGCTGACAAGAGGCAAAGCCAGGATTAGAATCCACGACTTCTGACTCCCAAGCCCGGGCTCTTTCCATTGAGCCACGCTGCTTTTCTAGCCCCTCTTGAGCATTCTTCCAACCCCTCGCTCTAACCCACCAAACCCTCCACCCATCCAGCGGCCCAAGCCACGGACTGACAGTCAAGAAATACCAAGTCAGTTTAATGCTCCATCCCCGGCCCTGGTAGGAGCAGCTTAGTCTTACTTTTTAAGCTCCTTTATTAATATTAACAATAATAATAACAATAATAATAAGCACTTATTTTGTGCCAGGCATGGTACTAATTGCTGGGGTAGGTACAAGATAATCAGGCTGGACACAGTTCCTGTCCCACATGGGGCTTCCAGTCTTAGTCCCCATTGAACAAATTCAGTAACTGAGGCACAGTGAAGTGACTTGCCCAAGGTCATATAGCAGATAAGTGGTGGAGCCGGCATTAGACCCTTCGGACTCCCAGGCCCATGCTCTATCCAATAGGCCGTGCTGCACCAGGCATAATGATATTAATAATAATAATAATGATAAGTACTATATGTCACGCACTGCTCTGCGCACTGCAGTAGATTCACTGTATCAGATTGGACACAGTCCCTGTCCCACATGGGACTCATAGTCTTTCACTCTTTCCTTCCCTCAGCCCTCTCTTGGGCTTTAGGCCCCAGCCCTGTCGACGCTGGAATGGGAAGAATAGTTTCACCTTCTTAAATAAATATTTGCATATCGTATAATCGGATCCAAGTTCCAGCAAAACCAATTGCATATTGCAGAAACATCTTAATAGCATGAATGAAAGTCATTAAAAATCCCTTCTTTCCAAAATAAACAGGTCTTATCTCCTTTCAAATATCAATGGCTGTTTGACCCTGGTATTAATCAATCAATCAATTTTAATTATCGAGGACTTACCGTGTGCAGAGCACTGTACTAAATGCTTTGAAGAGTACAGTGTAACAGTTGGTAGGCACGGTCCCTGCCCACAACAAGCTTTCAGTCTAGAAAGGGAAACAGACATTAATATAAATAAATTACATTATGGATATGGATATGAGTGCGATGGGGCTGAAGGAGAGGGGATTAAAGAATGCAAATCCTGGCTGAAGGAGAGGGGAATAAAGAATGCAAATCCTGGTGCAAGGGTGATGCAGAAAGGAGTGGGAGAAGTAGAAATATTTGACTGAGTAGAAGTGATCTAACTGATAAAATTCTAGACAGTTGTGAAAAAAAACTTCATTTACATTGGAAATGTTAGCTGCTTCTCTGTCACTGCTCTACTGCCATCAGTTTGGGCTGTTTCTGGGTGTTTTTTATGGTATTTGTTAAGTGCTTACTGTGTGCCAGGCACTGTACTAGGCACTAGGGTAGATGCAAGATAATCGGGTTGGACACAGTCCCTGTCCTACATAGGGCTCACAGTCTTAATTCCTACTTTTACAGATGAGGTAACTGAGGCATGGAGAAGTGAAGTGACCTGCCCAAGGTCACCCAACAGACAAGGGGCAGAGCCGGGATGAGAACCCAGATTCTCTGACTCCCAGGCCTGGGCTCTTTTCACTGGGCCACACTGCTGCTGATCTTACCCGTGGGGCGATTTTGTCCCATCCATAGATTTTTCAAGGGTTTTTTTCAAAGTGTAACGTTTTGGAAAGAATGTCTGGATTTCTAGATTTATATAGATTCCATTTCATTAACACAACTCCCCCCCCCCCCCCCCCGCAAGGAAAGGCTTCCCTTACTGACTTAGATGAACTTCAAGGACGGTGAAAATGACTCTTCCTCAAGGTCCAGAAGTCTTGGAATTTACCATTTGCTTCACTCCAAGCTTAGGGGCAGGAGGAATGAATTGTGAAATGTGACCAAAATCGACAAATTTACAGGGATGATAATCTACTAACTTTCTCAATAATGCCTCTCCTTTGTGGGAAGATACTTTTTTTATTATGTCTACTCAATTTAGCATTCTGTCTCCCCAAACCATGTTTTTTTTTTACCTCCCTCTGAGCCGTTGAAACAAATCACATTTCCAGTTTGAATAAATGTGAAATTGGACCAAAATTGACAAGGTTTCAGTAATGATGCTTTCCCAAATTTCTCAGTAATGCCCCTTCTTTGGGAGAAAGTGGAGTTTCTTTTTAATCTCTCATCCATTTGGTACTCTATCTTCCAAAAGCCTGTTTCTACCTCCCTCTGAGTCGTTGAAGCAAATCACATTTCCAGGTTGCATAATTATTTCACCTGATACAGGACTCCAAGCTCATTTTACAAAAGCAGAACCCTGTCCTTTTGCCTTTGAATCTGAGGCATTAACAATAATAATAGAGAAGCAGCGTGGCTCAGTGGAAAGAGTCCAGGCTTGGGAGTCAGAGGTCACAGGTTCCAATACCGACTCCGCCACTTGTCAGCTGTGTGACCATGGGCAAGTCATTTAACTTCTCCGTGCCTCAGTTACCTCATCTGGAAAATGGGGATGAAGACTGTGAACCCTACTTGGGACAATCTGTTGATCTCGAATCTACCCCAGAACTTAGCAGAGAGCTGGCACATAGTAAGCACTTAACAAATGCCAACATTATTATTAATATTATTATTATTCATTGTGGTACTGGTTAAGTACTTAATATGTGCCAAGCCCGAAGGTGGATTCAGGATAGATCGAATGAGACAGAGACCCATGGGACTCACGGTTCTAAGGGAGAGGCAGAGCTGGGATTGACTCTCCATTTTACAGATGAGGAAATTAATAATAATAATAATGTTGGTATTTTAAGCGCTTACTATGTGCAGAGCACTGTTCTAAGCGCTGGGGTAGACACAGGGGAATCAGGTTGTCCCACGTGGGGCTCACAGTCTTAATCCCCATTTTACAGATGAGCTAACTGAGGCACAGAGAAGTGAAGTGACTTGCCCACAGTCACACAGCTGACAAGTGGCAGAGCCGGGTTTCAAACCCATGATCTCTGACTCCAAAGCCCGTGCTCTTTCCACTGAGCCACACTGCTTCTCTAATTTAAGGCACAGAGAAGTTAAGTGACTTGTCCAAAGTCACACAACTGGCAAATAGTGGAGCCAGGATGAAACCCCAAGTCTCCTGATTCCCAGTTCTTTGCTTCTTGTGCTTTTCCCCCTAGATAACTGTTTCTGACACTTCTTGAAGACACAGCAGCCCCTGCAAGATTTGAAGCCTCAGTTTAAGGACCAAGAAGACCCTCTTGTAAATCATCAGCTCGGTTCTCTCAGCTCCAAAACAGCCCAGAGAAAGCACCTAGTGTGAGGGTTATTCCTTGATTTTTGATGTCCACCTTGTAGAATTTGTTTCCTAGTTGGAGGAGACTGGTTTTTTTAATCGACTGAAGCCTCGATCATCCCATTTATTGGGTGAGCGATAGATTTTAACTCCTGTCCCCTAGCAGATGGTGTCCGCTTTGGAGCGTGTTCCATCCAATCTGGCCACACCAACATTCTGCCCCAGTCAGCACCCTCTTTCTAGAACCATGGAAGGAGCAGGAAGCAGCCGGCCTAGAAGATTTTCCCCTCCTACTTTTCCCTCTGTCACATTTTCTTTGGTGATTGCAGTGAAAATGTCCACACAGGAACAGGATTTCATTTCTAGGCAATAGTAACAGCCCAACAGGAAGATCATTGCCATTAAAATGACGTTAAACCAGGGCACGGTGAGAATGGAAATCTTTCTTTTTATAGGATTGCTAATGGCTGAGTTAATGTGACAATCATGCTCTTTTCTGACATCTTGTCAGTTGTTTAAGGGAGTGTTAAAATGAACTTCTTGCATTCGACTACTCGAGGCAATATCATCTCCATATTTTCTCCCAAATAATGGAATGACATTTGTACCTAATCAGACAAACGTACTGACATATGGCCATTTATGTACTTATATTCTCATTACTGCAAAAAAAAAAATTCATTTTGGATTGCCAGAGCACCCAGAAAACACACGAACGGAGCTTTCATTCTGATGTTTGAACCAATCAGGGTGCCTGATGCAATGCAGTACTATCAATCAATCAATGGTATTCGAGTGCTTCCTGTGTGCAGAACACTGTACTGAAGGCTGAACACTGTACGGAGCACTGAGCACTAAACTAAAAAATGGAGGACGATGATAACGAGAGTTGCATTCTGGAAAATGAAAGTATTGTTGTTGTCTCTAAGGAAATGAGACTATGGAAATGAAGAAAATCTCCTATTAAAAGTATCCAAGGAGTGATCCTATTTGAATTTATTGCTCCCGAATGTGCACCCTATGGGGAAACCCGAAGGGTAATTTTGCTTGAGTTACAGTAGCGAAGTTGAGAGCTGAGGAATATCATTATGTGTGGAGAAAGAAGCACCATGTTGATCAGACTTTAATAGGGCCCCTTCACAAGTCTTTTTCTTGTAGATACCACCCCCCCCAGTTGATCAGCCAATCAATCAAGAATATCTATAGAGTATCTACTGTGAACAGAACACTGTGCTAAGTGCTTGGAAGAGTATTTTAGAGGTAGTATTTTAGGGTAGGTAGACATAATCCTTGCCCACCAGGAGTTTACCATTTAATTATTTACAAATAAGAGGAAGAAACCCTCAAATGGCAGAGTATGCATGTAGTTATAAGTCTAAAACTGACTGACTCTCTGGCACAGGATTGGGAGTCAAAGGATCTCGGTTCTCATCCTAGTTCTGCCGCTTCTCTGTTGTGTGACTTCACACTTCACTTCCTCTGTGCCTCAGTTACCCCCTCTGTAAAATGGGAATTAAGACAGTGAGCCCTCTTTGGAACATGGACTGTGCCCAAGCTGATTAGCTTGTATCTATCCCAGTGCTTGGAAAAGCGCCTGGCACATAGTAAGAGCTTAACAAATGCCTTAAAAAAAAGTGTGATGAGAAGTTTTGAGGGCAAAAGAGTGAGACGACAGGAGGGAAGATGTGACCTGCGGAGCCGAAAAATTAATTGGGGAAGGCTTCCTGGAGGAAGTGGATTTCCAAAGGGTTTTGAAGAGAGGGAGAGCTGAGGTCTGGTGGATTCGAATTAGGAAGGAGTTCCAGGGAGAAAAAAGGGCCCGAGCCGGAGTTTGAAGGCAGGAGAGTCAAGAACAAGTTACAGGGAGAAGGTGAGCTTGCTTGGAGCAGAGAGGGTGTAGTAGGAGAAGAGAGAGGACAGATAAGAGGGGGAGAGCCGATGGACAGCATTGGAAACCAATGGACGGGAGTTTCTGCTTGATGCGGAGAAGCCCGGGTAACCATTCGAGAACGGGGAGGCGCAGGCAGAGCAGAGTTTTTGAAAGATGACCAAGTCAGTCAGTCAGTAAACCGTATTTATTGAACATATTACTGCTGCTTACAAGCAGCAGAATGAACAGGAGAAGCGAGAGGCCAGAGACCAAGACACCTAGTGAGCAGCTTTATCTGTGGGCCTTCTGGAAGCCGCTATTCCAACGTGAGAAGCATCTCCCCCTAGACCCATTCTCGGTTTCCCTGCCAGTATTTATTGAGTGCTTACTGTGTGCAGAGCACTGTACTAAGCACTTGAGAGAGTACAACAGTAAGCAGACAAATTCCCTGCTCACTCTCCCGGGAGAGGGATTTAAAGAAGGGGAGAGCCGGGGTCCGTCTAATGGTGGGAGGGAGCGTTTGGTCCTCTAATGCCAAGCTTCTCACTGGACCTCCATCTCATCTATCTCACCAGTGACTCTCGCCCATGTCCTGCCTCTGGCCTGGATCGCCCTCCCTCCTCATATCCCACAGACAACGGCTCTCCTAGCCCCCTTTGAAGCCTTATTGAAGGCACATTTCCTCCAAGAGACCTTCCCTGACTAAGCCTGGGAGTCAAAGGACTTGGGTTCTAATCCCAGCCCTGACAGTTGCTTTCTGTGTGTCCTTGGGCAAACCAGTTTTCTGTGCCTCGGTTCCCTCGACTGTAAAATGGGGATTCGATACCGGTTCTCCCTCCTACTTAGCTCTGAGTCCCTTGCAGGATACTGACCGTGTCCAAACTAATTAGCCTATACCTACCCCAGTGCTTAAAATAGTGTTTGACACATAGTAAGTGCTTAACGAAGACCATAAAAAAAGAGGGCAGAGAGGTCAAGTGGGCCAGGTGGCTGAGAGCGTTGAAGCCAAGGTGAGGAATTGTTTGACACGGAGAGACACAGGAAGCCAGTGGAGGGTTTGGGGAGGGGGGAGATGGTGGGCTGAATGACTCCCTATCCAAAAAGTTCAAATCCCTTTTATGCCAAAAGGTTTCTTTATTTTCCAAGTATAAAGAAAAATTCAAATTCCGATGAAAGGGCTGTTATTTTTCAATATTAGTTTTATTCAAGTTTCCGCATTGGTCATACCTTTCTTTCTTAAAATTCTCTTGTTTCATACTAGATAACTGCCTACAATAGGCGCACCTTTGAGACCGCCAGGCATAATTTGATCATTAACATAATGTCAGCAGAAGGTATGTATGGGAAATTGACTTCATCCTTTGGAATGGTTAAGGGGTGAAGATTCTAAACTATGTATTTCTTTTGATGGTTATAGGTTTTAAACGGCCAGCAGAATACAAAATAGAGCAGCCATTCAGTCCATCAGTGGTATTTATTGAGCACTTACTATGCGCCGAGCACTGTATTAAGCACTGGGGAGAGGACAGTACAGCAGAATTAGCACACGCATTCCCCGCCCATGCGAGCTTACAGTTTAGAGGCTGTAATTGTAGAAAAAAGGAAAAAATATGAAATGATTCAACTGGAATCAAAGCCCAGAGTTCATTGAGTATTTGGTTAGTAAGTAGTGGTAAAGAGAACACTGATGTCAGACAACCTCTTGTATTGGCTTAAGATTGCTGGGTGGGGAAGAGAGGTAGCACGAAAGATATACTGTTCTCTTCCAAAATAGAGAAGCAGTGTGCCCTAATGGATAGAACACAGGCCTAGGAGTCAGAAGGACCTGGGTTCTAATCCCGGCTCTGCCACTTGTCTGCTGTGGGACCTTGGGCAAATTACTTTACTTCTCTGGGCCTCAGTTCCCTCATCTGTAAAATGGGGATTAAAACTGTGAGCCCCACGTGGCACAGGGACCGTCTACAACCTGATTAGCTTGTAGCTACCCCAGCGCTTAGAACAGTACCTGGCACATAGTAAGCACTTAACAAATACCTTTTAAAAAATAGCTAAACAGGAATCCAGGGCCCAAGAAAATCACTGCTCTCATTAACTGTTCAGCTCAAATCATAGCTAGTATTTATTGAGCACCCACTCTGGGCAGAGTACTGAAGTAAACACTTTGGGAGAGACGGGTAGAGTCAGCAGACACGGATAGTGACATTCTTTTTTTCTGAGATGCCATTCTTACAGTTCAAGAACAAGAAAGTACAGTGTTCTGGGAATGTCTGAATTTTTTGGTTCTATGTAAATTCCTGCTAGATTTGCTTAAAAGCTGGGAGAAGTTATTTAAAAACTTAAAAAACTGCTCACGTCTTTGGCAGGCAGAATTTCCTGTCATTTTCAGGTTAACCAGTCCCACACAATATGTAATAATGGTGAGAAATAGAGTGCCCAAAGGTTAAGCGGGGATGTTTCTGATATTCAGTTGATACTCAGTTCAGTTGAAGTGAACGAAAGTTCTGCAGAATGGAAAAATCTGGCTGTAGCATGCAAAACCACCTAAAATGATGTGCATTCAAATAATTGACAGGCGATTCCCTTTTCCAATGATGAATAAACTTGCCGGGTAAAAACACGTTAACAATCTCCGGGAAGAACTGTTGGCAAAATGTCATTGTTTTTAACCAGTTTCCATGTTCAGTGTGTATGTCTCACATGGAGCCGTGCGAGAAGAGAGATATGTGAATTGGGCTTTCACTGATGTCAAGTAGGCATGTCATGAAACTAGCCTCTCCTGCTGAGTGTGTGCATGTCAAGAAATTACATGGGATCAGGAGTTTCTCCAGTTTTGCTTAAAACACCAACCTGGGTGCTGAACTGGCCTAGAAATGGCACATGCCCGTTTATAGACCCAAGCGCACAGATAATAACTGTGGCATTTGTCAAGCCCTTACTATGTGCCAGGCACTGCACCGAGCACTGGGGGTAGACACAAGGCGATCGGGCTGGATACAGTCCCTGTCCCTCTTGGGGTTCACAGTCTTAATCCCCATTTTAGAGATGAGGTAACTGAGCACAGAGAAGTAAAGTGCCTTGCCCAAGGTCACGTGGCAGACACGTGGCGGAGCTGGGATTAGAACCCAGGTCCTTCTGACTCCCAAGCCCGTAGACTATCCACTAGACCAAACTGCTTCTCATTCTAGGCATCGTCTGCCAATGAACTGTAAAATAAACAAGCCAAGCAAATCCAGAGCCTTCACCAACGAGACCCTTCCTCCCATCCCTCTCCCACCCTCCACAGAGAAGCAGCATAGCTTAGTGGAAAGAGCCCAGCCTTGGGCTCCACCACTTGTCAGCTGTGTGACTTTGGGCAAGTCACTTCACTTCTCTGTGCCTCAGTTACCTCATCTGTAAAATGGGGATGAAGACTGTGAGCCCCACGTGGGACACCCCGGCTACCTTGTATCTCTTCCAGTGCTTAGAACAGTGCTTGGCACATAGTAAGCGCTTAACAAATACCATCATAATTATTATCCCACTTTCACTGGTGCTTCTGGTAGATCCAGGACCCTATCTGGTTCTGTCCATCCATTTGCCGGCACAGTTAAGAGCCCCTCTAGTAGGCCAACTCTTGAGCTCATTGGGGTTTTTTTTTGTTTTAAGTGGTATTCATGTAGTGCTTCTTAAGTGCTCATTAAGTCAAGTACTGTTCTAAGCACTGAGGTAGATACAAGATAATCAGATTGGACACAGTCCCTGTCCCATAGTGGTTTCACAGTCTAAATCGGAGGGAGAAGCGGCGTGGCCTAGTGGCAGAGCACGGGCCTAGGAGTCAGAAGGACATGGCTTCTAAACCTGGCTCCACCACAGATCTGCTGTGTGACCTTGGACAAGTCACTTCACTTCTCTGTGCTTCAGTTGCCTCATCTGTTAAATGAGGATTAAGACTGTGAGCCCCATATGGGACAGGGACTGTGTTCAACCTGATTAGTTTGTATCCACCCCAGGGCTTAGTACAGCATCTGGCATTTAGTAAGTGCTTAACAAATACCATAAAAAGGAGGATTTAATCTCCATTTTACAGATGAGGTAACTGAGGCACAGAGAAATGAAGTCACACAGCAGGCACATAATAATATTAATAATGATGGCATTTGTTAAGCACTTATTATGTCCCAAGCACTCTTCTAAGCAGTGGGGTGGATACAAGGTCATCAGGTTGTCCCACGTGGGGCTCACAGTCTTAATTCCCATTTTACAGATGAGGTCACTGAGGCACAGAGAAGTTGAGTGACTTCCTGAAAGTCACACAGCTGAGAAGTGGCAGAGCTGGGATGAAAACCCACGACCTCTGACTCCCAAGCCCGTGCTCTTTCCACTACGCCACGCTGTTTCCCATGGCTGTTTCACATGGCAGAGCCGGGATTAGAACTTAGTTCCTCTGACTCCCAGGCCTGGGCTCTTCCCACCATTCATTCATTCATTCAGTAGTATTTATTGAGCGCTTACTATGTGCAGAGCACTGTACTAACCGCTTGGAATGAACAAGTCGGCAACAGATAGAGACGGTCCCTGCCGTTTGACGGGCTTACGGTCTAATCGGGGGAGACGGACAGACGAGAACGATGGCGATAAATAGAGTCGAGGGGAAGAACATCTCGTAAAAACAGTGGCAACTAAATAGAATCGAGGCGACGTACATTTCATTAACAAAATAAATAGGGTAATGGAAATATATACAGTTGAGCGGACGGCCACCCTGCATCTGAATCTTTTAGATCGTGGGTATCTGATGCCTCATTGTTATCCCAGGATCGCTAGCAAGTTGGGAGCAAAACCCATCTCAATCGAATTGTCTGAAAGCGAATTGGTGACAGTTACCCATGGTAATAATAAAGATGGCATTCATTAAGTACTTACTATGGGGAAAGCACCGGGGTTGATAGAGTTAGCAGGCCTCCATTCATTCAATCATACTTATTGAGTGCGTACTATGTGCACAGCACTGCACTAAGAGCTTGAAAGACTACAATAGGACAGTAAACAGACACGTTTCCTGCCCACAACAAGCTTACAGTTTAGAGACGAGTTTAGCACAACCAGAAACCACAAGGTTGGAAAAGAAACGAGGGCCATTATTCACACTTGTGTCCGGCATTAGTTTCAATTCCCCCCGTAATCATCGATAATTATAACCGGGGTACTTGTTACACACTTGTTTTGTGCCAAGCACTGTACTAAGCACTGGGGCAGATTCAGATAATCAAGTTGGATCCAGGGCCTGTCCCAGGTGGGACTCACAGGCTAAGCAGGAGGAAAAGCAGATATTAAATCCCCAGTTGAAGAGACTGAGGCAGAGTGCCCAACGTCACATAGCAGGAAAGTGGCATCCTGCGGATTAGAACCCAAGTCCTCTGACTCCCAGGCCCATGTTCTTTCCCCAAGGCCACGCTGCTTCCCCTCCCTTAGACTTTGTCATTCTTCTTGGATTCCCTCGGTAGAGAAACAAAATGATTCTTTCTCCCTCCCTCGTAAGGAACTATTTTAGAGCCTCAGTTGGAAAGTACAAAAGGCCTATGCAAAGACTGACTGAAGAAACAAAGAACAGTGTTTAAAAAAAAAATTCAGAGGTTGGCAGGGAAAGAGAGATGCTGGGGTTTAAAGACTGGGACAGGCAATCAGTGTTGCGGGGAAGGTGTGCACATGTCCATATGCCCCATGGGGTCATGATTGGGAGTTGGCCAGTGTTGGCCTGTCTCTCTCTCTCACAAATAAACAAACACCCACCCATCCATAGGTAACTTTCACCATCAGTGGCTTCTTTTTCATGTACATATAAATGTACATACAGACCCACTCATAGATAGGTGTTTTTTATGGTATTGTTAAGCACTTACTGTTTTTCAAACCCTGGGTAGACACGATTCAACTAGGTCGGATGCAGTCCCTGTCCCATGTGGGGCTCACGGTCTAAGTAGGAGGGAGAACAGGCATTGAATCCCCATTTTAAAGAAGAGGAAACTGAGACCCAGAGAAGTGAAGTGATTTGCCCTAGGTTGCATAGTAGGCAAATAGCAGAGCCAGAATTAGAACCCAGTTCTTCCTGAATCCCAGACTCGTCCCCTTTCCACTGGGCCATGTTGCTTCTCTTAGGAAAAGTTCATTTAGGAAAGCCTGTGAACAGGTTAGATGCACTGCAAATACATTTACAAAGTAGTGATCATAATAACTATAGTATTTGTGAAGCACTTACTTTGTGCTAAGCACTGTTCTAAGTGCTGGGGTAGGTGCAAGATAATCAGGTCCTACTTAGGCTCACAGTCTCAGTAGGCAGGAAAGCAGATACTGAGTCACCATTTTGCAAATGAGGTAACTGAGGCCCAGAGAAATTGAAGGGACTTGCCCAAGGTCACAAAGCAGATGAGTGGCAGAATCAGGATTAGAACCCAGGTTTTCTGACCCCCAGGCTCATGCTCTTTCCACTAGGCATCACTGCTTCTCAAGGAAATAAACAAAAACATGGAGGCACTGTGAGTCACTCTGCTCTGTCTTCCTTTCCCAGTCAAAATTGAGTAAACTGTGTTTTCTGAATCCCTTAGGAACAGCTGTGGGAGTGCGGAAAAAGGTTCACTTTACAGGTCTAGAATTTGCTTGGGCAAATTCACACACACATTTAAATCATTAATTCGGAAATGTTAAGAAGAAAATGTCCCTATTAGCCCGCCCTGGGAGACTTCAAGGAGGAAAATTTCTTTAATATAACTATATCAGAGTTTACAATCTGGGCTCAGTCTTAAATATGCAAGGAATATGCCCATGGAGGGCAGGGACCATGCCAGATTCCCCCAGATTGTAAACTCTTCCACTAGATAATGATAACAATAATAATAATTATGATATCGGTTAAGTGCTTACTATGTGTCAGGCACTGTACTAAGTGCTGGGGTGGATACAAACAAATCATGTTGGTCACAGTCCCTGTTCCCCATGGGGCTCGCAATCTTACTCCCCATTTTACAGAAGACGGAACTGAGACCCAGAGAAGTGAAATGGATTGCCCAAGGTCACACAGCAGGCAAGTGGTGGAGCAGGGATTAGAACCCATGACCTTCTGACTCCCAGGCCCGTGTTCCATGCGAGATTGTAAACTCCTAGAGGGCAAGGTCATGTCTACTACCTCTATCATAGTCTCCCAAGCATTTAGAATAGTGCTGTGCACAGAGTAAAAGCTCAATAAATATCTCTGATCGATACCGGCTCCGCTACCTGTCAGCTGTTTGACTTTGGTCAAGTCACTTAGCTTCTCAGTGCCTCAGTTACCTCATCTGTAAAATGGGGATTAAGACTGGGAGCCTCACGTGGGACAACCTGTTGACTCTGAATCTACCCCGGCGCTTAGAACAGTGCTTGGCGCATTGTATGCGCTTAAAAATACCAACATTATTATTGTTATCAAGCTCTCAATCAAGCTATCAAGTCAATTTATTGAGCACCTGTCTGGAGAGCAGTGTTGAGAAGCATAGTGGCCTAGTGGTTAGAGCACAGGCCTGGGTCAGAAGTACCTGGGTTCTAATCCTGGCTCTGCCACTTGTCTGCTGCGTGACCTTGGGCAAATCACTTCACTTCTCTGCTTCATTTCCTTCATCTTTAAAATGGGGATTAAGACTGTGAGCCTCACTTGGGACAGGGACTGTGTCAAGCCTGATTAGCTTGTATCTAATCCAGGCTTAAGACAGCGTCTGGCGCATGGTAAGCACTTAAAAATACCATAATTATCATTACTATTATTAACATGATACCTGCCCTCCAGGAAGGAGCTTAATAAATACTGCTGTGACAACTACTGCTAGGTGAATAAGGCTAGTAATCTTCAAGACTGTGCTTAAAATTTCCTAGTGGAAGCACAGCAAAAATGAATTTGCTTTTTAGAATAATCTAAGGGAAAATTTTTAGGGGACGTTAAAATGGCTATTTGCAATCCAAGCCGGCACTGAAACTGATAGAAGCTTAGGGAAGGAGGCTCTGATTAACTTGTATCTACCCCAGCACTTAATACGGTGCCTGTCCCATAGTAAGAGTTTAACAAATACCATTTAAGGCATTTTGAAATAGTTCTAAATACACTTCGTTAAGACTCTGAGAGACTGGGCCTGCCTAGATTGTATTATGCTGAGGCAGCTCTCTTTGATTCCCATCTAGATTTTCCACTGCCGTATCAAGCGGAATTCTTCATCAAAAACATGAACGTCGAAGAAATGCTGGCCAGCGAGGTGCTCGGAGACTTCCTCGGCGCTGTGAAAAACGTTTGGCAGCCGGAGCGCCTGAATGCCATAAACATCACGTCGGCTCTAGACCGGGGCGGGAGGGTTCCCCTCCCCATCAATGACATGAAGGAGGGGTAAGCACATGGTTCTCCCCAAATCTTTCTTGGAGGAATTTTGGATTCAGAGATCATCAGGCTCAGCTAATTGGGGCCCATCTTGGGTGGTGTTTTCAGGCCTGTCTGTGGTAACTCGAGACGAGTTGCTCTCAGCAGTCTCCTAGGTTGAAACTGCTCCGGCCCAGCCTGAGTGGCTGATTCTTGTCCCTCAAGGCCCATCTCCCCCTGCCCCATATGGAAATGTAGAATCGGCCTCCCGTAGTCAGGGCCTTGGGGGTGGGGGCCCCATGGGCCAAGGTTCCAGTACCCTAGAGGGGCTGGGGGTACTTACTGGTGAAGGGTTGGGGTTAGGGGTGACGAATGATTGTAGAGTCTGCTGGCAGTTCCTTTCCTTAGTACCTACTCCCTTGCTTTCCTGATCCAGTCAATCAGTGTGCTGAGCACTGAACTGAGCGCTTGGGAGAGTACAATACGATAGAGTCGGTGGACGAGATCTCTGTCCATGAGGAGGTTTCAGTCTAGAGAGGGAGAGAGACATTCAAATAAATTACAGATGGGGAAAGTGGTGGAATTGTAGGTTATGGGCATAAGTGCTGTGGGGCCGAGGGCAGGGTGACTATCAAGTGCTTGAGGGGTACTCCCAAAAGACTGGGAAAGGATTGGGCTTCCTCTTGTTAAATGTCATGCATGCAGGTGGATGGGCAGACTGGTTAGCTCACCCCCTGTGCCATTTTGACGATTTCAGCCCCATTCCAGCCAACTGAGTTAATATCACCTTTAAGCAAAATGGCGGACCCTTGGGACGAGAACTGATGACTTGATTGTGTTACCCTTCAGACTCAATTCTCAGCTGGCACCGGGAAAAATAATTATATCGGCCCATGTCTGTGTTTCTCATTTTGGAGGGCTAAGAAACTGGACCCAACTAATCCACAGGGACTGCTATATTCCTTTCATTCAGAATATTACTGTCTTCAGTGAGATTCCTGAGTCTGTTGGCCATGGGTTCCAGACTCCCGTCCAATTCATTGGATCGCTGCCCTGTGAATCGCCCTGTCGTTTTTTGAAGAACGGGGAGGGGGCCGGCCAGGTGTGTTGGAGGGGGTCAGGTGTCCCACGAGGTTAGAAAAGCCAGTCGCATCCGGTACCTTGGACTGGGAAGAGGCTGGGATCGCCGGGGGCAGATCTCCCAGGCAATACCCGACAGAGCCCATAGTCAGCAGCCTCAGGGATGCAGCCAGGTGGCCGTGGATGGTGCGGGCCAACCGAACACGGGTTCTCCGAGTGGACATCCGCCCCTGGGGCGCTCCCTGTCCCCCACAGGGTGTACGTGATGGTTGGCGCAGACGTCCCCTTCTCCTCCTGCCTGCGAGAAGTGGGCAACCCACAGAATCAGCTGCGGTGCAGCCAGGAAATGGAGCCGGTAATCACCTGCGACAAAAAATTCCGGGCTCAGTTTCACATCGATTGGTGCAAAATCTCTCTGGTGAGCTCCTCCGTCCCCATCCCCCACACCTCAGGGTCGCAACTTGCCTTTGAGCAGGACCCCACGGTTCAAAATGAAGCCACGTCCTCTTGCTTTGTCAGGGCTGGGCCAGGCTGGGCCAGCCCCTTTGCTGAGGCTTCTGGGCAGGAGAGACAGGAGGGGAGCTTAGCCACATCCAGAGCAGAATTACCGAGAAAGATCTCGGAATGACCAGCTCCCCCACGCCCCGACTCGTGCTCCTGGTCGTGTCGGCCCGCCTCTGGACAGGGAGGCCGTCAGCCGGGTCCTGACTGGTCCCCTGCAGTTCACTTCCCCATCAGGAGCTCTGCAGTTCACTGAAATGGGCTTTTCATCTCAGCGATGAAATGGAGAAGCAGCATGGTGTAGTGGATAGATCCTGGGCCTGGGAGTCAGAAGACCACGGGTTCTAATCCCTGCTCCGCCACTCTGTGACCCTGGGGAGGTCACTTTTTCTGTGCCTCAGTTCCCTCATCTGTAAAATGACCCTATGGGAGACCGGGACTATGACCAATCCGATTTGCTTGTATCCACCCCAGCACTTAGTACAGTGTCTGGCCCACAGAAAGCACTTAACGAATACCAGTTATTATTATTTATAGAAGCTGGGGCTGCCTCCCTCCTGCCCTTCCTCCGTCTCCTCTGCCCTCCCTGTCACTCATCCTGGCACCCACTACTGCGCTGAGCGTCTCGGGTGGCACTAGCCAAGAGCCAGGCCGTTCCGCTCGCTTCGACGTCGACACTCCCAAACCAAAGGCCTCTAAATTCAGTGGTATTTATTGAGCACTTAGAGTGCACGGATCACTGTTCTGTGCTCTTGGGAGAATACAACAGAGTTGGCGGACCGATCCCTGCCCACGAGGAGCTTGTAGTCTTCAGGCAGATACAGACATTAAAATGATTTACCCAGAGGGGGAATAGTAGAGAACCGTTCCCTCCGGTCTCTGAGGCGGGGGGGAAGCGGATGGATAGAGCCAGCCGGAGGGGAGGAGGGGGTGCCTGACATCTGTCAGGCCAAGGACTATCACCTGAGCAATGGGGCCAGAGAAGGGAAGGGAGGCCGCTGAGCCACAGTGACCAAGCCTGGCTTTGGGGGGAAATTTTTGATCCCGTCGACGCCATCACCGTTCCCCTCGTGGGGAAAAGAGGGAGACGGGACCGACCGCCGTCCCTCCCCAGCGCCAGCTCGGCTGACGGTCCTTTCCCCATCAGGTGGATCAGTCCAAGCAAGTGTCCACCTATCAGGAAGTAATCCGAGGAGAGGGCATCTTAGCCGACGGCGGCGAGTACAAGCCCCCTCCCGACTGGCTGAAGAGCAGAGATTATTACTCGGACTTCTTGGTCACGCTGGCCGTGCCCTCGGCGGTGGCCCTGGTACTCTTCCTCATCCTCGCCTACATCATGTGCTGCCGGCGGGAAGGAGTGTGAGTACCCCTCCCACCCCTCCCCTGAGTCCCCTCCCCCCAGGGCCTCCGGGACGGAACCGGGGCGCGCGTGGGGTCGGGAGGGCACGGCCGTGGGACCACCGCCTCGACCGATGCCCAAGTGGGAAACCACGCCACCGCTCCCCCCGAAGACGTCTCCGGTCACCTCAAATATTCTAGCGGGTGGATTGAGGAAACCACGTCTCTGCACGCAAAATCACGGGAGGACCAACGAAGGGAAAATAAACTCGAGGAATATAATAGAAGTTATAGTGATTAGTTTTCACTGACAGGAGGCAATCAGTCGAAGGACACCAACACTTTAAACAAACCAACAAAAAACAACCCCGATCCTCACAAAATCCCCACAGTGGAGCTAAGGAAGATAAACCAAGCAGCGAGTAACAGCTTCCTCCATCTTTTCACATGTAGCCTGATGTCATGGAACCATAGAATCGATTTCAACCAGAAGTTTAATTCTTAACCCGCATTCTCATTTCCGTGTTTGTCTTTGTCATCCAAATCCCATCTCTCCACAAGACACCTCCCACCCCCAACTCCAGCCCACCAGGATCCCAGCCGCCTCCGGTCCCCGACCGGGTCCGCATTCCTGCTTCCCACCAGATCTCCATCGGCATCGAGTGCTAATGTTCCAAATATCAGTACTATGATTTAATTCATAAATTTTGTTTTGTTTCTAGGGAAAAGAGAAACATGCAAACCCCAGAGTAAGTGTCCTCTTTCCTGTTATTTTCTTTATCATTTTAATTTTCATTTCTCAACAGCTTGTCACGCCTCATACATGTGTTCCCCGCTCTCTGTTCATTCTCCCTGTTCCCTAGTTCAACTCATAAACGTGGAAGCTGCTTTTAAAATAGGGCCCCTGCAGGGGTTAGGAAATGCAAATAGAATAGGGATCGAAAATCAAGAGGAAGAGTAGAGACCTTACAAGAGGAAGAGTAGAGACCTTAAACGTAAACTAATTCAGACTCAAGAGACCGGTGGCCCGGGGTCCCCCAGCAACAATCTGCCCTGGGGGGAGGGGACACGTGGGGAGGGGGGGGGTCTATCTCCGGACCCCGTGAGAAGCGATGATCCCACAGTCAGGGGAGCCACAGCCCCTGACCTGGGCCCGGAGGGAAATGGGAGGACGGCCCAGCTGGGCGGCTAGCTCGCTAGCGGAAAACTTTGTCGTCACAGATCAGTTTCCCGAAACGACCCCCGACTTCACATTTAAATAGAGCTAAATGCCAACGGGTTTTACGATCTTAAATCTTAGACTAAATTTCCCTTAATTTCCCAGTGTCGGCCCCCTAGCCGACCTACGAGGCATCAGTAAATCCTTTCGGAGAACGCGTTGTACGGCAGCCTCTCTGACCCATTGCCCGGAGGGAGGAGAGGCCGGTTTGAAAGCCTCCGTTATTCTATTTCCTCTCGATGTAGCATCCAATTGGTCCACCACAGTGCCATTCAGAAGTCCACTAAAGAACTCCGGGACATGTCCAAGAACCGAGAGATAGCCTGGCCCCTGTCGACGCTGCCCGTCTTCCACCCCGTCACCGGGGAGATGGTCCCGGCCCTGCACCCCGACAGCTACGATAACACGAGCCTGCCACTCATGCAGACCCAGCAGTGAGTATCCGCGCGGGATGACCCCAAGGGCCGGTGGACCGGGGCGGGGGCGGAGAGAGCCCGGCGTCTCTGGCCACTTCTAAACTGGACATACTGAGTAAGCCGTCTACTCTGAGCTAAAATGTCCGAGGCTGGCGTAGCAGATTTCTTCCTCGGAAATATTACCGTCGGATTAAAATCCCCAACAGCGTAGTGGCTATTTTCATCAAGAAATGGTGCCTTAACAATAGAGTAACTTACAATTGGAAATGCAATGGACAGCGATCTTCCCTGCGTACATGTGTTCCCCGCTGTTTGTTCATTCTCCCCGCTCCCTAGTTCAACTCATAAACGTGGAAGCTGCTTTTAAAATAGGGCCCCTGCAGGGGTAAGGAAATGCAAATAAAATAGGGATCGAAAATCAAGAGGAAGAGTAGAGTTCTAATCCCGGCTCTGCCACTTGTCAGCTGTGTGACTTTGGGCAAGTCACTCAACTTCTCTGTGCCCCAGTTACCTCATCTGTAAAATGGGTTGAAGACTGTGAGCCCCTTGTGGGACAACCTGATCACCTTGTATCTACCCCAGTGCTTAGAACAGTGCTCTGCACATAGTAAGCGCTTAACAAATACCAACTTATTATTATTTCCCTGACTCCTTCCCTTCAAAGAGAATAAGCTCACCTGCTTAGGTTTTTCTGAAATATATTTCATTTCAAAGCAAACCACCCCGACTATTTTTGAACTTTAGAAAAAGATGTGCACTCCCCCTGTTGGGTGCGTGCAAACCTCGTTTCTGTGGTCGGAGAAACCCGGGGCAGTGGGAGAGGTGTGTGAGTGTGGGTGGGAAAAAATCACAAGAAGAAGTTATCTAAAAGACAAATCATCGGGTTTGTTTCCCGATAAGACCAAAGAGAGGAATAATAATGATAATTATATTATATAATAATAATAATAATGTTGGTATTTGTTAAGTGCTTACTATGTGCAGAGCACTGTTCTAAGCGCTGGGGGAGATACAGGGTCATCAGGTTGTCCCACATGAGGCTCACAGTCTTAATCCCCATTTTACAGGTGAGGTCACTGAGGCACAGAGAAGTTAAGTGACTTGCCCACAGTCACACAGCTGACATGTCACAGATCCGGGATTCGAACCCATGACCCCTGACTCCCAACTGAGCCACTGTGGCCCAATGGTAAGAGTCACAGACAGAAGACCTGGATTCTAATCCCTGCTCTGCCACCTACCATCCACGTGTCCTTGGGCAAGTCACTTAGCTTCTCTGGGCCTCAGTTCTCTCACTTGCAAAATAGGGATTCAATACCTGTTCCTTCATTCATTCACTCAATAGTATTTATTGAGCGCTTACTATGTGCAGAGCACTGGACTAAGCGCTTGGAATGAGCAGTTCGGCAGCAGATAGAGACAGTCCCTGCGCAATAACGGGCTCACGGTCTAAACGGGGGAGACGGGCAGCAAAGTGTTCCCCCTCCTACTTAGACTGCGAAACGCATGTGGGATCTGATTATCGGGTAATAATAATGTCGGTACTTGTTAAGCGCTTACTATGTGCAGAGCACTGTTCTAAGCGCTGGGGTAGACACAGGGGAATCAGGTTGTCCCACATGGGGCTCACAGTCTTAGTCCCCATTTTACAGATGAGGTAACTGAGGCACAGAGAAGTTAAGTGACTTGCCCACAGTCACACAGTTGACAAGTGGCAGAGCTGGGATTTGAACTCATGACCTCTGACTCCAAAGCCCATGCTCTTTCCACTGAGCCACGTTGCTTAGATATCCCAGTGCTTAGTACAGCGCCTTCTCAGTCAGTCATATTTATTGAGTGCTTACTAGGTTCAGAGCACTGTACCAAGTGCTTGGAAGAATAATAGAGTTAGTGGACACGTTCCCGGCCCACAAGGGAGCTAAAGCCTAGAGAGGGAAACAGACATTAGTATAAACAAATAAATTATGGTTAGGTTTATAAATACTGTGGGGCTGGAAGAGGGTTGTAAATTCAAGTGCAAGGGCGATGCAGAAGGGAGTAGGAGAAAAGGAAATGAGGGCTTGGTCGGGGAAGGCCTCTTGGAGGTGATGTGCTTTTTAGTGGGCTTTTTAAGGCACACAGTAAGCACTTAACAAAGACCGCTATTGTTAATATTACCAATAATAATAACAGCTCATTGTGCGCAGAGAACGTCTGCCAAATCTGTCGTACCGTACTCTCCCAAGCGCTACTACAGTGCTCGATGATGGTGATATCTGTGAAGCGCTTACTAGTCGCTAAGCACTAGGGAAGATAATAATATAAGCAGATGGGACACAGGGGGCTGACACATTAAGGGGGAGAGAGAACAGGAGAATCAGAAGCCAGATCGAGGCCACAGGCTGAATTTGTAGTTGGCTTTCAACTGCAGCCAGGTAGGAAAAAGGTTTGGCATCAGTTTAGAGCGGCTCCTACTTTGGCCTTCCGCCACAGCCGGTCCCTGTGCCCACATTCATTCAGTTGTATTTAATAATAATAATATCTGTTAAGCACTTACTATGTGCAGAGCACTGTTCTAAGCGCTGTGTGACTGTGGGCAAGTCACTTCACTTCTCTGTCCCTCAGTTACCTCATCTGTAAAATGGGGACTGACTGTGAGCCTCACTTGGGACAAGCGCTTAGAACAGTGCTCTGCACATAGTAAGCGCTTAACAAATACCAACGTTATTATTATTGCAGGGTACTCAGGTTGTCCCAGGTGAGGCTCACAGTCTTCATCCCCATTTTACAGATGAGGGAACTGAGGCCCAGAGAAGTGAAGTGACTTGCCCACAGTCACACAGCTGGCAAGTGGCAAAGCCAAGATTCGAACCCGTGACCTCTGACTCCCAAGCCCGTGCTCTTTCCACTGAGCCACGCTGCTTCTATTGAGCGCTTACTGCCTGCAGAGCACTGTACTGAGCGCTTGGAAAGTAGAATACAGCAATAAAGAGAGACAATCCCTCCCCACAACGGACTTACAGTCTATAGGTGTGGGATGAGAGATTTTGCTTTGATGTTCCACCCAGCAGCTGGGGTGAACTTGACTGACGGCTGCCTTCCTGACCGTCTCCCTGAGAGGTGCTGGCCTCTCTGTCCCTCACCCACCTTTGCCCCCAGAAGGGAAAGGGACCTTCTGTAGACTGGCAGTTCCCAAGTTAGGGGGCCACGGGATCAATTTATAGTAATAATGATAGTCATATTTGTCCCGGCTCTGCCACTTGTCAGCTGTGTGACTGTGGGCAAGTCACAACTTCTCTGTGCCTCAGTAACCTCATCTGTAAAATAGGGATCAACTGTGAGCCTCACGTGGGACAACCTGATGACCCTGTATCTACCCCAGCGCTTAGAACAGTGCTCCGCACATAGTAAGCCCTTAACAAAATACCAGTATTATTATTATTATTAAGCACTTACTGTGTGTCAGGCACTGTTCTAAACTCTGGGATTGATACAAGCAAATGGGGTTGGATAGTGTCCCACATGGGGCTCATCGTCTTCATTCCCATTTGACAGATGAGGGAACTGAGGTCCAGAGAAGTTCATTCATTCATTCATTCATTCAATAGTATTTACTGAGCGCTTACTATGTGCAGAGCACTGTACTAAGCGCTTGGGATGAACAAGTCGGCAACAGATAGAGACAGTCCCTGCCGTTTGACGGGCTTACGGTCTGATCGGGGGAGACGGACAGACAAGAGCAATGGCGATAAATAGAGTCAAGGGGAAGAATGACTTGCCCAACATCACACAGCAGACAAGTGGCAGAGCCAGGATTAGGAGCCAGGTCCCAGGCCCGGGCTCTAGCCACCTGACCGTGCTGCTGACTCAAAATCGGGGCAGGCTGAGGACACGCCCCGGTGGGGTCGTGGGGGACAGGGTTCCACGCAGAGAGGCCGGAGCGGGCCGGATTTGGGAGTCAGCTCCGTCGGCAGAGAACTCTCCAGAGTTCCTTCTGTCCAGTGACTCGCCAGGTTGTGACCCGTGAACTTGTCTATAATGGGCAATTTGGGTGGAGGGGTGTTTTGGGTCATCCAGGTGCCCAGGTAGGTGGCAAATCTGCCTTTTTATAATGGTATTTATTAAGCACTTACTATGTGCAGAGCACTGTTCTAAGCGCCGGAGTAGATACGAGATAATCAGGTCGTCCCCCATGGGGCTCACAGTCTTCATCCCCAGTCTGTGTCCAACCCGATTTGCTTGTATCCACCCCAGCGCTTAGTACAGTGCCTGGCATATAGTAAGCACTTAACAAGTACCATAATTATCAATTATTATTACAGACAGGCCAATGGCTGGGCGGACTCTGACGGGGCAGCCGGCCTGGGGCCTGGCTTAGCCTCCACGGTGGGGACCCCTAGGGCTCCCCTAGACTGCAAGCTCGTCGTGGGCAGGGAATGTGTCTAGTTGTTGTGTTGTAATAATAATAATAATGTTGGTATTTGTTAAGCGCTTACTATGGGCCGAGCACTGTTCTAAGCGCTGGGGTAGACATAGGGGAATCAGGTTGTCCCACGTGGGGCTCACAGTCTTAATCCCCATTTTACAGATGAGGGAACTGAGGCACAGAGAAGTTAAGTGACTTGCCCACAGTCACACAGCCGACAAGTGGCGGAGCTGGGATTCGAACTCATGAGCCCCGACTCCAAAGCCCCTGCTCTTTCCACTGAGCCACGCTGCTTCTCCCAAGCACTTAGCACGGTGCTCCGCACACAGTAAGCACTCAACAAATACGATTTACTGACCCCCCCCGGGTCTCCCCAGGACTCTTTATTGGGTGGCAGCAGCTGTAGCCAAAGCTAATGGGTTGGTGGTTCCGCCCCACCTGTGGAACCCATCTGGTGCCAAGCCGGGTCCTTCCCCATCCGGGACCGAGCCTGGATGGAGGGGAGTGCCGGGGGCGAGCGGGACCCCTCCCGCCTGCTCCCGGGGGCTGAGGGAGCCCGGGCCCACCGGGGAGCCCGAGGCCAAACGCGCCTGGAGTCATCCGGGCCGTCCCACCGAATGCCGCCCGGTGCTCCCCTGCTTCCGAGCCCACCCGGCCCACCCACCCAGCCAACCCTCCGCCTCCCGACACGCGGCTTCTGCTCTTGCCTGCCACGGGTCCGACCTGGAACGTTCCACCGGCACAGTGCCGACAGCGCCGAGGACCACGAGGGACCGGGATGGGTGACGTCCGTAGGAAATCCGCTCACCCTGGGTACGAGGGGCCGGGTGGTATTTCGGCATTTTTACAAAAACCCGGGTCCCGGGCCGGCGCGGGCAGCCCGAGGGACGGGGGATGTAGGTAGAGCCCTACACCGCCAGCCACCTACCTGAGCTTCTGGAGACTCTGACCTCGTGGTTGCCTCCTCGATTCCTCACCTGAAATTGTGCCGGCCGAAATCAGTCCCAGCTTCAGGCGGGCTGAGGTCCCTAATTGTCATGGTATTCGTGCAGCGCTATGTGACAAGCACTGTTTCCATGCTCTGGGGGGGATACGAGATGGTCGAGTCAGACACAATCCCCGTCCCACATGGGGCTCACAGTGAAAGGGGTAGGGCAAGCAGGTCTTGAATCCCCATTTTAAAGAAGAAACTGAAGGCCAGACAAGGTGACGTGCCCACAGTCCCACGGCAGGGAAGCTGAGGCAGAGCTGGGATTAGAACCCAGGTCCCCTGCCTCTTAGGCCCGTGCTCTTTCCTCTAGGCCACACTGCTTCTGACGGGTGTCTCCCGCTCTGAGCCCTCTACACCGTAAGATCCATGGGGGCAGGGATCGTCACCTACCAACGCTGTTATATTGTCCTCTCCCACACACTTAGCACAGTGCTCTGCAAACAGTAAACACCATTGATGGACCGGGCGGTGTCACTTTAGAGAAGCAGCATGGCTCAGTGGAAAGAGCCCGGGCTTGAGAGTCAGAGGCCATGGGTTCGAATCCCGGCTCTGCCACTTGTCAGCTGTGTGACTGGGCAAGTCACTTGACTTCTCTGTGCCTCAGTTACCTCATCTGTAAAATGGAGATGAAGACTGTGCGCCTCACGAGGGACAACCTGATTACCCTGTATCTACCCCAGCGCTTAGAACAGTGCTCTGCACATAGTAAGCGCTTAACAAATACCAACATTATCATTATTATTATTATTATTATTAATCCAACCTTGAAAGCTGGGGAAACGGCAGGGGTCAGGCAGACTCTTGGTGGGGCTTCTCTTGTCCTCATCAACGTTGAGGACAGGGCAGGGCGCTCAATTGCCATCTTGACCCGTATAACCGCCCATCTTCCGTGGGAGTGGGGCCAAGTTTGAAATCACCTCCCCCCTGCTCTCACGCTGTGATCCCACCTGGTGTGCAATAATAATAATAATAATAATAGTACTTGTTAAGCACTTACTCCGTGCCAACCACTGTTCTAAGTACTGGGGTAGATACAAGTTAATCGGGTTGGATGCAGCCCCTGCTCCACATGGGGCTCACAGTCTTAATCCCCGTTTTACGGACGAGGGAACTGAGGCCCAGAGAAGTGAAGTGACTTGCACAAGGTCACACAGTAGACATGTGGCAGAGCCGGGATAAGAACCCAGATCCTTCCGACTGCCAGGTCCGGGCTCTAGCCGCTAAGCCACGCTGCTTCTCTGTACGCAGGGCTCATCCCCCAGCTCGAACCAGGGCGGCGATGCGACTACGTCTGTCACCGTCCTGGGTCCCTTGGAATGCCGGCTGGCCTCTGCTTGCGGGGCGCTGGTCAGTAGGGCACAGTGTTGGGTCTGTTGCTCGTTCTCTGGATAGATTCCTTCTCCTCTGCCCCCAACCCCACCCTCACTGGAAGGCCCAGACTGTCTTAAGGAGCCTGGAAGACGAGCAAATCGAAAAGTCCCCCTTCTGATGCCACCTTGCTGAGAAGCAGTGTGGCCCAGTGAGGAGTGCATGGGCCTAGGAGTCGGAAGGACCCGGGTTCTCATCCCAGCTCCGCCACTTGTCCGCTGTGGGACCTCGGTCAAGTCACTTCGCTGGGCCTCAACTGCATCATCTGCAAAATGGGGATTAATACCGTGAGCCCCGTATGGGACGGGGACTGGGTCCAACTCTATTAGCTTGTTTTCACCCCAGCGCTTAGTACAGTGACTGGTACGGTGTCAGCGCCTAACAAATACAAGGAAAAAAAAGGGAGACAGACCAGGAATCTGGCTGGGATGCCCCTGGCAACTCCGCCTGGGCCTCTTGAAAAGCCGGAAGGTCCCGGGTGAACACGTTGCAGAAGGGATTTCCAGACGCTTGTTGCCAGCAAACGATACTTTGCTCAGGAAATATTTACTTAAAGGAAGATGGCCGAGAGAAAGGTCGCAGTTCCCGAGGAACGGCCGAGATTTCAGTCCCCTCCGTCCGCCACGGCTCCCTTTCCCACGGGGGAGTAGACGCTGATTCCCACGGGGGAGTAGTAAGCCCGTCGAAGGGCAGGGACTGTCTCTATCTGTTGCCGATTTGTACATTCCAAGCGCTTAGTACAGTGCTCTGCACATAGTAAGCGCTCAATAAATACTATTGAATGAACGAATGAATCTGCCCGCAGCCGGCCTCCGAGGGTCGGAGAGCGAGCCTTCCCCAGAAACTTCCGGGAGTTCGGTTCCACCCAAAATGATCCGACTCCATTGGTGGCTGGGAAAGGGAGGTCATCGGCCGGCCCCTAGTTTCACCTTCCCTCTCTGCCCGTCCCCGACCCACCGGAGGTGGACTGGATGGCGGCTCTCAACCCAGCTCCGACCCGGGGCAACTGGTCCCGAAGGGCAAGTCAGGCCGCTCTGGGGGAACAACATCCACCTGTCTCGGGGGGCACTTCACCCCGTCTCCGTTCACTGCGGCGGAGATCACACGGGGGCTCGCTGTGCCCCGGTTTCACTTAAAGGTTCTCACTTGTTCGTAGAAACCTGCCACACCAGACGCAGATTCCCCAGCATCAGGCTGCAGGTGAGTGCCTCCCCACCCCCCGCCCGCCGCCCCCACAACTCCCGCGGCCCACCGCTGACCCGCTCACGCTTCACCCTGGCAGAGGCCCGATACCTTCCCTTGGGCCTCGGGGCCGGACCGGGCGGGTGGCGGGGAGAGGTGGCTCCTTCGGGGGTCTGCGCCGGCCTGGCCCGAGCGCCGGTCTGCCGTGAGCGCCGACCAGGGAGGGGAGACGTCGGAGAGGAGGATGTGGCTGAGTCTGTAGGCTCAGTGTGGACAGGGCACGCGTCTCTTCTACTGGGCTCTCCCAAGCGCCCGGAATAATGCCGTGCATACAGTAGGCGCTCGATAAATATGACCGACCGACAGAACCCCAGCCAGCTCGGCCCACATGGCTACTGCCAGACATGAGCAGAGGCAACCTGAACCACGGCCACAGGCCCCCCCGGCGAGCTTGGCTTTTCCCCGGTAGCTGTGGGCTCCCCTGACTTTCCCCCGGTGCCCGGGTAGCCTTTCTGGCTTCCCCCCGGTGACCACGGACCGCCCCCGGCGACCTTGGCGATCCCCTGCCATTCCCCCGGTGGCCGCGGGCTCCCCTGACGACCTCGACTTTTCCGCAGAGGCCACGGGTTCCCCCTCCCCGCGACCCCAGGATTCTCCCGGTGGCCACGGGCTCCCCAGGCCAGGGGAAGGGGCTGAGGTCTGTGTCCCAAATGCCAGTTGGGTGTGTTCATTCAAACTCCACCTTCTCTATTACTGCTTCCGGGGAACTGAAGGAGAGTTTCGCATGACAACTTTCCAAAGATTCGAGGCAAGTATGAGGGGCTCGAACCAGGGCAGAACCGACTCGGGGGTGGGACTGGGCCTGGACGGGCCGGGCCGGACCTCCCCGTCCCGGACCGGTTGAGGTCCGTAGGTCTCTCCGCTCGATAAGGCCTCGTCCCGCCACGGTTCCCGGCAAGACGACCGGGCGTCGCCTCGGCGGGGGCTTCTCCCCGGAGCAGGACTGGGCCCCTCACCGACCTCTCCTTCTCCATCCTCTCTCCATACCCTCGCGCCCCCCCCAAGGGTGGTAGCCAGGGGAACAATTAGCACCCGTTTCTGGGAAACCGGGAGAGAAAAAACGGAACTTCACACTCTCCAGGTCAGCAGGGGCGTAGCGAGAGCTGGGGATTCAACACCCACCGGTTGGGAGGGCAGAGAGCGGGCCTGGGCTTCGAAGACTGACGGATGACGCCGTCCCTCGGCTCTGCCGAGTTCTACGGGGGACCAGTGCCATTCCGTGTTCCCTTCCTTGCCCTCCTCTTCACTCCTCCTCCTCCTCCTCTTCTTCCAGCCTCCTCTTCTGTCTTTGCAGGTAAATGGTATCCCTGAGGAAAGAAAGCTGACGGAAGCCATGAATCTGTAACGGCCGACGCAGCGGGGACGCCGACGCGGCACGTCGTTCCCTGCCAGGGAGGGCTGGGCACGCGAGCTTTCCCAGCGGTCTGTGTGCATGCCCCGCCCCCGCCCCCAACCCCTGCTCCCGCCACGATCCTCTCCACACGACCCTGTGCTTTTCTACTCCGGGCAGCCACGGCGATTTGTACACACACTGACAACTTTCTACATCTGTGACGTCCAAGAGGGAGACGGACCTCTAAGACGGACATTATTAATAAAGGACCAGACGAAAGCAGCCGCGGAGTGGCAGGCCCCTTTCCTGTGGTCGGGGGGTGGTGGCCATCCATCCAGGCTCCGGCCAGGGCGTATTTAGGGAAGGGGGCGGTGGATGGAGATGAGACACCCCTGGAGGCGGACCCCTCTCCGCCGGGGCCGATCCCCCCGACCCCGGCCTCCAGATTGGGGCTCCGCCAGATATAGTCCCACCCCCAGACTCTTCTACCCTACATCTCCGCGCTGGCACCGTGGAGGCGGTCATTCCGGCCGACGTCCACCCTCGAGCAGAGGAGCCCCCGGGCCCAGACCGCTCCCACCCCGGGACGCGAAACGCACACACACACACACACGGGAAGTGGAGGCCTCGCCCAATACAAAAATAAGCATCCACAGAACATTTATTGACCATTTAAATTACTCCAAGTCCTCACAGAACCAACAGAAAATATATTTTACCCCACATACAGTCAGAACAAACAAGTGCAATCTTTCCACCATAAAAATCAAAACCAAATCTGTACAACAGATAAATACGCTTCTATCTACAAAACGAACCTGGGAAAACCTTCCCCATGTCACCCGAGGGCTGAAAACGCTCATGGGGAAAGGAATCTGTGTGGGCCGCCGACGCCCTCGGAGCGGGCGGCCGGGGGTGAAGGGGCGGGTACCGGGCAGAGAGGAGGGGGAGGGGGAAGGCCAAGGCAGTCCTGACCGGAGTGGAAGGACGGGCAGGGCGTACCGAGTGGAGTGGACAGGCGGAAGCGTACCGTGCTGAGCAGAGGGACGAGCGTCGCTCCGATCCAAGCAGAGGGGGCACGCTGCCAAGCGGAGGGGCAGACGGACAGGACCGACTGGAGCGGGGTGGAAACAGCCCCCGACCCGGGAGAGGCAGAAGGGGCACAGGGAGGGTTCGTTGGACGATGCGTCCGAGAGGAAGGAATCGCCACAGCTCGAGAGCGAACTCGAGGGTCCGGGCCGGAGCCAGATGGGCAAAAACGTGTCTCCGTTCGCTCCCCGCCCGCATCCGCGACACCCCAGGGACGGAGCGGGGGCCGGAGCCCGGCCTGACCCAGCGGCCAGGGGAGGCCGGCACAGAGCAGCGGGTTTGAGGCTCGGGCCGCCCAAGGCTGCTCCGGCCCCTCCCTTCGGCCTTGGGCCTTGGACCGTTCCCAAGGGGACCGTGGCCCAGGAGCGGCCGCGACCGGGGCTGACCCTCACAAGGCGATGCCAGGCGGGCGACGGCCCTGTGACCAAGCAGAGCTCATCCCTCCGCCCTCTGCCCGGCCACAGCCCCCGCCGGACACCGAGAGGTACAATGGAACGGAGAGAGCAGGGACGAATGCCCGAGGTTAGAAGGGAACAGGCCGATGGAGGTGCCGTCAGTGGAGTTCTGCTGACCCTACCCTGAGTCTCCCCACCCTTCTCCCACAGGGCCTGGCGGTGCCCGGCGAGTCCAACCGGCCACGAGGCCCTATCCGCGCCCACGGGCTGCTCTCCCGGGAACCTGGGCCGTCTTCGGCTCCCGGACCCACCCCCTGCCCCAAGGAAGGAGGCGCCCCCGAATCAGAATCCCGATTCCCGATCCACCGACCGCTCCATTCCGACGGCCACCCTGACGGAAACCGAAGCGAGACGGCACAGCCCAAGTGCGTTTCCGTCCCACACGCCGTTCCGAGAGGAAGCCCCGGCCACCGCGGGCCCACGCCCGCCCACGCGGCTCAGAGGCTCCACGGTCGCACCCCCGGCGGCACCGCCCGGGGGTCGTCGGGCCCGGGGCCGTGCCCCACCCCCTGGCGGGTGCCCGGTCTCCGGGGCGCGGCCGGCCGCAGTGGCGTCCCCGGCAGGGCGTGAGAGTGAGCGTCAGTGTCCCCGCCGGTCCTGGAGGGAGGAGACGAGGAGGAGGCCGGAGAAGAAGCCGGCCGTCCAGCCGAGCCGGCGGAGCAGGGCGGCGCCGTCCTTGGGGATGAAGACCCGCGCCAGGTCGTTGGTGATCTGCGACACCTCGTGGGCGGCGCATACGAAGATGAAGGTGCTGACGGCCACGTTGAGCACCGGGTTCCCGGGGATGAGCACCAGCACGCCCCGCGTGTCCGCCGCCAGCCAGATGTGGTACTGGCAGATGAACAGCTGCAAGAGCCACGGCCTCGTCACTGGGGCCCCGGGGTGGCTCGGGGCTCGATGCCGGCCCGCGTACCCGCCCCCTCCCCAGAGAAGGCACGTCCCGTGACCCGCCTGGAGCCAGGGAGACGAAGAGTTGGTTCAGGGCCTCAGTTCCCGCCTGCCCTGCTCTGCCCTGCCCCATCTGTGGGGAGCCGCCGGGCAGGGTCAGTCCAAGCAGGCTTAGGGCTGGCAGAGGCCTGGCAATCCTCTGGACTGTAAGCTCATTGTGGGCAAGGAACGTGTCTGCTATACTGTTATACCGTCCTCTCCCAAGCGCTCAGTACACTGCTCTGCACCCAGTTAGCACTTAATAAATATAACTGACTGACCGACAGCCAGGGTTAACCGGGCCCCAGGGGGAGACCCCGAGGGAATGGAAACCACCCCGTGATCCCCGGCGGGCGTTCCGGCCTGGCAGAGCCCACGTGGCCGTTCTCGATTCTGTCTCGGCTCGGCCCGATCCCAGCCGGGAACGTGCTCTCCCGGAGGATCGCTGGGATCTGCCCAGCAGAGCCGATGGGATCTCAGCCACAGAGGCTCCCCGGACGCCCGGAGACCCCAGGCCGAGCTGGCCGAAACTCCCCGCGAGGTTTCTAGAAGGCCCACGCCCGCCGGGAGCCCGGAGAGGGCGCGGCTCGAGGGGAAGCTGGTCAGCCCAGGCAGGCGCACGCTCACCTCCAGAGAGATCCTCCCGAACCAGGCGAAAAAGGAGCTGTAGACGGACCGGGCGTAGCCAGGGATGTTGCGGATCAGGACGAAGGCGAGGATCTGCGTGGGAAGCGGGAGGTCCCGCGTCAGGTCCGGCGCCGCAACCGGAGGCCCGTTCCCATCCCGGCGAGGGCTCTTGGGGGGGGCGGGGAGGGGGCCGGGCGGGTGGGGAATGGGCCGCTCACGTCTTCTGACCTCCCCGAGGGGCTCGTCCTGCCTCCCGGCGGGCGTCCAGCAGACGCTATTGCAGCTGCCGTGGGGGGAGGCGCCCCGTCCGCACGAGCGGACCCTCTGGGGTCGATGGTGCCGACCGAGCCCTCCCCAACCGGAACGGGGGCCGGTCCCACCGGGGAGTACGTCCCCCGCCCCGGTGCCAAGCACGAGGGCCGGTTCGGCTGGGGACGGACGGAGCTACCTGCACCACGGACACGGATGGGTGAAGCTCGTTACACTCGGCCTTGTTCTTGCAGCTGCTTGCCCAGATGGAGTATGTCTGCAGCACAACACACACACACATTCAGACTGCGGCTGGGCCGGGAGGGGGGCCCTCGTGTCCCAAGCCTCACGGCTTCCTCCTGCCAAACCCTCCCTCAGGCACCCAACTGTCCCTTCCAGAGCACACGCGGGTCACGGCCAGCTTCCCCAGGTAAAGGTGGCAGGAAGGAGAAAAGGTACCCGAAGCATCCGCCCAGCACTGGCCGATCTGAAGCGGGCAGGGCTCGGCTAGATAAAGTTCTTGGTGCTTCAGCCGCTCAAAAATCAAAAGCGGTAGTACTCTCGGCCGGCAGCGTGGACTGGACGTGTGCTGCGGGCAGAGCCCCGGGCCGGGCGGCTGCTGCTTGGACTATATGCTCACTGAGGGCAGGGGATCCGTTTATGGTTGTACTGCGTTTTCCCAAGCGCTCAGTACAACGCTCTGCACACAAGAAGTGCTCGATAAATACGACCGATTGACTGACCGACCCTTGCTTATCCCCCACCGCGGGGCAGGGAGGGAGGGAGGGGACGATGGGAGGGGTTGCAATGAGGGGGGTCCGGCCCCCGTGTGGGGATGGGCCAGGACACGATCGGCACCGCGGGGGTCCCCGGGACTGCAGGGGTCCCGGGGGTCCCGGGCGGCACCCCTCCCTTTCAACGCCCGCCCTGCGGCCCTCCCGGCAGACGGCGGGGGCCGGGGCGCTCACCAGGAACGACACCACGGAGACGAACAACAGGCAGTTGGAGACGCGGGTGGAGAAGAGGGGCTCGCCCTTCCCCTCGGACAGCGCCTGCTGCTTCTGCAGCGCCAGGTAGACGAAGGCGAACACCATGCCGTGGAACACCACCTGAAACCCGGACAGGGAGGGGACCGTGAGCCCCAACACCGACCGACCCACGATCAGGCCCGGTTTGAGCCAAGACTCGGGGCCTACCGGAAGGAGCACGGCTTAGGGAGCCAGGAGACCTGAGTTCCGGTCCCATCTCTTCCCCCGGCCTACCGTGTGACCTCGGGCAATCGCTTCACTTCTCCGGGCCTCCGTTTCCTTCTCTGTAAAATGGGGGAAAACTCCCCGTGGTCCCTTCTTCTTAGACCGTGAGCTCACATGGGGCATCCGGTCGTCTTGACTGTCCCGAATCTACCCCAGCAGCCAGCACGGTGCTTGGCACATAGCACCTCCCGCAGACAACGGTTCAAGCACTAGGACAGTAGGAGATTGGGTGCGACTGGCCCAGCCCACCCTGGAGCCTAGATTCACACCAGGGCCAGCCTACCAGCACCGTGTGCGTAACAGCATCTGCATGTGAAAGCGTGTGGGAAGATGTGGGCAAGTGTGTGCCTGTGAGAGGACGGGTGAGGGAGGATGTGAGAGTGTGCATGGGAGGGTGTGAGTGGGTGCACTTCCATACGAGAGTGGGTGCATGAGGAAGTGTAAGGGAGGATGTGCTGGGGCTCATGAGTGTGAGTAGAGAGACGTCTGTGGGAGCATGTACACGGGAGAGCAGGTGCGCGTGGAAGCATCTGGGAGGCGCTGGATGGGAGAGCGTGTGCACGTCAGGGCACGAGGAAAGATGTGTCGGGGGAGCTGGTGCACGTGAGAACGTGAGCGTGCGCTTGAGCGCCCCGTCTGACACCACCCGCCACCCCCGGGCACCCCCGCCGGCCCCCGGATGGCACGTGGCGTTCTAGCTCCCCCCCCACCCCCGGCCGGGCCCCGGCACCTCCCGGACCCCTCCGCCACCGGGCCCGGAGGCGGCACTCACGTAGCGGTCTAGCTTCCACCGGAACCACCACTCGTACACGTTGCCGTTCAGCTCAAAGCACTTGGAGAGCGGCCACAGCGAGAAGATCTTCTCGAACGCTCCCTGCGAAAGGCAAGCGCCGCACAGCCCGTCGGGACCCGAGAGCAAGGTATTCACCGGGCGCAGAGCGGAGATTGCTACAGAGGAAAGACAGCTTGTCTTCTTTCCTCGGGTAGCCTGTCTTCTCTCCTCCTGCCCATCATCACCCCGGCCTCCCCAACCCGGGCCGGAGTCCCAGGGGGCAGAACCTGGACGGGGCTGACCGATGCCAATGCCACGAGCGAAAAACCCTTCACAGGCTGGGACTGTGGACGTCTCCCCTCGGAAAGCCCCTAATGGGCCAGAGTAGGGGGTGTCGCTCTGCCCCCCTTCTTTGTGGTATTTATCATGCGTTTCACTACGTGCCAGGCACTGTTCTAAGCACTGGGTTAGATAGGAGACTGATGTCCCACGTGGGGGGTCTCGGTCTTAATCCCCATTTTACAGATGAGGGAACTGAGGCCCAGAGAAGCGAAGCGACTTGCCCAAGGTCAAACAGCAGGCAAGTGTCAGAGTAAGGATTAGAACCCAGATCCCTCTGAATCCCAGGCCTGTGCTCTATCCACTAGGCCTCGCCGCTTCCTTTTTTCTCTTTCCGCTTGGAAAGCCCCTCACGGGTGGGGGAAAGAACGGCTCCCAACCTTCCCCCCCCCAGAGAGGTCGTTCTTTTGAGAGCTCAAGACCACCGGAAGCCCCGGTCCCCCACCACCCCTCAAGCTGGCGCCTGTGAGGAAAACCCCTTTCCAAGTCCTGCTGGCGACACAGCGTAGTTGACCAGATGCCCGGAGATGACGAGGGTGGCCGTGGGGGCCCTCCCCGCCCTTCTCGAGCCGGGTGGGTCTCCCTCCTCCGAGCCTGGGGTCCACACCCTCCCCCAGCGGTGGGAGGTCCCGGTGCGGCCAGACCAACCTGAGAATACGCCAGGAAGCAGATGCACGAGAACAGGGACGCCAGTTTCAGCAGCAGGCCGAAGTGCCAGAAGCAGCTTCCTGGGAGACGGAACACGGCTAAAGTGGACTTCTGTGACTCAACGTCCCCAGGGTTGGTGGGGGCGGAGAGGCTAGTGCCTTCTGGGTGCAACGAGCTCCCCGAGGCCGGCACCAGCTGCCCGAGAGCCCCGTTGAATCACCTACACCCCAAAACGGGGACGAGATGCCACCGTGACATAAACTTTCTATTCACTTGTAAGCCCGGACTCCCCACAGTTGTCCCATCTGGGCCTTTACACAGTTGTCCCAGCTCTACTCAAAACCCGTCTCCTCCTCTAGATTGTAAAATCATTATGAGCAGGGAACGCGTCTACTAATTAGACTGTGAGCCCGTCATTGGGCGGGGATTGTCTCTGTTGCCGAATTGTACAATCCAAGCGCTTAGTACAGTGCTCTGCACCTAGTAAGCGCTCAATAAATACTATTGAATGAATGAATGAATAATAGGCCGCTGCTCTGAGGGGGGTGGTTTAGTCGGCCCTTAGGAACAGGCGATGGTGATGACCGCTGCCAGGACACGGGGTGCCCGGCGTCCGAGCTGCTCTAAAGCACCAGCTTTCTGAGGGTGATCCACGGAGCCCCCGAAACACCCCGCAGATGTACCAGGAACATCGTCCTCCCCAACGTCCAGCCCCCGGTTCTCCTGGCCGGCCCCGCTGGCCCAACGGCATGTGGTTCCGAGGAGCCCACTCTGCTTTCTCTCGGCCTTTTTGGCTACGGTTCCGAGGGGCCCGTTTTTTTCCCCGCCATTTCCAGTCAGAGTCTGACCGGCAGTCCATGTCACTCCCCGGGAAACCGATTTCAACTGACCGCCGTTCCTGTCCGCTGTCGCCAGAGGGTCCCAACGACCCGGGCGTGGTGCCCCTCGACCCCGGACGCGAGGCCGAGGAGTGGGTGTCGGGCCAGAACTGAGGGGGCCCAAAGGCACCCCGAACGCCCGGCCCGCGGGGACGCGTCCTCACCGTTGGCCTTTTTCTGGATGATCTGCGGCCACAGGGCCAAGGTGACGTAGATGACCACGAACCAGACGGTGACCAGTGGGACGAAATAATAGAACTGGTAGGGCCGGTCCATCACGATGCACAGCACCACCACCAGGAAATTCAGCCGGAACAGCACCTGCCGGCCGGACAGACAGACGGAGGGAGGGGACAAAGGCCTTCAGAGTCGTCTCCCCAACCCCACCGGTCCCGGGCCACTCTCAGACGACTGATCAAACGGCCCTCGGTCCGCACGGTGGGGAACAGATCCCGAGGGGCCTCGGACCCTGCCGTCGCCCAGAAAACCTTGGGCGTGGACCCGGCAACTGAGCGGAAGCGCTGCAAACCACCAATTGCTTCCAGGCCCCACCCCCGGGCAGGGCTGAGGTCCAAGGAGGTAAAACGTGGTCCACGCCCCCGAAACCGCCTCCTCCAGGGGTCCTGCGCCCCCAGACCCACGGGACTCTCAGGACTGCTCGTCTCTAGACTGAAGCTCATTGTGGGCAGGGAAGGTGTCTGGTTTATTGTTCTACTGCACTCTCCCAAGCGCTCCGTACGATGCTCCGCCACACTAAGCACTCAATAAATACGACCGAATGAACGAATGGCTGGACTCACTGGGCCACCAGGGCAGACTCTCCCCGAGCCGTGCTGCAGTTGCCCCGACCCCCCAGCCCACCCCCTGATCTTCTCCCTAATGACCTAAGGTGAATTTCATTTTCCCTGGGCGCCAACTCATCGTCGCTGTCCTCCTTTCCTCCCCAACTCCGGGAGGCAGGGACCGCCCTGCTCCCCATTTACAAATCAATCATATTTACTGAAAGCTTGCTCTGTGCAGAGCACTGTACTAAGCGCTTGGGAGAGTCCAATATGACGGAGTTAGTATACGTGTTCCCCGCCCACATGGAGCTTACAGTTTAGAAAGAAATCTAGGGAGAAGCAGCGTGGCTTAGTGGAAGGAGCCCAGACTTGGGAATCAGAGAGCGTGGGTTCTAATCCCGGCTCCGCCACCTGCCAAGGTCTGCTTTGTGACCTTGGGCAAGCCACTTAACTTCTTTGTGCTTCAGTTACCTCATCTGTAAAATAGGGATTAAGACTGTGAGTCCCACATGGGACAACCTGATTACCTTGTATCTATCCCAGAGCTTAGAACAGTGCTTGGCACAGAGTAAGCACTTAACGGATACTATTATTGTTATTATTAGAAGGGGAGAAAGACATTAAAGTCAATTTCATATATGGACATTAGTGCTGTGGGGCTAAGGGAGGGATGAATAAGGGGGCAGATGATAACGATGGCATCTGTTAAGCGCTTACTTTGTGCCAAGCACTGCTCTAAGCGCTAGGGTAGATACAGGGTAACCAGGTTGCCCCAAGTAGGGCTCACAGTCCTAATCCCCGTTTTACAGATGAGGTAACTGAGGCACCGAGAAGTTAAGTGACTTGCCCAAAGTCACACAGCTGACAGGCGGCTGAGCCGGAATTTGAACCCGTGACCTCTGACTCCCCAGCCCGTGCTCTTTCCACTGAGCCACGCTGCTTCTCTAATCCAAGTGATCCAAGTGCACGGATAATGCAGGCCCAGAGAGGCACGCTGGTGGGGGGCATGGCCATCCAGCAGCGTGGGCCGTGGTGGGGAAGCGGGCAGGGCTGGGACCATTCATTCATTCAATCGATCGTATTTATTGAGCACTTACTGCAGGGCAGAGCTCTGTACTAAACACTTGGGAAAGTACAATACAACAGTAAACACTGCCAGGGAGCTTACAGTCTAGAGGCGGGGAGACAGACATCAATACGGATAAATAAAATGTCAGGTAGTATGTACATCAGTGCTGTGGGGTTGGGGCGGGAGGGAAGACCAAAGGGAGCAAACCAGGATGACGCAGATCCCCAGACCTACCTGGCACACGCGATAGATGCCGAAGTCTCCTTTGAGCCAGAAGAAGGAGAAGTGGCCGTAGCCGGTCTGAAAGAGGTAGGCCGCTACCAGCACACGGACGTGCATGTACACAGGCAAAAACTGCAGGCAAGGAGGGGACGGCGGTCACAACTGCCCTCGCGGACACGCCTGGGCTTCCTCTCTCTCTCCTGACCCGGGCCCTCCACACCAGAAGGGTCACTCGGGGCGCTCTGAACCAAAGCGACCCGTAGGCGGGGGTCCTCTGGATCCCCGACCCATCTGTTCCGGTATAATCAGCTCCCCTAAGGATACGTGGGTCCCTCTCTGCGGCAGAGTGAGGCCGGTACACCGTCAGGGAGCCGAGGAACACCCTCCCAACAACAGCGTCTATCTGGGTGCCGCCCGCCACAGTGACAGTCGGGCACCCACGCCTGGCATCGATGCCGGGGCCGCTCCTTCAGCGTGAGCTTTACCCCGCCGAGGGATCTGCCCCGGTGTCCTGGAACCTTTCTTTCTTTTCTTCAATGGTATCTGCTAAGTGCTTACTCCGTGCTAGACACTGTGCTAAGGAATGGGCTAGATACACAGTTGTCAGGTTGGACACAGCCCTCGCCCCACATGGTGCTCGGTTTTAATCCCCATTTTCCAGATTCATTCATTCATTCAATAGTATTTATTGAGCGCTTACTATGTGCAGAGCACCGTGCTAAGCGCTTGGAATGAACAAGTCGGCAACAGACAGAGACGGTCCCTGCCGTTTGACGGGCTTACGGTCTAATCGGGGGATTAGATGAGGTATCCGGATGAGGTAACCGAGGCACGGAAGTGACTTGTCGAGGTCACACGGCACACAAGCGGGGAGTGAGGATTCGAACCCAGGTCCTCCTGACTCCCAGGTCTTGGCTCGACCCACTAGGCCACGCTTTAATTCCTAACTTTAAATCGCGAACCGGCACCGGAGATCACCCAAGTTCTGCCGGACGGTAAGCTCTGTGGGGCCCTCCGGAAACCGGACGTGACCTGGGCCAAGGAGGGTCGGGGCCGTTTCCCTCCTCCCAGCCCACCGGTGCCCCCGCTCCCCGGGTCCCCAGCCCACCGGCCGCCGCTGACCGTGCTCGCTCCGGAAATATGATAGATCAGGATCACCAGCTGCATCCAGCCTTTCCACTCGTCCGTCTGCTCCCTGTTCAGCACCTTGGTCTGGGCGGCGGAAGGCAAGAGGTCAACGTCACCGGGCAGAAGGACACCATTTCGGGCCACGCGGGCACCCCGCCGTCATCCGGGGGCTTTGGGAAACGCCCCCCAAACTACCACACCACATCCAGACTCTCTCCCCAGGGCCAGAGTGAGGTTTGGAACGACCGGATAAATACGATCGACTGACTGATCGGAAACCCCAGGGAGGGGATGGTCAGAGCTCGACCCCATCCCAGATGAGGGCCCTCCCGGGCCTCCGGCGCGGCGACCCAGCCCAGAGCCCGCCGGCCCATCGTCCCTCGGACCCAGGGCTCCCGATCCTCCCTCGACGCGCCCCCTGCACCACACCCACCGCCGCTCCCCGCCCCGAGAGGAAACCCGGAGAGAAGTTCAACGCCTCTCGCCTCCTTGGTGTTCTCGTTGTAGAAGACGCCCAAGACCAGGATGTAGATGATGGGGATGAAGAAGGCCGAGTGGGTGTAGAACTTGTTCTCCTTCATGAAGAAGTCGGCCCGGTCGCACAGGTAGAAGTAGGCCATGATCAGGCCCAGCTTGCACAGCGACTGCAGGAGCAACTCCGATGGCGGGGGCGACGCCGCGGCCATCGCGGCGGCGGAGGACGCGGATTTCCTGTCATCCTCGTCGTCGCCGCCGCCGCCGCCCTCCGGGTCGGGGCAGGGCTTGTTCCTGCGGCGGCCGTGGCGGCGGACGAGGTAGAAGAGCGCATAGCCGGCCGTGGACAGGGCGAAGAAGGCGGCGGCCAGCTTCTGCAGGAGGGTCGGGGGGGGACGGGGCCGGCAGCAGGACCCGTCCACCGGTCGCAGGACCTTGTTGCAGTACACGTTCATGAGGATCATGGCGCTCTGTCCGGGGAGGAAGCGGGTGCTCCGTCGCGGCCCGGCCGGAAGGGGCGAGCGCCGCTGACCTCTGCCCTGCTGCCCCAACCCGCCGCCCCCCGGGGCCGGCTGGGATCGCTAAGCGGTGGCCAAACGGCAGCCGGCCCCCGCGGGACTCCCGGCAGCCTCGCCCCCTTAGCCAAAGGCAGCCCGGTGCTGGGTGGAAGCGATGGGGCAGAGAGGACGGCTCAGGATGCCGCCCAGCCACTTCCCGCGGTAGGCCATCACCTCCCGAAACCATCACCCCCCGTGACCGTCGCCCCGTTCCCCCAGGCACCGTGGGCACCGGGGACGTTGGGTCGTTAGCATTTAAGCGGTTGCAGGACAGGGAATGCGTCTGCTTCTTCACCTGCACACCCCCAAACCCTCACTATACAGCTCTGCCCACAGCAGGCACCCAGTTCAGCATTCTGCACATTAGGTGCCCAGCAGAGCACTCGGCCCACAGTGGGCAGCCAGTACAGTGCTTTCTGCCATGGCGAGGAGAGAAGATAAGGTCCCCCCCGGGAGCATAAGCTGCTGATTTCCAGAGAACGGGAATCCTGCTTCTCCCTAGCGCTCACAGCAGTGCTGTGCGCTGCCAAGGCGCTCAGTCCAGACTACCGGTGGACAGGAAAGGCTGGACAGGGGTTCGGACTTGAAGATAGTCCGAACCTCCCCCAAGGACAAGGGTACGGTCCCGGCCTGCAGCTCGGGCAGTCGGAAAACCGCCGCGCCCTCCCGCCCCCGCCGCTGACCGTCTCCCTGCTGGACTCTGGGAGGTGCAGGCCGTCCGGAGACTTGGCGATGGTCTCCCGAGCGATGAGCGTGGACACGCTGAACACCCGCACGCGGGACTTGGTGCCGCGGGCGCTGCCGTTCAGGATGCCGACCGCCGCCTCGTTGTAGGCGTCGATCTGCTGGTTGGTGATCATCTTCCGCCGCTCGCTCAGGAGTTCTTCCGACACGGGGTCTGTGCCGGGGAAAGAGGTCAGGGCAGCGGCGGTGGGAGAGGCTGTGGCCCCCGGGCTGGCTCTGGGAGAAGGCTGTGGCCCCTGGACTCGCTTAGGAAAAAGGCTGTGGTCCCCGGGCTCGCTCGGGGAGAAGGCCACGGCCCCCGGCTCACTAGGGAGAAAGTCGTAGCCCCTGGGCTTGCTTAGGAAGAAGGCTGTGGTCCCCAGGCTCGCTCAGAGTCCGCGGTACTTGGGTTCACTTAGGGAGAAAGTCACGGCCGTGGGCTCGCTTAGGGAAAAGGCTATGGTACCCATGGCCTGGGGAGGTTAGGTGACTTGTCCAAGGTCACAGAGGCTCACTCGGGGAGGAGACCATGGACCCTGGATTCACTCGGGGACTTGCCCGCATTCACAGCGGCCAGCATGAAGCGACGCGGGGGCCAAGGGAGCTGTGCGGGGGCCGTGCCTTCCAGTCACTGTTTCTATCACAGGTTGACCCCTCCCCACCCACTCTGCCCTCCCAGCCCAAGCGGCTCCACTCAGCCTTGGGGCAACTATCCAGTTGGGAACCAGCTGGGAGGCAGCGTGGCTGGGGGGAGCACACCAGGCTCCAGCCTTGGCCCGGCCCCCGTGTGACCTTGGACAGGTCACCTAACCTCCCCAGGCCTGATTCCTCCACCGTAAGATGGAGATGGGATCCCTGCCCTGCTCCCCTCTTAGACTGGGAGTCCCATGTAGGACAGTGACGGTCGCTGAGCGGAATGTCGCGCGTCTACGCTGGTGCCGATGCAGCGCTGAGAGCACCGTCAGGGTTCAATCGCCCACGCCGCCACCCTTCCGAAGCTTCGGCTGTGCCGGTGGGAAACGGGCAGGTCTTCCAGCCCGGAACCCGGCCAGTGGGGGTGTTCTGGCTTTCGGGGCGACGGGCTCGGCATCTCTCACCTTGCAGGACCCAGTAAACATCACTGGTCTTGGCCAGCTTCTCCAGCAGTGGCGCCAGGGCCGACAGGTTGTTTTTATACTGAGCCAGGGCTTCGCTGCTGCCGTTGCGCATCTTGATGGACCACTGCAAGAGGACGTCAGACCGGAGATCATCGTGGGCGGCCCAAACTGTAGGTCCGGGGGATTTGAGCATTTCCCCCAAGCCGAGGAAGACAGGGCTCACGTTGGGGCCCGAGCTGGGCAGAGCTCCAGGGAGAAACACCTCGGGAGTGTTGCAGCCAGAGTGAGAGCCAGTCGGGAGCCAGAGCCTGGAATGTCGCAGAACCCAGAACCCAGAGCCATTCCAGGACTACTTAAGATTGGGAAGCAGTGTGGCCCAGTGGACAGGGCACGGGCCTAGGAGGTAGAAGGACGGGGCTTCTAATCCCGGCTTCGCCACTTTGCTGCTGTGTGTCCTTGGGCACTTCACTTCTCTGGGCCTCAGTTCCCTCATCTGAAAAGTGGGGGTTAATACTGTGAGGCCCGCAGGGGACAGGGAAAGCATCCGACCTGACAACCTTGTATCTACCCCAGCACTTAGAACAGTGCTTGATACAGAGGAAGAGCTTAACAAATATCATCATCATTATCGACATCAACATTATCATTATCAGCACAGCCCCATTCCACCAAAAGAACGAGAGAGAGAAGGAGAGCGAAAGGGAGAGAGCGCCCAAGAGCTTACCGTGGCTGCGCCTGCCACGATGATGTGGGGTTTCGCCGCAGAATCCTGCAAGGGGAAGAGGAAAGCTATATGTGTGTGGCCGGAGGGGCCTCCCCGAAGAGGTCCGAAAGCTCTCGCACCGTTCTTCCTCGAGAGGGACGGTGAGGCCCAGAAGAACGCTGATGTTTCTTCTCCTTTTCCATCAGGGAATTTTTCTTTCTTACTCAATCGGCAGAGGACCTCCCGCCCCTCAGATTGAAGGATACTAAGAGTACTAAGGTTGCACATTTGAACGTGCAAATGTGCTTTGAACCTCAAAAAATGCCTGGGACCCAAATGAAAGGCATTTAGTCGGAATCTGATTCAGGTGCGAGCTCCTTGAGGGCATGGGTGAAGCAGCATGGCGTAGTGGTTAGAGCATAGGCCTGGGTTCTAGGCCCGGCTCCGCCGCTTGTCTGCCGTGAGACCTTACGCAAGTCACTTCACTTCTCTGGGCCTCAATTACCTCATCTGTAAAATGGGGATTGAGACTGAGAGCCCCACTTGGGACAGGGACTGTGTTCAACTCGATTTGCTTCTATCCGCCCCAGCACTTAATATAGTGCCTGGCACATAGCAAGCATAACAAATACCACAATTATTATTATTATCTTTCACCTTTCCTGTATTCTAAAGAGAGGACAGGTACCCAGGACAGAAAACCGTGGCCATTAGGTTCCTGTTACAGTGCTCTCCCCTCAGAAGGTACCCAGTACAGTGCTCTGCCTACAGCTGGCACCCATTAACTGACTGATGATTCTTCTAAAACTCTTTGCAATTTGCTGTCTGGCAAATACACAGGAAAGTTCTGTCGATTCTAACTGGACGTTTCACCAACTTGAGATGGAGTTGGTTACGTCTTTGTTGTCCCATTAGGAACTGGCATAGTCTGCCTCTCAGAGACTGGACGGGGAACGGCCCGGCGGAGAGGGGGCCCCACCTCTGCCCGCCCATCCCCGTTTGTGTTCGCCCAAACCCTCCTCTGCCCGCCCACACCCGCCTACCTCTGTCCATGCTTTGATACACTGCTTCATGGAGCCATTGACCTCTGGGTGCCACAGGAAGTCCTAGGAGGGAAATCAACCTGACACCCAAGGCTTTCCCACCACGGGCATCACCGCCCCGCATCCCCAGCCACTCCCCGGGGCCGGGCGGGACCAACCCTGAGGGGGAGCGGTCATCCCGTGAGGCAGGAAGGATGAATCCCTGTAGCCGGTGGTGCCGCGGGGCGGGCACCCCGCGCCCCCACCAAGGGACCCCGGACCCACGTGACAATCAGCTGCCCCCCGGCACCCGCCACTTATCGTTCAGGGCTTCTCCTCTCCGAGGTCGGCAGGACCCACCCCACCCCTTCCCCACGCCATCCTGGTGAACTCCTGAGCCGGTGGGAAGTGGGCGGCCAGGGCAGCAATCCCCCCCTCACCGCACCACCGACAGAAGTGGAAACCCTTACCACTTTCACGGCCGTCGCTTTGTCTTCAAAAGGAATGTTTTCATGCTGGAGGAGGGAGACGGTTAACATTACCCTCTCTTGGTCCACAGTCCTGGCATTCATACCCACCTCGAGCCTGGGTACCATTTTCTCTCCTGGTTCACAGTCCTGCCATTCACACCCACCTCCACTTTCCCTGCTGGTCCAGTCCTGCCATTCATGCCCACCTGAGGGCTAGGTAGCAGTTTCCCTCCTGGCCCACAGTCTTGCCGCTCCCTAAAACTGCCTCCCAGTTAGCCAGTGATTCCCCGCCCCTCCCGCCAAGCACCACCCCCTCCGAATCCAGAACCACCAGTCCTGCCCGCCTAAGTGCCGGGGGCACGGCGGACATCCGGGGGCACCGAAACGGAATCCTCACCTTGTTTCCTTCTTCTCTGAACTGAGGGTTGATGATTTTCACAAAGGAATAGAAGAGCTGGCGAATTCTGGAATCTCCCACAAACACGATGCGCTTATCCACGAGGCAGCTTTTGGCTTCACTGAAATCCAGAAACACCCAGTGATGCAGTGATGATGAAGGCAGCGGCCCGGCAGTCTGGGGCAGAGCAGGTGAGCGGGCCCGAGGGAGCCGGCCCAGGGTGCGGAGGGAAGGCCGCGGACATGACTCACGGCGCGTCCTCCGGCGAGCGACCGAGAGCGGGTCCGAGGGACGGCTTGAGCCGGGGGCCGCTCGGAGTAAGAGCGCGGCGGGCATCCCCTTGGGACCGTCGACCCCGGGAGAGGAGTGATGGCCCCTGGAAGTTTCCTCACCCCGGGTGGCACTGGGCTGACGGGCACGCGGTGGCAGCTAACAGGGGCCTCACTCCCGCTCCCAGAGAGCGGCGTGGTTGGTGAGCAGCTGCCGCGCTCTCATTTCCCGTGCGCGGGTAACGTGTCTAGAGTGTCCTCTCCCAAGCATTTGGCTCAGTGCTCCGCACACAGTAAGCGCTCAATAAATTCGACTGATTGATTGCCCGGTGTGGGACAGGAACCGGGTCTAATCCGGTCATCTACATCAACCCCGATGCTTAATACAGCGCTCGGCGCAGAGTGAGTCCTTAACGGATCCACAGTGATTATTATTATTACCACAATAATCAATATTGATGCCACAGCCGTTAGGATGATGACTGACCGTGGGAGCTGCAGGGAACCACGGACCTGCAGGCCCGGAAGCGGCCCGCGGCCGGCCGGGGAGGAGACGGAGCGAGAGGGGGACGCGAGACGGCCTCTCACCTGACTTTATATCTGTGCATCATGCAGCTGTGCGGTTGCCACACTTTATCCCCGAGAAACCGGCCGCTGGAGAGAAGGGACTCGCACGAGTCGTCCCCTGAAGGGAGTTCAACGAGAAGGAGATGTTAAAGGACCTGGGGGTGGCCGGTGGGAGGTGACCGGTGAGCAGGGGAGCCACCCCCCCGCGCCACGGAATGCCTCAAGCGCCGGGGGGGGGGATCCCCGGACCACCCACCTCTGGATGGCCCTCTCTTTCTCCTCCCTCCCCACCATTTCTTCCCCCTCCCTCCCCAGCCAGCTCCAGCCCAGCCGGGACAAACCTTGGACTGTGAGCCCCATGCGGGGCAGGGACAGTAAACAACCTGGATAAGTTGTGTCTACCCCAGCGCTCAGGCCAGTGCTTGACACGTAGTAAAGGCTTTAATAATAATAATAATAATAATAATAACACTACCATTAATAATAATAATAGTAGTGAACCGTCTACCGGATCGGCAGGGGCTGCAGTGAGAATAGAAAGGCCTTGTGGGCAGACGACGCGTCTTGTGCTTCCGCTGCAGTTTCCCAAGCGTCGACTTGAGTGAATTGAAAGCACTTCGGGGGAGCTCTCCCTTTTATCTTCCTACCACTCTCTTCTCCCGCCGCTGTCCAGCTGTCACCACGCCCTCCTCCCACGCTCCCCTTTGCTCTGCGCCTCATTCTCGTCTCTCCCGCCTTCACATCCCAGCTCTCGATCCATCAACCGTATTTATTGAGCCCGTACTGTTGGCAGGACAGCGTATTCCCGCCCCTCCTCTTCTTGGAGGTCTCCTCCTCTTTCAAACCTGCCTGTCCCCAGCTGCCCCATCTTCAAACTAAAATCCCACCTCCTCCCGGTTTTCCCCTCCTAACTCTTCTTCCTCATAGCTCACATCCTCCCTCTCACTTTATACTTTCGCCCTTCCGACCTCTCCTTGCAGATATCCAGACGGGTAAATTACGTTACGCCTGCCTCCTCCACTTGGTTGTAAGCTCCTCGGGGACACAGATCACATCTCCTACCTCTCTAACGTCCCCTCCCAGTCACCGGGTGGTGATACTTTTCGTGGTATTTGTTAAGCGCTTACTATGTGCCAGGTGCTGTACTAAGCGCTGGGGTAGATACAAGCTAATCAGGTTGGATCCGGTCCATGTCCCACATGGGGCTAACGGTATCAATCCCCATTTTAAAGATGAGCTAACGGAGGTACGGAGAAGTGAAGTGACCCGTCCAAGGTCATTCATTCATTCAATAGTATTTATCGAGCGCTTACTACGTGCAGAGCACTGTACTAAGCGCTCGGAATGGACAAATCGGTAACGGATAGAGACAGTCCCTGCCCTTTGACGGGCTTACGGTCTAATCGGGGGAGACGGACGGACAAGAACAGCAGCAATAAATAGAATCAAGATAAATAGAATCGAGATAAATAGAATCAAGAATCAATAAATAGAATCAATAGGTCACACAGCAGACAAGTGGTGGAGCCAGGATCAGAACCCAGGTCCTTCTGACTCCCAGGCCTGGGATCTATCCACTAGGCCACGCTGCTTCTCAAAAGTGGCACTCAATGAATACTACTATACCTTGGCCCCCCACCGGGTGCTCAATAAATGCCACTTCCACAGTGACGGGCTGCACGTCGTTGGACGGGTTGAGCAAGAACACTCGACCACGGTCAGGGCCCGGGGCCGACGGAAACGGCCCTGAGGAGTGTCGGTTGCCACTGAAAACTAGACTCCCCAAGGAAGGGCAGCCAACATCTCTAAGCCCCCTCTAGACTGTAAACTCACTGTGGGCAGGGAACGTGTCTGTTTATTGTTGTTTTGTACACACCCAGTGCTTAGCACAGCGCTCTGCGCACGCTCAATAAAGACAACTGAATGGATGAATGAATCTTGGACTCGACCACCTGGAAGTCGGGGGACGCGGGAGGAGGAGGAGGAGCAGGAAGAGAAGCAGTGTGGCCTAGTGGAAAGAACAAGGGCCTGGGTGTCAGAGGACCTGCCTGGATGCTAATCCCGGCTCCGCCACTTTTTCAGCTGTGAGACCTTAAGCAAGTCACTTCACTTCTCTGTGCCGCAGTTACCTCATCTGTAAAATGGGGATTAAGACTGTGAGCCCCATGAGGGACAGGGGCTGGGCCCAACTTGACAACCTTGTAGCTACCCCAGTACTTAGAACGGCGCCCGGCACACAGTAGGAACTTAACTTCTCTGTGCCTCAGTTCCCTCATCTGTAAAATGGGCAACCTGATTACCCGGTGAGCCTCACGTGGGACAACCTGATTACCCTGTATCTACCCCAGCGCTTAGAACAGTGTTCTGCACATAGTAAGCGCTTAACAAACACCAACATTATTAAATACCATTTAAAAAAAAAAAGGAGGATGGAAAGAGGGAGAGGAGAGATAGGAAGAGTCGGGAAGCAGAAGGGTCTGAGATAAGCAGGATCCAGGAGCGAGAGAAGCCGTGTGATATAGTGGATAGAGCACAGGTATTTTATTTATTTATACCGATCTGTCTGACTGTTTATTGTTGTATTGTACTCTCCTAGGTGCTTAGTACACTGCTCTGCACACAGTAAGTGCTCAATAATTATGATTGAACGAGTGAACGAATAGGAGTCAGGAGGATCTGGGTTCTAATCCCACTCCGCCATTCAGTCATATTTATTGGGCGCTTACTGTGTGCAGAGAACTGTACTAAGCGCTTGGGAGAGTACAATATAACAGATTACCTGCCCACAACGAGCATTCGGTCTACAGTCTACAGCCACTTTGCTGTGTGGCTTTGGGCAAGTCACCTTAGTTCTCTGTGCCTCAGTGATCTCATCTGTTCAATGGGGATTACGACTGTTAGCCCCATGTGGCACAGGGCTTGTGTTTAACCTGATTATCTTGTATCTACCCCAGCACTTAGAACAGGGCCTGGCAGATAGTAAGTGCTTAACAAATACCATAAAATAAAATAAAATGCAATAAAAAAGAGAGAGGCAGATAAAACTTGCTCTGGCCATCCCAACTGGCTTCTGAGATCACGAGCGGCGGAAGAAAATCAAACCCACAGTCGAGCCCGGACCCAAGACGGACCTTCAATCACCAATGGTACTTATTGAGCGCTTACTGGGTGCGGAACACTGTATTAAGCGCGTGGGACAATATACCCAAGGACCTCATCCGTGCATCCTTTGTGATGAAACAGAGGCAGAAAATAGCTGCAATTTCCCAAAAACAAGCTGGACGGAAAATTCCCAGAAGACCTGGGACACGGGCCAACATTTCACCTAAAACAGAGACTCGGGCAGCGAAAACCGTCCGGGACCCCCAGGCCCGTCCGAGTGCACCGGGCTTGGACGGGGTCCCGAGGGCCTCGTCTCGGGCCGTGGGGACGTCGAGTCACCGCCGCCACCGATTCCCACGGGAGCCGCTCCCCGTGGCCGGAGACATCGGGCCCCCGCTCCGACGGCCCCCCGACATCTTCCCCTTCAGTCCTCTGTGCCTCAGTGACCTCATCTGTTAAATGGGGATTACAACCGTGAGCCCCATGTGGGACGGGGGCTACGTCTAGCCTGATTCAGCGTGGCTAGTGGAAAGAGCCCGGGCTTGGGAGTCAGAAGTCGTGGGTTCTAATCCCGCTTCTGCCACTTGCCAGCTGTGTGACTTTGGACAAGTCACTTAATTTCTCCGCGCCTCGCTTACCTCATCTGTAAAATGGGGATTAAAACTGTGAGCCTCACGTGGGACAAGCTGATCGCCTTGTATCCCCCGCCCCCGGGGGTTTAGAACAGTGCTTTGCACATAGTAAGCGCTTAACAAGTGCTTTAGACTGTGAGCTTGTTATTGGACAGGGACTGTCTCTATCTGTTGCCGAACTGTATATTCCAAGTGCTTAGTTCAGTGCTCTGCATGTAAGCGCTCAATAAATACGACTCAATGAAATGAACACCACCATTATTATAATTTATTTATATTATTCATTCATTCACTCAATAGTATTTATTGAGCGCTTACTACGTGCAGAGCACCGTACTAAGCGCTTGGAATGGACAAGTCGGCAACAGATAGAGACCATCCCTGCCCCACGACGGGCTCCCGGTCTAATCGGGGGAGACGGACAGACAAGAACAATAGCAATAAATAGGATCAACGTCGGTCTCCCCCTCTAGACTGTAAACTCATTGTGGGCAGGCAGTGTGTTAGTTCATTGTTATACTGTACTCTCCCAAGTGCTCAGTACAGTGCTCTGCCCAGAGTAAGTGCTCAATAAATTCAATTAACGGACAGGGGAGAATGGCGGTGGTGGGGCCTTGAGCAGAGCTCTCGGCACCACAGGGTAGGGCAGGGTCGCCTCGTGACATCAGTGAGTCATTTTATTGAGCCCTTACTGTGTGCCGAGCACTGTACTAAGCGCCTGGGAGAGTGCGACACAACAATATAACAGAAATCAGCAGTAACAAAATAATGGACAAATTCAGAGAAGCAGCGTGGCCTAGTGGACAGAGCCCGGGCCTGGGAGTTCGAAGGACCTGGGTTCTAATTCCGGCTCCACCACTTGTCTGCTATGTGACCTTGGAAAGGTCACTTCACTGCGCCTGTTCCCTCATCTGTAAAATGGGGATTGCAACTGTGAGCCCCACGCGGGACAGTCACTGGGTCCAACCTGATTAGCTTGTATCTAACCCAGCGCTTAGACCAGTGCTTGACACGTAGTAGGCGCTTAACCAATATGACAATCATCATCAACCATTATAATGATGTAATATCAAACAATTTCGTGTTGGAAAAAGCACCCGGCGGTCTCAAGAAGGAGGATTTTTTTTTTCTTTTAATTGGCTACCGGGGCTGACATACTGAGAAGCAGAAGCAGCGTGGCTCAGTGGAACGAGCATGGGCTTGGGAGTCAGAGGTCATGGGTTCAAATGCCGCCTCTGCCACTTGTCAACTGTGTGACTGTGGGCAAGTCACTTTGCTTCTCTGGGCCTCAGTTACCTCATCTGTAAAATGGGGGTGAAGACTGTGAGCCTCACGTGGGACAACCTGATGACCCTGTATCTCCCCCAGCGCTTAGAACAGTGCTCTGCACATAGTAAGCGTTTAACAAATACCAACATTATTATTATTATTATTATTATTAAGGAGGGAGAGTGGCAAAAGAGATCTGGAAATTGGCCAGGCTCCTTGGGCAAATGGATTTGTCAGCTGGGTGACTGTGGCCAAGACACTTAACTTCTCTGTGTCTCAGTTACCTCATCTGTAAAATGGGGATTAAGGCTGTGAGCCTCTCGTGGGACGACCTGATTACCCTGTATCTACCTCAGCGCTTACAACAGTGCTCGGCACATAGTAAGCGCTTAACAAATACCAACATTATTATTATTATTATTTGTTTCCTTTGTCATCAAGAAACCAACTGCCGGGATTTCCTGTCGGCTGCCGGGATTTCCGGTGGACCTGCCGTCCCTGCCATCCCTGCTGGGGCGGGTGAGGGTCAAGAGAGGAGGGAGGTGGGCGGGTGGCCACAGAGGAAGTGTCTTCCCAAGCAGGTAGTGCCATGCTGGCAGAGGCACAAACACAGCTGCAAAGCGGCAGAGAAGGGGCGGGGAAGGGGCAAACTTGACGGCCGAGCTGGTGGTGGCCAGAGGACATGGAGGCAACGTAACCCAAACGACAAGGTCAACCGGGAGTGTTGGTATTTGTTAAGCGCTTACTATGTGCCGAGCACTGTTGTAAGCGCTGGGGTAGATACAGGGGAATCAGGTTGTCCCACGTGAGGCTCACAATATTCATCCCCATTTTACAGATGAGGGAACTGAGGCCCAGAGAAGTTAAGTGACTTGCCCACCGTCACACAGCTGACAAGTGGCAGATCCGGGATTCGAACTCATGACCTCTGACTCCCAAGCCCGGGCTCTTTTCCACTGAGCCACGCTGCTTCGCTGCTGTGCCGATGTGGGAGCACATCGGCGGTGGGCACAGAACGTCAACTGTGTGCAAGGCACTGGACGAGACAGTTCTTTTTTGTTTGTTTTTTTAAATAGTACTTAATAAGCACTTCCTATATAATAATAATAATGTTGGTATTTGTTAAGCGCTTACTATGTGCAGAGCACTGTTCTAAGCGCTGGGGGAGATACGGGGTCATCAGGTTGTCCCACGTGAGGCTCACGGTCTTCATCCCCATGTTACAGATGAGGGAACTGAGGCACAGAGAAGCGAAGTGACTTGCCCACGGTCACACAGCTGACAAGTGGCAGAGCCGGGATTCAAACCCATGACCTCTGAGTTCCAAGCCCGGGCTCTTTCCACTGAGCCACGCTGCTTCTCTATATATGCCAGGCACTGTATTAAGCACTAGGATAGACACGAGATCAATGGCTTGGGGACTGTCCACGTCCTACTTGGGGCTCACAGCTTTATTCTCCATTTTAATAATAATGTTGGTATTTGTTAAGCGCTTACTATGTGCCGAGCACTGTTCTAAGCGCTGGGGTAGACATAGGGGAATCAGGTTGTCCCACGTGGGGCTCACAGTCTTAATCCCCATTTTACAGATGAGGGAACTGAGGCACAGAGAAGTTAAGTGACTTGCCCACAGTCACACAGCCGACAAGTGGCAGAGCTGGGATTTGAACTCATGAGCCCTGACTCCAAAGCCCGTGCTCTTTCCACTGAGCCACGCATGTGGTAACTGAGGCCCAGTGAAGTGACTTGCTCCAGGTCACACCGCAGACATGTGGCAGAGCCGGGATTAGAACCCAGGTCCTTCCCGGGCTCACGCTCACGCTCACGCTTTCCACAGCAAGAGCTTAACCAACCCTGCCATGACTGTTATTTCTTATTTAGACATGACTCCCGCCCTCGAGGAGCTGCAGGTCTAGATCCCGCCTCCAAGCAGCCGGGAGAAGCAGCGTGGCTCGGCGGAAAGAGCCCGGACTTGGGAGTCAGAAGTCACGGGTTCCAATCCCGGCTCCGCCGCCTGTCAGCTGGGTGACCTTGGGCAAGTCACGTCTCTTCTCCGTGCCTCGGTGACCTCATCTGTAAAATGGGGATGAAGACCGTGAGCCCCACGTGGGACGACCTGATGACCTTGTACCTACCCCAGCGTTCAGAACGGTGCTCGGCACATAGCAAGCGCTTAACAGATACCAACATTATTATTAGCTGGGCCTTGTTGGTGACCCGCTCCTGATCTGGTCGACCGCCTTTATATGGATGATTCTCCAATCCACCTGCCCAGCCCTGATCTCTCTGCCTTTTCGTATTTCCTCTTGCCTTCAGGACGACTCTCCTCGGACGCCCTGCCGACACCTCCAATTTAACATGCCCCAAAACCGAACTCCGTAACTTCCCACCCACGCCTCGCCCTACCTCTGACTTTCCCAACGTCGTAGGCGGCACCGCCATCCTCCACCTCGCAAGCTCAGAACCTCGGTGTTGTCCTCAACTCATCTTTCTCATGCAACCTACACATTCGATCCGGCACCGAATCCTGTCGGTTCTACCTTCACGACATCTCTAAAATCCACTCCTTCCTCCCCATCCAAAGAGCTACCACCCTGACCCAAGCACTTATCCTATCCTGTCTCGACTACCGCATCAGCCTCCTCTCTGACCTCCCCGCCTCTCCCCGGATGATGACTCTTCCGAGGACCTCTGAGCTCTCATAACCAAGAACCTCAAGTCTTCACATCCGCCCAGAGATAGAAATTTCAACAGAGAGGAATTCCCACACCATTCCAGGGATCCAGACAATCAACAAGCGGATAGAGGGAACAGGGTAGAATTGGCTTGGAGAGGAAGGGTCAGGGGCTTGAGTCCAGCTATGAGGGCTCAGGCCAGGCCCAGGGCTGCTCGGCCTGCGGACGGGATCACCCCAGAACGTCTGCCGTGTGGCTTTCTGCTTCGCCACATCCACAGAGACCGGTTCCCGCTCAACACGCTGACCCCGTCCTCCGGTCGGCCGAATCGGGGCCGAGCCCACGTCCCCACCGCTCCCCCGAGAAGCCCGGGGAGATCCAGGAGTGGGCACAGGCAGACCGGCTGAGGCCTACAACTGAGGATTGTGCCCGGTCGCGGGGAGGGGGATGGTCCAGATGGCCCCCGCATGCCGGAAGACCCACCTGGCGACCCTCGCGTCTTAACCGGCGTCACGCCCGAGACCACGACCGCCTCTGCCGACGCCGCGGGCCCGGCGGACTGGCAGGCAAGGCTGGAGAAACGCTCCCTAATTCCCCAAGCATGGTGGAGGCCTTTCCTCAGGGACAGGAAGTCCCACGCCCACCCTGCCCGGACCCCAGACGACTGCAGGAACCGAATCCAGGAGGGGAACAGGCACTGCCCAGGGTGGCACTGGGAGCCCAGCCCCTACTTGACATTTAAAAAAAAAAGTTGGCATTTGTTAAGCGCTTACTACGTGCCGAGCACTGTTCTAAGCGCTGGGGGAGATACAGGGTCATCAGGTTGTCCCGCGTGAGGCTCACAGTCTTCATCCCCATTTTACAGATGAGGGAACTGAGGCACAGAGAAGTGAAATGACTCGCCCACCGTCACACAGCTGACAAGCGGCGGAGCCGGAATTCAAAATCATGACCTCTGACTCCCAAGCCCGGGCTCTTTCCACTGAGCCACGCTGCTTCTCTAGCCAAAACGCCCAACTGGACAGGAGAGACAAGACAGGAGGCGTTCGGCACCAACGCTGAAAGGGACGCTCGTTCACTCATTCAATCAGATCTTTCGAGCACTTACTTCGTGCAGAGCGCTGTACTGAGCACTGGGGAGAGTACGACAGAATAAACAGACACATCCCCTGCCCACAGTGAGCTTACAGTCTAGAGGGGGAGACAGAAATTAGTAAAAATAAATAAATTACAAATAAGGACATAAGTGCTGTGGGGCTGGGGATGAATAAAGGGAGTGACTTCACAGCAAAATGCGCGGCCTCAAGCAGATGAGCTAGAAATTTTCTACTTCTTTCCTCCCCAAGAGGCCAATATTGTGGTGAGCTGGTCTGCCCTAGAAACAAGGGGTGGATGGTGGGGGGCCTCGGGGAGAGGGGCAGAGGGTGGTAACTGTCGGTGGTATCTCCTGGGCGGGGAGCTGGCAAGATTTCCAGGGGACAACTCACGTTTACCTTTGACCTTTGCCCTCTGCCCCCCACGGGGGAAGTTTCCAGAGACATCTGCACCTGGGTAAAGCAGCGTGGCTCAGTGGAAAGAGCACGGGCTTGGGAGTCAGAGGTCATGGGTTCTAATCCCGGCTCTGCCACTTGTCAGCTGTGTGACCTCGGGCAAGTCACTTCACTTCTCTGTGCCTCAGTTCCCTCATCTGTAAAATGGGGATGAAGTCTGTGAGCCCTGCGTGGGACAACCTGATTGCCTCGTATCTACGCCAGCGCTTAGAACAGTGCTCGGCACATAGTAAGCGCTTAACAAATACCAACATTATTTTTATTATTAAAGCCACGGGGCAGGGGCACCGCAGGCCGGGTGTCCCCCTGCTGCAGCTATTAGCCTTGTTTTCCTGCTCGGAGGGGTTTTTCCAAACTTCCCTTCCCCGATTTCCACCAATTCTCACTTCACAGCAAAAGGCCATTTCTTTAAAAAGACTGAGACAATCCAACCGGCCCAATGTTGTGCTCCCAAGAATGGGGAGGGAGGGCAGGGGACTGATCCTAAAACCGAGGGGGGGGTCCCAGATGCATTTTAAAAATACAGACAGGACGGCCCAGGGAACATTTCCAGGACTTCGTCCCCAGCTACAGCCTTCAGTACAGTGCCTGGCACATAGTAACCGCTTAACGAATACCATTAAAAGGGGGAAGAAAAGGTAAAGACAAAGTCTAAAACGTCAGGGGCAAAATTCAACGCAATAAGTGCCGAAAGTTGCATTCACGTGATCCTAAATGGCAAAGAGGTGATTTACAGAATTTCCCCACTCCCCTCTCATCTTCTCCCAGCGCTGAAATCCCCTCGGCCGAAAACCCCCTTCAACAGCTTGTGCTTTTTTCTCAGAATGACAACAAGCTGCCCCCTCCATTCGGGGCCACACAAGAGAACAAAGATTGCCAACTCCTCGAGAGCAGGGACCGTGCGCTCTCTCAAAGGTTCCCAGGCCACAGCTGGCACCCAGAGCACTGATCTGCCCAGTTGGCACCCGGTACCACGCTCTGCCTCGGCCAGCCTCCAGTGCGGCATCTTGCACAGAGCTCTGCGCACAGTGAGCACCCAGGGCAGTGCACCCAATAAACGCACTGACTGAGAATCAAGAGGCAGGGAAGGAAGTCACGCCCACCTCCCAACCCAAAATCAAACGCACTTAACTGTTTTCCCTCAAACTACAAAAGCCAGTTACAGCAACTCTGTTCGTTTCCTTTGCAGACTCTTTTTTATGGTATTTGTTGAGCGCTTACTAGATGCCAGCCACTGAACTACGTGCTGAGGTAGGACAAACTAATCAGGTTGGACCCGATCCTTGGCCCTCACGGGCTCGCGGTCTTAATCCCCATTTTACAGATGAGGTCACTGAGGCATGGAGGAGTGAAGCGATCTGCCCAAGGTCACACGGTAGGCGAGTGGCGGAGCCAGCATTAGAACTCAGGTCCTTCTGACTCCCAGGTCTGTGCTCTATAATAATAATAATAATGTTGGTATTCGTTAAACGCTTACTATGTGCAGAGCACCGTTCTAAGCGCTGGGAGGAGATACAGGGTCATCTGATTGTCCCACGTGAGGCTCACAGTCTTCCTCCCCATTTTACAGATGAGGTGACTGAGGCACAGAGAAGTGAAGTGACTTGCCCTCAGTCACACAGCTGCCAAGTGGCTCACTTGGCCACTTGAGAAGCAGCGTGGCTCAGTGGAAAGAGCCCGGGCTTGGGAGTCAGAGGTCGTGGGTTCTAATCCCGGCTCCGCCACTTGTCGCTGTGTGACCTTGGGCAAGTCACTTCACTTCTCTGTGCCTCAGTTACCTCTTCGGTAAAAAAATGGGGATTAAAAAATGTGAGCCCCATGTGGGACAATCTGATTACCCTGTGTCTACCCCAGCGCTTAGAACAGTGCTCTGCACATAGTAAGCGCTTTACAAATACCGTAATTATTATTAAGTGGCAGAGCCGGGATTCGAACCCATGACCTCTGACTCCCAAGCCCGGGCTCTTTCCACTGAGCCACGCTGCTTCATTAGAACCCAGGTCCTTCTGACTCCCAGGTCTGTGCTCTATCCACCAGGCCACGCTGCTTCTTTTTCTAACACAACCGCACACAATCAGTCGATCGTATTTATTGAGCGTGAACCGTGCACAGAGCACGGACTGAACGCTTGGGAGAGGACAGTATGGCGGAGTTGACAGACACGTTTCCTGCCCACAACCGGCTCACAAAACTTTCGGGCTGGTGCGGAACAGCCCGCTGACGGGCCTGGGCTGCGCCAGGGCAGGCAGCTGTGGTAGTTAGGTGGCTGGAGGAAAGAAGCAGCGTGGCTTAGTGGAAAGAGTACGGACTTGGGAGTCAGAGGTCATGGGTTCTAATCCCGGCTCCGCCGCTTGTCAGCCGCGTGACCTTAGTCAAGTCACTTAACCTCTCTGGGCCTCACTTACCTCATCTGTAAAATGGGGATGAAGACTGTGAGCCCTACAGGGGACAGCCTGATTACCTTGTATCTACCCCAGTGCGTGACACATAGTAAGCGCTTAACAAATACCAACATAATAATTAATAATAATTAAGGAATCGGGCAGGGAATCGACTCCCAGAGTGGGATAAATCCAGGTTCCAAACCCCTACCCCGCCACCATCCCAAAGTCTGGCTCCAGCCCTGGTCTGAAAGGGTTTCACGGGGTGACCTCCAGCCCCGACCACGCGGCCAACAGGAGTGGCAGCGGCCAAATGACCTTCGCCTAAGTCACTCATCGGACTGCAACTAAATCCTAACGTCCAAGCTCGCTGGGAGTCATAGCCGGCCCCCTTCGGGGTTACATCTGGCCCCGACAGAGCTGAGGGGGCAGATTTCGGTTTCCACTTCTAACCCGCTCTCGGGGGGAGGGGGGCCCGGAAATGCCGACTTCATCTAAAGGCACTTCCTTAAGGCTCTTACACTTAATTTTAGAATCTGAAAACCCCAGAGCCGAGGGCCGCCCCCCGCCCCGAATACAGCTGTCAGCTGTGTGTACGGCGTTTCCTGTTCAGGACGGGGGACGCGACCTCCTGCCGAGGGCCCGGGAGCGAGGCTGACGTCTCAGGTCGGCCAAGGGGGCCCAAGACGCTGCCCAACGAGATGACCGTGTCAGCCCCCAGCCTCAGTGTCCCCAGTTGGGCGCGCCCCAGTCCCGCCCCGAGGCCTCGGGATACCACTCCCAGGTCCTGCCTCCAAACCCCAATGTATCATCCACCCCAGCAGTGTGGCCTAATGAAAAAGAGCCCGAGCCTAGGAGTCAGAGGCTCTGGGTTCTAATCCCGGCTCCACCACCTCTCTGCTGGGTGACCTTGGCCAAGTCGCTTCACTCTTCCGTGTCTCAGTCTCCTCATGTGTAAAATGGGGATTCGATATCTGGTCTCCCTCCTCTATAGACTGTGAGCCCCTTATAATTATAATAATATTGTTATTTGTTAAGCGCTTACTATGTGCAGATCACCGTTCTAAGCGCTGGGGGAGATACAGAGGAATCAGGTTGTCCCACGTGGGGCTCACAGTCTTCATCCCCATTTTACAGATGAGGTAACTGAGGCACAGAGAAGTTAAGTGACTTGCCCACGGTCACACAGCTGACAAGTGGCAGAGCCGGGATACGAACCCATGACCTTTGACTCCCAAGCCCGGGCTCTTTCCACTGAGCCACGCACGGAGGGCAAGTCGATTCACTCTTCCGTGCCTCACTCTCCTCGTCTCTAAAATGGGGATTCCATATCTGGTCTCCCTCCTCTTTAGACTGGGAGCTCCTTGTGGGATAGGACTGAGTCAAGCCTGATTACCTAGTAACTACCCCAGTGCTTAGAATAGTGCTTGACAAATAGTAGGTGCTTAAAAAATACCACCTTCATCACCATCATCCTCCTCACCCCCATTCTGGCTCCCTCGTCGTCTACCCCCTTACCCCAATCTGCTGTCCTTCAACCTCTGAACCTACCCCCTGGTATTGTCCCCCCTCATCCCCAATATCTATCAGACCACTCATTCAATCGTATTTATGGAGTGCTTACTATGGGCAGAGGACTGTACTAAGCGCTTGACCACACACGGATTCCCCCACCCTGTCCCTCCACCCCCAGGGTACCTCCCTCCCCACCCCAGCCCCCCGGTATACCGTCCCTCGGCCACCTCCCAGAGCCAAGCTACCTCGCCTTCCTCACAACGGCTGTCCCTGCACCCCTCATCACTACTGCCCCGTCACCCCATTCCCCCACGCCCCTCGTCACTGTCACCCTGGGTCCTTCAGCACCCTGCCACCCCATCCCCATGCCCCTCATCACCGCTGTCCTGTCATCCTGCACCCAAACCGACACCCTGCCACCCTGTCCCCCTGCCTCCCTCATCACCAATGCATCGTGTCACCCGGTCACCCCATCCCCCTGGACCGCTTGTCACCGCCGCCCCGGGCCTCTCATGATGGAAAAGAGCATGGGCTTTGGAGTCAGAGGTCATGAGTTCGAATCCCAGCTCTGCCACTTGTCAGCTGGGTGACTGTGGGCAAGTCACTTAACTTCCCTGGGCCTCAGTTACCTCATCTGCAAAATGGGGATTAAGACTGTGAGCCCCACGTGGGACAACCTGATTCCCCTGTGTCTACCCCAGCGCGTAGAACAGTGCTCTGCACATAGTAAGCGCTTAATAAATACCAACATTATTATTATGACTGCCGCCCTGTCACCCGGTCCCTCTGCGCCCGACATCACCGCTGCCCCATCTTCCTGCACCTCTTCTGCCACCGTCCCCCCGTCCCCGAGCCCCTCCCTCATCACCACTGCCGTCACCACAGCCCCGTGGCCCTCATCACCGCCATCCTGCCGCCCGTGCCCCCCATCAAGGCTGCCCCGTCAACCCGTCCCCCTGCGCCCCTCGTCACCACTGCCCTGTCACCCCAGCCCTGTGTCCCTAGTCACCGCCACGCTGCCATCCCGTGCCCCTCATGACTGCTGCCCTTTTCTCGTCACCACTCTTGTCATCCCGGCCTTGCACCCCTCATGACTGCCGCCTTGTCAGCCTGTGCCTCTGTGGCCCTCGTCACCATTGCCCTATCACTCTGCACCCCTCGTCACCACTGCCCTGTCACCCCGGCCCTGCACCCCTCATCATTCATTCAATCAAATGTATTTATTGAGCCCGTACTTCGTGCAGAGCACTGTATTAAGCGCTTGGAGTATACAATTCGGCACAAGATAGAGACAACCCCTGCCCAACGAGCTCACGGTCTAAAAGACCCTGCCCTCACCCTGTCATCCCGACCCTGTGCCCCTCATCACCCCTGCCCTGTCACCCCAACCCTGAGCCCCTCATGACTGCGGTCCTGTCAGCCCATCCGCCTGTGCCCCTCATGATCCCTGCCCTGTCGGCCCGTCCCCCTGTGCCCGTCCCCCCAGCCCTGTGCCCCTCATCACCACTACCCTGTCACCCCGGCCCTCAGCCCCTCATGACTGCGGTCCTGTCAGCCCATCCCCTGTGCCCCTCATCACCCCTGCCCTGCCACCCGGACCCTGCGCCCCTCGTGACTGTGGTCCCGTCACCCCGGCCCCCAGTGCCCTTCGTCACCCCTGTCCTGTCACCCCAGCCCTGCACCCGTCACCCCTCAGCCCCTTGTCACCCCTGCCCTGCCACCTGGGCCCTGCGCCCCTCATGACTGCCATCCTGTCAGCCCAGCCCTGTGCCCCTCGTCACCCCTGTCCTGTCAGCCCATCCCCCTGTGCCCCTCATCAGCCCTGTCCTGTCACCCCGGCCCTGTGCCCCTCGTGACTGCGGTCCTGTCAGCCCATCCCCCTGTGCCCCATGTCACCCCGTGTCCCCATCACCCCTGTCCTGTCAGCCCGGCCCTGAGCCCCTCATGACTGCGGTCCTGTCAGCCCGGCCCCCTGTGCCCCTCGTCGCCTTTGCCATGCCACCCTGGCCCTGCGCCCCTCATCAGCCCTGCCCTGCCACCCTGGCCCTGTGCCCCTCATCAGCCCTGCCCAGTCAGCCCGGCCTTGAGCCCCTCATGACTGTGGTCCTGTCAGCCCATCCCCCTGTGCCCCATGTCACCCCTGCCCTGTGAGCCCATCCCCCTGTGCCCCATGTCACCCCGTGTCCCCATCACCCCTGTCCTGTCAGCCCGGCCCCGAGCCCCTCATGACTGCGGTCCTGTCAGCCCGGCCCCCTGTGCCCCTCGTCGCCTTTGCCATGCCACCCTGGCCCTGCGCCCCTCATCAGCCCTGTCCTGTCACCCTGGCCCTGTGCCCCTCATCACCCCTGTCTTGTCAACCCGGCCCTGCGCCCCTCATGACTGCGGTCCTGTCAGCCCGGCCCCCTACACCCCCGGTCACCCCGTCCTGTCAGCCCATCCCCGTGCCCCTCGTCACCCCTGTCCTGTCACCCTGGCCCTGCGCCCCTCATCATCCCTGTCCTGCGCCCCTCGTCCACCCCCGTCCTGTCACCCTGGCCCCGTGCCCCCACGCCTGCGGTCCTGTCAGCCGTGCCCCCGTGCCCCTCATCCCCCCTTTCCCCCCGCTGCCCCTCGCCCCGGTCCCGCCCCCGGCCTCCCTCCCCTCCTCCCGATGCGGGGGTCCGGTCCTTCCCGGTCACCTCGGTAGCGGCGGGAGGCGGCGTGGCAGACGGCGAGCAGCAGGACGGCGGCCAGGGCGAGCAGCTTGGCGCTCCTGACGTTGAAGTAGTGGTTGATCTCCCGCCGGCCCAGGTGGTAGGCCAGCGCCGCCATCTTCGCGCCGCCATGACACCAGCGCCGCGCCGCCCCCGCCCCCGGGACCCCGGACCCACCCTCCTCCTCCTCCTCCTCCTCCTCCTTCCTCCTCAGCTCCTCCTTCCTCCTCAACTCCTCCTCCTCCTCCTGCTGCTGTGCCGCCCCCCCTTCCTCCTCGTCCTCGTCCCCCCGACCCCCGGGCCCGCCCCTCACAGCGGCCTGCAGGACCGGCTCCGTGGCCATGGGCCGGGCCGCCCCAACCGCACCGCCCTAAAAAGGGGGACCGGACCCCGGCGGGCCTCCCTCCTGCCTGACGGGAAACCCAGGCGGGCCTCCCTGCCTCCCTCCCTCCCTCCCCAGGCCGGCAGACGGGAGAACCCAGGCGGGCCTCCTTCCTCAATGGGCCTCCCTCCCCAGGCCGGCTGACGAGAGAACCCAAGCGGGCCTCCCTTCTCAGCGGGCCTCCCTCCCTCCTTCCCTCCCCAGGCCGGCTGACAGGAGAACCCAGGCGGGCCTCCCTCCCTCTCTGCCTCCCTCCCCAGGTCGGCTGACAGGAGAACCCAGGAGGGAGGGCCTTGCCCTGCCCTGCCCTGCCCTCCCTTGCCCTCCCTTGCCCTGCCCTGGCGAGGCGGGCCCCGGCCGGTCCTTAACCCGCCCCTCTACCCCAACCCACCCCTACCTCTCCAGCTTCGGGGAGAGGTTTCCACCGGATTCCCAGCTGGAAAGGGTGGTGGGGGTCCCCTGGAGTCCTAGCTTGGAGAAGGGGTTCCCCCGGATTCCCAGCTGGGAAGGGTGGTGGGGGTCCCCTGGAGTCCTAGCTTGGAGAAGGGGTTCCCCCGGATTCCCAGCTGGAAAGGGTGGTGGGGGTCCCCTGGATTCCTAGCTTGGAGAAGGGGTCCCCCCGGATTCCCAGGTGGAAGAGGTGGTGGGGGTCCCCTGGATTCCTAGCGTGGAGAAGGGGTCCCCCCGGATTCCCAGCTGGAAGGGGTGGTGGGGATCCCCTGGATTCCTAGCTTGGGGAAGGGCTTCCCCAGGATTCCCAGCTGGAACGGGGGGGGGGGGGGGCTGGATTCCTAGCTTGCGGGAGGGATCAGGGGCTCCTGGATTCCTAGCTTGGGGGATAATTTCCCCCAGATTCCCGGGGGTTCCCCTGGATTCCTACCTTAGGGAAGAGGTTTCCCCGGATTCCTAGCTGGAAGGAAGAGCGGGGGTCCCCTGGATTCCTAGCTTAGGTGAGGGGTCCGGGAGGAGGCCTGGATTCCTGGCTTGGGAGAGAGGTTCCCCCGGATTCCCAGCTGGAGGGAGAGCGAGGAGCCCTTGGATTCGTAGCCTGGTGAAGAGGTTTCCCCCAGATTCCCAGCTGGAGGGAGTGGTGGGGGTCCCCTGGATTCCTAGTTTAGGGGAGAAGTTCCCCAAGGTTCCCAGTTGGGGAGGGTTCCACTGGATTCCTACCTTGGGGAATAGGTTCCCCCAGATTCCCAGCTCGAGGGAAAGGCAGGGGTCTCCGGGATTCCTAGCTTGGGGAAGGGACCCGGCGGGGGGGGGGGGGGGGGGGTGCCTGGATTCCTGACTTAGTAGGGAGGTTCCCCCGGATTCCCAGATGGAGGGGTGTTGTGGGTGTCCCCTGGATTCCCAGCTAGGGAGTGAGGTTCCCCATATTCCCAGCTGGAGTGGGGGGTAGGATTCCCCAGGATTCCTAGTATGGGGGGGAGTTCCGGGAGCCCCTGGATTCCTAGTGGAAGGGGTGGGGGTCCTCTGGATTCCTAGCTGTAAGAGGAGGCCAGAGTCCCCCAGATTTCTAGCTATGGGGGAGGGGGCTGGGATTCCCCCCAGGTTCTCAACTGTGAGAGGAAGAGAGCCATGGGCCCCTAATTCCCAAACATAAAGAGTTGGGGGACAGGGTTCCCAGCTGTGGGGGGCGAAGCTCTTGCCTTCCCCACAGCTATCTGGGCTGGACTCCATCCTCGCTAACCCCAGGGCCCTGACCAGACCCAAGAACTCCCCAGCAGGCCGGACAGACCCCTCCCAGGCTCTGTGACCCATTGACTCTACCACACTCGCCCAACAGGCGCCAGCCCACTTGTGCTCCTACTTCCACTGACTTTAGTACAATATTTAATTTCCTTGCAGGAATTTGAGCATGTGCAAAAAGAGGAATGAAATCTTGGCCGGTTTCACTGCTGCTCCGTGGCTCTTTTGGGGACTGTCAGGAGGGAATCAGGGAGTCTCAAAGGCTCAGTTTGCCGGTAACTCAAGAAGCCATCTCTCCCTATACTCCCGCCCCTTACCCAAAGGAGTAAAAAGCATGTAAATGATTACCTTGACAGGTGCCAGGTCTACAATAACCTACAATAATTATTATAATGTCTGTGTTGCACTTACCATGTGCTGAGCACTGGGAGTAGATAGATACAATATCATCAGGTCAGACTGTAAGCGTATTGTAGGTGGGGAATGGGCCTGCTAATTCTGTTGTATTCCCCCAAGCATTTATAGGGTGCTCTGCACATCTTAAGTGCTCAATAAATACCATTTTGATTGATTGAACAGACACAGTCTCTATTCCACAAGGGACTCACAGTCTTAAGGGAGAGGAAGAACAGGTGTTTCCCTCTCTCCAGTTGAGGAAACCGAGGCAGAGAAGAGACCTGTCCAAGGTCGCCCAGCGGGCAAGTGGTGGAGCCAGGCTTGAAACCCAAGTTTCCTGACTCCCCAGTCCTGCGCTCTAGATTCCCAGTGTCTATGAAAGGCCACGCACGCAGCGAAAAGTATTACAATCCGGACTTCGATCCACAGTGAGCAGTGAGTGCCGCAGAAAACATAGTGTGACAATACTGATGTTTTTCCAAGTTGTTTCTTTCCTGATGGGCTGTGGGTTGGGATGGGCAGGATACTTTGCCTCCTCCAGCTGAGACCCCGTGATTTTAAGTTTCAGAGCTTTCCGCAAACAGCCCGCCGCAGTGTTCCCACGTTGGCAGTCACGTGTAGGCAGAGGACAATGGCCTGTTGTTTCCTACAACTCTGTCTCTCTCCCTCCCTCTCCTGCCCTTGCTGGGTGGATTTTTCATCACCAGTGGCAGCAGGCAATGTGTTTATTGTTATATTGGAATAATAATTGTGGTATTTAAGCACTCACCATATGCCAGACACTGTACTAAGCGATGGGGTGGAGACAAGCAAATCGACTTGGACACAGTCTCTGTCCCACATGGGGCTCACCGTCTCAATCCCCGTTTTACAGATGAGGTAACCGAGCCCCAGAGAAGTGAAGTGACTTGCCCAAGGTCACACAGCAGACGCGTGACGGAGCTGGGATTAGAACCCATGACCTTCTGATTCCCAGGCCCTTGCTCTATCCACTGGGCCGTGCTGCGTATAGTGTGGCGCACGGTACATACAGAGTAAGCGCTCAATAATCAATTGTATTTAATGAGCATAAATTGAGAGTAAGCGCTCAATAAATACAGTTGACTGACTACTGAGCGCTTATTTGGCAGAGCACCATACCAAGCCCTTGGGAGAGTACAGTACAACAGAGTCGGCAAACACGTCCCCGGCGAGCAAATAAGCACTTATACTTTTCCACGTATGCACGTCTGCCACCCTAGGAATTTCCTGTCCTAAAATTCAAATGGAACCCCATTCGTTATTAATAGCATTTCTTAAGCGCTCTCAATGAGTCAAACACCACACTAGTTGCCGGGGTGCACATATCAGATGCATTTGGGATACAGTCTCGACCACCCCACAGGGCTCACGGTCACGGGGCTCCCGGTCGGAGAAGGCAAACACCTCACGTGTCCCCATTTCTACAGATGAGGAAACGGAAGCACAGGAAAGGGAGGTGGCTTACCCAAGGTCACATCGCAGGCGAGGGGCAGGGCCGGGATGAGAACCCAGGTCTTCTGACTTCCAGGCCCGCACTTAGTCTTGTGTTTGAGCTGATCTCTCATATCACGGAGGGCTTCTTCATTCAATAGTACTTATTGAGCGCTTACTATGTGCAGAGCACTGGACTAAGCCCTTGGAATGGACAATTCGGCAACAGATAGAGACAGTCCCTGCCCATTGACGTGCTTACAGTCTAACCGGCTTAGCACCTAGTAGGCCCTTAGTAAATAGAGAAGCAGCATGGCTCAGTGGAAAGAGCACAGGCTTGGGAGTCAGAGGTCAGGGGTTCGAATCCTGGCTCGGTCAGCTATGTGACTGTGAGCAAGTCACTGCACTTCTCTGTGCCTCAGTTACCTCATCTGTAAAATGGGGATTAAGACCGTGAGCCTCGTGTGGGACAACCTGATTAGCCTGTATCTACCCCAGCGCTTAGAACAGTGCTCTGCACATAGTAAGCGCTTAACAAATACCAACATTATTATTATTATTATAAGTACTGTATGAAGAGAGCCTGCTCTCTGGGATGCTGTACGGAGTGAGTTCCGAAGAAAGGCAAGGGAGTGATGGGTGGGGACGGAGAGCTGCTGTGTCAGGCCCCCCACCCCACCCCAGTCATTCATTGGTATTTATTGAGTACTCCCTGTGTGCAGAGCACTGTAGTAAGCGTTTTGGAGAGTACAACTGGACAGAGTTGGTAGACCCGTTCCCTGCCCGCAAGGATCGTATGGCCTGGAGCAATTATCGAACATTTACTATGACAATTATCACTCTCATTATCATTATTATATTCTCCGTGACGGTCTAGAGACAGTGAAGTCCTTGTGAAGCAGTGTGGCTTAGTGACAAGAGCACGGGCTTGGGAGTCAGAGGTTGTGGGTTCTAATCCTCACTCCGCCACTTGCCTGCTTTGTGACCTTGGGCAAGCCACTTCACTTCTCCCTGCCTCAGTCACCTCATCTGTAAAATGGGGATTAAGACTGAGAGCCCCATATGGGACAACCTGGTTACCTTGTATCTACCCCAGCGCTTAGAGCAGTGCTTGGCACATAGTAAGCACTTAACAAATACCATCATTATTATTATTATTACCCCAGTGCTTAGAGCAGTGCTTGGCACATAGTAAGCGCTTAACAAATACCATCATTATAATTATGAGCGGGGAAAGTGTCTACAGACTCTCCCGAGTGCTTAGTACAGTGCTCTACACACAGTAAGTGCTCAATGAGCACCAATGGTAGCACTTACTGTGTGAAAAACACTGTACTAAGTGCTTTTTATGCTATTTGTTAAGCGCTCTTTATGTGCCAGGCACTGTACTAAATGCTGGGAAGATACAAGATGATCAGGTCAGACAGAGTCTCTGCCCACCTGGAGCTCATAGTCTTAATCCCCATTTTACAGATGAGATAACTGAGGTACAGAGAAGTGCAGTGACTTGCCCAAGGTCACCCAACAGACAATTAGAACCCAAGTCCTCTGACTTCCAGGCCCATGTTCTTTCCACCAGGCCACGCTGCTAATAATAATAATAATAATAATAATGGTATTTGTTAAGCGCTTACTATGTGCCGAGCACTGTTCTAAGCGCTGGGGTAGACATAGGGGAATCAGATTGTCCCACGTGGGGCTCACAGTCTTAATCCCCATTTTACAGATGAGGGAACTGAGGCACAGAGAAGTTAAGTGACTTGCCCACAGTCACACAGCCGACAAGTGGCAGAGCTGGGATTCGAACTCATGAGCCCTGACTCCAAAGCCCGTGCTCTTTCCACTGAGCCACGCTGCTTCTCCTAATGTATTTGAGGGTGTACATTAGAGCTAGTAAGAGTCGCCCAATCAACGGTACTTATTGAGCTCTTACTGTGTACAGAGTACTGTACTAAGCGCTTGGGAGAGGACAATATCACAGAGCTGGTAGACAGCAGCGTGGCTCAGTGGAAAGAGCACGTGCTTGGGAGTCAGCAGTTATGGGTTCGAATCCCCACTCTGCCACTTGTCAGCTGTGTGACTGTGGTCAAGTCACTTAACTTCTCTGTGCCTCAGTTCCCTCATCTGTAAAATGGGGATTAACTGTGAGCCCCTCGGGGGACAACCTGATTACCCTATATCTACCCCCAGCGCTTAGAACAGTGCTGTGCACATACTAAGCGCTTAACAAATACCAACATTATTATTCCCTGCCCCCAAGCTGTAGACTGTGAGCTCACTGGGGGCAGAGATTGTCACTGTTTACTGTTGTATTGTTCTTTCCCAAGTGCTTAGTACAGTGCTCTGCACACAGTAAGCGCTTAATAAATACAACTGAATGAATGAATGGAGGGGCGTCTAATAGCTGTGATCCCTACCCTCAAAGAGCCTAGAGTCCAGCAAAGGAGCAGATTTTCTTGTATTTACCCCCTGCCCTCAAGGAGCCTACAGTCCAGCAAAGGAGCTGATTTTCTTGTATTTACCCCAGGGGCACATTGTAGGAGCCTCATAAATATGTGATAAATGAAATAAATCACAATGAATACTGTCTCTCCTACCTGGTAAGTCACTGAATGTAATAAACATTCAGCGGTGCCTTTCCCAGCCAAGGTTAGCATAGGCGGCTGCTTCCCCCACTGCAGAATCAGCTCGAAATCTCGCTGAACTTGTTTGTCAGGATTGGGGGCCAAAGCCCTGCTGGCCGAGGCCTCCCCAGGCAGGAAACAAATTGGAAAAAGAAAGCAAATACCCAAGAGGCAGTGAGAGGCCTGCCAGAAGACCAGAATTCTAGTCCTACCGCTCGCTGGGTGGCCCTGGACGGAGAAACAGCCGGGCCCAGTGAGAATAGCCCAGGCCTGGGTGCCGAAGGACCTGGGTTCTAATCCTGACCCCACCGTTTGTCTGCCGGATGAGCTGGGGCAAGTCGCTTCACTTCTCTCCTGCAAAAAGGGGATTCAATCCCTGTTCTCCCTCCTGTTTAGACTGTGAGCCCCAGATGGGACAGGGACTGCGTCCGACCTGATTAACTTGTGACTATCCCAGCTCTTATAACAGGGCTTCTCACATGGTAAGTGCCTAACAAATAGCATTTTTTTAAAAAAGGAGCATACAGTCTAGAGGGGTAGGCAGACTTTAAAATACATTACAGAGAGGGGAAATGGTAGGATTTAAGGATATGTACATAAATGCTGTGGAGTTGAGGATAATAATAATGTTGGTATTTGTTAAGCGCTTACTATGTGCAGAGCAATGTTCTAAGCACTGGGGGAGATACAGGGTCATCAGGTTGTCCCACGTGAGGCTCACAGTTAATCCCCATTTTATAGATGAGGTAACTGAGGCACAGAGAAGTGAAGCGACTCGCCCACAGTCACACAGCTGACAAGTGGCAGAGCCGGAAGTCGAACTCATGACCTCTGCCTCCGAAGCCCAAGCTCTTTCCACTGAGCCACGCTGCTTCCCCGGGGCTGTGAGGCTGGAGTGAGTATCAAGTGAGAAGCAGCATGGTGTATAGTGGAAAGCGCCCAGACCTGGGAGTCAGAGGACCTGGGTTCTAATTCCTGATTAGATTAACTTGTGACTACCCCAGCTCTTATAACAGGGCTTTTCACGTGGTAAGTCCCTAACAAATACCATTTTTTTAAAAAAGGAGCATACAGTCTAGAGGGGTAGGCAGACTTTCAATTACAGAGAGGGGAAATGGTAGGATTTAAGGATTTGTACATAAATGCTCTAGAGTTGAGGATGGAGAGAAGCAGCGTGGCTCAGTGGAAAGAGCCCGGGCTTGGGAGTCAGAAGTCATGTGTTCGAATCCCGGCTCTGCCACTTGTCAGCTGTGTGACTGTGGACAAGTCACTTAACTTGGCTGTGCCTCAGTTACCTCATCTGTTAAAGGGGGATTAACTGTGAGCCTCACATGGGACAACCTGATTACCCTGTATTTACCCCAGCGCTTAGAACAGTGCTCTGCCCATAGTAAGCGGTTAACGAATACCAACGTCATTATTATTATTATTATCAAGTGAGACAGCATGGTATACTGGAAAGCATCCAGGCCTGGGAGTCAGGGGAGCTGGGTTCTAATTCCAGCTCTGCCACTTGTCTGCTATGTGACCTTGGGCAAATGATTTAACTTCTCTGTGCCTCAGATACCTCATCGTAAAATGGGGATTAAGACTGGGACGAGGGAGACTCGGTCACCAACCGCACTTGTCCTAGGAGTCTCCAGTCACAGAATGTGAGAACTGTTTTATGTCAGATATTTTCATTACCCTATTTATTTTGTTAATGAAATTGTACATCGCCTCGATTTTATTTAGTTGCCATTGTTTTTACGAGATGTTCTTCCCCTTGACTGTATTTATTGCCATTGTTCTTGTCTGTCCGTCTCCCCCGATTAGACTGTAAGCCCGTCAAACGGGAGGCACTGTCTCTATCTGTTGCCGACTTGTTCATTCCAAGCGCTTAGTACAGTGCTCTGCACATAGTGAGCACTCAATAAATACTATTGAATGAATGAATGAATGAATCAAATCATTTTGGGGAGTAGGTTATTCATTTACTGAATAGGATGATGATGATGTTTTGTTTTGTTCTGTTTTGCTTTGCTTTGCTGTCTGTCTCCCCCGTTTAGGTTGTAAGCCCGTTATTGAGCAGGGATTGTCTCTATCTGTTGCCAAGCTGTGCATTCATTCATTCATTCAATAGTATTTATTGAGCGCTTACTATGTGCAGAGCACTGTACTAAGCGCTTGGGATGAACAAGTCGGCAACAGAGAGAGACAGTCCCTGCCCTTTGACGGGCTTACGGTCTAATCGGGGGAGATGGACAGACAAGAACAGTGGCAATAAATAGAGTCAAGGGGAAGAACATCTCGTAAAAACAATGGCGACTAAATAGAATCGAGGCGATGTACATTTCATTAACAGAATAAATAGGGTAATGAAAATATATACAGTTGAGCGGACGAGTACAGTGCTGTGGGGATGGGAAGGGAGAGGTGGAGGAGCAGAGGGAAAAGGGGAAAAAGAGGGTTTAGCTGCGGAGAGGTGAAGGGGGGGTGGCAGAGGGAGTAGAGGGAGAAGAGGAGCTCAGTCTGGGAAGGCCTCTCGGAGGAGGTGAGTTTTAAGTAGGGTTTTGAAGAGGGGAAGAGAATCAGTTTGACGGAGGCGAGGAGGGAGGGCGTTCCGGGACCGCGGGAGGACGCGGCCCGGGGGTCGACGGCGGGATGGGCGAGACCGAGGGACGGCGAGGAGGTGGGCGGCAGAGGAGCGGAGCGTGCGGGGTGGGTGGTAGAAAGAGAGAAGGGAGGAGAGGTAGGAAGGGGCGAGGTGACGTAGAGCCTCGAAGCCTAGAGTGAGGAGTTTTTGTTTGGAGCGGAGGTTGATAGGCAACCACTGGAGTTGTTTAAGAAGGGGAGTGACAGGCCCAGATCGTTTCTGCGGGAAGATGAGCCGGGCGGCGGAGTGAAGAATAAACTGGAGCGGGGCGAGAGAGGAGGAAGGGAGGTCGGAGAGAAGGCCGACACGGTAGTCTAACCGGGATATAACGAGAGCCCGTAGCGGTAAGGTAGCCGTCTGGGTGGAGAGGAAAGGGCGGATCTCGGCGATATCGTATAGGTGAAACCGGCAGGTCTCGGTAACGGATAGGATGCGTGGGGTGAACGAGAGAGACGAGTCAAGGATTACACCGAGATCGCGGGCCCGAGAGACGGGAAGGACGGTCGCGCCATCCACGGTGATAGAGAAGTCTGGGAGAGGACCGGGTTTGGGAGGGAAGATGAGGAGCTCAGTCTCGCTCACGTTGAGTTTTAGGTGGCAGGCCGAAATCCAGGTGGAGACGTCCCGGAGGCGGGAGGAGATGCGAGCCCGAAGGGAGGGGGAGAAGACAGGGGCGGAGATGTAGATATGCGTGTCATCTGCGTAGAGATGGTAGTCGAAGCCGTGAGAGCGAATGAGTTCACCGAGGGAGTGAGTGTAAATGGAGAACGGAAGAGGGCCAAGAACTGACCCTTGAGGAACTCAACAGTTGTTAAAGGATGGGAGGGGGAGGAGGCTCCAGCGAAGGAGACCGAGAATGACCAGCCAGAGAGGTAAGAGGAGAACCGGGAGAGGACGGAGTCCGTGAAGCTGAGGTGAGATAAGGTATGGAGGAGGAGGGGATGGTCGACAGTGTCAGAGGCAGCAGAGAGGTCAAGGAGGATCAGAATGGAGTAGGAGCCATTGGATTTGGCAAGAAGGAGGTCACGGGTGACCTTAGAGAGAGCAGTCTCGGTAGAGCGGAGGGGACGGAAGCCAGATCGGAGGGGGTCTAGGAGAGAATGGGAGTTAAGGAATTCTAAGCATCGATTGTAGACGACTCGTTCTAGGATTTTGGAAAGGAAGGGTAGTAGGGAGATAGGGCGATAACTGGAGGGGAAAGTGGGGTCGAGAGCGGGTTTTTTTAGGATCGGGGAGACGTGGGCATGTTTGAAGGCAGCGGGGAAGGAGCCATTGGAGATTGAGTGGCTAAAAATAGAAGTTAAGGAAGTCATTCAATAGTATTTATTGAGCACTTACTATGTACAGAGCACTGTACTAAGCCCTTGGAGTGTACAAATCGGTAACAGAGACAGTCCCTGCCCTTTGACAGGCTTACAGTCTAATCGGGGGAGACAGACAGACAAAAACAATAGCAATAAATAGAATCAAGGGGATGTGACTAATAGCCTGACACCAGACCCATTTCAGACTCAGCAAACTTGTTTTTTGTTTTTGTTTTTCCCCCTCTGGAAAACTTTATAGTAAATCCACATTTTTCAAACCAATTTGGGAGGAAATGGATATTTATTATGGACCATGAGAAAAACAGCCTCTGCCTTCATGTAGAATCTGAATTCAGAGCATGGAGGGGTTGAAGGATTTCCATGATTCAGTGAAACAGAAGTTGGTAAAGGAGAAATAATTGGATTGAGAAATGTATACCTGCCTTAGAATTTCCATATAAAATCCTAGATGAATTTTTGAAAATAGCTGTCCTCGTGGCACTGTAAGTTAAGAACGTAAGACCTTTTGCAGTGCAATTCTCAGTACTCGAGTGCTGAGGTGATGTGGAAATGCTGGAGTGGCAAGCGTGGGGAAGTAGGCTGGGGAGGTGAGAGAGGAATCAGGGAAGGCCTCCTGGAGATGAGCTCTGAAGATGGGGAGAACAGTGGTCTGCCGAAAGTGAAGGGGGAGTTCCAGACAGGAGGGAGGATGTTAGGAAGAGGTCATTGGTGAGAAAGAGAAGATTGAGGTACAATAAGTTGACTGGCTTGAGAGGAACAAAGCATGAGAGCTGGGGTGTAGTGGGAGAGGAGTGAGGATAAGCATGGAATAGTGGATAGAGCACGGGCCTGGGAGACAGAAGGTCATGGGTTCTAATCCCAGCTCTGCCACTTGTCTGTGTAACCTTCGGCAAGTCACTTAACTTCTCTGTGCCTCAGTTACCTGATCTGTAAAATGGGGAACGAGACTGTGAGCCCCACATGGGACAGGGACTGGGTCCAACTGGATTTGCTTGTATCCACCCGTGTTTAGTAGAGTGCCTGGCACATACTAAGGACTTAACAAATACCATCAATATTATTATTATTATAATAATGAGTGGGAAGAGAGCTGGTGGAGTCAGTCAGTCGTATTTACTGAATGCTTACTGTGTGCAGAACACTGAACTAAGCGCTTGGAAGTGTAAAATACAACAACAGACACGTCCCCTGCCCAAAATGAGTTTACGGTCTAGCGGGGGAGACAGATACTATATAAATTACGGAGGGGGGATAAGGTCAGGGAGCGGGGATGAATAAATGGAGCAAGTCAGGGTGATGCAGGGGGAGTGGGAGAAGAGGAAAAGAGGGCTTAGGGAAGGTCTCTAGGAGGAGATGTGCCTTCAAAAAAGGCTTTAAAGTGGAGGATAGTCATTGTCGGATATGAGGAGGGAGGTCCTTCCAAGCCAGAGGCAGAATTTGGGTGAAGAGGTCGGCGGCGAGATAGACAAGATCAAGGTACAGTGAGAAGGTTGGCATTAGAGGAGCGAAGTTTGCAGGCTGGGTTATAATAGGAGAGTAGCGAGATGGGAAGGAGGGGATAAGGGGCTTGAGGGCATCAAAGCCAATGGGAAGGAGTTTCTGTGGTGGCACTTAGAGCCGATGAATAGTTTGGAATTTCTGCTCCATGTGGAGAGGAGTGGTCAATCACTGAAGGGGTTTGAGCAGTGGGGAGAGGTGTGCAGAATGATGCTTTAGAAGGGTCATCTGCACAACAGAGAGAAGCATGGCCTGGAGAGACACTGACCTCAAGGATGTTACCCTGGAGTTCAACTCATTTCAAAAGACCAACACCCCTGATTCTCCCTTTTCTGTCCCTGGCTCTCCCCCAGTGATCCAGCACGGACCATCCAATACCCCTGACTCTCCCCTCTCCAACCCCGACTCTGCCCCAGTGACCCAGGACAGACTGTCCAACACCCCTGACTCTCCCCTCTCCATCCCTGACTCTTCTCAGTGACCCATCACCCATCCATGGCCCTTGACTAAACCCTCTCCATCCCTGACTGTCCCTCCACGGGGCCCAGAACAGAAACTCCCTGACGGTGGCTTTGGTGCAGTTATCTCCCCGTGCCTCCAAGTAAGGAATATTACTCATTCAATGGTTTCTTTTGGAACACCGGACATGCTTTATTTCAGTTGTTTCACAATTTATTTAAACATCTCACATATACAAAATAGGTACAATTTAATTTTTCTATTTTTTGGTTTTTTTATCGTTGGAGAAACGAGACGTCCCCTGGCCCGCTGGTGAGGCTGAGGCGGGGGCAAACTGGAAGAGAAGGAACATCTAGGGAGAAAAGCAAAGGACAGAAGCCTGGCAGATGCTCCACATGTTTATCCCAGGCGGGATGGCGGCGGAGCGGCGGGGAAGGAAGCGGAAGGCCTGAAACAGCTCCCACACGACTTAGAACGGCAAAGTGGCTTTGCAGACCCCACTAGCACCATCAAACTTCTTCAAGTATGGGAAGGACACTCTGCACTGCCTTTGGTTAGCACCGTGGATTCGGGATAAACCGACAACGCCTCAGTCTGTCTGGGTAGAGGCTGAACCCCCTGGGAAGGGTGGGCCGGCGGAGGAGGTTGAATGACCCTCGTGGTTGGTATTTTGAGGTAGCTTAGACCTTCGGACGTTGGGGGTTTTGAACCTCTGTGGAAGATATTCAAAGGCCACAAGTGGTGCAGGCTTTCACGGTTTTTATTTTTCATTTTGTTTCTGGTTTTTTACAAAGGTTGACATTTCCCACAGCAGAGGGGATGTTGGGGCAGGAGGGTCAGGGTAGTGAAATACCTTCCTGGGGCTTTGGGCAGACAGGGGCTGTAGGAAACAGCATTGCACAATGCTCCGATTCACCTTCCTCTTCCTCCTCCTCCTCCTCCTCTTTCGCCCGGAGTATAAACACGTAGACAAGCGGGGGGAGACGGGGGAGTGGGGGAAAGGAAGAGAAAGACACACGCAAACATACACACACACACACAACAGGCGCAGAGAGAGGGTAGCACTTCGAATTCTTTCCTTTCGGTGTTTAATTTAGTGTGAGTTCGTTCATTTGAAACAGACGGGGCCAATGTCCAAACCAAACTCCTGGTCAGCCCCGCCGATGTCCAGGGGGGCGATGTCGAGGATGGGCAGACGGGAAGGCTTGTTGGTCCGGTATTCGATGATGGTCTTCCCCCAGGCGTTGGTCTTTTTCTGGGAAGAGGAAAGGAGCGAAGAGGGAGGTTGGTAAGCGGCCGGACAGAGTGGCCCCGTCCCGGTGGAGCTGGATTCCTCCTGTCTTTGATGGGGGCTGACCCTTGGGATGCCCGTGTGCCCAGAGGAACAGAGGGTGGGGTAGGCACGTGGAGATGTGCCTCTAGACTGTAAGCCCGTTGTGGGCTGGGATTGTCTTTATTGCTGTACTGGACTTTCCAAGCGCTTAGTACAGTGCTCTGCACCTAGTAAGCATTCAATAAATACGATTGAATGAATGAGATGTAGAATAACTGTGACTGGACGTCACTGGGGCAGGGAACTGAATTGAGGAGGCTCAGACAGTTGGCTACTCGTTCTGTGATCGCAGCTGACGCCGGGATCGGCCACGATCAGGGGAAGCCCGCCGGCTGATGAAGATAGAAGTGAAACGTGCTCCCCAGATTTCCGCCCCACGTGTCCAGGGCAAGGAGGCATCCATTGGAGCTGGAGTGGGGCAGGTTCGAAAAAAGCAAAAAGAAACACTTCTTCCCCCGTGGGGCGTGGGCACAGCGAATCCGTTCCCACGGGAAGCTGTACAACTAGAAACACCAACCGGTGTCCAGAGGAGTTTGGGCAGATCGACGGACAAGCGGTCGGTGATGGGCTATTGCCTGAGGGGAAGTCGAGGATGCTAGAAGATTCAATAGGGAGTGAACGGATGAGGGTAAGGTGATGGGCCCCTGGAGAGAAAGTGGTTCCGGGCCCCCGGCCCCGCCCCGCACCGGAGGACCGGCCACTTACGGAGCAACCATCCTCGAGCACCGTGAAGGTGAAGCGACTGTTGCCCTCGGCCCGCAGCTCCACATCGTTGGAGCCCTGGAGCAGCACGGCCCGCTTCAGGCTACCCGTCTCCTGGTCCAGGTAGGCGATGCTGTTCTTGCAGTGGTAGGTGAGATTCTGGGAGGCGTGGTTGGCCAGCAGTCGCATGAAGGCCAGCTGGGTGGCCATGTCCTTGGAGGTCACTCCTTCATCATTGTACTCAAACTAACAGTTGGGGAGAAGGGAGCCCAGGTAAGCCCCGATGGCAGGGTCCCCAGGGAACCCCCGGCCCCGCTGCCCACCGCATCCTCCCCACCCGGGGCCCAGAGCTGATCTGATCTGGGTTAGCCAACCCCACCCTCACGTCACTTAACATACAGGTTTATACTCTGTGCTTCCCCTACCAGTAATTTATTTTAATATCCCGTCTCCCCCAGCTAGAGCTCCTGGAGGGGAGGGATCAAGTTGACTTTCTCTACTGAACTCTCTCCAACACTCAGTACAGTGTTTGGCACCCAATAAGTGCTCAATAAATCCTACTGATGGATTGAACGACTGGTAGTGATGGTTGGAAGGTAGGAATGTTCTTCTACTAGGTCCACTTTGGACCTGCCTGGAGGCAGCGTGGCCGAGTTAATAGAGCATGGGGCTAGGCGTAAGGAGATCTGAGTTCTAATTTCAGTTCTGCTGTGTGACCATGGGCAAATCACTTAACCTCTCTGGGTCTCACTTGCGTCATCTGTAAAGCGTGCATAAGGTCTCTGCTCTCCCTCCTTCTTGGACTGAGTTCAGTATAGGATAGGAACTGTGTCTGGTCTGATTAGCCTCTATCTACTCGCTGCTTAGCACATAATAAGCCTCCAATCAATACTTTCATCAACTCCTTCTGTTAAACCACAAGCTCCAGGAGGGCAAGGATTTTGCCTAACTCTAGGAACTCTCCTAAGTGCCTAGTACAGTGCTCTGCATGTAGTAGATGCTCCATCAATACCATGATCGTTACTCTGGAGGAGCCTCATCCCAAAGCAAACCCACAGAAATGGGTGGTGGGGTTACCCCATACAATGTCGGGGAGGTAAGGGTGGGATACACTGACTGCTCTTTATTAATAATAATAATAATAAAATAGTATTTGTTACCACAATTACCACATTAACAAATACCAAAATTATTATTACTATTAAGTGCTTACTATGTTGCAAACACTGTTCCGAGCGCTGGCATAGAAACAAGCTAATCAGGTTGGACGCAGTCCCTGTCTCACATGGGGTTCACAGTCTTAATCCCCATTTTATAGATGAGGGAGGTGAGGCACAGACTAGTTAAGTGACTTGCTCAAGGTCACACAGCAGATAAGAGGCGGGGCCAGAATTAGAACCCAGGTCCTTCTGACTCCCAGGCCCATGTTCTATTCACTTGGCTTCCCCCCCGCTTCATGCTGCCCTTTCCTCTTCCCCACCAATAGGTGAGAATCTCTCCATCAACCCGTGTGGGGAAGAGCCACTTTTCCCCACCCTTGGGCCATCGCAGTCACCTGGGTGCCACCATTGAGGGTCTCCCCGAACCACACATGCTTCTTCTCCTTGGGGTTCTTGCTGCGGTACCAGTTCTTGGCCGGGATGCTCTCGGGACGGGCGTGGATGCACGTCTCACCCGTTGAGAAGTCACAGTAGACCTTGATGGCGTCCATGGTACAACCTTGGTTCGGGTCGATCCAGTAGAAACCTGTTGGGCAAACCACATCTAGTCAGCTTTCAGGCTTAGACTCTAAGCCCCTTGTGGACAGGGCGTGGGACTTATTAATAATAATAATAACAATGTTGGTATTTGTTAAGCGCTTACTATGTGCAGAGCACTGTTCTAAGCGCTGGGGTAGACACAGGGGAATCAGGTTGCCCCACGTGGGACTCACAGTCTTAATCCCCATTTTTCAGATGAGGTACCTGAGGCACAGAGAAGTTAAGTGACTTGCCCACAGTCACACAGCTGACAAGTGGCCGAGCCGGGATTCGAACCCATGACCTCTGACTACAAAGCCCGGGCTCTTTCCACTGAACCACGCTTTGGCTGTGCTCTCCCAACTGCTTAGCGCAGTGCTTCACCCTCAGAAGGTGCTTCGTAAGTATTCTTGATTGATTGTTTCAGTGGGGACTGTTGTATATTCAATTTTCTACTCAGCTATTTCATTCCAATATAATCTTGCTACCCCTATTATATCCTTTTCTTCTTCCTGCTTCCACTATTTGTAAGTAGTTGGTTTCTGTCTGTCTGTCTCTCCCAGTGAATTGTAAATTCCTTGTGGGCAGGGATTGGGTGTTTTGCTTTCCCAAGCTCTGCAGTCAATAGGAGCTCCATAAATTTATTGAGTTTATTGAGTGACTGATTGAACCTCCCTCAGACCAGATCAAGCACTCTATGAGACTTGTAATAAAAATAATAATAATAATAGTGGTATTTGTTAAGCACTTACTATGCGCCAGGCACTGTATTAAGCACTGGGATTGATATGAGTAAATTGGGTTGGACACAGTCCTTGTCCTACTTGGGGTTCACAATCTTAATGCCCATTTTACACATGAGGTAACTAAGGCAGAGGGAATAATAATAATAATGGCATTTGTTAAGCGCTTACTATGTGCAAAGCACTGTTCTAAGCACTGGGGAGGATACAAGGTGATCGGGTTGTCCCACGTGGGGCTCACAGTCTTCATCCCAGTTGTACAGATGGGGTACCGGAGGCACAGAGAAGTTAAGTGACTTGCCCAAAGTCACACAGCTGACAAGTGGCTGAGCCGGGATTTGAACCCATGACCTCCGACTCCCAAGCCTGGTCGCTTTCCACGGAGCCACGCTGCTTCTCAGCAGTGAAGTGACTTGCCCAAGGTCACACAGCAGACAAGTGGCGAAGCTGAGATAAGAACGTAGGTCCTTCAGACCCCCAGGCCCGTGCTCTATCCACTAGGCCACGCTGCTTCTCAAACTAACGAGGAAATATGGACACTTGGAGAGGAACCTGGTTTGGGCCTGTGGGGTGTCAGAAGGTCTGACGGATGAATGAGGAGCCCAGGCTCATCCAATCTGCCCATCAACAACCCCACCACCAACCCTAGTCTCCGACGTCCAGGGGATGGAGAGTCCACTGGGGAGGGGCCAGGCCTCGTGGGACCGGACCTACCGCTGGTCCATTCGGGGTGACTGAGTCTCAGGTCGCGGCAAGTACGGGCAGGGTTCTTCCGGGAGCCCTCGGGGATGAGGAGGGTCTCGATCTGGTTGTTGAGAGTCTTCAGAGTCGCGTCCACCTCGTAGTCCTTGGGGCGCAGGGCGACTGGGGTGCGTGGCTGGTCGGCCCGGTAGAAGTCACCTTCGTAGCCAAAGTCGTAGCCGCCGCCGCTGGGGCCGGGGGGTCCGGGCAGACCGGGAGAGCCGGGAGGACCCTGACCGGGACAGGTGGGGAATCAGCGTGGGAGTCCAGGGCTCGAAACGGTGTTCGGAGGGGTTTCCGGCCACCGCGGGGTCTGCAGGGATGACCCGGGCAAGCCCGCGTAGCCCTAACCCTCGTCCGGTGTCACAAGCATGCAATCGCTCCCTGCACCTGGTCCCGTGCACGGGCCAGACGGACGATGCCCGAGAGAGGAAAAGGGAAATGGAAAGTTGTTTTCCACAGCAACACCAGGGAGAAGTGAGAGAGGCAACAGCGACAAACCAAAAAAAAAAAATCTTTAGAGTATAAGCTCCTTGAAGGCAGGGTTCACATCCTGTGCTCCTATTGGACTCCCCCATCCCTCTGTAAAGCACTCTGCCCCCAGTAGGTACCCAGTACAGGACACTGTCCTCATTAGGTGCCTAGAACACAGCCCTGCACACACGGGGCCCCCAGGATGGCACTTTGCTCACAGTAAGCACCCAATAAATATCACTGACTATTCAGTAAATGGCTGGATCTCACAGGAGATAGGGAGAAAGCAGACAGGAGTCATGGACATAGCTACACAGATGTCACACAGAACACTCTCCCTTCCCCTGAAGGAAGCACAGGAAGACAGAGAAAAGTAGAGAGAGATGACGAGACAGAGGCAGAGAGTCACAAAAGTGGAGACACAAGGACCAAGAGGCAGCGGACCAGAAGGGCACAGGCAGAGATATCCGAAGAATAAGATGTCCCGAAGAGACGGAGATACCCAGGAGCGAGGCAGGCTGGAAGGCAGGATCTGAGCCATAAAGGAAGGCCAAGATGGAGTCTCAGAGAGAGACAGAGCAAATGACAAAGGGGCAGAGACCCAGAGAGGCAGATGTAAGGAAAAGAGAAAGGGTAGAATAACTTTCTCGGGAATGTCCTAGTTACAGCCCAGAGAATTACAGAGGCCCTCTGTGACAGACGAGAACCTCCAGTGGTTGCCCATCTACCTCTGCATTAAACAGAAACCCCTTACCATCCAATTAAAAACTTTCTACCACCTTGCCCCCTCCTACCTCCCCTCGCTACTCTCCTACTCCAACCCAGACCGCAAGCTTCGCTCCTCTAATGCCAACCTACTCACTGTACTTCGATTTCATCTATCTCACCACCTACCTCTCACCCACATCCTGCCTCTGGCCAGGAACGCCCTCCCTCCTCATATCAGACAATTATTGTCCTAGTCTTTAAAGCCTTATTGAATTCACATCTCTTCCAAGAAACCTTCCCTAACTAAGCCATCTTTTCCTTTTCTTCTACTCCCTTCTGCGTCACCCTGACTAACTCCCTTTATTCATCCCCCCACCACTCCCAGCCCCACAGCACTTATGTATATCTCCATAAATAATGTATTTATTTATGTTAATGTCTGTATCCCCTTCTAGACTGTAAGCTCGTGGGCAGAGAATGTGTCTATCATATTGCTATCGCGTACGCTCCCAAGTGTTTAGTACAGTGTTCTGCACAGAGTAAGCACTAAATAGATAAAATTGATTGGTTGATTGACAGACAGGCTTTTACCAGCCCGGCTACAAAGCTTTCAAAGCCTCTCCCTCCGCCGTTAAAACCCCTTGAGGTCAGGGAATGTGCACTCTACACTATAAGCTCCTCTTCTAGTCTGTAAATTCCTGGAGGGCAGGAACCAGTCTACAAAATCTGTTCTATTGTACTTTCCCAATCGCTTAGTACAGTGCTTTGCACACAGTAAGCTCTCATTAAATACCATATTGATTTGCTTCTGGTGCACTCTCCCAAGCACCCAGTTCAGTGCTGAGCACTAAGTAGATGTTTGATCAATACCAGCGATTAATTAACCCATTTATAAATGATGGATCGAGGCCCAGCCTTTCCAGCCAGACCCCTGCAAATAAACAGGGTGTCCATCCTCCAGAGAATGTAGGGACGGTGCCTTTGAAAGAGACAAGAAAGGGGGATGACCCAGCCCAATCCCCTCTAGACTGTGAGCTTTTTGTGGGTAGGTAATGTGTCCATTTATTGTTGTATTGTACTCTCCCAAGAAGTTAGTACAATGCTCTGCACACGGTAAAGGCTCAAAAAATATGAATGAATGAATGAATGAATGAATGAATGAATTCCCCAAGGAGCAATCTGACTGGGAGCGGATGGGTCTTAGGGAGAAGATGATAATAATTTGTTAAGCACTTACTACGTGCAAAGCACAGTTCTAAGTGCTGGGGTAGATACAAGGTAATCAGGGTGTCCAACACTGGGCTCACAGACTTCATCCCCATTTTACAGATGAGGGAAGTGAGGCCCAGAGAAGTTAAGTGACTTGCCCAAAGTCACACAGCTAACAAGTGGCAGAAGCGGGATTAGAACCCACGACCTCTGACTCCCAAGCCCTGGCTCTTTCCACTAAGCCAAGCCGCTCTTCAAGACCTGTGGTGGGGAGAGTCACGCCCCTAGCCACAGAAGTTTCCCCATTTGGCTTCAGCCATTCCCGTCCCCCAGGGCAGGTGACCAGATCGGGAGGACGTGACCAGACCGGGAGGACGGTCCCCGGCCGAGGGTCGGTACTCACAGCGGGGCCCTGGTTGCCCTGGGAACCGCGGACACCAGCAGGTCCGATAGCGCCGGGCTGTCCTGAGCGTCCGTCTTTGCCGGGAGGACCAGAGGGACCAGCGGGACCCTAGACGGGGACAAGTAGAGGATGGTGTTTCAGGGGTTTTCCCAGACCCAGGGAAGACAGGAACCAGAGATGTCTGTTTATTATTATATTGTACTTTCCTCAAGCGCTAAGTACAGTGCTCTGCACACAGTAAGCGCTCAATAAATACGATTGATTGAAGGAATGAATGAAGGATGGGGGGCGGGGGCGCAGCCGCCACTTACCCTGGGACCAGAGGGGCCAGTGGACCCGGCAGCTCCTTGTTCTCCGTGTTGGCCCTGGCAGGAGGAAGGAAGACCAAACACAGTGGTGAGGGGACGGGGCGGAGGACGCTCCCGGACGGGGTGGGGTCAGCTGCCTGACCAGCCAAGCCCCCTCACCATCATCCCCGCCACCCCCAGTTGTGGCTAATTTGGGACTGCCGACTCGGATGGCAGTCTCCACCCGGGCACGTCGGCCACTCTCTGAACTCGGTCTGATAAACAACCCTGGATTATGAGAGGAGGGTCTTCCGTGGCTGCTCCCATCCCCCAAATCTGCCAGACCGTAGCCCGCTCCATCTTCAATGTCTTCTACAAGCCCACCATCTCCAGGAAGCCTTCCCCGATTGACCCCCCAGTGCCCTGCTCACACCACCTTAACAGCCGCTCTTAGCACTGCTGCATCTTATCCCTCTGGTCCTTGCAATTTCCTCATGCAGTTATGTAGCTGGAGATGTCATCTTGACCCATCTGTGCTCTTTCCTCCTGCTCCTTGTGTCTGCCAATCATTTTTGGTCTGTCTGTCTCTCCCATGTTGGACTGGGAGCACCGTGAGAGCAGGGATTATGGGTCTTGCTTCCGTAGTACTCTCCAAGCACTTAGTACAGAGCTTGGTACTCAATAGGTGCTCAGTAAATACCACTCATTTGATCGGTCGATTGACTGTACCCACCTCAGTGTCCCCACAAGGGAAAAAGCTCTCCCCAAGGTTATTTTGTCTGGGGGGTGGGAGGCCCAGGGAAAGGTACTGATCCTGGAAGACCGAGGAATTGCCCAGAAGGATAATGTTATGGGGCCAACTGGCTCGTGCAGGAACATCCCCCGGGAGATTTTCCCAGCAATGCCGGCAGTTCACGTGGTTGGGGCAGTAGCTCTGATGATTCTGAATAAGGTTAATATGATACTTACAGCAATACCAGGTAGACCTTGCAGCCCGTTGTGTCCCTTGAAGCCATTCATGCCTCTGTGTCCTTTATCACCAGTCTCTCCCTTCTCACCTCGGGGTCCTTGTGGGCCCTAGTAAAGACCAGGTGAGGAAAACCATAAGCCCTCTCGCTTTCTTTCTCTCTCCCTCCATCTCTCCCCGCTCCTCTCTTTTCCCCACTTCTCTTTCTCTCTCCCTTTCCTCTACCCTCGCTAAACCTCTTCCTTTCTCCCCACTTTTCTCCCCCAGCACTTCATCCTTATCTCTCTCCCACCTCTTTCTTCCAACCTGTTTCCCCTCCTCTCTCCCCTGCCCTCTCCCCCACGGCACCGTCAAAGGGGGAGGGAGCCCTTGTAAAAATAGCAAAGGATTGGGAGTCAGGAGACCCAGACTGAGCCCCCCTTTCCCTCTGCTCCCCCCCCACCCTCTGCTCTTTCCCTTCCCCTCCCCTCAGCACTGTGCTCATTTGTATATATTATTTATTACCCTATTTATTTTGTTAATGAGGTGTATATCTCCTTGATTCTATTTATCTTGATGATGTTGTCTTATTTTGTTCTGTTCTGTTTTGCTTTGCTGTCTGTCTCCCCAGTTTAGACTGTGATCCCATCACTGGGGAGGGATTGTCTCTGTTGCTGAATTGTCCATTTCAAGTGCTTAGTACAGTGTTCTGCACATAGTAAGCGCTCAATAAATACTAGTGAATGAATGAGATTCAATCTCTTGTCCCAGTTCTGTTGTGCGACTTTGGCCAAGTCCCTTACCCTCTCCAGGCCTCAGTTTTCCCATCGGCAAAATGGAGAGAAGATATCTGTTCTCCCTCCTTTTTAAACAGTGAGCCCCTGCGAGACTGTATCTATCAAATTATCTTGCAATTGCTCCAGAGTTCAGCATAGGGCTTGGCACATAGTAAGAACTGAGTCAATTCCATCATCGTTATTATTATTGTCATTCTGGGGGGAGTTGTCAAAAGTGACCAGATTCAGCCCTCAAGGACGTGCCCTCACGGTGGAGGTGGATCAGGCCTCCGGCCCACCTCTGCTTCAGCAGTTCCAGCCCCGAAGGGGCAGATTCTCATCTGGACTCTGTCCGAACAGACCATCCCACCCCCGAGACACCAGCTCAAAGAGAAGCCACAAAAAATGTACGTACGGCGAGACCTCGAGGACCAGCGGGGCCGAGTGAGCCAACGGGACCGACGGGGCCCTGGGGATGGGGAAAACACACACAAAGGGACACTGTGGTTAGGAAAGACCACCCCAGGAATGGGGCAGACCTGCAATGGGACCCCGGGAGTTGGAAAAGACTCAATAATGGACCCTAGGAACGGGGAAAATGTACAACATGACCCTGGGAAAGAGGAAGATGCATAATAAGACCCCAGGGATTGGGAAAGACACACAACAGGAACCCAGGAGACCCTCTTGTTCTTCCCCAGAACACAGCCTGTCTCCGTGGAGACCCAGGTGGTCCCCCACCTCTCAGGCCCCGGGGAAGGAGTGCGAGGTGTGGGTGACACTTACAGGTTCACCACGGTTTCCAGTCTTGCCAGCGGGACCCACTGTGCCGTGGGCGCCGGGAGCTCCAGCGTTGCCGACGGATCCGGGGTTTCCAGGGTAGCCACGTTCGCCCTAAGGGACACAGGAGGTGGGGGGGGATGCGTCACAACTACATTGCCTCCTGAGCCCCCAGGAGCCCCCACCTATGGCTCCAAACCCACTCCCCTAGAGGAGCGCCAACCTTGTGTCCTGGGAGACCATCGCGTCCAGGGGGACCGTCGTTGCCGGGGTTGCCCTGAAAACACATAGCTCAAAATCAGGTTCGGCCAAATGCCACGCATGAGCTGCCCACTCCTCAAATCCTCCCTGTCCTTCTCCCCCCTTCCCCACTCCTCACCCATCACCCCACCGCTTCCCTCCACTCCCGCGGGCAGCAGAGAAGCCACTTACATCTCTTCCAGCTTCACCAGGAGCTCCATTCACACCAGGATTACCCACATTTCCAGGGGGACCACGGGCACCAGAGGGGCCAGAGAGACCGAGGGGACCAGGTTCACCCTGAAGAGGGAAAAAGTCAATCAAGTTGAGCCTCCAGGGATATCTAGCTTCTTTTCTATTGTACTACCGGGAATACCCAACTCCCCCTCTGAGAGCCTCCTGGCTCCCCTGTGTTTCCATGGGATATCCAGCCTCCCCTTAGCCCCCATGATAACCAGTCCCCCCAACAGCTACAGCCTCCTGGGATACCCATCCCCCCTCCCACAGCCCCCCGATACATCCAGCCTCCCCCAAATCTCCCTGGAATACTGTACGTCAATTTGTGTACCCCATTTACTTCATTTTTCCATCCATTTGCCATTGCCAAGTATACCTATGTTTATCCTCTTGCTCCCAATATAAGTATACAATTCTTGTCTCTAGTTTCCTCCTTTCGATTATAAGCAAGGGCAAAGACTGTGTCCTTTGCTCTTACAGTAGGCTCTCAAGCATCTACTATAGCACCAATTGTCCATTCCAAGCGCTTAGTACAGTGCTCTGCACATAGTAAGCGCTCAATAAATACTATTGAATGAATAGCACTCAGCACACAGCAGGCAGCCAGGACAGGGCTCTCCACGACCCACTTGCAATACCTGGACTGAGTTCCAAGCCACGGCGAGACAGCCCAGCCAGTGCAACACCGGCTTTCACTTCTTCCAGCAAGAATACTCACCAAACCTCCAGACACACCAGGAAGACCACGTTCGCCACGAGAACCGGGCAGCCCAAGGATACCGGGAGAGCCCAGGAGACCCTGGGGACCTGGGGTTCCGGGAGGTCCCTGGAGAAGGAAAACAGCAAAGCCGATTGGAGGAGGGGAGTGTGGAGACAGAACAAAGTTCGGAGAGAAGGGGCCAGACGGGGCTGGGGCTAGGGGAAGGGGCCCCAGCTGTTCCATTTGAACTTTCTCTTTTTCACCTCCATCACAACACTTCCTAGCGACAGCACGGCAGACCTTTTTAGGGGGGCGGGGCCGGGAGTTGGGAAAGCCAAATTCTAGTCCTAGCTCTGCCACTGGTCTGTTGCGTGGCCCTGGACAAGACCCTCGTCCTCTCTGGGCCTCAGTGTCCTCCGTAAAATGACCCCCATTGCTAACTATCTCCTAAGCACAGTATAAAGACCAAAATGAGATCAAGGGTGGGAAGTGTCTTGGGACAACATGATCGGGGCCGGGATGACCATCTAGCGCCAGTTCTGGAAGGCTGGATTAGGTACCGGGTTAGGCCAAATCCTGCAATCTCAAAAGAGCATTTGGGTGTCCTCAACTCGAGTCATCCTACCTTGTCCTGATGCCCCACCTGCAACCCCTGCTGTCCATGTTCATGCTGAGAGCTTGGGCATCCCCACTGGGGCTGCAGCATGCTCAGTTCATGCTTGAACTAGGGCCCAAAGCATTCCAGGACTTGTAGTCCTGACAACTCTGCTGTAATGCATTGATATCTGTAATTTATTTATATCTGTAAGTTATTTAATATTAATATACTGTAATTTACTCACTTATATTAATGTCCGTCTCCCCCTCTAGACTGTAAATTCGTTGTGGGCAGGGAATGTGTCTGCTTATCTCTGTATTGTACTCGCCCAAGAGCTTAAAATAGTGCTCCGCACACAGTAAGCACTCAATAAATATGACTGAATGAATTCTGCAAGATTTGAACCCTCCCCAAACCCTGGACTCATGGAGGGCAAACAGGAAGAGGAAACCACCCAAGGGTGGCCGGGGGGTGGTTTCCGACTCAAGAACTCTGCTCAGGGGCTGGAGTGGTGCAGTGAGCACCCCTGGGGCCTGCACTCTGAGTGCCGGAGTGAAAATCTCGTGTCTGTGGGGACTGGGAGAATGGGATTGGGGCGGTTCTGGGGTTGAGGGGACACAGGTGACGAACTCGCAGTCCAGACTCGGCGACTCACAGCAGTTCCGGGCTCTCCAGATGGGCCTTTCTCCCCGGTGAAGCCAGGGGGGCCGACAGCACCTAGTTCTCCTGTGCGTCCGACTGGTCCTTGGTCACCACGGGGTCCTCGGGGACCTTCTTTGCCTGAGGCTCCGGGGGGGCCGGAGGGGCCGGTGATACCCTGGAAGCAGAGGCCTCAGTCCCAAGCCGCTCCCCACCCCTCGACCCCTCGCTGCCCTTTTCCCTCCCCACCCAAGCCCGCACGATCCAGGGAGGTCTTGGTCGGACCCAATCCGGTCAGTCCCAGCGTGTTCCCAAGAGCCACTTACAGAGGGGCCGGCGGGGCCAGTGCGTCCAGCAGCTCCAGGGAAGCCTGTCATGCCCTAAACCCGGAACAGATGACAGACGGGTCAGAAGGTGGGTATCCCCCGGCCCCGGGACCACAGTAAGGCCTCCTTCCATCCTCACCCTTGCCCCTGCACCACTAAGTGCTGTTCCAGGAGACCAAAGGCCCTGACACAACACCAAATGGGGGACCTCAAATCCCACCGGGAGGATAGAGAGAGAGAGAGAGAGAGAGAGAGAAACCCCATCCCACCATCCCTTGAAATGATTGATAAGCCAGGCCTATCCCCAGCAAAGTGGATAATGGCCCTTTCCCAAACTGGGTGACCCCCGGCTGGTTGCTTATTACGACTGTCAATAAGGGCGTTAAAGGGAAGAAGGCCGCTGAGCAGCAGAGCCCGTCTGCCTGTCCGCCCACCGTCCCGGGTGACGTCTGGGACTTACCGGGGGACCGCCATCACCACGTCCTCCAGTGGGACCGGGAAGACCATTGGGACCCTGTGGGGGCAAAAGGAGAAACGGTCAGAGAGGACTTCATCTTTGCCTAATGTGCGCTCAGCAGCTTGTGTCTGCACTTCTGCTGCATGTTACCAAATGCCCAATACAGCTCTCTGAGCAAGGCAGGTGCTCGGGACAGTGTTCCGACCACAGCAGGTGACCAGTACAGTTCTCCACATGCAATAAGCATCCAGTACAGTGCTCTACATCGTAGACAACCGGTACACATCCGAAGATGTCAAGGCAGGAGGGGACAGCCCAATGGTGAAACCCATCTTTCCTTCCTTTGGACTGGTAGATATGGCTGACTGTCCGGTTGAGCTGTTCTTAATCCTGCAGGCATGAGAGCACTTGGCATCGGCTACCCGGGCACTCTGGGTCAACCCGGGTCAGGATGAGGGATATGTCATTCCCCCCGACCCCACCTCCCACCATTCTATTTCATCCAGGCTGCATGGCTGACCCAGAGGACTGGAAAGCAGGGACCCAGGTTCAAGTCCCTCCCATCTCCTCCAGAGGCCTGCTCATATTATTATTATGGTATTTGATAAGCACTTACTATGTACCAAGCACTGTTCTAAGCACTGGGGTTGATACAAGTTAATCAGGCTGGACACAGTCCCTGTCCCACAAGGGGCTAACACTCTAAATCCCCATTGTACAGATGAGGTAACTGAGGCCTAGAGAAGATAAGTAACTTGCCCGAGGTCACACAGCTGACACGTGGCAGAGCTGGGATTAGAACCCAGGTCCTTCTGATTCCCAGGCCCGGGTTTTATCCACTAAGCCACACTGCTTCTCACGTGCTCTGTGACCTCTGGGAAGCCACTTCACCTCCCCGGGCCTCAGTCTCATACTCTGAGCAATGGGACCATGGTAATGTCATGAGGAGTAGGGAAAGCCCCGGACAGGAAAGCGCCTGGGGCCCCCGAGTGCGTGAGGGGTGTGGGAGGGTCCGAGAGCCACACTCACAGCTGGGCCAGCGGAGCCGACGGCGCCCACGGGGCCTGTGGGACCATTCTCCCCCTTGGGGCCTTTGGTGCCTCTCTCGCCCTTTGCTCCAGCCTGGCCAGCAGCTCCCTGTGGGACAGAAACGGGAAGGTCAGCAGTGCCCCGGTGAGGTCAACGGCACCTCGTCCCAACATCCCCACCCCCCCGGCCATCCCCCGATACTCACGGGAGGACCAGCAAATCCGTTGGGGCCAGCAGGGCCCACTTCACCACGTTCACCCTGTGGAAGGGGGACAGAACCGGTCACGGGTCAGGAGTCGAGGGGAACGGGGGCGGGGGGGTGGGAACACTCGAGCATGGGGACCGAGCTGGGGACGGGACACTCACAGGGCTTCCACGAGGACCGGCGGGACCGGCGGGACCAGCAGCTCCGGCTTCACCCTGAAACGGACATCGGGGAAGAGGCGGTCAAGGCAGAGAACAGGGTCACCGGGGCCGACTGCCCTAGAGCGTGCGGCCCTGTCAGCATCGGACGGACTACCCGCGACCACCCGACGCCATCGATCATTTGATTTTTATATCAAGGGTGTTGGATGGTCCATCCCTGGTCACTGGAAGAGAGGCAGGGATGGAGAGGGGAGAGTCAAGGGTGGTTGGACAGTCCATCCTGGTTCACTGGGGGAGAGTCAGGGGTGTCGGGGGTCCAGGAGGACAGCCAGCACACAGTTTCCTCAAGTACCCTGGGCTGGATGGCTCCTGGTTTGACCCAAGCTGGTATCACTCAGTATTCAGAGAAACAGCGTGACTCAGTGGAAAGAGCCCGGGCTTGGGAGTCAGAGGTCATGGGTTCGAATGCCGGCTCTGCCGCTTGTCAGCTGTGTGACTCTGGGCAATCACTTCACTTCTCTGGGCCTCAGTTACCTCATCCGGAAAATGGGGATGAAAACTGTCACCCTCACGTGGGACAACCGGATTACCCTGTATCTCCCTCAGTGCTTAGAACAGTGGTCTGCACATAGTAAGTGCTTAACAAATACCAACATTAATATTATTATTATTCCATTCAGAGAAAACATTTACCAGCTCTCGTACTGAGCACAAATATTTCCTCGGTAAACTGTCCTGTGGGGATGGAGAAGGGAAGGGACATAAACTAGCTCAGGGATCAAGGAGAGACCCTAGAATCCCCAGAACAGACTGTGAGCTCGGCACTGGGCAGGGATTGTCTCTATCTGTTGCCGAATTGTCCATTTCAAGCGCTTAGTACAGTGCTCTGCACATAGTAAGCGCTCAATAAATATTATTGAATGAATGAACTCCCAGAATGGACCCAAATCCCAGAACAGAGTGAAGTCACTCCATGTTTCCCAGGATCCAGGTCTTCCAACAGCCCCTCTGGGGCCCTCTTAGAGTCCCTGGTTGTGGGGACGGGGAGAAGCATATCCCACATGTCCCCAACTGGGGCACAGGAGAGACTTCAGAATCATCGGAACTACTTATTGACTCTCACTTTCTCCAAAGGCAGAAACATTCCCCGGAATGGGAATGCCTCACCCACAGGCTAGGAACAGTCATGCCTGCATACACACTCACAGGTCTGGCACGCTGCGGTCCATATGGCTCAGGCCCCCTACAGCTCAGCATCCCAATTTTTCCAATCCCCCTTTTCCTCTTCCTATTGGCAAATCATTTTCTATTTTCATGATTCTACTTATTTGCTATTGTTTTCATGAGATGTTCTTCCCCTGGATTCTATTTACTGCCATTGTTCTCGTCCGTCCATCTCCCCCGATTAGACCGTAAGCCCATCAAAGGGCAGGGACTGTCTCTATCTGTTACTGATTTGTACATTCCAAGTGCTTAGAACAGTGCTCTGCACATAGTAAGCGCTCAATAAATACTATTGAATGAATGAAGTCATTTGAAATCTGTCTTGGCTGCTTGATAGTCAGCTCCTTGAGGAGCTGCCCTCACTAGGCATCCAGTAACACCCAGTTCAGCACTCTCACTGTAGGCATCCATTACAGCATTCGGCACATCATAGGCACCCAGTTCAGCACTCTGCATGGAGTAGGAACCCAGTACAGTGCTCTGCACACAATAGGCACCGATAATACTACTACTACTACTACTAATAATAATGGTATTTGTTAGGCACTTACTATGTGCCAGACACTCTATTAAGCACTGGGATGGATACAAGCAAATCAGGATGGACACAGTCCCTGTACCACGTCACAGTCTCAATCCCCATTTTACAGATGGGATAACTGAGGCACAGAGAAGTGAAGTGACTTGTCCAAGGTCACACAGCAGACAAATGGCATCACAGGGATTAGAACTCATGACCTTCTGACTCCCAGGCCCGTGCTCTAACCACCATAACATGCCGCACCTAGTATAGCGCTGTGCATATAATAGGCGCCAGGTACAGAGCTATGCACATAACAGGTGCTCAGAACAGTGCTCTGCACACAGTGGGTGACCAGCACAGCTCAGTGAATTCCACAAATTGATTTCAAGAAAAAGAGCAGCTGAGATCCAAAGGTCCATTCCCAGCCCCAGCTGGACAGCATATGAAAAGGTGGGGGGGGGGGGGGGGGGTTACCCCAAGCTCCCGCTTTGGGTATGGTTCACTTACCCTATCTCCAGTGGCTCCAGAAGGCCCGGGGGAACCGACAGCACCGGGAGCTCCCTGCACACCAAGAGAGAAGCGGGTTATACAAAGCACACAGGGTGGAAAAACCAGACGCTTGAGAGATACGGTGAAGCAAGACCTCAGGTGATGGGGAAAACCAGGGGTTGAGGAGGGGAGGTGGGGTGGGGGGGCGGTGGTTAAAAGCGGGGCAGCCGTCTTAGAACAGAGGCTTCAGGGAAGTGATGATGCCAGGAGGAAGGAAAGAAAACAGCAGCTGGCACCGTTGGGGGCAAATGCCACAAGGCAGCAGGGCTGGCCTGTGCATCCCAAGGGGTGGGCGAGGTGCTCGTCACCCATCAGTCACCCCTAGGTCCGGTCAGCCCCCATAACCCCCAGCCTTTCAGCTTCCCCCAGCTCCCTCCCAGGGCTCACACATCTCCTTTCCGCGTGGGGGCGGAGGGCAGCTCACGGGGGGGCTTTCTGGGCACGTGCCCCCTCATGGGGTGAGCTTGCTCCTGCTGCAGGCCTAGTTTTCTAGGCAGGAAAGGGAACTGTCAGCAGCCAGGTGGCTCACTACCCCATGGGGCTGGGCATGTTAGTGCTGAAACAAGGAATGTGTCTGCTTATTGTTATATCGTACTCTCCCAAGAGCTTATTACAGTGCTCTGCACAAGGTAAGTGCTCAATAAATAGGACTGAATGAAGGAGTGGATGAGTGAACCCCACTGAAGCCAGCTAATCTCTCTGGGCACAGACCCCCATCTGACAGAGAGACTCTGGCTAATGGGAGCCATCTCTGCACTATTGGGACAGAGGGGTTCTCCAGCTGGATGGAGAGGGTCTCTGTTCAACCACGTCCCCCCGCATTTGGCCACAGGGCTCCAATCAGGGCCCTCACCTGGCCACAGGAGGCTACCTCGATGGAAGGAGCCAATAAGGGCTCCTGTCTGACCACAGGGTTTCAATTGAGGCTCCCATCTGGCCATGAGGGGACCCATCCGGGCCTCCTCCTAACTGGAGGGGTCCAATTTCCATCGAGTTTGTGGAGGGGGGGGTGGGAGGCCCTCAAGGATGCCCAGGGGCAGGTGGCCCAAGAGGCCGGATGGGGACTCTGGAAAACACAGGGTCCCCAAGTGGCCCCCGGGTCAGAGCTCGAGTCTTCTCCGGGACCGCACTTGCACGACAAGGCCGTCACAGGCAGGTGCGTCCCTGGGCCGGGGGAAGGAAGTCCACGTACTCACCCGTGCTCCATCGCGACCTGGGTTTCCAAATTCACCACGCAGGCCAGGTTCTCCCTGCAAGAGAAAGCCCGGGAGTCAGGGGGATAGGGTTCGAATTCCACCTGTCTGCAGGGTCACCTCAGCAAGTCGCCTGAACTCTCTGGGCCTCAGCCTCCTCCTCCATAAAATGAGGAGAATAACACCTGCCTGTCTCCGCCTCGAGGAACCTCGGGAGGGTAGACGGAGAGGACGGCTGTGAGAGGCTTTGGGAAATGTACGTTTCACACATATTCGAGCTCTTAGCAAACGGTAGTGTGAAGGGATCATCCAATCTGCCTTTCCTTTATGTACGGAGAATGAACCTGCCACCCCTAAAGCAGGGGGAAATGGATTTCGTGGCAGAAGGGAAGCTCTGCACTGGGCTCCTTCCATCCCCAGATCTGTGCAGCAGGGGAGGGAGGAAGAACCTCAGGATGCAGTGGAAGGGGGAGAATGATCCCTGGGATGCAGCAGGGGGAGGGAGGGAGAACCCGGAAGGCAGTGGGGGAAGGAGGAGGGACCCCAGGAGGAAATGGAGGAGGGAAGAGGATCCCCAGGATGCAGTGGTGGGGTAGAGGATGATTCTTGAGATGCCGGGGGGGGGGGGGGGGAGGGAGGATGATTCCCGGGATAGAATGGGAGAAGGAGGGTGACCCCTGAGATGCAGTGGAAGAAAGATGACCCCCCAAAATGCAGTGGGGGAGGGAGGGATGGGAGAAGGATGGTGACCCCTGAGATGCAGTAGGAGAAGGATGATGCCCGAAATGCAGTGAGGGAGGGAGGGCGATCCCCCACGATGAGGTGGGGGAAGGAGGTTGATCTTCGGGGCATACCTTTTCTCCTTTGCCACCAGGGACACCAACTGCTCCTCGTTCTCCAGGGATTCCTCCGGAGCCAGCGGGGCCAGCATTGCCAGGGGCACCAGCGACGCCAGGTTCTCCCTGAAGAGGACAGAAACCTTGGCAGTCAGGAGCCTGAGGGGACACCATTGGCTCCAGGGATACAGCAGGCAGTGGGGGTAAGGGAGAGCAGGGAGATTCAGGGAAGAGAAAAGGCCTGGGATGCAGGGAAAGGATTCGCTTCAGGTAGTGGGGAAGGGACCGTTCAGGGAGGGAAGCAGCATGGCTTAGTGGATAGAGCATGGGCTTGGGAGTCAGAGGGACCTGGATTCTAATCCTGACTCTGCCACCTCTCTGTTGTGTGACCTTGGGTGAGCCACTTCACTTCTCTGGGCCTCAGTTACCTCATCTTTAAGTTGGGGATAAAGCGTGTGAGCCCCATGTGGGACAGGGAGTGTGTCCAGCCTGATTAACTTGTATCTACCCCAGTGCTAGAACAGTGCTTGGCACATAGTAAGGGCTTAACAAGTACATAATTATTGTTATTAATTATTATTATTATTAGAAAGGGCACTGTATCATTGTATCTGGTGGGGGGCGGGGAGTTGGGGGAGTGCCAGGGGAGCAAGTGAGATGGGGCTCGGGGGAGGGGAGGGCTGAGCAGAGCTAGAAGAGGATCTGTCCAACTTGCTTGGAAGCTCTCAGGTCTGGTTAGAGACTGGGGGTGAGTGAGGCTGGCGATCTGGCTCAGAGACCTCTGAGGAGATAATGCCTTTACCCCCAAAGTTGAAAACCGGGGCCTTTGGCCCCATCATCCCCTCAGCTGGCTACCCAGTGTCACAGACCCCCTGGCCCGCATGGAGCTGGTACTTCTGGGACGTTGTAGGGAAGACCGAGACGCACTAGAGGGGTTTGCTTTCAAGACTCCAGTTGAGTCCCTAGGTCCCAGGGTCTCTGGTTTCCCATAGCTTCCAGGACCCGCAGCTGCTGGAGAATCCATTAGGCAGCCCCCCTCCCCATGCCACCCCACGCGAGGGTCCCTGCACCCACTCAGGGTGACGCCAGGTAGGGGAAGGGTCGGTACCTTGTTGCCATCAGGGCCAGGAGGGCCAGAGGGACCACGGTTCCCCAGGGGACCAGTGGGGCCAGCGGCGCCGCTCTCTCCGGGGGGTCCTCGTTCTCCCTGCAAAAGAAGGCTCGGTCAGGGCGCCCACCCCAGGGACCCCCTCGCCCCATTCTGCAGCCTCCCCCTGCCCCCCCAGGCCCTTCCCCAGTCGGCTGGGGAGCAGGAGGATGAGGCGAGACCCAGGTCAGCCACAGGGAGCTGAGTTCAGGATCTGGAGCATGGCCAGAGGTCACTGAGGGTCCATGTTTGGGCTGATCCGGGCTAAGATGCTCCTCTTCCCCTTTCTCCTCCCTACTTCCTCCTCTTACTCCCCTCACCCCTCCTTTCCCTCCCTACCTCCCCTCTTCTTCACCCTCCTTCCCCCACTCTTTCTCTTCTCCACTCATCTTCTCTCTTCTCTTCCCCTTCCCGGTCTCCCTCCCTCATCCCTGTCTTGCTCCTTCCCCACCTTCTCTATTCCCTCCACATCTCCACCCTCTCCCTGGGGAGGGAAGGGGCCTGAGTCCTGGAACTCCAGGATCATGTGGTGACCCCAGGCCGACCCCAGGCTCCGGCTGAAAACTCAGGCCCAGATGGTGGTGAGGGGGTTGGCAGGAAGGCTCCGGGAGGAAAACTTACTCTGGGGCCAGCGGGTCCGGGAAGTCCAAATTCACCGGGGAGACCCTGGAGAAAGAGAAAGGGAGAGAGCAGGAATAAGAATAATGATAATAATAATAATAATTGCGGCATTTGTTAAGCACTTATGTGCCAAGCACTGTACTAAGCACTGGGGTAGATACAAGCTAATCAAGTGCCACGTGGGACTCACGGTTTAAGTACGAAGGAGAACGGGTATTGCAGATGAAGGAACTGAGGTTCACAGAAATTAAGTAACTTGCCCAAGATCACACAGCAGGTAAATGGCGGAACCGATATTGGAAACCAGGTTCCCTGTGCTTTTTTCCAATAGGCAACTCTACTTCCCAGGAAAGAAGGTGAGAGAGGCAGCGTGTCCTAGTGGATAGAGCACGGGCCTGGGAGTCAGAAGGATTTGTGTTCCAATCCCAGTTCCACCACTTGTCAGCTGTGTGACCTTGGGCAAGTCACATGACTTCTCCGGACTTCAGTTCCGTCTCCTGAAAACCAAGGATTAAAACTGTGAGCCCCATGTGGGACAGGGACAGTGACCAACCTGATAAGCTTGTATCTAGCCCAGCGCTTAGTAGAGTGCCTGGCACATAGAAAGCACTTAACAAATACCATTTTTTAAAAAGTGGCACAGACAGTCTTGCTGCTGCTGAGAATCAACCTCCCAGCCTGCAGGCCTGCACATTCATCAACAGCGAAAGCCCAGGTCGGCCCTGGGTAGGGTCGGGCACCACCTGGGCACCACCACCATTCCCTTGTGGAATCTCAGCAGAAACACCCTCCACACCCCCCATGCAACACCAATCTCCCCTCTCCCAAATAGGGTCCCCAGCTGGCAGCCCGTATGGCAGGGCTGCCCCTCCCTTGCCCGCCAGACAAGAACAAGGCTGCCGGTGGGTGAGACTGGCACCGTAAGCCGGCAAGGAAGACAAGGCAAAGGAGTTATACCAGGTACCACAACAGGGGGATTCCCTTATGTCAGCGAGCCCTGGAGTCTGAGACCCCAGCCGGACACAGTTGTTCTCAGTCATCCCGCCATTGCTCGAGGACGGGCATGTATCACTTGGATATTTTCAACGGCTGGAAAAATGTAGCTGGATGAACACTTTCCAGCAAATAGTGCAATTGCTTGGAATTCAAAAGGGAAGGTTGGTGGAGGTGGGGGACAAGGGAGGTAGGGAGGGATGGACCTGTTTGAAGGGTGGGGGTGGAGAAGGAGGCATTGGTGGTGTGGAAACAGAGAGATGGAGACGTTGGTGATGGGGGGATGGAGATGGAGGGGGCGGAGTTGGAGGTGACAGAGACAGAGGGGGCTGGAGACAGGGGTGTCGGTGATGGAGACAGACGTGGGATAGACATAGGAATCGCTGATACAGGTAGGATGGAGATGCAGGTGTCAGAGACGGAAGTGACAGCGATGGAGCGGGCTGGAGACAGAGGTGTTGGTGATGGTGAAGAGGGAACGGAGAAGGAGGTGGGATGGACACAGGTGTCGGTGATGGAAGAGGGATGGAGATAGAGGTGTCAGAAATGGAGGGGGCTAGAGACAGAGGTGTTGGTGGTGGAGGGGGGTTGGACACGAAGGCATTGGTGTTGCCGGGGGATCTTGCTGGGGCCTGCCCTGGCCTGGCCTACAAAGCGAGAGGAAGCTGAAGGACTTGGCCTCATCCCATCCCTTGGCTACCGGCTGGACCGTCCTGTCCACCAGTGGCGGGGGGCGGGGCCTCCACCTGGGGCACCTCTCAGTCCACTTTGTGCCACTTACTCTCTCGCCTGGTTTGCCAACTTCTCCAGCTGGTCCTGAGGGGCCGGGCAGACCCTAGAGGGAGAGAGAGATGTAGGTGGGATGGGGGCGTGGTGGAGATGGGGGGATGGGGGCCCGTCTGCTTATGGCCTGTCCCAAGAGCTCCCCCTCAGTCACTCAACCGATCAGGATTGATGGATAGTGTAGTCCATTCCAGAAAGAGTGGCCCCCTCAGCTTCTCTCCAGTTGCCCCCTCAGCTTCTCTATGGATGCCCTTTGGGGGACACCTGCAGGGTGCCAACTAGACTGTAAGGTCTTTGTGGGTAGGGATCGGCTCTAGCTACTCGGCTGTATTTTACTCTCCCAAGTGCTTAGCACGGTGCTCTTCCCGCAGTAAGCACTCAATGAATGGATTGACTGATATCTACGTCCACCTCCCCCCACCAGGAAACTGAGCGGAAGAGAGCGATGAGAGCACTCTCTAGACCGTAAGCCCGTTGTGGGCAGGGATTGTCTCTGTTTCTTGCTGAATTGTACTCTCGAAGCACTCAGTACAGTGCTCTGCACACAGTAAGTGCTCAATAAATACGATCGAATGCATGAAGGTGGAGCCTACTTTGCCCCATGAGCTCAGGGCTTATGGAGGGCTGAGCGGGGTAGCAAGGGGCGTGGTGCATGGTGGGGCACCACGGGCGCCACGAGACACTTACCTGGAAGCCTGGGGGACCCGCTGGGCCTTGTTCTCCTTTTCCACCTTGGTTACCCTGAAAGAGACAGGCATCGGCTGGGACCCGGGGAGGCAGGAGCACCACCGGCTGAATAGGCGGTCGCGGGAATGGGGCCGGAAATACTCACAGTGAGGCCGGGAGGGCCCTGAGCACCGTTGTTGCCATCGGGACCGGGAGCACCCTGCACCATGGGGAGAGGGGGGTTAGTCAATGCCAAACAGAGCCGGACCCCCAAAAGCCCACCGACCTGCAGGGGGTCACCCCCTCATGGCTGCACCCGCCTCTTTGCAAGGACGACAGAGCATGGAGCTACAGAATCAGCGAGGACAGCGCCTGGAGGTGCGGGGGGGGCAGGAGACCTGGGTTCTATTCCCGACTCTGCCTCCAGCCTGCTGATGGACCTTGGGCAAGTCACTGAACTCATGGGGCCTCGGTTTTCTCCTTCGTAAAATGGAGAGGCGATCCCTGCTTTTGCTGATTTTTAGGGATAGGAGCAGTGTTTGATCATATTATCTGTAGCTCCCGGAGAACTTGGCACAGAACAAGTGCAGGATAAATACTGTAATTACTGTTATTATCCCTCTAGGCACTGGCTGGTAGAAGCAGCGTGTCTTCGTGAATAGAGTACAGGCCTGGGAGTATGGGCCTGGGAGACAGAAGGACCTGTTTTCTACCACATGTCTGCTGTGTGACCTCGGGCAAGTCACTTAACTTCTCTGGGCCTCAGTTACCTCATCTCTAAAATGAGGATTGAGACTACGAGCCCCACGTGGGACAGGGACTGTGTCCAGCCCGATTTGCTTATATCCACCCCAGCGCTTAGAACAGTGCAAGGCACATAGTAAGAGCTTAACAAATACTATTATTATTATTATTACAAAGTCATCTTTCCCAGCCCTATTTCAGGACTCTCTGGTGTAGTGAATAGAGAGTAGGCCTGGGAGTCAGAAGGTCATAGGTTGTAATCCCGGCTTCTCCACTTGTCTGCTGTGTGACCTTGGGCAAGTCACTTTAAATCTCTGTGCCTCAGTTCCCTCATCTGTAAAATGGGGATTGAGACTGTGAGCCCCATGTGGGACAAGGACTGTGTCTAACCCAATTTGCTTGTATCCATCCCAGCATTTAATACAGCGCTTGGCACACAGTACGTGCTTAACAAATACCACAATTATTATTAATATTATTATTATTAGGACCTCGGGGAGATGTGAGGCATGGCTACCCTCTACTGGCCAGAAGGTGTGGATTCTTACCTCTCCCGGAACCCTGTCACCAAATGGATTCTGCTCCCCTGCCCCATGATACCATTGCACCTCCCCTCGCCCCCCGGCTCCCATGCCCACCCCTGCAAATCTTGGGTGGCAGATACCTACCCGGGAGCCAGCCAATCCAGCGTGTCCTCTCTCACCGCTTTTGCCAGGCTCACCCTGTGAAGAGGAGACAGGAGGGTGCAGTGAACCAGTGGGCCTGACCCCATGCCTGGATCTCAGTTCCCCACCCCTCCCCTGAAACCCATATCCTATGCTCCCGTCCACCCCCGATCCTGAGACAGTCCTTTGGGGATCTGACCAACTTCCCAGGTCATCTTAAATGTGAGGCGGTGTGGGGGACCGCCCGATTAGACTGTAAGCCCCGATTAGACCGTAAGCCCGTCAAACGGCAGGGACTGTACCTGTTGCCGACTTGTTCATTCCAAGCGCTTAGTACAGTGCTCTGCACATAGTAAGCGCTCAATAAATACTATTGAATGAATGAATGGGACCCCTGATCCCTGTAAAGAGGGTGTCATGGTTTGAGTCCTCGAGTGCCTGAACTCTGGGCAGATCCGGTCTAACTGTCAGGTCTGCGCTGATTTGGACTGGATCCCCTGCTCTGATTGGAAATTGCTGCCCCCAGATTAGAGAACTCTCAAGAGGAACATTCCAGAAGAGTTCCAGAGCAGAGTAGCCCAGCAAAGTTCTAGAATGGGGCCACCCTAGAGCAGGGCTCTATAACAAAGTGATCTGAAAAGGGTTTAGAGCAGTGTCTTCCAGAGCAGCACATTCTGAATTGGTGTTGACCTCTCCTGAAGTCGAGCACCACGTTCCCCCTGGGCACCAGGGAAGGTTAGTGCAGACCAGGGCCAAGATGCAATCTTGGGTCCCCAAGGTCCACCCTTGCCTCCGGGCAGATGAGTTGGCCAGGCCAGGCCTGGTGGGAAGTTCAGGACAGGCCGGGATGATGGTCGGGGAGGGCGAACATTTTCCCTGCTGTCACTGCAGAGAGCATCTGTGCTCAAGATCCCCCGGCTCCCCCTCCGTGCCCACCACACCCTGCCATCCTCCCGCACGGAGGAGTCTGGCCTCACTTACGTTGGGTCCTTTGGGGCCGGGGAATCCGATGTTACCAGGTTCGCCTCTGGCACCAGCGGGGCCGGTAGGGCCGGGTCGGCCTTCGCTGCCAGGGAGACCCTAGAGCCGGTGGGAGAGAGGAGAGGAGAGACTGTAGGCTGAGGGTCTGGCCTTGACCTCCCCAGTTTGGTCGGGGTCATGAGATGGAGGGGGAGGGGGCCATATCCACCGCGGGGGAAGGATTGTAAACTCCCCTTTGGAATGTAAGCCCCCTGAGGGAAGGGAACACTTGTATCCCTTCTGTCTACTCTCTGGTGTGCTCAAGTACACCAGAGGGTGCTCAGTACATACAATGGGTTGATTTACTAAATAAACGTGGGTTGTGTGCCAGTTGTCAAAAAGGCTTTGCTAGGGCACCTCCATGCGCCCTCGCACGCACACATCCACCCATACGGTGGCTGTTACTCTTTCTCTTGGTCTCTAACTCACTGAGACAATCTCTCTCTCTTTATCTCCCTCTCGGTCTCTCTTGCAGGGTCATTTCCTTAGCAAGACAAGTTTACAGCAGCATGGCCTACTAGATAGAGCATGGACCTGGGAGTCAGAAGGACTAGGGTTCTAATGCCGGCTCCGTCACTTGTCTGCTGTGTGATCTTGGGCAAGTCACTTCACTTCTCTATGCCTCAGTTTCTTCATCTGGAAATGGGGATTAAGAGTGTGAGCTCCATGTGGGACAGGGGACTCTGTCCAACCTGATTAAATTGTATCTACTCCAGTGATTAGTACAGTGTCTGGCACATAGTAAGCACTTAACAAATACCATTTAAAGAGAAAAATTCTTTGGTAAAGAGGGAGCAAAATCTAGCAGAAAGAGCAGGGACCAGCAGTCAGGAGACCCAGGTTGTACTCCCAGCTCTGCCCCCCGACTGCAGTGTGTCCTCAGACAAGTAACTTAACTTCTCTGGGTCTTGGTTTTCTCCTCGGTAAAATGGGGAGATAATCCCTGCCTCCCAGGAATGTTGGGAGGACAAATGAGATAAGCATTATCATAGGGCTTTGGGAGAAGGAAAGGGGCTCAGAAATCCAAGGTATTTCAGACGGGAGTCTTGACCACAGAGCCACACTGCCCCAAAGCCACCGCAAAAGAGGGCACTTACCACCGGGCCTTCTTTGCCAGCAGGGCCTACGTTTCCAGGGAAGCCAGGGAGACCCTAGAACACAGAAAAACCTCTCTCAGGCCTCTGCTCGCTGCTGCCTTGCAGAGGTTTAACTAAACACTTCAATCCATCACCCACAACCCTGGGCCCACCTTCCCCCCATCCCTTCAGATCAACGACCCATCCCCAACCCCAATCCCTGCTCCTGGGTTAGTCTTTGGGACTGGTTCCCTGATCCGTGTAAATTTGATACCGTCAAAATTAAGGCACACAATCACTGTGCCCTCTCCTACCTTACCTCGCTGATCTCCTACTACAGTTTTTTCAGGTTTTTTCGCTTTTTTTTTCACCTTACATTTACAACCCAGTCCTCACACCTTGCTCCTCTCATGCCAACTGACTCCCTGTACCTTGATCTCATCTATCCTACTGCCAACCCCTCTCCCACCTCCTCCTTCTGGCCTGGAACCGCCTCCTCCTACGTAACTGACAGACCACCAACTCTCCGTACTCTCCCCACGTTCAAAGCCCTCCTAAAAAAAATCTCCTCCAAGAGGCCTTCCCTGTCTAAGCTTTCATTTCCCCTATTCACCACCCCCCTTCTATGATCTTGGGTCTGCAACCCTTAAGCTGTTAATATTCACCCCTCCCCAAGCTCCACAGCACTTAAGTTCATATCCTGATGCCTCAAGACGTTAATTTATTTTAATGCCCAAATGGAGTGCCCGGACCTAGCCTACAAGGCAAGAGGAAGCTGAAGGACTTGGCCTCATCCCATCTCCCCAACTAGTCTGTAAGCTCCTTTTGGTCAGAGACTGTCTACTAATCTGTTCCACTGTATTCATCCCAGTGCTTAGAACAGTGCTTGGCACATAGTAAGCGCTTAATAAATACCATTATTATTATTATTCATTCATTCAATTGTATTTATTGAGCTCCTACTGTACGCAGAGCACTGAACTAAGCACTTGGAAAATATAATACAGCAATCAAAAGAGACAATCTCTGCCCACAATGGGCTTACACTCTCCTAAGTGCTTAGTTCAGTGTTCTGCACACAGTAAGTGCTCAATAAATACCACTGACTGACTGAATAGACAAAAGAAGGTCAGAATGAATGAATGAATGAATGAATGAGTGCATGCATGAATAAATGAATGAATAAAAGCCCGGATGAATGAAGGAAAGAACAACTTGGCAAAGGTTATTTCATGAGTCAGTGGTCTGCTGGATGCTCAGATGCCTCAGGAACTAGATCCACTGGGGTCTGATCCAAGAGGGGCCCCATACCCCTCGCCCACCCAGACCCAAAGGGTGGGGTGGGACCCGCCCACCCGTCACTGAAACTCACCCGTGGACCGACGAGCCCGGGTTCACCAGGGCGGCCGCTGTCTCCGGAGGGGCCTCGTGCACCAGATGGTCCGGCCGAGCCTCGGTTTCCGGCAGGACCCTGCGGTATGTCGGGGAGGGGGCGGGTGAGGGCTCAGACGGCTGCAGCCGAGGGGGGTGGCGGGCAGAGCATTGGGAAGCTTTTGGGGCATGGGAGGCAGGGATTGAGAGGCAGAGGAGGGAAAAGCCAACAACTCACCATGCCTCCAGCTCTGCCATCAGCTCCAGGAAGACCACGGGACCCGGGAACACCCTGCAGACAGCAACACCCTACAAGTCAGGGTCCTGGAACCACCAGTCACCCCCCAAATTCTACCCTGTCCAGGAACGAGGACCCCCAGAATACAGGCAGGGCTCTCAAAACAACCTGGAAAGGTCTTCCCGCACACCCCCAAAACGACCCTCTTCCCCATCCAGCCCCGGCCCAAATCAGAAACGGGACCACTGCCAGCCTTGGAGCAAAAATCTCAACACAACGGGCCAGCGGTCTGCGTCAGCCAGAACTCTTAGCACTGCAGATTCAAAACAGATGTCCCGTGGCCTACTTTGCCTGGAAAATTGGAGCCCTCCAAGGCTCCGGGGCCTCACACGGAAAACGAGAAGCCCTGGGACCTTTTGCCTCGCCCAAAAAACCGGAGGCCTCAGAGCTGTGGACTTAAAGGGCCTGTGGCCTTGCCTGGAGAACTGGAACCTCCCAAGCCTCTGGCCTTGCCCAGTTCAGGTTGAGTTTGGAGTCTGTAGTGGGTAGCGTTCAGGAAGCTGGAGGACCTCAAACTCAAAACCTAGAACCTACCCGGAGCCCCGGGGGGCCAGTAGGACCGGTGGAACCAGGTTCTCCATTGGGACCTCTCTTTCCTTCTTCTCCGTTAGGGCCAGGGGGACCTTGTGCTCCGGCGGATCCCTGTTCCAAGAGAAGCGAGGAATAGGAGAAGTCAGAGAAGGGAGAAGGGAAGCAAGGGAGATCAGGGAATGGAGGAGGGGGAGGTGGGAGCCAAGGTGCTGGGGATGGGGGAAACTGCACTCATGGGCGGGAACGCTAGGATTCATTGATTCGCTTTATTGTATTTACTGAGTGCTTATCGTGTGCAGAGCAGTGTACTAAGCGCTTGGGAGAGTACGTTACCACTATAAACAGACACATTCCCTGCCCACAACAAGCTTACAGTCTAGAATGGGGGGGACAGACATTAATAGAAAATAAATAAATTACAGACATGGACTTCAGTGCTGTAGGGCTGGGAGGGGGGAAGAACAAAAGGAGCGAGTCAGGGTGATGAAGAATGGAGTGGGAGAAGAGGAAGGGGGCTTAGTAAGGGAAGGCCTCTCGGAGGAGATGCGCCCTCAGTGAGGCTTTGAAGGGTGGGGCAGTCAGTGCCTGATGGATTTGAGGAGGGAGGGCGTTCCAAGCCAGAGGCAAGATGTGGGCGAGGGGGTCAGTGGCAAGATAGACGAGATGGAGGCACAGTAAGAAGGACGGTAAGCACTCACCGGTTCTCCCTTGCTTCCAGATTCTCCTTTAGAGCCGGCAGGACCAGGCTCTCCCTAGAGGCAAGCACGAGACATGTATCACCCGGGGAGCAGCCCATGCCCACTGCTCACCACAGGTCGCACATAACACAGGACAATCCCACGTTCTGATCGACTCCCTCCCACTGCCAGTCTAGCGGACCGGGGAAGGGGGCGGGGGTCCCTGCCCAACTCATGAGAATCTCGACCCTCGGGAACAATAAATGGTTTGGGGGGACCAGAAAGGACTAGGGGGCTGGTGGGAGATAGAAGGAGGCCCCAGGGGCACGTGTGTGGGGGTGGGGGTGTCTATGTGTGGTGCCTGGGTAGGCCTGTGTACACGCATGGAGGGATGTGTGCATAAGCGGTGCCTGTGCATGACTGAACATAATTGCTGGTGTGTGCCTACACACAGGGCTGGCGTTGGCAGCATGGTGGAAGAAGAAAAGGAAACATTTAAATTTGAGTGGTGGCAGGGATGGGGTGGGGCACAGGGGAGCAGAGGACCGGGGCACGAAGATGTGGTCAACGCGGTCACTTACAACGAGTCCTCTCGGTCCGGAAGGGCCAGATGGGCCAGAGGGTCCTGGGATTCCTCGGGGTCCGGGCAGGCCGGGGGCTCCGGCCACACCTGGGAGACCCTGAGGGACAAAGTCAAACGTTGGGTATCACAGCCCCGGCGGCCTCGCCCTCCCCCAGAGGTCCCTCTCCCAGTGCCCCCGTCCCGATACTCACAGCTGCACCTTTCGCTCCAGCGAGGCCGTTGGCACCTGGGTTGCCCTAAGGAGAAAAGAAGAGAGACCCGTCTGCACCGGAACCCCGGATAATGCCCTCCCATCTCTCACCGGCCCCCCACCACCGGCCCCTTCCAGCCCCCGCCCCCGGAGCCCAGGTACTCACAGCAGGGCCGACGGGGCCTGACACTCCGGGAAGGCCAAGTTCCCCACGAGGCCCAGCAGGGCCGGCCGGACCGGTGTTCCCAACAGCTCCGATTTCACCCTGGGTGGAGAAAGAACACGGCCCAGTGAGGAGGCCAAGGGGCCATCCGACACCACCAGAGAGCACGGGCCATTTGGACAACAGTTCTGTTCCCCAAGTGCACCCTTTGGGCCCAGCACAGTGCTGCCCGGGGACACTGTGGGGAGACCAAGACACCTGTCCCCCCGAGGAGCCGACCCTCTTCTATCGGCTTCAGTCTGCCAGGCTCAAGTCCCTGCCGTCCTATCTTGGTGGGGGGGGGGGGTAGAGGGAAGAAGGGGAGTCACCTCACTGTTTCTGCTCTGCCCAGTGCTTGTCCAGAGCCTGGAGCCACCTCAGCCTGCCGGGCCTGGCCTCTCCATGGTGAATACAGCCCTTCCCTGTCCCCCCTACTCTTCTCTCACTCAGGGGTGCTCTGGGGGTGGGTGGCAGAGGAAATATCTTAGCAGGGAACATGCAAGACCCTAGGCCTCTTCCAGAAAAGCCAGGGTTTGGAGGGGACAAAGAAATGGCCAGCATCAGAGACCATTTAATGGTCCATCCCACTTTTAAAGAGTAAAAATAAGGCTCCCCTTCTACCCAACTCCCCAGAAAGCCTGAGAGGGGGACTGGAGAATTCTGCTGGAACCAAGTCATCCAGGATAATAATAATAATAATTATGGTATTTGTTAAGTGCCAAACACTGTTCTAAGCACTGATGCAACAGTGCAGACCAGCCAGGCCACAGAGGCCAATGTTCACTGCTCCTCATCTGGCCCGGTGATGCACAGATGGACAGGAAATGTCCTGCCTTCATTCTAAAGGATAGGTACCACGGTCTACTCTATGACTGAACCACTGAGGGGTGTCACCGGCCACAAGCTCCTCAGTGATGGCTCCCAGTTCACACATCATTGTCGTGATGCAGCTCTGTTGCCCGTCCCTGCTGTTCTCATTAATCCACCTCCCTCTAGGTCTCCCACAGAGCAGGTGGGGAGGTCTATTTGGAGGAACTAAAGTCCAGTGGGGAGTTATCAGGGCCTGATGGCCCCGAGGCAAGGTTTAAAGGGGTCAAACAAAGCTGGACTCAGCTGAGCCGGTCCAAACTGGCAGTCCTTACCTTGGGGCCGGGGGCACCAGGGAATCCAGGTGGGCCAGCTGAGCCCAGGGGGCCCTAGAGAGAAGAGGAACACACGCATGTTGAGGCGAATCTTGATGAGCTTCCTCCTGGTGACCAGGGACAGCTGCAGCAGACCACTTTGTGAGTGGGTCACTGAGTTGGGCCACCGTGTCAGACTACCCTCCACTTCTCTCTCTCCTACCTCTCCACCTCCTACCCCTCTCTACCTGCTTCCCTCACTACTTCACCTCCCAATCCTCTCTCCACTCCATCCCGGCTCCCCCTGCTTCCCCACTTCCCAACCCTCTTTCCTCTTCATCCCTACTTCCCTCGTTTCTCCACCTCCCACCCATCCCTCCCCTCCATCCTTATTCCCCCTCCTACCTCTCTCTCCCCTCCATCCCTGCTTCCCTCGCTTCTCCATCTCCCAACCCTCCCTGCCCTCACGCTTCTCCACTTCTTACCTCTCTCTCCCCTCCATCCCCACTCTCTCCCGCCTCTCTATTTCCCACTTCTCTCCCCTCCATCCCATTATCCCCATGCCCGCCACCGCCTCCCGGTACCCAAGCCTCTCAGGGCCGACACTCACAGCAGGTCCGACGGGGCCGACGCTGCCATCGCTTCCGCGGGCACCCTGGGGTGGACAAGAAATGGACCATCAGGCCTCAGAAGGGACCCCCGCAGCCCAGCCCGGGCCCAGAGCCGGAACCCCAGAGTCAAAGCACTTACAGTTGGGCCAGCTCCTCCAATGCGTCCTCTCTCACCCGGAAGGCCGCGGGCTCCCTAGAAACAGAGACAAGAGAGACAAGGACATTCGCTTTTTGGTACCGTTCAGGATTTGGAGTGTCCACATGCCCATGTCCCCGGTCTACGTCCCAAGAGGTAGCGAGGATCTGGGAGTCAGAAGATCTGAGGTCTTGTCCTGGGATTGCCCCTGGTTTGCTGTGTGACCTTGAGAAAGTCACTAAACCTCTCTGGGCCTCAGTTTCCTCCTCTGTAAAGTGTGGAGAATGATCCAGGTCTTTCTAATCTACCAGGGACATTGTGGAGCAGAATGGGATGGTTGATGTTGACACGCTTCGAGCTCATCAAACCCTCATCACTAATGGGAAAATGATGGAGGCGGAGGAGAGAGGAAGCTGCCGTCTTGGGGGTCGGGGGGCCCTGGGGCTGAGGGGCGGCAATGAAGACACCCAACTGGGACCCACTGCTGTCACAGGATGACCCTTACCGATTGTCCCGGGCTTCCGTTCTCTCCGGGTGCACCGGGCTCACCCTACCGGAGACAAAAGAAACAGATTCTCACAGGCTCGATCGTGACAGCTCCCCGCTCTGATGTCTCTGAGCACCACTGGCAGACTCTCCCGGGCCCAGTACTCTCACTGCCCAGGAGGGAGTTGGATTGGGGATTAGGTTGGCAGGAGGGAAGGGGCGCGGAGGGAGAGAGATGATGGTAGGGGCATGAACTCTGCCCCAGAACTGTCCTGATCCTTGCCGGGGGTTACCAGCAGGACTGGCTGTGATGCTGGAATGGGGCTGGGCTGATGGGAGTTCTGACAGCCGAAAGTGGAGCCAGCTTCCAGAGTAGAATACAGGTGTGCAAACCACCTAGCCGGGCCAACGGGTGACCAGCAGGAAGTGTGTGGCTGCACCCAGCAGGTGGGAGGAACCGGGACAGATCCCCAGAGGAGATGGGGAGCAGGAGAATTGTTGGATGACAGGGGAGGGATGGACGGTGACAGTTACTTTGGCCTGTGGGCTCCCCCGTCCCCCACCCATGTCTGCAGACCGGCCCATCCTGGGCAATTTCCTTTCTGCTGGACTGTTCTCCCACCAGGTCTCACTTTCTTCACCCTGAGTGTGAAACTGCAGCCCCTTGTAGGAGGGAAGGCAGCAAGCGGGGGGGGGGGGGGGGGGAGATCGGGACAGGGAATGCAAAGGCAAGAGCCACAAGGTGATGCTGGGGTTACCTTGACTCCTGGGGTACCGGGCTGGCCTTTCTGTCCATCTAAGCCATTGTGGCCCTGGGATGGGAGAGAGAGAAAGACAGACAGACTTGTTCAGGGCAACTTTGACTGCCATCACTGGGCCAGAGACCCCTTGGGTTGGGCAGCAGGGGGCACAGACTGGACAAGAGGTCCGAGAGGACTGTAGGTGTGTGGTTAAACTGACCCACTCTGCTCAGGCAAGGCATTCAGGTGATGCTGGGTATGTGCCCCTCCCAGCCCCACACCCCATTTATCCATGCCCCCCAAATGACCTCCTTGCCCCGTGCCAGCCCATCAGTGCCCCCGGTTGCCCTCCTGCCAAGACCGAATCGGAGTGACTCACCCGGATTCCCTTGAACCCAGGGAGCCCCGGAGTCCCGGGGAAGCCACGGGCACCCTGCAAAGGAACACAGACAGAAGGAGGGTCAACAGTCACCCGTGCCCAGAGGGCATGGCGGAGGCAGCACCCTCCCGAACCCCTCCCGGATCGCAGCCCATCAGAGGGACATGGCCAAACAGGGGAAAGTTGTGCTTTGAAGGCAGAGGCCGTGCCGTACGTAGTTCCCAGGTCCCCAACAGGAGGGGCCCAAAACAATGTTCTGCACCTAGTACAGTACCCAGCCCACAGTAGGTTGCTCAATAAATATTGGTGATGATGATAAGGATGATGAATTGGGCTTGAGGCTGCTCCCTGCTCTGATGTCAGCTCTCTCTTCTCAAGCATGAACATCATTAGCATTAAACTGGGAGTAGGAGAGACTAGGGACCACCCGTCCCCTTCAAGACGAATGGCCATGCATGGTGGGGTCAGTCAGGCGGGGGGCCAAGAAGTCTGGCTGTGTTCAGAGCCCCGGAGGGTCCTTCTGGTCCCGAAGCTTAGTCAGACCCCTGGGAAGGAAACCACCTCACCTGAGGTCCAACCACGCCTCTCTCACCGGAACGTCCAGGTTTGCCAGGGTGACCCTAGAGGTGGGGAAAGCCCAGTTCAGTCCGTCAGTTCTTCATTTCCGGAGAATGGGCCAAGCGTGACCATCAAGGGCAGAATCGTTGGGGGCTTTGGGGTGCTGGTTCTCAGTTTGGACAGGTTGTGGGGAGTGGGAAACAGAATCTTTTCCCTAGGGAGTTGCTGAATGTGGATCCCTCTTTGATGCGCTCAGAGAGTGGCAAGTTACGTAACAAGGCAGTCAGCTTGATGAGGATGATTTCCAAAGCGGGGGAGCGGTCTACAGCAGAGTGAGCTCTCGGCAGAATGATCCATGAATGAGCGCTCATGGAGGAGCACTGGGGGAGATATAGGGATGGGGAGGGGAGTGGTCTGCATTGGGTCACTGGGGGAAGAGTCAGAGATGGAAAGGGAAGAGTCAGAAGTGCTGGATCGTGTCCAGGAGGACAACCAGCACACTGTTCTTCTAAGCACCCTGATGCCCCTGTTGGAGATGCAGTCCTGGGCCGGACACACGCTGACCCAGGAGCAGCCTTGCTAGTAGGCTGATGGAGAAGGCTGATGGAGAACAGCCAGCTGGAGCTAGAGAGCCCGAGGAAAGCTCGGAGCAGGATGGGGCGGGAGGTGCAGAGAACTCACATCTTCACCAGATTTTCCGGGGGGTCCTGCGGGTCCACGGGAACCTGCGGGGCCCTAAATGCAAGAGAAGTACACGTCATCCCTCTCTCTCTGACCGGCCTCCCGCCCCCAACTTCAGCCTCCTGCCCTCCCCTGCCTCCAACCCATTCCAGCTTCCTGCCCTTCCTGGGCCCCAGCCTGTCCCAGCCTCCACCCCTCCCCAGCCTCCAGCCTACCCTGGACTGCGGTCTGTTCCGGTCTCCAACCTTAACGGGCCAGAGCCTGCTCCAGCCTGTCTTGCCCTCCAGCCCATCCTGCTCTCCTGCCCTTCCCAGCTTCCAGCTCCCTCCCACTGGCCTCCAGCCCCCTTCCAGCCTCCGGTCCTCCGCAGTCTCCAGACCATGCTGGTCTCCCACCCTCCCCAGAATCTCCTGGCCTCAAGACCATCCTGGTCTCCTGCCCTCCCAGGCCTCCAGCCCTCCAGCCTCCAGCCCATCCTAGCTTCCAGCCCTCCCCAGTCTCCAGACCATCCTGATTTCCTGCCATCCCCAGCCTCCAGTCCACCCCAACCTCCAGGCTGCCCTGGCCTCCATCTCCAAATCCGGTGGGAAAAACTCACACTTTGTCCAGGCTCTCCGGGCTCTCCAGGTGGTCCTTGGAAGCCTTGAGCACCCTATGGAAGAAGAACAAATCCCCTTATGCTCTGACATACAGTTCACCCCTTCCTTACCCCACAGCAACACTCTATACCAAGGATCCAGTCCAACGTTCCTTGCCACCCCACCCAGATACCCAAATCCCCCATTCTGCTTTACTTACTGGAGCTCCGCTGGCACCGGGGGGCCCTCGGGGTCCCATCAAACCCTGTGAAGAAAACCCACACGATTAACCCCCTGAGAACAGTCAACAGTTAACAGGATGGGACCTTAGGCAACGGATCATGGTACGTCACCAAAAGGGAGAAAGTATGTATGTTGGCTAGTCCATTCCTAACCAAGAGGGAGGCAGTGTGTCCTAGTGGATAGACCCCAGGGCTCAAAGTCAGAGGACTCAGGTTGTAGTCCCAACTCTTTCCCTAGCCAGCTGTGTGACCTTGGACAAGCCATTTCACCTCTCTGGGCCTCAATTTCCTCATCTACAATGAGGACGATAATACTAGCCCCTCCCTGTGGCACAGGAGTGCTGTGAGGTTAGAATGTGGTAAGAAACAGGGAAGAGATTTGGGAAAAAGGAAGTCCTTTTCAAACTCCAGGAATTAGTTCCAGGCCTGATTCTGGGCAAGGATCGAGGTGAGTCTGGACCTAGGAAGTGCCAGGAGGGAAAGTTAGGACTGAGAAGCTACTCCCAAGGTGTCCGGCCCTCAGAACAGGACCAGGGAACAGCCCACTGGGAGCTGGGGGCAGACTGGAAACATATTCAACACAAGAGGCTGGGGCAGGGGGAGTGGCAGGGGGAGCAGGAAGTAGGAGGGTGTTGCTCACCATCGGTCCTGGGCCCATGTCTGCCGCTTTGGAACCATCATACTGAGCAGCGAAGTTCTAGAGGAGACAGAGAAAAGAAAACCATCAGTTCTGATCATGGATCTCTTCCTCTAACACCGACAAACATCAGTCCTCCTCCAATTCATCACTGCTCTGGAGAGGTAGCGAAGACTGATGGAAAAAGGATAGGACTGCCAAAAGATCTGAGTTCTAATCCTGATTCTGCCACTGGCCTGCTGCAAGACCTAGGACAAGTCACTTAACCTCTCTGGGCCTCAGTTACCCCCTCTAAAATGGGAGTAAAAGCCCCACTCCCCTCTCCCTCCCTCTTGGAACTGTGTCCGATCTGATTATCCTCTATCTTCACGAGTGTCGAGCGCAGAAAGAGCAATTTGTAAAACTCCACCATAGTTTCATTATTATTAGTGCTCCGAGAGCAATGCCGATCTAAAGGTGCAGGTTCACTCGTGGTTTTCCTGATCTAGCTCATTGTGGACAGGGAACTTGTCTACCAACTCCATTGTACTGTACACTCCCAAATGTACAGTGCTCTGCACACGGTAAGTGCTAAATAAATCAATCAATTGACTGATTGACCTGCCCCCTCTGCCCCTTCTGCTAGGCCCCCTCCCCTCTGCTCTGAGCCCAAGCTGGCTGCCTGGAGGCTTTGGAACAGGCAGGAAGAATTTGTGGTCCAACCCGGTGGTTGATTCATGCCAGGGATGTTAAAGTCCACAAACATCCATCAGTAGTCCAGGTCCAAATGCCAACCGTGCTTCCAAACTTTGGAAGAACCAATGGGAATCCATTCTCTGGGGACTTCCTAGCTAGGTAGACTCCCTCCCTTGCTGGATTCTAGTAAAAGAGGACAACCAGAAAAGAGGGAATCTGTAGTGTCTCCTTTGGGGGAGTTGGACCTCGGGCATCATGACTTTCCTGATGAACGTGTGTACTTTTTCAGCTCTTGTCCATCCAAACATTTATCTATCCATCCCTCCCTCCACTCATCCATTCATTCAATATTGGACATCTACTGCATTCAAAAGCACTGAAGGAGATCAGATCAAACTGTGAGCCTCTTCTAGACTGTGAGCTCATTGTTGGGTAGGGATTGTCTCTATTTTTTGCTGAATTGTACTTTCCAAGTGCTTAGTACACTGCTCTGCACACAGTAAGTGCTCAATAAATACGATCGAATGGAAGAATGAATCAAACATCCCTGAGCTGTCTAAGAAACGCTACTTCATTGAAAAGTAGGCGATGCTCACTAGAAAGAATGAGGAGCCACCTGCTGAGCTATTTTGAACATTGGACTGGGCAGTGATGTATTTGAGGTTCCCAAAAGCCTAGTACAGCACCCTGCTCACAGCAGATGCCTAGTACAATGCCCTACCTACAAGTGATACCCAGGAGAGTTTTCTTCTCACAGAAGGTGCCCAGAACACAGCTCTGTTTACAGCAGGCACAGGACACAGCCTGCTGGTAAAGATGCCCCATGCCCCATAGCTCTCCAGGACGGTAGCTGACCAGGTACAGGTGACTTGTGGCCGACAGAAGGGTCTCTTACTCCTCCGGCCAGCCCAGCGGCCAGCTCTCACTGCTCCACGGGACTGGCACTTTGGGGGAATCCTGTCCTTCAATATGCAAAGCCCGGCAAGGTCCCAGAGGCCCCCTTCTGCCCCCCGAACTCAGGCTGGACCCACTCAGCTCCGACTCCTAGTTTCATGACTCCCAAGCTGCCCCCAAGCTGGGGTCTTACCCAAAGGGGCTATTTGTCCTTGCCTGTGGCTAGCAACCCCCATCAATCAATCGAGTGCTGGTTCCTCTGAATGCCACAGTGCAAGCTGAGACCGCATACCAGATCCCAAAAGCTAGTTACGGGGGGTAAAAGCTGCTTCTCCCCTGGATGAAGAAGATGGGGAAGCAGTGTGGCCTAGGGCATGGGACTGGACCTGGGTTCTAAACCCACCTCTCCCACCTATGGGACCTTGGCCAAGTAACTTAACTTCTCGAGGCCTCAATTCCCTCATCCGTAAAATGGAGATTAAATACCTGTACTCCTTCCTAGTTACAGCGTGAGCCCCAGGTGGGACCTCACAATTTTGTATCTACCATAGTGCTTAGTATAATTTTTGGCACAAAGAAAGCACTTAACAAATACCACAATTATCATTATTTTCATTATTGTTATCTGCCTCTTTCACCCCTCCACCCCCCAACCCTGATCTCCCGCTCAACCCCTCCCCCTCCTAACCCCGACCTCCCCCCACGTTCGACCCTACCCAACCCCGACCTCTTCCTCCCACCTCCTAGAAGGGACAAGATTGAAAACTTGCCCTGCTCTGCCTCCACCCCGGCAGACCCCATCCACCTAAAAGAGGCACCTCTCCCGTCGGCTGCTTGGAATCGATGGCGAAAAGGTCTGTTACCGATTTGTCCATTCCAAGCGCTTAGCACAGTGCTCTGCACACAGTAAGCGCTCAATAAATACTACTGATGAATGAATCAAACTACCAAGAGCGGCCTGAAGCTGCGTCGCCTTCCCCTGCACATCCCCTCCCGCCGCTCCACATTCTTTGGAATGACAATGATTCCATATTTATTGAATGAATGAGTGAATATTCCAGGCTCGCGGCCAGGATTCCAGCCTGCGCCCCCTGCCGGTCTCCCGTGAAACCGAGTCGGATGCTGCGCTTCGGACGCGACCTCCCAAGCAGGGCCCGGAGATCCTTGAGATCCTTCCTGACCGGGCCCCGCCGACCTTCTCCTTCACCTAGTGGTTTTCCCCTCCTTCCTCCCCCTAAGGAACTCCCTCTCCAAAGAGGAGCTTCCTCGTGGGCAAGTCCTTATCAGAAGCTCGGCGACCCAGAAGATACCCTGAATCCCCAAAGAGACTAAAGTGTCTTACTTACCCCGCCGAGACCAGGAGGGCCGGGAGGGCCGGGGGGACCCTGAGGGCCGTCTTCACCATCTCGGCCTGGTGGTCCTGGGAGACCCTGGGGGACCGAACGGTGACATTAGTGTCCAGCTACACGGAATCGACCCGCAGGCCAGGTGAGCTCCATCCATCCATCCATGCACCCATCCAGCAGCCAGGCGAGGTTACTCAGACCTTCCCCCCACTTCTCCCCCTACTTCCTCACTTCAGAGCGGTGAGGCTTACTTCTCCAGAAACTTCAAGTCACAATCAAAAGTACGATAACTTTCTATTCTCTCTATTCTCTATTCTCCATCTTCTGGGCCACCAGGTCTCTCCTGCCCTCCCAGGAGCCTTGTCTGGCTCAGGGGAGAAACTTTTTTAGATGGTAATCAGAGAGATTCAGGAGAGTTGGATGGTCCACCCTGGATCTCTGGGGAAGAGTCAGGGGTGCTGGATGGTCCGTGTTGGGTCACTGGCAGGGGAGGAGAAAGTCAGGGATGGAGAGAGGCAGGGGTGTTGGATGGTCCGTACTGGGTGACTGCTGGAGAGTCAAGGATGGAGATGTAAGAGTCAGGAGAGTTGATGATCTGTGCTGGGTCACTGGAGGAGATTCAGAGGTGGAGAGGGAAAAGTCAGGGGGTTTGGGTGGCCTGTGTCGGGTCACTGGGAAAGAGGCTGTGATTGAAAGGGGGAGCCTGAGTTGGGGGGTGGGGGTGGGGGTAGGGGAGAGCGTCTAGGACACTGTTCTTCCAAGCTTCCTAGAGCCACTATGAGAGACAGACCTGAGCTAGCGGACCAGGACTGCATGGTTTCCGTTCTAAACTGGGCTATTTTTGTTCTCCCTCTTAAGTGCACCTGTGCACTTCACAGAAAACCAGGCAAAGGACTATAGCATATTTGCTTCCCCCACACCAAGCCACCAGATCTGTGGGCCAAGGCGTCTTAGGAAGGAGAACAGATACAGCACTACCCCCCTCCACCACGGGTGCAGACTTTAACCCGAGCTAAATAGGTGATCCCTCCCCCACTTGCCCAAGGGCGATTGGTCAATCCTCAGTTGCCCGGGACGGCCCCTCTCCCTCCACCCCAAATCTACTCTACACCACCGCCAATTACCCGGCTGCTGGTGGTGATAAGCTTCAGCCTCGTCTGTCGGGGCTAATTAGAGAGCAGTTTGCTGTGAACTCGGGGGATAATTAGCTCGTGCTAATCGGTGGACACCCAGTACACAGCCAGGTCCCAGCGAGGCTCTCCCAGCGTTTCAAGAAGTAAAAAGCAGGCAGGAGAGACCTCGGCGCCCAGCTAGCCTTAATCAGTGGATTTTGAGAGGCGTGAACGAATTAAGCGGTCTTGGGAAAGAGAGGGATGCGGGAGATTGGTTAAAGCAGCAAAGATAGAGCGCTTTCTTCTCGTTTGGGGATCCGTGTTCTGTACCCGTTGGGTTATAAGAATGCAGTTGTAGCGCGGTAAGGAGAGAGGGATACAGTGGGAGGCAGAGACGGAAAAGGACAGAGACAGAGAGAGAAATAGAGGCAGATGGGGGAAAGGGAGAGGAACAGAGACAGGAGGAGAGACAGAGGGATAGAGTAAGAGATAGAGAGAAGGAGAGGGCAGAGACAAACAGCGGGGCAGAGAGAAACTGAGGTGGGGAAAGAGGGGGAGAGGAACAGAAAGAGACAGAGAAAACAGCAGGGCGGAGTGGATAGAACACGGACCTGGGAGTCAGGTCATAGGTTCTAATCCCGCTCCACCACACGTTTGCTGTGTGGCCTTGAGCAAGTCACGTCACTTCTCTGGGCCTCAGTTACCTCATCTGTAAAATGGGGATTGAGAGTGAGAGCCCCACGTGGGACAGGGACTGTCCAACCCAATTTGCTTATATCCACCCCGGCGCTTAGTACAGTGCCTGACACAAAGTAAGCGCTTAAATACCATCGTTATTGTTAGAAAGGGATAGGGACAAAGGCGGAGGAAGTAATAATAATAATTCTGGCATTTGTTAAGCGCTTACTGCGTGCCAGGCAGTGTACTAAGCGATACAGGGACAGAGATAGAAGGCAAGAAGGAGGCAAAGTTGGAGACAAAGGGAGGGAAAGGAACAGAGACAAAGGCAGAGGGTAGGAGAGAGACTAAGAGGGAAACACAAAACACGCTACTGTAATGAGCAAGCGCTTAGTACAAGTGCTCTGCACACAGTAAGGGCTCAATAAATACGACTGAATGAATAAACGAGCTAAATGAGGTTAATCCACCGCAATGCAATTCCTGGCTTGCTAACTTGCAGAATTCCAGATTCCACTCTCCCATCCATCCATCCAGCCGGCCGCAGCTCCAGCTCGGAATTCTTACCCTTTCTCCCCGGGGGCCTCTACCTCCCGCTGGGCCCTGTGAGAGAAATAAAAGCATTCCAAGTCACAGACGAACCGGCCGGAGGTTCCTTGGGAGCTGGCGGGGTGGGAAACGGACATGGAGAAGCAGTGTGGTCTAATGGAGAGAATCACTTCCCTGCTAGACCTTAACTTCCCTGGGCCTCGGTTTACTCGTCTGTAAAATGGGGATAAACTACCTTCTCTCCCTCCCCCTTAGACAGTGAGCCCAGTGGGGGACAGGGACTGTATCTGATCTGGTTGTTCTGTATCTACCCCAGCACTTAAGATAGTGCTTGGCACATAGTACGCGCTTAATAAATATTATTATTAATAGTAGTAGTAATATTTACATAGACATCCCACCCTTCCTATCAAATCCTCGGACGTTTCAGTCCATCTATCCCTGTTCTTTATTCCTCTGCTCATTTTCTTTAAAAAAAAAATAGGCACCCCTTGAAAAAATAACCGTCCGCACCCAGCGTGAAATCAAGGGAAGATTTCAGTAGCGAAATGACACGGGCCAAGCCCTTATATAGAGCTCAAATGCAAGGCAAAACTTCTCCCTCCCTCTTAGACTATGAGCTCCACGTGGGACCGGTACTGTGTCCAACCTGGGTTTTTTTGTGTGTGTATCTACCCCTCATGCTTAGTACAGTGCTTGGCACATAGTAAACGCTAAACAAATACCACCATTATTAGTATTATTATTGTTGTTATTGTTATCATTATTATTGTTATTAGAGAGCCCTCCATTAAGCCGTGGAAACCGAGGCCGTTTCTAGAACAAGTCCTGTCAGTTTGCGGTTACAAGGGTCTCCAATTTTCCGAACTCTAAAGGCCATCATTAATCGTGTTGAAAGCTCTCGCCCTAAAGCCGTCCTTGGCTTAACTTGAATTATTTAGCTATTTTCTCCCCAGCCCCTCTTATGTTGGTTTTTTTTGAGTAGTCCAAATTATAACGCAGACTGAAAAAGTAGCTATGGAGGATTAAAGTGTCACTTACCCTTCGTCCTCTGGGGCCCTGGAAAGGAAAGGGGGAAAAAAAGGGTGGTTAGGAAAAAGTCCGGCTCAGCCTTGTCCAGAGAATGCAGACCCGTCCGCCCGCAGCCCTCTCCTCCGAGCCGCCCACACCACCAGCTCCTCCGCCCTCCCTTGCGGCCAAGCCTTGGAGCCGGGCCACTCGCCCGGGGAAAAGTCGAGCCCGGTGGGGTCGTGACTGTCCCGAAATTCGTGGCCAGGACGGGACGACGAGCGAGTGAAGATAAAACGCGCAGAAGGGGCCGAGCCAAACCCACCTGAGGGTCCCAGAGGTCCTCCGGAGGGAGCAGAAAGGATGCAGTCGCCCGCCTCTTCCTCCCCTCCTCTTCTTTCCTCTCTTCCCCCCTCTCCTTTCACCCTCTGCTTTCTTCTCTCGCCTTCTCCCTTTCTTCTTTCCTCTCTCCTTTTCTCTCCCCTTCTGGTATCCTCTCTCCCTCTGCTCTCTCCCTTTCTCTCTCCCCTTCTGCTTTCCTCTCTCCATTTCTCTCTCTCCTGGTAGTCTCTACCCCTGTGCTTTCCTTCCTCCCTCTGTTCTCTCCCTTTCTTGTTTCCCTCTGTTTTCTTCTCTCCTTCTGCTCTCTCCCTGTCTCTCTCCCCGCTGCTTTCCTCTCTCCCTCCCCTCGCTCCTCTCTCCCCTCCTCTCTCTCCCTTCTTCTCTCCCTTGCTCCCTCCACCCTTGTCCTCTCTAACTGGTGGGTGTCAGGGCTAAATTCTGGCATCATTATTTACTCTTCACGTTATTTCCTCTTACGAAGACAGCGTCAGAAGTAAACCCAGCCCCTTTTCAGGAAAGAGGGGGTGGGGGCACACTCTCGGATGGAGACTGCGGCCTTTCCTGACCCCTCCCCAAGCCCTGGGAACTCACAGGTAGATAAATGCCAGCTTTTCCTCCTTCCCACCATCCCCACCCACCCACCACCCCTTTTTCTGACAAGCCTGCTTATTCTAACCATTGCTGTGACAGAAGTAATGCAAATGATGATACTGACCTCATTTACCGCTGTAGGAGAGAAAAGGAAAAAGGGGACAGAGTTACTATCTGTTAAGATGCTCTTGGGCAGATTGTCACTCTTGTATGTATGTCTATTCAACTGCTCTTTCAAAAGCTTAGGGCTTCAACTCTCGGAAATATTTTTATATTTTTCTCCCTCATTAGAGTGAAAGCTCCTTGTGGGTAGGGAATGTATATCTTTGTTATTCTGTTCTTTAACCTAGTACAGTGCACCGCAACCAATCGTTGCTCAATATATCTTACTGTAACTATGACCTCTACTTCTAGGGCAGCTGATATTTAGCTAGAGAGCCTTGGGAACTCCAGGCTGGGGCCCTCCTTGTTGGGTGAAAACTCAACGAGAGAGAGGGTGGTCTGTGGAGAAGGGAAGAGAGTAGGAGTGGCTGAGTTTCAGTAGCCTTGAAGGGAACATTGAATTCTTTACCCACACAGCTGTGTGACTGTCGGCAAGTCACTTAACTTCTCTGTGCCTCAGTTACCTCATCTGTAAAATGGGGATTAACTGTGAGCCTCACGTGGGACCACCTGATTACCCTGTATCTACCCCAGCGCTTAGAACAGTGCTCTGCACATAGTAAGCGTTTAACGAATACCAACATTATTATCATTATTATTACTCTCTAAATTTTTATCTTTGTAGAGCCCTGAGGTCTTTGCCTGCATTGGCCCACTGGTTCACTTGTTGACAGAAGCGGGCTTGGGTCCCTGAATTTGGAAGCCAACAGATGGAAAATTGAAAGTCCCCCATCTCCCGCCCCACTTCACGGACAACTTGTCCAAGCTTCTTGCAGGGAAACGGTACGGTGCTTTGCATAGAGCAAGTGCTCAATAAATACTATTGATTCCTGACTGTTGAGTGAAGAGCTGGCCTGGTGGCCTGAATTTGGAAGTCAACAGGTGATGGAGAGCTTAGAGACGCCCATCATCTTCCACCACCAATTTATGGCGGGTCTGCCCAGGTTTCTTGCAGGGAGGTGGTTAATACAGTGATCTGTACAGAGGAAGTGCTCCATACATACTATTGATGATTTTCTGACTGTTCAGAGAGAATAAGCTGAGGATGAAGTTGATATGGGGTGTTCTATCTGGGTCTCATTTTCCATTTTCCTAACATCCTGTTGCTTTCAAAGGGATGCTCCATTGTGCTCCCCAGTGCAACTTCCAAAAGCAAACTCATTTGTTTGAAAATTGGGGAGCTTCCAGTTGGGCCTCGGAGCAGTATAGCTAGGTTCAGGATGGTTTCCATATACAGCAGTGGACAGGTGCCAAAATACAGATGGTCTGGTCGAGGGAGTGAGATAAACCAGCCAACCTCCCTCTTCTCTAAAGCCATTTCACCAGAATGGAAATCGGAGGAGGGATTTGCTGAGATGATCTCTAAAATGAAGGCTCCTATCAAAAAGTCAAAATCCTGCCTAAAAAGGAGCCCAAGATGAGTCATTAAACCAAAATGAAGAAGTCTTTGTCTAGGTCGCCAGAGGGAGGAAAGATCTATGGATAGTCTAGCTGAATGGAATTAAGTGGAGAGTGGAGAGAATGAGGAATCTTGTGGGTTTAGAGGACTGTAAAAAAGAAAGTGTGGCACTGGAGTTGGGTGTCCTCACTGGCTGATTTCCCCATGTTCTGAGCGAGCGGGGAGTCCCGTAGCCTGAGCTGGACCAGGTTTTGGAGGGGTCATTCTGTGCTGGGAGTAAGCAGCATCCACACAGATGGGATGGGCTGTGGAGATCAAATCCAGGATCTCTTGGGAGCCAATGGTGACAATCACCCTTGGACCTACTAGAGTGCTAAGCGCTTAGTACAGTGCTCTGCACACAGTAAGTGCTCAATAAATACGATTAAATGAATGAATGACCTCCCAGGGTCCAAATGGACCGGATGTCATAGCACTGCCAAGATTCATATACGCCACGGCTTCTGACCATGGGTCATCTGCTGGTCACTGTGGCTTGTAGATAACGGGGATTCATTCATTCATTCAATCGTATTTATTGAGCGCTTATTATGTGCAGAGCACGGTACTAGGCGCTTGGAATGTACAGTTCGGCAACAGATAAGAGACAATCCCTGCCCAATGTACCCAGATGGGGATTGACCATCCGATTAGTACTACCGCGAGGAGTAATGATATTCACTGAGCACCCCACTTGGTGCGATGCACTGTACTAAGCGCTTGGGAGGGTTCAGGTTCTGAGGGTCCTTATTGGGTGGGGATCCTAGGTTGGGTTTGGACAGGGATTTCAGGAGGAGTCATGAGAAATCGAAGGCGGTCTCCAAGGGCTGGCCAATAGAGGAGGAGGGAGGGAGCGGCCTAAGACCTTGTGGAAACGGAATCCACAGGGAGGCGTTGTTTCCAACCGAGCTCGGTGAGGAGGAGGGGGCGTCCAAATGGTCTTCGTGTCGCTAATGCACTTTCCAGACGACCTCCTGGGAAATCCGTTTTACTTTTCCGAACGCTCCCCTTCAGAAGCGGCCCTTGCAATTTCCTCCTTCCAACGGAGGAGACACAGAGCGGCCCCCGCGGGAGAGCTTTCCTCGCTAATCGATCGATCCGTCGAATTTATTGAGCGCTTACTGTGCGCAAGACGCTGTACTGAGCGCTTGGGAGAGGGCAGTGTAAGAGAGTTGGTAGACACGTTCCCCGCCCACAAGGAGCTTACAGGGTAGAGGGAGTTTACGCTATGGAGGGAGTTTATAGAGGCTTTATAGGGGTGGTTCGGGCTCAGAGCTAGTTTTCCTTTGTGCGAGGTGGGCGGGTAAGTAGGTTGAGGGGAGGGGACTGGAGGGGGAGTGGGAGGTTGGGGGTGAAGGTGGGGTTGGGGGTCCCAACTGCCCTGAGCTATGAGCCTCCCTGCCCCGCTGCCCTCCTCCCTCCAGAGGCAGTGCACCCCCGAGCTCCTCGCGGGAGAGCCAGGGTCCAGATGTGCATTATTATTATTACCATGGTATTTGTTAAGCGCTTACCAAGTGTCAAGCACTGCTCTAAGCGCTGGGGTAGATACATGGTCATCTGGTTGCCCCACGTGAGGCTCAAAGTCTTAATCCTCATTTTGCAGATGAGGTCACTGAAGCCCAGAGAAGTGAAGTGGCTTTGCCCAAAGTCACACAGCAGACAAGTGGCGGTGCCGGGATTAGAACCCACGTCTCCTGACTTCTAAATCAGTGCTCTTTCCTCTAAACCACGCTGCTACATAATAGTCATAATTGTGGTTTTTGATAAGCGCTTACTATGTGCCAGGCACTGGTCTAAGCGCTGGGGTGGATACAAGTAAATCGTGTTGGACGCAGTCCCTGTCCCACTTGGGGTCCCTGGGCGGGGTCGAGGGTTTCTAGGAGACCCTCAGGAGCTGTCAGAGGCGAGCCCGGGGGTGGGGGGCTGCTGGGGAGGAGGGGGAGGGGGTCTCCTTTCAAAGCATAAAAGGGTCAAGTTTGCCCAGGACGGCAAGTGTCCGGGTTAAAGCGATTCCCTCCAGGTAGGGGGGGCAGAGAGGGGGCGAGGGAGCCCTCGGACTTATCAGGGAATTGGTCACCGGGCTTCCTGTGGCACAGAGGGGAGAGGAGGGTGGGGGGGCAGAGTCCTGGGAACTTTTCTCCCGGCTGGAACCCCCTCCCCAGACCCTAAAGCGATCCCCCCGCCCCGACCACCACCACCGTGCCAGGCCGGACCCGAAACTCGCAGAAAGACTTACATTGACATGTTGCTAGGTATAAAGTCACTGCGAGCAGCAACAAAATCCTTGCGTCCACAAAGCTGAGCATGACTGTCCGTCGGTCATGCAGACTCCTTGTGAAGCTGGAGCCCGCGGGCTGGCCGGAGGGCGAGGCGGTGGCTACCTAAGGGGGCGCGGGCATGCGATCGGGGGCCAGGCTCGGACTCACTCCAGCGCTCAGACCCGCCCGGTTGCGGTGATGCTAAGAGGACCCGGCCCCGCGCCTCCCCCTTTATACGGCAGGAGGGTCCCTCCGAAAGAGCCACGGCCAATGGGAGGCCCGCGGCCCCCCCGGGGAGAGGGGGCGAGGGGGGGTGGAGGACGGGGGTCCGGGTGGCCCCCAAGCCCGTCACGTGTTCGCCATCGCTGCAGCCGAGGGAGGGGCCTGGGCAGGACCGGCAGGGAGGGGAGTTGGGCGGGGGGCCGGTGGGGGGGCGGGGGGGGAGCTGGTGACGGGGCGCTGCTCTTAAATTGGTTCCATTCTTTTTGAGGACGTGGACACTTTGAGGCTTTAAAAAGGAAAATCTGACTCGGTGCCTAGCCTCCCTCCCCTTTTGCCGCGTTGGGATGCGTCCCTGGCCCTATTTATAAACTCCCGGTTCTCGGGTGGGGGGCGGTGGGAGGCTGCTGGGGATGGGGTGGGGGGGACCAAGGGGGTTGGGGAGGGTCTTCTCCGACAGGAGCTGGTCGGGTACTTGCACTCCGGTCAGGCCCTTTGCCCGCCGAGAGAGAGGAAAAGATGGGGTGGCGGGAGGTGAAAGACTGTTAACTAGACTAGAAGATCATTGTGGGCAGGGATTGTCTCTCTTTATTTGGTTGATTTTATTCATTTGTCTCTCTGGCCTCTCTTTATTGCTGCATTTTACTTTCCAAGAGCTTAGTACAGTTCTCTGCAAACAGTAAGCACTCAATAAATACGATTGAATGAATGAAGGAACGGGACTGGGAAGGCCAGTCAGCGGGGCGAGGCGAGAGTCGTCTGCTTTTCGGTGTGTTGACATGTATGTGTGGGGAGGGAGGTGTACACGCATGCATATGCCTATAAGATTTATGTGCCTGTGTGTACAAGTATGCCAGCCTCCCGTGTGTATGTGTGTGTTCGATCATGCATGTAAATGTGTGGGCGAGCAGGGATGTGTGAAGAGGAGTGTGTATGTGTGCGAGAGCAGGGATGTGCGTGTAATAATAATAACGATGATGAAGGTATTTGTTAAGCGCTTACTATGTGCCAAGCACTGTACTAAACTCTGGGTAGGTACAAGGTAATCAGGTGGTCCCAAATGGGGCTCACAGTCTTAATCCCCATTTTACAGATGAGGGAACTGAGGCACAGAGAAGTTAAGTGACTTGCCCGAGGTTACACAGCAGACAAGGGGCGGAGCTAGGATTAGAACCCACGTCATCTGATTCCCAAACCCGGGCTCTTGCCACTAGGCCATGCTGCTTCTATGTATGTATGTATATATGTGTAATGTGTGTTTGTGTGGGCGAGCAGGGCTGCGTACGAATGTATGTGTGCGTGATCAGGAGTGTATTCGTTTGTGTGTTTGTGTGGGCGATCAGGGGTGTGTATGAATGTATGGGTGCTCGATCAGGAGTGTATTCTTATGTGTTTTTGTGAGGGCGATCAGCGCTGCGTATGAATGTATGTGTGTGCCATCAGAAGTGTATTCGTACGTGTGTTTGTGTGGGTGAGCAGGGATGTGCAGGCATGTGTGAGCGTGAGCGTGCTTGTGCCTAAACGCGTCCCTGTGTGTGAGTGTGCAGCTCCTGAGGCCGGCTAGGTCAGACCTGAGTTGACCCCCGTCTCTCCAGGGTCTGGCCAGTGTAGAGTCACTGGACCGGCAGCCCCCGGCCCCTTCCCCAGCCCCGACCACCTTGGCCTGGCCTCGCCCTCCGGCTCTTTCCAGAAGACCCTTCCCTCTTCCCCAAGCCCCCCATCATGGCCTTCCCTTCTTCCGACTCTGACCTTCCCTTCTCAAACCCCCATCCTCTCTCCTCTCCCCCAGGTCAGGGTGGGTGGGTGGGATGGGCCGGGGGACCCAGGCGGGGGACTCTGCGTCCTTCCCCTCCAGCCCCTTCCCGCGCTGCCCCCGGGCCCTGCTGGGGGGGAAGGGGCTCCCAAGGGGCGAATGGGACCGGGACCCCCGGGAAATGCTCCCGGCCTGGGGGGAGCGGGGCCGTCGGGGAGGAAGGGGGCGGGCGCCCTTATTTCTCCATCCCTCCTCCCTTCCCTCTCCGCTTCCCCTCTTCCCACTCCCGCTTCCCTCCCTGTCAGCCTTCCCCGCCGAGCTAATGGCAAAAGCAAATGGTGTTTGGCGCTGCCCCTTCCGGGAGCGGGAGACGCAGACGGGAGAGACGGGAGAGACGGGACCGCCCCCCCCCCCCCCCCCGACACCCCTCCCCAGGACGGACACACACACATTCACATTCACGTCTGGCCTCGGTTCGCGCGCAGGGGAAGGGGGCCATTGCGGCCCAGTGGCTTCTCGGTGGTGGAGGCGACGAAGGTGGCAAATCTCCCGTAACCTGGGGGAAAAGCTGAGCTCCGGGTACTCTTCCTTCCTCTCCCTCCTCCTTCCTCTTTCCCCTTCGTCCTACCGTCCTTCCTCCTCTCTTTCTTCCCTTCCCCTCTCCCTTCTCCTTCTTTCCCTCCCTCCTCTTCCTCCCTATTCTCTCCTCCTCTCTTTCCTCCTCTTCCTTCTCTTCTCCCTCATCCTCCCTCCTCCCCTCTCCTTCTTCTTTCCCTCCCTCCTCCTCTTCCCCTTTTTCCTACCCTCCTTCCTCCTCTCCTCCTTCCTCCTTTCCCTTCTCCTCTCTCGTCTCCTTCTTCCCCTCCCTCCTTTTCCTCTTCCTACTCTCGCCTCCTCTCTTTCCTCCCCCTCTTCTTCCTTCCCCTTTCCCTCCTCCCCTCCTTCCTCTTTCTCTTCCTCTTCCTCTCCCTCCTTTCCTCCCTCCCCCTCCTCTTTCCTCTTCCTCTCCCTCCATTCCCTCTTTTCCCTCCTCCTATTTCCTTTTCCTCCTGTCCCCCCCATCCCACTCCCCTCTCCTGGCTCACTCCTCTCTTGCCCCATCTCACCTTCCTTTCTCACCTTCTCTCTTTTCATTACTCCTCCTCCAACAGTTCCCTTCTCCCTCCCTTCCCCCACTCCCTTGCCGGGTGTGGGGGTCACTCAGCATTCCCCCCATTGCTTCCTTCCCACCCTAAAGGGGGAGCCTTGGTCCTCACCCCCAAGCCCCCAGACTGAAATCCAGAAGAAGCGAATGTTGGGGGCCTGTTATCTCACAGCCATGGGGCTTCGGTGCCACCCAACCCAGGCCAAGCAGAAAATCAGTGCCACCCAACCCAAGCCAAACAGAAAAAGGTGATTTCTCTCAGGTGCCACCCACCCATTCACCAGCTGGGACCCCCTGCCTCTCTCCCAGACACCCACCCACTCAGCTCTATCACCCCTTCTTATAGAGGGTGCATGATTCCCTGAGGGCTTTACTGAGGCCCACACAAGGTTTTCCCTGTCTCTGGAAAGCAGAATGGCCTAGTGGATAGAGCACAGGCCTGGGAGTCAGAGGAACTGGGTTCCAGCCCCTCAACATGTCTCCTGTTAGACCTTGGGCAAGTCACTTCACTTCTCTGGGCTTCAGTTACCTCCTCTGTAAAATGAGAATTATGACTCTGAGTCCTACGTGGGACAGGGACTGTGTCCAACACTATTATCTTTTATCTACACCAGTGCTTAGTACAGTGCCTGGCACATAGTAAGTGCTTAACAAATTCAATAAAAAAACCATCACAGGACCCAGGTAAGGATGATTCATTCAATCATATTTACTGAGTGCTTACTGTGTGCAGAGCACTGTACTAAGCGCTTGATGGACTGGGTGACCCAAGAGGTCCCACAGATGGTCAACTAGTGAAACAGCAAACAAGCTCAGCCACCAGCTATGCATTTGTCTGATATAATAATGTTGGTATTCGTTAAGCGCTTACTATGTGCAGACCACAGTTCTAACCGCTGGGATAGATACAGGGTAATCAGGTTGTCCCACGTGAGGCTCACAGTCTTCATCCCCATTTTACAGATGAGGTAACTGAGGCCCAGAGAAGTGAAGTGACTTGCCCACAGTCACACAGCTGACAAGTGGCAGATCTGGGATTCGAACCCATGACCTCTGACTCCCAAGCCCGTGATCTTTCCCCTGAGCCCCGCTGATATGATTTTATGTTTTCATTTTGAACCGTATTTTCACATTAGCTTCACTACTCTTTAGCTCGATTTACTTATTTTGTTTTAGACATCCTTCTTTTAAGTGTTTCTTGCTCTTTCCTGGTCTCCTCCAACTCCTCCTCCCCAGCAACTTCTTTCCTAAAATTAGTCCAAAGGGAGAGGCTCTTTTGGTTTCTTTAGATTCCAGACGGGTCTCGTAGTAGCGATGGCATTTATTGAGCACCCACTGGGGGCATTGCAGGGTACTGAACACTTGGGAAAGTACCAATCAATCGATCAATCGGTCAGTTGTATTGAGGGCTTACTGCCTGCAGAACACTATATTGAGCACTTGGAAGAGCACAAGATTAGACACGATCCCTGCCCTCAAGGAGCTTATAGTCTTCTGAGGGCAGAGCACCGTACTGAGCACTTGGGAGAGGATAATAATGTTGGTATTTGTTAAGCGCTTACTATGTGCAGAGCACTATTCTAAGCGCTGGGGGAGATACAGGGTGATCAGGTTGTCCCTCGAGGGGCTCACAGTTTTAATCCCCATTTTGCAGATGAGGTAACTGAGGCACAGAGAAGTTAAGTGACTTGCCCACAGTCACACAGCTGACAAGTGGCAGAGCCGGGATTCGAACCCATGATCTCTGACTCCCAAGCCCGTGCTAGAATTAGCAGCTCTGTCCCTGCCCTCAAAGAGCTTACAGTTTACTGTCTGCAGAGCACTGTACTGAGCACCTGGGAGAGTCCATTAGAGTCAGAAGACATGATCCCTGTCCCCAAGGAGCTTACAGTCTAGGGTGTGCAGAGCACTGTACTGAGCCCTTGGGAGAGTACGAAAGAGTTAGTAGGCAGGATCCCTGCCCTCGGGGAGTTTGCTCACTTTGAGGGAGAGACAAGTGAATCCCAGGACACGTTCTCCACCACAATGAGGCAGGAGTCCCCTCTGCCCAGATTGCAAGAGGCAGTTCTCAAACCAGGCTCCTCCCCGGGGGAACCCCCCTCCTGACCCTTGCACTCCGAGGACCCCTCCCCACCCCACTGCTCTCCTCCCACCTCCACGATGGAGCTGGGGGAGGGGTTGGGACAGCTCTCTCTAAACCGAGGACCACGTTTCGGAGGTTGCTTTCAAACCGATCAGTCCAAGAGAGGGCGGAGGCACTGTTCGCTTTCTCCTGCCTGTGGGCTTTTGGGGGAAAGGGGGGAAGGAGGGTAGGCATGGGGGAGGGGTAATTATAGCCTCTTCAGAATTCCCTTTGGATGGCTTCCCTTCAGCCAGACTCCCCCACCCAGTCTCCAACGTCTCCACGTTCACTGAGGGCGAAGGCTTTTAAGAGCCCTCAGGATTTGGGATTTTTGTTTTTCCTGGGAGGTGGGCACGGGGGTGGGGCTGGGGCACTGGGAGACCGGATCCCCCAGGTCTCGTCTGGCCCGACAAGTCCAGGAACGGGGGGCCCCGAGAGCTTGTGGAGGTACCAGATGTGGGCCTGGAACAAGACCCAGATTCCAGAGGCCTGGACGCCTCTCGCCGATGATGTGGCACAGGCTGACAGAGACGGGGAGGGGCGGGGGGATGGGGCGGGGGGCCAGGGCGGCCCGAGCAGGGGAGCAGAGGAAGAGGAGGAGGCCTGGGAGAGTGTCTGTGGGCCGGACGGGGCCTGGCTCCATCCATTCCCCTGTCCCCCTTCCGGCCTCTCCCGAGGCCCACCCTCCACCCGGGCCGCACTCTGGATCGGTCAGCGGTGATTATTCCGTGCCCGGCCAGTCCAAGCACTGCGTGGCATGAACACGGCATAGGGAGTTTGGGTTTTCAGGTCCAGACTCCTGCCGCCGAGGGCCGGGGCTCAGAAGCGTCGCGGGGCCGGGACGGGGCCCCGGTGACTCTTGAGAGAGGATGGGGGTCAAGGTACCCCACCGTCACACCCCAGAGGTGCAAAGTGGGTCGGAGAGACTTCCATGAAACGGTGTGTATGACATCATCACATTATCCTGGACCTTCAGCAGCAGCAACGTGTCATCCGTCCGCCCCCTACTCCCCACCTAGCAGAGCATTAACTCCAACAGTGCTCTCTAAGCACTGTTCAGGCACCAAATTCACAGAAGTGTGATAATTGTGGTATTTGTTAAATACTTACTATGTGTCAAGCACTGTGCTAAGCTCTGGGGTAGATAAAAGGTAATTAGGTCGGACACAGTCCGGTACCATAGGGGATTCACAGTCTAAAGTAGGTGGGAGAACGGGCACTGATCCCCCATTTTGCAAATGAAGAAACTGAGGCACAGAGAAGCAAAGTGACTTACCCACACAGCAGACAAATGGCAAAGTCAGGATTAGGACCCAGGTCTTGGACTCCCAGGCCCGTGCTCTTTCCACTAGGCCACACTGTTTCTCTTAAGTGTAAGTGTAGGAGAGAGTCCCTGCCCTTCACAACTTTACATTCTAATCAGAGAGACCAGAGAATTTAGTAGATCAGTCTACAAAAGCATAAATATGATGTCAAGAGCAGAAGTCGGTTCTATTAACTCCACTGTTCTCTCCTGAGCACTGATGCAGTGCTCTGCACCCAGTAGACTCTTAATAACAATAATAATTATAATAATGATGGCATTTGTTAAGCGCTTACTATGTGCCCAGCTCTGTTCTAAGCGCTGGGGTAGATACAAAGTAATCAGGTTTTGTCCCACGTGGGGCTCACAGTCTTAATTCCTATTTCACAGACAAGGTAACTGAGGCCCAGAGAAGTTAAGTGACTTTCCCGAAGTCACATAGCTGACAAGTGGCAGAAGTGGGATTAGAACCCATGACCTCTGACTTCAAAGCCTGTGCTCTTTCCATTAAACCACACTACTTCTAAGTATTCAAATTCCAAGACAAATACTTGAATAGATAGCTAACAAATACATACATAAGGTGATACAGGACTGCTATGGTGATGATTTCATCACCATCATCATCATCATAGAGAAGCAGCGTGGCGTAGTGGATAAAGCACAGGCCTGGGACTCAGAAGGTAATGGGTTCTAATCCCTGCTCCACCACTTGTCTGCTGTGTGCCCTGGGACAAGTCACTTCACTTCTCTGTGCCTCAGTTCCCTCATCTGTAAAATAGGGATTGAGACTGTGAGCCCCAGATGAGACAGTGACTGTGTCCAACCCGATTTGCTTGTATCCACCCCAGTGCTCATTACAGTGCTTGGCACATAGTAAGTGCTTAACAAATACCATTATCATTATTATTTGAATTTGCTAAGAGCCTTTCCTTGGAGAACACTGTTCTGGGCACTTGGGAGCATATAATGGAAGCAGAAGATGCTGCATCTACCTGGGGAGCGTTGTACTGGGCACTTGGGAGCATATATAATCAATCGATCGATCATATTCATTGAAAGCTTACTATGTGCAGAGCACTGTACTAAGCGCTTAGGAGAATACAGTACAACAGAAATTAGCAGACATGTTCCCAGCCCATAACGAGTTTACAATCTAGAGGGGAAGTGGAAGTGAAAGATGCTGCCTCTGCCTGAAGAGTACTGTACCGGGCACTTGGGAGCATATAATAGAAGTAGAAGAAGCTGACGTTTCCCTGAGGATTTTATAATCTTATAGGGGAGAGAGACACAGACCAAAAGCCCACTATGGAACTAAGCTGATAAAATAGAGATAAAATAAAGTGGCATTTTTTAGGTGCTTACTGTGTGTCAAACGCTGAACTAAACACTGGGGTAGATACAAGATAATCAGTCCTTCAAGGGGCTCACAGTCTTAAGTAGGAAGGAGAACAGGTATTGAGTGCCCATTGTGCAGAAGAGGGAACTGAGGCACAGAGAAGTTGAGTGAATGACCCAAGGTCACACAGCAGGTAAGTGGTGGAGCCGGAATTGGAATCCAGGTTCTTTGACTCCCAGGTCCGGGTTCTTTCCACTAGGCCATGCTGCTTCTCAATACAATGAATGAGAATAAAAGTGAGCTGTCAATAAATGAATGAAATAAATAAACCCAATTGCACGATGGTGTCCCAGAGGGTGGGAAATGTTGGGGGGGGGGGGGGCGGTGACTGCGGAATGTTTCTTGGCAACATATCTACCAACTCTGTTATATTCTACTCTCTCAAATGCTTAGCTTAGTACAGTACTCTGCACATAAGAAGTGCTCACTAAATACCATTGATTGATGGATTGATTGAGTGGGTTGCGGGCCAGGAGATGGCAAGAGCAATGGCTTGGAGGCAGAGATAAAGACAGACCAAAAAATTGAAGTACTAATCAGACAACGAATGTCACAGGAATCCAGAGGACCCAAGCTGTTCTCATTGTAGACATCATCATCACCTCAATCAAATCAATCAATCAGTGGTATTTATCGAGTGCTTCCTGTGTGCGGAACACTGTTCTAAGCACTTGGGAGACTACAATACAACAGAGTTGGTAGAGTCGTTCCCTGCCCAAAAGGAGCTGACAGTCCAGAGAGGAGCTTACAGCACCTTCATCATCGACATCCTTGTCGTGACAATCATCATCACCTCATGATAACCATCACCATCACCATTTTCAATGATCTTAAGTCTCCCGAAGATGGGCTTTTGTGCCAGCACCACGTGGGCTGATTGATTTTCCAAGGTGGCGGCTCAGGCACCAGAAGGTTCTGACCCATCCACATTCATCCTGGCATCCCCGCTGAGGTTCTAGGGTGAACAATCCTCGAGGTGGAGCCTCAGAGGGACACTGAGAGAACTCCCCAGACTAGAGAAGCGGCACAGCTTAGTGGATAGATCACGGGCCTGGAGTCAGAGGACCTGGGTTCTAATTATTCATTCATTCATTCATTCATTCCATTGTATTTATTGAGCGCTTACTGGGAGCAGAGCACTGTATTAAGCTCTTGGGAGAATACAAAATAACTGAGTTGGAAGACACATTCTCTGGAGTATTTGTTATGAACTTAATATGTGCTCAACCGTGGGGTAGTAAGTAAATACTAATAGATCAGACACAATTACTAGCCCATAAGGAGCTTACAGACCATTCATTCATGCATTTGCTCAATTCTATTTTTTGAGCACTTATTGTGTGCAAAACACTGTGCTTGGGAGTCAGAGGTCATGGGTTCTAATCCCAGCTCTGCTGCTTGCCAGCTGTGTGACTTTGGGCAAGTCACTTCACTTCTCTGTGCCTCATTTACCTCATCTGTAAAATGGGGATTAAAACTTTGAGCCCCACGTGGGACAACCTGATCACCTTGTATCCCCCAGCGCTTAGAACAGTGCTTTGCACATAGTAAGTGCTTAGAAATACCACCATTATTAACATACCGTCATTATTATTAAGCATTTGGGAGAGTACAGTACAATCTAAGGAAGAGGGAGAACAGGTACTGAATCCTCATTTATAGAGAAGGAAACTGAGGCTGAGAGAAGTGAAGTGCCCTAAGTTTCCCAGCAGACAAGTGGCAGAGACGGGATGAGAATCCAGATCTTCTGACTCCCAGGTCTGTGATCTTTCCACTAGGCCACACTGCTCACACATGCCTTTTTCTCGCTCCACCCCCACATCCCATGCCGCTGCTCGAACTGTTCCTCTGTGTCTCCCACAGCCCGAGACATGGTGGTGCCCTGGGCATCGACAGCTGTGGCCTCTCTCAGCAGGCCCAGTCCACTGGCCGTGCCAGCCAGAGCCAGCGGCTCCGTGGCAGAGCAGATCTTCGGAAATGGGCTTGATAGCAAGATGGGCGAGACAAGTACTTTCCAAACAGCCACCGAGGTAAAAAACAGTCACTTGGAATGGGCTGAGAGGAGTGTAGATTGGGAAAATTGCATGTTGATTTTAAAATAAATTACCGTCTAAACAGTGGACTGGCGTTTACAGTAACAGTGGGGTCTTAAAGCCCAGCATTTGAACCAAGCAAATTGGAGAGGACGCGACTTTGGTTAAAGGGAAGATAATTGATCCCCGGAGGGAGAACTAAGTTCCTGCCAATCAATAGTATTTATTGAGCACCTACGGTGTGCAGAGCACTGAACTGGATGTCTACTGTGTGCAGAATGCGGTACTGAGTATGTAGTATATGAAAAGAGCTGTATTGGATTCCTACTGTGTGTAGAGCGCTGTACTGGATGCGTGGTGTATGCAGTACTGGAAGCCTACTGTGTGCAGAACACTGTTCTGGATGCTTACTATGTTCTGAACACTGTATTGGGCACCTATTTTATATGGAGCAGAGCATAGATATCTATGATTCTATTTATCTATTTTGATGGTATTGATGCCTGTCTATTTGTTTTGTTTTGTCATCTGTCTCCCCTTTCTAGACTATAAGCCCATTGTTGGATAGGGATTGTCTCTGTTGGAGAATTGTACTTTCCAAGCGCTTAGTACAGTGCTCTGCACACAGTCAGTGCTCAATAAATACGACTGACTGACTGACTGACTGACTGAATGAATAAATGTTTTTCTCCACTGCTTCTCCAGCATCGGGAAGCTCCCAGTGGCTTGGTATTCAGAGGATTTGAAGAACCTGCCAGCTGAGGCTGGCCCTGCCATAACTGTTATATTGTACTCTCCCAAGTGCTTAGTACAGAGCTCTGCACACAGTAAGCGCTCAATAATTATGATTGACTGACTCAACTCCAGATTCCTGAGTTTTGCAGCTCCCTCTGAGTGGCAGATGCCAGTTCTCTGGAAGACCAGAGCACTGTTTGGCTCCCTGGATAACCTTATCAGCTCTTTCTTCCATCTAGTCATGAAACACTGAAGGTGATGGGAAGGGGAAGGTCTGGACTAATAGAACGATGCTCAGTAGCCCAAGCTGACCAACTGACTGACAGACCAACTGATTGACTGACTGACTGCCCACCTCTCTGAGTGACAGATTGACAGGCTGACTGACTGCCTGTCTGATAGACTGTCTGACCGCCTGACTGCCTGGCTGTCCGACTGACAGACTTAGAGATTGATGACTGATGGAAGCAGCATGGCGTAGTGGATAGAGCACGGGCCTGGGAGTCAGAAGGTCATGGATTCTAATCCCGGCTCTGCCACTTGTCTGCTATGTGGCCTTGGGCAAATCACTTCACTTCTCTATGCCTCAGTTGCCTTGTCTGTAAAGTGAGGATTGAGACTGTGAACCCTATGTGGGACAGGGACTGTTTCCAACACGATTTGCTTGTATCCCTCCCAGCACTTAGTACAGTGCCTGGCACATAGTAAGTACCTAACAAATATCAAAATTATTATTGTTTGATGACAATTAATTCTCTGACTGCATGGTTAACTGTCTGACTGACAGTTTGAGAGACTGCCTAACTGCCTGTCTGTGTGACAGACTGCCTGCCTGACAAATTGTCTCACTGCCTGCCTGCCTAATAACCGATTCCCTGACTTCCTGACAACTTGTCTGACTGACAAATTAATAGACTGCCCGACTGGTCACCAAGTGACCAACTGCCCGGTCGAACAACCGACTGACTGGCCGACTGACTGTCTGACTGGTAGCTGATGCCTGACGACTGGCAGAGTGACACTGTGGGAGTCCTGAGGTTTAGTACTGCAAACAAAAACAAAAGTCCGATCCCAGGCAATGATGACAATGGTTTGGTCTGTGACGGTGAGGGAGGAGAACCTGATTTTAGCCCCCATAGGTGTGATGGAGGGCAGGGGCCGGGTTTCTCTAGGAAGCAATGGACAGCAGCCCCTTTTCTGGGTCCGGGGCCGCTCTCGGTGCCATCATCGTCTTTATCATTATTTATCAGACTGCTATCAAGAAAGGAGAAGCTATTTCTAAGCCAAAGGTCTGTAAGGACTGAGACAAGGAGAAAAACGAGTAGATGCACCAGGAGCTGGAAACATTAAGCATGACAACACAACAAGAGATGGTCTTTTTTTGGTGTGACCACTTTGGATGGGACTGTGGGTGGTGTGCTGTGTGACTGCTGTGTGACTTTGGGCCAGTCACTTCATTTCTCTGGGCCTCAGTTACCTCCTCTGTAAATGGAGATTAAGACTGTGAGCTGCAAATGGGGCATGGACTGTGTCCAACCTGATTAGCTGGTGTCGACCCCAGTGCTTAGTACAGTGTTTGGCACATAGTAATAATGATATTTGTTAAGCGCTTACTATGTGCCAAGCACTGTTCTAAGTGCTGGAGGAGATACAAGGTTATCAGGTTGTCCCAGGTGGGCCTCACAGTCTTAATCCCCATTTTACAGATGAGGTAACTGAGGCTCAGAGAAGTTAAGTGACTTGCCCAAAGTCACACAGCTGACAAGTGGCAGAACCGGGATTAGAACCCATGACCTGTGACTACCAAGCCCATGTTCTTTCCACTGAGCCACGTTGCTTCTTTAAGTAAGCACCTAACATGTCACAATCACACATGCCTTCACAAGTGAACTTGACTGACAGTGGTGTCTACTTTGACCGTGATGGACGCTTATATATTCTATAGCTAAATATTATATACCTATATAATATTACATATATACACAAGGCAAATGCCCATTGCTGATAAATAATCATATATATATTATACTATTATACATAATGATATGTGTAATGGAGAAGCAGCACGGTATAGTAGATAGAACACAGGCCTGGGAGTCAGAAGGTCATGGGTTCTAAACCCGGCTCCTGCACCTGGCCCTGTACGACCTTGGGCAAGTCACTTCACTTCTCTGGGCCTCAGTTCCCTCATCTGGAAAATGGGGATCGAGACTGTGAGCCCCATGAGGGACAGGGACTGTGTCTAACCCAATTTGCTTGTATCCACCGCAGCGCTTAGTACAGTGCCTAGTACATAGTAAGTGGTTAACAAATACCATAACTGTAATTATGGTATATGTGGTAGTGATATACCATAATTATATATATAGTTTATGTTGTAAACTATATATATGTAGTATATGTATATCTTATGTGTCATGCTTAATGTTTCCAGCTCCTGGTGCACCTTTTATCTCCTTGTCTCTCATCCTTACAAACATTTTGCTTTCCTGATAGCAGTCTGATAAATAATGATAAAGATGATGATGGTAAGGACTGATAACAGTGTCAGTTATTTATTATTATTTTATATATGAGCCCGTTGTTGCGTAGGGATTGTCTCTATCTGTTGCCCAACTGTGCTTTTCCTGTGCTTAGTACAGTGCTCTGCACACAGTAAGCACTCAATAAATACGATTGAATGAATGAATATATATATATATCATTACTTACCAGCCCTGGGCATATGCCTTGTTTGTGCTGTGCTAGCCTGCCATCAAGCATCTTACAGTCTAATGAGGAAGACAAACCCGGACATAACAATCCAACTCCCAGAGCAACCCTCTCCCTTCCTCTCCCCACCCTCAGCCCAGTCACAGCCAAAGAGAGAGAGAGAGAGAGAGCGAGTCCTTCAGGTGTCTGAATTTCCCACCCGCTGGCATTCCCTCCTCAGAGGACTGCTGACAGCCCACAGCCATTTCCGCCCAGGCTGCTGTCATTTCAGTCCAGCAGAACCAGCCACTCTCGGCTAATGAGCAACCAATAAACCAATCAATGAGAGAAGCAGCGTGGCCTAGTGGCTAGAGTCCAGGCCTGGGAATCAGAAGGACCTGGGTTCTAATCTGGATCCGCCACTTGTCTGCTGTGTGACCTCGGGCCATTCACGACACTTCTCTGGGCCTCTGTTATCTCCTCTGTAAAATGGGGATTAAGACTGTGAGCTCCATGTGGGACCTGGACTGTGTCCAACCTGATTAGCTTGTATCCATCCCAGTGCTTAGTACAGTGTTTGGCACATAGTAAGCAACTAACAAATATCATAAAAAGGTCGATTGTATTTATTTAGTACTTCATTCATTCATTCAATAGTATTTATTGAGCGCTTACTATGTGCAGAGCACTGTACTAAGCGCTTGGGATGAACAAGTCGGCAACAGATAGAGACAGTCCCTGCCCTATGACGGGCTTACGGTCTAATCGGGGGAGATGGACAGACGAGAACAATGGCAATAAATAGAGTCAAGGGGAAGAACATCTCGTAAAAACCGATGGCGACTAAATAGAATCGAGGCGATGTACAATTCATTAACAAAATAAATAGGGTAATGAGAATATATACAGTTGAGCGGACGAGTACAGTGCTGTGGGGATGGGAAGGGAGAGGTGGAGGAGCAGAGGGAAAAGGGGAAAAAGAGGGTTTAGCTGCGGAGAGGTGAAGGGGGGGTGGCAGAGGGAGTAGAGGGAGAAGAGGAGCTCAGTCTGGGAAGGCCTCTTGGAGGAGGTGAGTTTTAAGTAGGGTTTTGAAGAGGGAAAGAGAATCGGTTTGGCGGAGGTGAGGAGGGAGGGCGTTCCAGGACCGCGGGAGGACGTGACCCGGGGGTCGACGGCAGGATAGGCGAGACCGAGGGACGGTGAGGAGGTGGGCGGCGGAGGAGCGGAGCGTGCGGGGTGGGCGGTGGAAAGAGAGAAGGGAGGAGAGGTAGGAAGGGGCAAAGTGATGGAGAGCCTCGAAGCCTAGAGTGAGGAGTTTTTGTTTGGAGCGGAGGTTGATAGGCAACCACTGGAGTTGTTACCATGTGCAGGGCACTATACTAAGTGTTTGGGAAAGTATAATACAGATGAGTTGCTAGAAACTGGGGTGGGGGGCTGGGGGCTGAGTAGGCTGCGGTTGGAAACTGGGGCGGAGGAGGGAGATCCCGCAGTGCTAACTAAGGGTGAGAAGGAAGCTTCTGTTATGCTAAGGAGAGAGATCCTGCAGCACTAAGGCTGAGGAGGGTGATCCCACAGCACTAACTAAGGCTGAGGAGGGAGAGCCGGCAATATTAAGAATGAGGAGGGAGAGCCCGCAGAGCTAAGGCTGAGGGAAGAGATCCCAAAGCACTAGGGTTGAGGGAGATCCCGCAGCACTAAGGCTGATGGGGGAGACCCCAAAACACTAAGGTTGAGGAAGGAGATCCCTCAGGGCTGCAGCTCTGTTGCACTGTTGCCGGTGGGGCACCTTGGCCCTGGACGAACCTTCTCGCTAAAGCGAGTTTGAGCAGAACCAGCTGACCGCTTGCCCGCAGGCAGGAGGAACGGACCTCCTGCGTGCCAGCTTCGGAGGGGTGTGGGGGCCCTCTGTGGCCGGGGGCGACCTATCGATAGGGTAGCTGTCCCAGTCCTCCCCTCCAAGTGGACGGCTCTCTCTCCAAGACCCCCCCCGGAGGAGAGCGAGCAGGGCACGGAAAGACCCCCACCGGGCCCTTCCCCCACTCTGCCCTACAACTCTGCAAATCATAATACATAATCCTGCTACTTGTTAAGCGCTTACTACATGCCAAGTGCTTTCCGGAAGCAGGGTGGCCTAGTGGGTAGAGTCAGAAGGTCATGGGTTCTAATCCCATTTCCGCCACTCGTCTGCTGTGTGACCTTGGGCGAGTCACTTAATTTCTCTGTGCCTCAGTTCCCTCATCTGTGAATGGGGATGAATACTGGGAGTCCTCTGTAGGAGAGGTACTGTGTCTCGTCTCTACCCCAGCACTTAGAACAGTGCCTGGCACATAGTAAGTGCCTAACAGATATCATTGTTATAATTATTGTTATTCTGAGCACTGGGAGAGATACAAGTTAATCAAGTTGGACACATTCCCTGTCCCACATAGGACTCACAGTTTCAATTCCCATTTTCCAGATGAGGTCACTGACACCCAGAGAAGTGATTTGCCCAAGGCTGCCCAGCAGACATACAGGGGAGCTGGGATTAGAAACCAGCTCCTTCTGACTCCCAGGCCCGTGCTCTATCCACTAAGCCACACTGCTTCTCAAGCCACGAAGCCAGAGAAGAGAGCACGGGGCTCAGCCAGGTCCTCCGTTCGGACAAAGATGGACAGGCCAGGTGTCCCTGCCGGCCACGGCGCCCCGACGCACCACCAGACTGTGGCTGCCCGGGAGAGGGAAAGGCAAAACCGCGTTCCTGGACCTGCCTGCCCCTTCCCAACCCTCCCCCTCCTCCGGGCAGCGGTTTGGAACTGCTCTCCGGAGGAATAGGAGCCGCTTCCAGCCCAAACAGGATCTGGGCCAAGCTAAACAACCCACTTAGAGAGAGCAGAGCGGAGCCGAGTGGGCGGTAGCTCAGAGCCTCCCTCTCTTCGGCCCTTCCCGTCTGGGGATCCAGGAGGAGCGAGGCCTCCGTGGCCTGTCCTGGAGGTTCCCCCAGTCCAGGGCCTGCTCCCCTCTCCGGGCCTCAGCTTCCTCCTCCTTGTAATGGAGAGAACATAATCCCTGCTTCTCCCTGCCCCATACGGCTACAGTGAGGATGAGACGAGTTCACAGATGCCAAAGTGCTTTGGGTAAATCAAGGCACCGAGAGAACAGAGGTCACAGTTGCACGAATGTCAGTGTTATAATTCTGGGGCCGGGGCGGGGGAGTCTCTGAAAGGTACTGTGGGAAGATTTAGTGATGTTGCAGTCTCATCTCATTTCCACTAACTCGAGCGCTTTAATGCAGTGCTCTGCACCCAATAGGCACCTAGAATAGTGCTTAGTAGGTGCTCAGTAGAATGCTCTGCACACAGGCGATACCCAGTACAGTGCTTTACACCACAGAGCATCCAGTACAGTGCTCTGCACCCAGTAGACACCCAGTACAGTGTTCTTTCCCCAGGGCCACCGAGTACAAGTGCAGAGGAACAGCATGGCTTAGTAGAAAGAGCACGAGCCCTGGAGTCTGAGGACCTGAGTTCTAATCCCCGCTCTGCCACGTGCCTACTATGTGATACTGGGCAAGTCATTCAACTTCTCTGTGCCTCAGTTACCTCATCTGTAAGATGGGGCAAGTTGTGCCGCTTTAAGCAGGCGAGTCTGTTCGGCAGAGTCCATCCCTTTCTTCAGGCTTCTTGTTGGTCAAATTTATGAACCACTTGTAAGTGATCATCATTTATTCGGATCAATTGATCGATCAATCAAATTTATTGAGCACATACTAGGTGCAGACACTGTATTTAAGCACTTGGGGAAGTACAGCATAACACAGTTGGTAGGCAAGTCCCCTACCCACCAGAAGTTTACAGTCTATAAGGGGAGGTAGACGTTAATATAAATAATTACATTACCGATATGGACGTTAGTCCTGTGGGACTGACGGTGGGGAGAATATCTGGTGCAAATTCAAGGGCAAGAGATGTACTAAACGACCTCCAAGCCACTCCAGGACTTCCACACCCTCATTTAATCCCACCTCCCACCCCCTACTCCAGAGCACTTATGTCCAATCAATCAATCAGTGGAATTTATTGAGAACTTACTGTGTGCAGAACACTGCACTAAGCACTTGGGAGAATACTATAATTAATCTCTAGAATTATTCTCTAGAATACTAGAGAAGCAGCGTGGCTCAGTGGAAAGAGCCCGGGATTGGGAGTCAGAGGTCATGGGTTCTAATCCCGTCTCCGCCGCCTGCCAGCTGTGTGACTTTGGGCAAGTCACTTCACTTCTCTGTGCCTCATTTACCTCATCTGTAAAATGGGGATAAAAATTGTGAGCCCCACGCAGGACACATCCTCCCACGGTCCTGGAACGCCCTCCCTCCTCACCTCCGCCAAACTCATTCTCTTCCCCTCTTTAAAACCCTACTTAGAGCTCACCTCCTCCAAGAGGCCTTCCCAGACTGAGCTCCCCTTTTCCCTCTCCTCCCTCTACCCCCCCTCACCTCTCCCCAGCTAACCCTCTTCTCCCCACTCTCCCTCTGCTCCTCCCCCTCTCCCCTCCCATCCCCTCAGCACTGTACTCATCCGCTCAACTGTATATATCTTCATTACCCAATTTATTTTGTTAATGAGATGGACATCACCTCGATTCTATTTATTTGCTATAGTTTTAATGAGATGTTTTTCCCCTTGACTCTATTTATTGCCATTGTTCTTGTCTATCCGTCTCCCCCGATTAGACCGTAAGCCCGTCAAAGGGCAGGGACTGTCTCTGTTACCGATTTGTACTTTCCAAATGCTTAGTACAGTGCTCTGCACAAAGTAAGCGCTCAATAAATACTATTGAATGAATGAATGAATGCCATCCTGATCAGCTTGTCTCCCCCCAGCGCTTAGAACATAGTAAGTGCTGAACAAATACCATGATTATTATCGATAGGGTTAGGTGCTTAAAATAATAATAATAATTCTGGTATTTGTTAAGCACTTATTGTGTGCCAGGTACTGTACTAAGCTCTGGCTGGATGCAAGCAAATAGGGTTGGACTCAGTCCTCGCCCCATGTGAGGCTCACAGTCTTCAGCCCCATTTTAAGATGAGGTATCTGAGGCCCAGAGAAGATAAGAGACTTGCCCAAGGTCATACAGCAGACGTGCGGCGGAGCTGGGATTAGAAATCCCAGTGCTCTGACTCTCAAGCTCACGCTCTATCCGCTGCACCATGCTGCTTCCCATGCTTAGGCTTATGAATTCAGGTGGGTCTTCCCAAGCTGGTCTTTCATTTGTCACGCTGCCATGATCAATTTTGCCATTACGGATTTTCGTCCTAAGGCCTTATCACTACCATCATCAACCTCCTCATTATCATCACCATCACCACTGTTACCATTATCAACACTACCACCGTCTTCACCAGTACCATCACCAATCACTTCCATCACCATCAATGCCATCACCATCAGCAAAGCAGCATGGCTTAGTGGAAAGAGCCCGGGCTTGGGAGTCACTGGACATGGGTTTTAATCCCAGCTCAACCAATTGTCTGCTCTGTGACCTTGGGCAAGCCACTGTGCCTCTCTGTGCCTCAATTACCTCATCTGGAAAATGGGGATTAAGACTGTGAGCCCCAAATGGGACAACCTGATTACTTTGTATCTACCCCAGCACTTGGAACAGTGCTTGGCACGTAGTAAGCCCTTAACAAATGCAGTTATTATTATTATTATCACCACCGCCAACCTCACCATCACCGTTGTCATCATTCATTCAGTCACATTTATTGAGTGCTTACTGTGTGCAGAGCACTGTACTAAGTGCTTGGAAAGTACAATTTGGCAACAAGTAGACAATCATCCCCATCAGAGTTGTAAGAATAGTAATTATTAGGTGTTTACTGTATATAGAGCCCATACAAAATGCTGGGAAAAAATATCCTCACCCTTATAATCACCATTCTTATCTTTATCATTGAGAAACAGTTTGACCTAGTGGAAATAGCACCGGGCTGGGAATCTGGAGACCTGGGTTCTAATCCTGGCTCTGCCACTTGCCTGCCCTAAGACCTTGGGAAAGTCACTGGGCTTTCCTGGGCCTCTTTCCTTATCTCTACAATGGAAACAAAATACCAGTTCTCCCTCCCACCTTAGACTGTGAGTCCCGGGTGGTTCGGAAATGGTATTGGATCTGATTGTATCTACCCCAGCACTTTGCACAGTGCTTGGCACTTAATAAGCAGTTAACAAATACCATAATCATCATTATCGGTTTCACTACCCTTACTTAACATCGGCCTCCTCCTCCAGACTGTAAACTCGCTGTGGGCAGGTTACCAACTCTGTTGTATTGTACTCTCCCAAGCACTTAGCATAGTGCTCTGCATCCAGTAAGCGCTCAGTAAATGCTGGTGATGATGATGATGATCCTCCCTCTTTATCATTATCACCCTCCTCACCATCACTTTCCCCACCACGACCGTCACCTCTTTTAACAGCATCTAAGCCAACCGTGCTCCGTCCCCAGGGTGGACATCCATGTGTGCAAGAGGCACAGAGGTCAGTACCGCTGGACAGCCAGTTTGGCTGAACAGTCTTGGTTCTGCGCCACATCTCCAGTGGGCTGCGTTTGGACAGGCAGACCTCCGGGGCGGGGGGGAAAAGAGGGGGCGGTCACCTGTCTCCTCAGGGGCTGGAACGGAAACACCATCCCAGGTGCCGATGGGAGACACCTGTAGGAGGCCCGGGGATTCCTCTCCAAACAGGTTTGTTGGCGAAGGAAAAATAGAAGGTTAGCCAAAAACATCACCCGTTTCTTTACTTTGGACAGGTTGGCGTGCCTGTTTACAGAGAGTCAGTTCTTCTGGAGGCAAGAAATTTACCTCTTTTGCCCTGAACGCTGGGAGCCCGGGGCCAGCAGAAGGCCATGCGCCCGTACCCCACAAGATCCATGTTCAACCCCAGACATCAACACCTCCACCTGCCTGATCCCCAAACTGCCATTTACTTACTGTAAGATCACTGTGGGCAGGGACTGTGGCTTCCAATTCTGTTATAGCCTAATAATAATAATAATAATGTTGGTATTTGTTAAGCGCTTACTATGTGCAGAGCACTGTTCTAATCCCTGGGGAAGATACAGGGTCATCGGGTTGTCCCACGTGAGGCTCACAGTTAATCCCCATTTTACAGGTGAGGTAACTGAGGCACAGAGAAGTTAAGTGACTTGCTCACAGTCACACAGCTGACAAGTGGCAGAGCCAGGAGTCGAACCCATGACCTATGACTCCGAAGCCCAGGCTCTTTTCACTGAGTCAAGCTGCTTCCCCAACTCTCTCGCAACTCTCCTACTCTCCCAACTGCTTACTACAGTGCCCTGCACATAGTAAGCACTCAATAGATTTGATTGATTGACTGACTGATTGATTTTCTCAAGCCTGACTTGGAGAGAAGTACAGCAGGTTAGAAATGCATATTCACAGACATTCCACCCTACCGGATCTGGACAAAGATCTATAGGTCTCTAAGGAGAAAGTTTCTTGGGTGGCGGGGAACAGGTCTTGTTGGATTTTCCCAATTACTCAGTAGGTTCTCAGTCAACACCACCGCTGCTCCATTGGTGATCTAATAATCAGCCCTCTCCTCCTCCGCCAGGCAAAGCTTCTTTTCCTCCTTCATCGACACCCATGCCCGTCACCCCCGCCGATTGTTCCGGACCTTTAACTCTCTCCTTAGGCCCCCTTCCTCCCCCATCTCTCACCCCCAATGATCTGGCCACCTATTTCCTCACGAAAATCAACACGATCAGGTCTGAGCTCCCCAAAGTCACCCCTCCGCCTCTCCCCTCCCCCCCACCAAACCCCTCCCCTACTTTCCCATCCTTCCCTGCAGTATCCTCAGAGGAGATCTCCTCCCTCCTCGCAAGTGCCACCCCCTTCACCTGCGCCTCGGACACCATTCCCTCTCACCTTATTAAAACCATCGCCCCTGCCCTCCTACCTTCCTTAACTTCTATTTTTAACCACTCAATCTCCAAGGGCTCCTTCCCCTCTGCCTTCAAACATGCCCACGTCTCCCCCATCCTAAAAAAACCCGCTCTCGACCCCACTTCCCCCTCCAGTTATCGCCCTATCTCCCTACTACCCTTCCTTTCCAAAATCCTAGAACGAGTCGTCTACAATCGATGCTTAGAATTCCTTAACTCCCATTCTCTCCTAGACCCCCTCCGATCTGGCTTCCGTCCCCTCCACTCTACCGAGACTGCTCTCTCTAAGGTCACCCATGCGTGGCAAAGTGGAAAGAGCACGGGCTTTGGAGTCAGGGCTCATGAGTTCGAATCCCAGCTCTGCCACTTGTCGGCTGTGTGACTGTGGGCAAGTCACTTCACTTCTCTGCGCCTCAGTTCCCTCATCTGTAAAATGGGGATTAAGACTGTGAGCCCCACGTGGGACAACCTGATTCCCCTATGTCTACCCCAGCGCTTAGAACAGTGCTCGGCACATAGTAAGCGCTTAACTAATACCAACATTATTATTAAATCCAATGGCTCCTACTCCATTATGATCCTCCTTGACCTCTCCGCTGCCTTTGACACTGTCGACCATCCCCTCCTCCTCCATACCTTATCTCACCTTGGCTTCACGGACTCCGTCCTCTCCCAGTTCTCCTCTTACCTCTCTGGCCGGTCATTCTCGGTCTCCTTCGCTGGAGCCTCCTCCCCCTCCCATCCTTTAACTGTTGGAGTTCCTCAAGGGTCAGTTCTTGGCCCTCTTCTGTTCTCCATCTACACTCACTCCCTCGGTGAACTCATTCGCTCTCACGGCTTCGACTACCATCTCTACGCGGATGACACGCAGATCTACATCTCCGCCCCTGTCCTCTCCCCCTCCCTTCAGGCTCGCATCTCCTCCCGCCTCCGGGACGTCTCCACCTGGATGTCGGCCCGCCACCTAAAACTCAACATGAGCAAGACTGAGCTCCTCATCTTCCCTCCCGAACCCGGTCCTCTCCCAGACTTCTCTATCACCGTGGATGGCACGACCATCCTTCCCGTCTCTCGGGCCCGCGATCTCGGTGTCATCCTTGACTCGTCCCTCTCGTTCACCCCACACATCCTATCCGTTACCGAGACCTGCCGGTTTCACCGCTACAATATCGCCAAGATCCGCCCTTTCCTCTCCACCCAAACGGCTACCTTACTGTTACGGGCTCTCGTTATATCCCGGCTAGATTACTGTGTCAGCCTTCTCTCTGACCTCCCTTCCTCCTCTCTCGCCCCGCTCCGGTCTGTTCTTCACTCCGCTGCCCAGCTCATCTTCCCGCAGAAATGATCTGGGCATGTCACTCCCCTTCTTAAACAACTCCAGTGGTTGCCTATCGACCTCCGCTCCAAACAAAAACTCCTCACTCTAGGCTTCGAGGCTCTCCGTCACCTTGCCCCTTCCTACCTCTCCTCCCTTCTCTCTTTCTACCGCCCACCCCTTACGCTCCGCTCCTCTGCCGCCCACCTCCTCGCCGTCCCTCGGTCTCGCCTATCCCGCCGTCGACCCCCGGGTCACGTCCTCCCGCGGTCCTGGAACGCCCTCCCTCCTCACCTCCACCAAACTGATTCTCTTTCCCTCTTCAAAACGCTACTTAAAACTCACCTCCTCCAAGAGGTGAGACTCAGCTCCTCTTCTCCCTCTACTCCCTCTGCCACCCCCCCTTCACCTCTCCGCAGCTAAACCCTCATTTTCCCCTTTTCCCTCTGCTCCTCCACCTCTCCCTTCCCATCCCCACGGCACCGTACTCGTCCGCTCAACTGTATATATTTTCGTTACCCTATTTTTTTTGTTAATGAATTATACATCGCCTCGATTCTATTTAGTTGCCATTGTTTTTACGAGATGTTCTTCCCCTTGACTCTATTTATTGCCATTGTTCTTGTCTGTCCGTCTCCCCCGATTGGACTGTAAGCCAGTCAGACGGCAGGGACTGTCTCTATCTGTTGCCGACTTGTTCATCCCAAGCGCTTAGTACAGTGCTCTGCACATAGTAAGCGCTCAATAAATACTATTGAATGAATTGATTATCCTGTACCTACCCTAGTGCTTAGAATGTGTATAGCTTATAGTAAATGCTTAAAATGCCATAATAAGAATAATAGGATGATGATTAATAATAATAATAATAATGTTGGTATTTGTTAAGCGCTTACTATGTGCAGAGCACTGTTCTAAGCGCTGGGATAGATACAGGGGAATCAGGTTGTCGCACGTGAGGCTCACAGTTAATCCCCATTTTCCAGATGAGGTAACTGAGGCACAGAGAAGTTAAGTGACTTGCCCACAGTCACACACCTGACAAGTGGCAGAGCCAGAATTTGAACCCATGACCTCTGATTCCCAAGCCCGGGAGCAGCATGGCATAGTCACTAGAGTGCAAGTCTGGACTTTAGAAGGTCATGGGTTCTAATCCCGACTCTGCCACTTGTCCGCTGTGTGACCTTGGGCAAGTCACTTCACTTCCCTGGGCCTCAGTTACCTCATCTGTAAAACGGGGATTGAGACTGTGAGCCCTATTGGAGACAGAGACCGTGTCCAAGCGGATTTGTTTGTATCCACCCCGGCACTTAAAACAGTGCCTGGTAAGCACTTAATAAATGCCATAATTATTATTATTATTATTTTTCCAAATGAACCATGAAGGCAGGCAAGAAGAGGCACAGCTGCCAGGAAAAAGAGGAGAATCGGTGAATGGGAAGCACTGTACTAACTACTTGTGAGAGAAAAACAGAAGCAAGTCAAACATTCCTTGCCTTAAAGGAGTTTACACTCTAAGGGGAAAGAGAGACAGCTAGAGGAGGAGGAGGAGGTGGATTGAAGTTGAATAACAGAAAAAGGAAGTTGAAGGCAGGGGCATGAGCTCTCTGCCTATGTTGTCTTTGGGTGTGACTTGAGGGTTTGTGTCCCACCCTTGTGCCTGCATCTCTCGCTTCAGAGTGTCTCTTGCGTATCGGACTTTTTGGTCTCTGCCTCCCAAGACAGTCTCATGTGTGTCTCATTATCGATATCAATATCAACAGTACAAACTGAGTACTTTACAAAGCACTGCCCTAGGTGCCTACTTTGTGCAGAGCACTGGACTGATAACCTATGCTTTGCAGAGCACTGAATAATGTTTACAGCCAGTTTATAAACCGACTGACAAGGTAATGTACAAATTGGATAATCAACAGACAAGATAATGCACAGACTGGGAAATCCCCAGTCCGCATAATCCATAGACTAGGTAATGTACAAACTGAATAATCCTTTGATGGGATAATCCAGTCTAATTGAGAAGTAGCATGGCCTAATGGATAGATCATGGGCCTGGGAGTCAGAAGGACCTGAGTTCTAATCCTGGCTCTGCCACTTGTCTGTTGTGTGACTTTGGGCATGTCACTTCACTTCTCTGTGACTCAGTTACCTCATCTGAAAAACAGGAATGAAGACTGTGAGCCCCATGCGGGACATGGACTATGTCCAACCTGATTAGCTTGCATCTACCCCAGTGTTTGGAACAGTGCCTAGCACATAGTAAGCGCTTAACAGATTCCAATAAAGTATAAAAAAATCACAGATAATTCACAGATTGAGTAATGTACTAACTGGATAATCCACTGATTGGATAATCCACAAAGTGGGTAATGTCCACCCTGGATGATCCACTCATTGGATAACGCAGAGACTGGGTTATGCTCTGACTGGACCATCCAGCCCTGCCTGTGAAAGCAACGGAGACCCTTGCCCAGTGCCCGACCTAGGCGGCAAAAGGGTTTCTATTGACTCTCCCCTGCTTCAAAGCCTTATAATAATAATAATTATGGTATTTGTTAAGTGCTTACCATGTGCAGAGCACTGTTCTAAGCATTTGGGGTAGATACAGGATAATCAGACTGTCCCACGTGGGGCTCACATTTTTTAATCCCCATTGTTGCAGATGAGGTAACTGAGGCACAGAGGAAGTGAAGCGACTTGCCCAAGGTCACACAGCAGACAAGTGGCAGAACCGGGATGAGAACTCACAATCTCTGACTCCCAAGCCCAGGCTCTCTCCACTAAGTCACGCTACTTCTCTACTGAAGGGACATCTACTCCAAGAGGCCTTCCTTGACTAAGCGCTTCTTTCCTCTTCTCCCACTCCCTTCTGCATCACCCTGACTTGCTCCTTTTGTTCTTCCCCCCTCCCAGCCCCGCACCACTTATGTCCGTATTTGGAATGTATTTGTTTATATGAAAATCTATCTTCCCCTCTAGACTGTAAACTTGTTGGGGGCGGGGAATGTGTCTGTTACATTGTTATACTGTACTCTACCAGGAGCTTAGGACAGTGCTCCTGCACACAGTAAACTCCCAAGAGTTTAGTATAGTGCTCTGCATGCAGTAAATGCTCAAAAAATACAATTGACTGGCCGACTGACCCTGAGCTGCCTCGATGGGACTAGAGAAGCCAGAAAAGGACTAGGGCTGAGATCCTCTCAGGGTCCGGACGACTATCACTCTTCCTCCGTTCAAAACCTTACTGAAGGCGCATGTCCTCCAAGAAGGCTTCCCAAACTAAGCCCCCTCAGCTCCCCCTCCTTTCCGCGGGGAAGCAGAGTGGCTTAGTGGAAAGACCCCGGGCTTAGGAGTCAGAGGACGTGGGTTCTAATCCCTCCTCCGCCACGAGTCTGCTGTGTGACCTTGAACAAATCACTTAACTTCTCTGGGCCTCAGTTACCTCATCTGTAAAATGGGGATTTAAAGTGTGATCCTCATGTGGGACAATCTGATTACCCTTTATCTACCCCAGCGCTTAGAACAGTGCGTGGCACATAGTAAGTGCTTAACAAAAACCACAGTTATTATCATCACCTCGACTCTCTCCCTTTGGTTTTTTGCCCCTCCCCGCCCCACAGCACTTAGGTATATGTATATATATCTATAATTCTATTTATTTATATTAATGCCTGTTTACTTGTATTGATGTCTATCTCCTCCCCCTAGACTGTGAGCCTGTTATGGGCAGGGATTGTCTCTCTTTATTGCTGTACTGTGCTTTTCAAGTGGTTAGTACAGTGCTCTGCGCATAGTAAGCGTTCAATAAATACGAATGAATGAATGGTTCAACCGGAGTCGAATCGTCCCTTTTGGAAGGACGCGGGTGGTATTTGTTTAGCACTTACTGTGTACCAAGCACCGTTCTAAGTGCTAGGTTATCCGATAGGCGTATCGGTCTTTTTTGTCTCTGCCTCCCAAGGCAGTCCCATGTGCGTCTCATTATCAACAGTACAAACTGAGTACTTCACAAAGCACTGTCCTAGATGCCTACTTTGTGCAGAGCACTGGACTGATAACCTATGCTTTGCAGAGCACTGTATTATGCTTACAGCCAGTTTATAAACCGGTTGACTAGGTAACGTATAAATTGGATAATCCCCAGACAGGATAACGCATAGCCTGGGGTAAAGACTGGACTGGACGCTGGGATAATAATAATGACGATGGTATTTGTTAAACTGTTACTATGTGCCAAGCACTGTTACAAGGCAACCAGGTAATCAGGTTGGACACAGTCCTTGTCTCGTGGGGCTCACAATCTTGACCCCCGGGGAGGGAAGAAGGGGCGGCCTGGGTCCGCAGGAAGCCACAAGGAGCTGCCTGCTCCTGCCAAGGCGGTTGTTGAGGTGGCACCGGGCCGGTGATGAGGATCCCAGCTGTGCCAAGGATGGACCAGACGCTCCCGCTCTTTCCCCATCTCCCCGGCCCAGCCGAAAAACGTTTCCGCCCCTCCCAAAAGCCCCCCACCCAGGCAGGGGAGGGATAATAATGTTGGGATTTGTTTAGCGCTTACTATTTGCCGAGCACTGTTCTAAGCACTGGGGTAGATACAGGGTAATCAGGTTGTCCCACGTGAGGCTCACTGTCTTCATCCCCATTTTACAGATGAGGTCACTGAGGCACCGAGAAGTTAAGTGGCTTCAGGGGAAGCAGCGTGGCTCAGTGGAAAGAGCCCGGGCTTGGGAGTCAGAGGTCATGGGTTCGAATCCCGGCACTGCCACTAGTCAGCTGTGTGACTGTGGGCAAGTCACGTCACCTCTCTGTGCCTCAGTTCCCTCATCTGTAAAATGGGGTTGAAGACTGTGAGCCTCACGTGGGGCCACCTGATTACCCTGTATCTAACCCCAGCGCTTAGAAGAGTGCTCTGCACATAGTAAGTGCTTAACAAATACCAACATTATTATTATTAAGTGACTTACCCAAAGTCACCCAGCTGATAAGTGGCAGAGCCGGGATTAGAACCCATGACCCCTAAACCCGTGCTCTTTCCACTGAGCTTCTCTAATTCAGGCCACAGACCCCTCCCTCTATTCCTCCCCTTCCTCCATGCCTCCCACTCCTCCCTTGCTCCTCCCCTCGTCCCGCCTTCCCCCATCCGTGCCCCCCACCCTTCCCCCTTCTCGCTCTCCTCCCCGCCCCCTCCCCTAGAGAGATGCTCCTGCCTGGAGTCGTTGGGATGGGGGTTGGAGGGATGGGGAGGAAGGAGGGTGTCTGGGAGGGAATGGGGGGGGGGGGGCCCTGGCGACCCCCTCCCAGCCCACGGCGGTGACTCACTGACCAGGACTCCAAGGATCAGAGTGATGGAGGCGGGGCCGGGCCTGGGGCCTCCCTCCCTCCCTTCCTCCCCCTCGGCTAGGTCACCCCCAGCCTCCCATTCCGGCGCTCTGCACACAGTAGTCCCTCGATAACTAATGATAAAAGTGGTATCTGTTAAGCGCTTACTGTGTGCCAGGCACTACACTAAACGCTGGGGTGGATACAAGCAAATCAGGTGGGATCCAGTCCCTGTCCCACCTAGGACGCCCAGCCTCTAATCCCGGCTCCGCCACTCGTCAGCTGTGTGACTTTAGTCAAAGCACCTCACTTCTCTGGGCCTCAGTGACCTCATCTGTAAAAAGGGGGTGAAGACCGTGAGCCCCATGTGGGACAACTTGATAACCTTGTACCACCCCAGCATTTAAAACTGTGCTTGGCACATAGTAAGCTCTTAACAAATACCACTATTAATATTATTATTCTAATCGATGCCCCGGGCCGGCTGGGGGACCTTGAGTGAGTCATGCAGCCTCTCTGGGCCTCAGTTTCCTCCTCTCGCTGCTCTCCCTCCCCCTCCGACTGTGAGCCCCTTGTGGGACAGGGACCTAGTTGTCCTGTACTTCCCCTGTCCAGCGCTGAGCGCAGGGCTTGGCACAGGGTGGGCGCAGGGTAAACGTGATGGCTCTTTCCTCCACTTTGCGGGGAGGCGGCTGCTCCAGTGATGGTCCTTGGGTCGTGGGGGCCAGGCTTCGGATGGGCAGGCCAAGGGTGCGAACCCCATTTAAAACTAGCCCCTTGGGGGCCGCGGATCCAGACCAGAGCCGGGGCTGGGGGAGGCGCAAGGCGAGAGCGCAGCCAGGCGGGCCCCTCCAGCTCATCACATTCTTGCGCAGCCTCGGCGTGGTCTGGTTTTGCTTAGAAGCAGGGAAGGGCGGAGTCGGGGTATTTTTTGCTTTGGAGGCTAAACTGTTCCAGCCTTTGTCTGAAAGCCAGTTCCAATGACCATCCAGGGAGGCAGCTGGAAAACATTAAGGAAACTTGCAGTGGCCAGTGATTCCAGCAAGATGGAATTTCACCCCCTTCCCCCTCCCTCTTTTTCTTATTTCTCCCTCCCCCTCCTCCCTTTTCTCCTTCTTTTTCTTCTCCTTCTCTTTTTTCTCTCTCTCTCTCCCTCCCTCCCTTTCTCCCACTCCGGCATTCTCAGCAAACTAGGCAGCCCCCGGTCTCTGATTCTGAGAGCATGAAACCATTCCACGCCCTCCCCACACCCTCCCCAGCTCGCCCCCAGACCCTGGGGAGAGACAGATGGGCAGACAGACAGAAAGAAGGACAGATCGGTCTCTTCCTCTGCTGGGCTCTTCTGCTAGGAGCCGGTCAGTACGGGACCGAAAAGTCGTCTCCCACCCCCTCTTCCCCAAACGACAGCCCTTTTCCCTCCCCCCTCCATCTTCCCTTCCCACCCCCACGTTGGGCCTGCAAGGATGCCGAAGGCTGGAAAGGAGGGAGGAAGGGAGGAAGGAGAAGGGAAGATAAAGAAAAGGAGGGAGGGAGAAATAGCAGGGGAGGGGCCCTCGCCCTAAACAGCTGTCAGGGCCCGGAGACCCTCCCCTTTCCGGGTGGGGGGTGGTGGGGGCCACGGGGCTCGGGGAAAATTGACAATTTCCCCGGAGCCAGGGAAGTGTATATGCAGGATCCGGGCCGCTGCCAGGACAGTGGACACGTAGACACATGGGGTTGGCCCCGGGGGGAAGAGAGAGGGGGACGCAGTCCTATGTGGGGTTCAAAGTCTCAATCCCCATTTTACAGATGAGGGAACTGAGGCACAAAGAAGTAAAGTGACTTGCCCAGGGCTATACAGCAGTCAGAGGAGGTGCCGGGATTAGAACCCATGTTCTAATGACTCTCAGGCTCTATCCACTACGCCATGCTGCTCCATACAGTGCAGTCTAGAAATCCTTCTCACCGACTCACTGGCCTTGCGGCACATTCTGTTTCGGCCCGTGGGTGAAAAACAAAAAATAATGATAATAATCATCATAATTGATAAGCAGTGGGCTTAGTGGAAAGAGCCCGGGCATGGAAGTCAGAGGAGGTGGGTTCTAATCCCGGCTCCATACTTGTCATCTGTGTGACTTTGGGCCAGTCGCTTAACTTCTCTGTGCCTTAGTGACCTCATCTGTAAAATGGGGGTGAAGACTGTGAGCCCCATTTGGGACAACCTGATTACCTAGTATCTACTCCAGCGCTTAGAACGGTCCTTAACAAAAAACCATCATTTTTATCATTATTATAAGCGCTTACTGCGTGCTAAGCACTGTTCTAAACGCTGAGGTAGGTACAAGGTAATCAGGTTGGACACAGGCATTTGCATTTTCTGCCGAGGCGGCCACGATGGGGACGCCCCCCCCCCCATCCCCGGCCCCCCCATCCCCGGCCCCCTTGATTCTGACCCCGCTTCCATTTTCAGATCGACACATCTGTAATTTTATTTATCCCTTTGCTCTTCCCTCCTCCCAGCCCCAAAGCTCTTACGTACAGATCTGTCATTTTATTTATTTGTATTGATGTCTGCCCCACTCTAGGCTGTGAGCTCGTCTGGGGAGGGAATGTCACTGTTTATTGTTCTATTGTACTTTCCCAAGCGCTTAGTACAGTGCTCTGCACGCAGTAAGCGCTCAGTAAAGACGATTGAATGAATGACTCTGAAGAGGCCGCTTCGGGCTTAAAGGATGGTCCATAATTATAGGTCCGAGTGATGGTTCCCTGTTGGGTAATTATGGGCGGAACTCCTCCGGTGGTGCGGTTTGGGAGACGCTCACGCACTGCTAAAGGTATCTACTGAGCACCTACTGAGGACCTAGTGCTGGACTAAGCGCTTGGGGGGAAAGCCGAGCTGTCCCTGCCCTCAAGTAGTTTAAACCTTAATAAGGATGCAGACTGACAAAATGATATGTAGATATATATATAAATAAAAATAAAAATAAATGATTTTTTTTGTTGTTGTGATGTTACTGATACCTGTTTGCTTGGATTGATGTCTGTCTCCCCCCTTCAGAACTGTGAGCACGTTGTGAGCAGGGTTTGTCCCTATTTGCTGCTGAATTGTACTTCCCAAGCGCTTAGTCCAGTGCTCTGCACATAGTAAGTGCTCAATAAATACGATTGAGTGAATGAATAAGTGAATTTGCAAAGCCAGAACAAGGACAGAGCAATTATCTAAATACTCCGGCGTGAAATAGCTAAATCAATCGTCCAGGCCTACAAATGAATATATCTATCTAGTAGTTGTCCTCTGTGTTTGTATTTAGATTTGCACCCCTGCTTCACCCCTCCCTCAGCCGCTCAGCACTTGTCATTTGTTTATTTATTTAAATGTCTATCTCCCCATCTAGACCATAAGATCACTGTGGCCAGGGAATGTCTATTGTTCTACTGTACTCTCCCAAGCGCTTAGTACAGGGTTCTGCACATAGTAAGCGCTCAACAAATACGACTGAATGAATCAATTATGGCCATATCTGTTATTTATTGATTTCTGTTAAAGTCTGTCTCCCCTTGTAGCCTCTCAGCTCCTTGTGGGCAGGGGACCTGTCTACCAACTCTGTAATATTGAACTCTCCCAAGCGCTTAGTACAATGCTCTGCACACAGTAAGCATTCAGTAAATATTGTGGTTGATTGTTCGAAGGAGACACCAAGAACGGTGAAGTTTATCATTGAGTGTCCGTGTGGCTGAAAAGGTCAGTGCAGGGGACCCACAGTCCTGTCCACACCCTGCAACACAAACAGAGAAGCTGTGTGGCTTAGTGGAAAGAGCCCGGGCTTGGGAGCCAGAGGTCCTGGGTTCTAATCTCACTCCGCCACTTATCAGCTATGTGACTTTGGGCAAGCCACTTCACTTCTCTGTGCCTCAGTTTCCTCATCCCGTAAAATGGGGATTAGAACTGCAAGCGCCAACGTGGGACAACCTACTTACCTTGTATCTACCCCAGCGCTTAGAACAGTGCTTGGCACATAGTAAGCACTTAACAAAGACCACCTTCAAACAGACTGGTTCTATATTAAGGGCTTTTTCCTGCTTTGTCCTTGTTGTTACTAATGCTTCCTCTACACAGTGCTCATGGTAGTTTGCTTGGCAGCTTGGGTGACAGTGCTCACTCACTGATGGAGAAGAGGGGAACATGGGTTTTAGCGGCCAGCAGAACAGGCCCTGGAGAGGTGTTTGCAGCAGTGGAGATGGTTTGCAGTGGGCCATCCACAGTCTCTCGGCCCGTCCCCCTGAGCCCAGCAGTGCACAACGCAAGGTGGCCGCATGATACTGGAGAAGGGGTGGGGGTCAAGAAGAGAGGAGAAAAAGGAGAAGGAAGAGAAAGAGGGTAGAAGGAGGAGGAGAAAGGAGAGGTGATGGCCCCCAAGATCTCCCCAACCCCAAAAGGATTAACAAAAATTCCCATCAGGGACAGTCCCATGATGGAGAGGGGAGAGACTGGGGTGTGGGATGGTCCAGGCTGGATCACTGGGGGAGGATCAGAGATGGAGAAGGGAGAGCCAGGGGTGTGGTATGGTTCTTGCTGGGTCACTAGGGGAGGAGCAGGGATGGAGAGGGGAGAACCAGGGGCGTGGGAGGGTCCATGCTGGGGACCCCATGTGGGACCATCTGATTATCTTATATCCCTCCCCAGTGCTTAAAACAGTGCTTGGCACATAGTAAGCGCTTCACAAATACCAATATTATTGTTATAAAGAAATAGAATTACAGATACGTACATAAGTGCTGTGGGATGGAGAGGGGGAAAGAGCAAAGGGAGCAACTCAGGGCGACACAGAAGGGAGTGGGAGATGAGGAAAAGTGGGGCTTAGTCTGGGAAGGTCTTTTGGAGGAGATGGGCCTTCAGTAAGGCTTTGGGGGGGAGTAGAGTCATTGTCTGTGGGATTTGAGGAGGGAGGGTATTCCAGGCCAGAGACAGGCCGTGGGCCAGGGGTCGGCGACACAACCCAACGGGAAGCCCCAGAGCCCCCCAGTGAAAACTTGTCACCCCCTCCCCTTCCCCCCGTTCACCTCCACACCCCCACTCCTGGTTTTGGTTCTGGCTCTGCCTTGCCCATGTGAGTAATTTCTCCAACACTAAGATTATCCTGTGGGAGCTCGAAATAACCGTGTGGCCGCCGGCTGCCGGTCGTGTAGTCTAAATCCCGAGCTGACTGCGGGCTGGGCCGGCGCTGGAAGAAGACCCACGGCCCCCACCCCCCAAACCCCTGGCAATTATGCTTAACCCTCACCTGGTCTGCATCCCCGGCCACAGGAGCGCAAAGGCCCTTCACGTTCAAACTGGCGCTGCACCTGTGGGGCTGCGAGAGAGGCTGGCGGGTCCATCCCCGGCTACTAATACTACTACTACTAATAATGGTACTTGTTAAGCGCTCACTATGAGCCAAGCACTGTTCCAAGCACTGGGGTAGATACACGTTAATCAGGTTGGACACAGTCCTTGTCCCACATGGGGCTCACAGTCTTAATCCCCATTTTACAAATGAGGAAACTGAGGCACAGAGAAGCAAAGCGAGTTGCCTTGGGTCACACAGCAGACATGTGGCAGAACCGGGATTAGAACCCAGGTCTTTCTGACTCCCTGGCCTGGGCTCTATCCACTAAGCCACGCTGCTTCTCCACTGGCTTAGAGAAGCAGCATGGCCTAGTGGAAAGAGCCCGGGCCTGGGAGTCGCAGGTCGTGGCAAGCCACTTCACTTCTCTGTGCCTCAGTTACCTCATCTGTAAAATGAGGATCAATATTGTGAGCCCCATGAGGGACAAGGACTGTGTCCAACCTGATTGCCTTGTATCTACCCCAGTACTTAGGACCGTGCTTGGCACATAGTAAGCCCTTAACAACCTGATTACCCTGTATCTATCCCAGCGCTCAGAACAGTGCTCTGCACATAGTAAGTGCTTAACAAATACCAACATTATTATTATTAACAAATACCACAATTATTATTATTCTCAGGGCCAGTCCCCTGAGGCTCCATGACCAAGAGTGGGGCGCAGACCGGGCCCTTCAAACGGATCATCCCGCGGAGCCAGGTGCCAGGAGAGACGGCCGGGGAGTGGATACACATCTCTCTGCACTCTGCCCTTGTCTCTACAGTTCATTCAATAGTATTTTCATTCAATAGTATTTATTGAGCGCTTACTACGTGCAGAGCACTGTACTAAGCTCTTGGAATGAACAAGTCGGCAACAGACAGTTTCACCGGGCCAGCCTCCGCAAGTCCAGGCCGGACAGGGCCAGACGGGGGCAGCCCACCTCAGTTAGACAGCATGGCCTAGTGGCAAGAGCACGGGCTTGGAAGTCAGAGGTCATGGGTTCTAATCCCACCTCCGCCACTTGTCTGCTGTGTGACCCTGGGCAAGTCACTTCACTTCTCGGTGCCTCAGTTACCTCAATTGTAAAATGGGGATTGAGACTGTGAGCCCTACGAGGGACAACCTGATTACCTTGTATTTACCCCAGCACTTAGAACAATGCTTGGTACATAGTAAGCACTTAGCAATTACTTATAATTGTTATTATTACTATCATAGACTAAGTCCGGCCGGGCAGGTAAGCGGCACTGGACCAGACAGGCCCTGGGAGTGCAGGTTGGGGTCTCCCGACTCTCCATCTCCCGTCACCCCTGGGCCAAATCGATTTTATTCATTCAGTCATATTTATTGAGCGCTTACTGTATGTAGAGCACTGTATTAAGCTCTTGGGAGACTACAATACAACAATTGCATCTGCCTCCTTCAGGCCTCCTGTCTCTCCCCACTCCAGTCCATACTTCACTCTGCTGCCTGGATCATTTATCAATAAAAAGTTTCAGTCCATGTCTCCTCACTCCTCAAGAACCTCCAATAATAATAATAATAATGTCGGTATTTTTTAAGGGCTTACTATGGGCAGAGCACTGTTCTAAGCACTGGGGTAGATACAGGGTGATCAGGTTGTCCCACGTGAGGGTCACAGTTAATCCCCATTTTACAGATGAGGTAACTGAGGCACAGATAAGTGACTTGCCCACAGTCACACAGCTGACAAGTGGCAGAGCCTGGTTTCGAACCCATGACCTTTGACTCCCAAGTCCGGGTTCTTTCCACTGAGCCACGCTGCTTCACCAGTGGCTGCCCATCCACCTCAGCAAACAGAAACTCCTTACCATTGGCTTTAAAGCATTCAGTCAGCTCTCCCCATCCTACCTCATCTCACTGATCTCCTACTACAGCCCAGACCGCACACTCCACTCCTCCAGCACCGATTTATTCACTGTATCTCGAACGCATCTATCTCGCCACCGATCCCTTTCCCACGTCTTCTCCTTAACCTGGAACTCCTACCTACTCCATATACCCCAGACCAACTCTCTCTCCAACTTCAAAGCATTATTAAGGTCACAGCCGCTCCAAGAGTCTTTCCCCCAATTAATCCCTCTTTTCTCCTGCTGGTTCTCCCTTCCTTGACTTTTGGATATTTGATATTCGCCCCACCCCCAACGCACAACACTTATGCACATATCTTTAAACTATATATTATAAATGACTTAATTATTCGTATCATTGTCTGTCTCCCCCTCTAGACTGTATGCTCGTTATGGGCAGGGTGCAAGTCTGCTAATTCTGTTGTACTGTACTCAAATACTTATTACAGTGCTCTGCACATAGTAAGCACTCAATAAATATGATTGATTGAATGAATGAATGAATGAATAAACATCATTGATTGGTTGATGATTGATTCCAGTGTCTGGGACATATTAAGCACTTAAATACCATAAAAAAATTGAGAGTCAGTAGACACCCTATATAGTAACCTCCACACAGTAGGAGCTCAGTACAGGACTCCATACACAATAAATACTCAGTATAGTATTCTGAACAGTCAACGCTCATCACAGTGCTGCGTACATAGTGGATGTTCAGTACAGTTCCCTGCACACAATAGGTGACTAGAACAGTTCCCTGTATACAATCGGTGTCGTATACTTCCTTATAGGTGTTCCAACCCAGAAATCGTCAAGGGCCTGAGAATCAGGAGCCCCAGGTTCTTTTCCCAAGTCTGCCCCTAGCCAATTGTGTGATCTTGTGATACTAAATCTCTCTGGTCTTTGCTTTCTTTGTCTATAAAACAGGGATAAGAACCTTGGACAAGTGATTAAATCTCTCTGGTCTTCGCTTTCTTTGTCTATAAAACCAGGGATAAGATACCTTCTGTCCCTCCATTTTACAGTGTAAGCCCTATGTGGGACAGGGGCTGTGCCTAATATGATCATCTCCTAGCCACCCCAGAACCTAGCACAGTGCTTGGTGCAGATTAGGCATTCAATAAATATCTTCTACATTACTACTCCAATAAATTCATAAATTCTATGAGTGGCTTTTGGGTTATTATGACTAGGGGTGTTGGGAATTAATCGGGGAAGGCCTCCTGGAATAGATGGGCGTTCAGGAGGGCTTTGAAGATGGACAGAACTGGGTGAGGTCTGGTGGATTTAAAGCGGGGAAGGGCATCAGCAAGGGGACTGAGATGAGAGAGTGGAGGGGCAGTTAAGAAGTGAATTTGAGAGGAGAGTCGGGAGAGAAGTGGTGTAGTAAGAGGAGTTGATTTGTCTATCAAATCTATCATATGCTCCTTAACGCTTAGTACGGGGCTCTGTGTACAGTAAGCACTCAATACACACCATCGATCAATTGTCTAGAGTCTTCTAGACTGTAAACTCAAAGTGGGCTGGGGACATGTCTACCATCTCTGTTGTACTGTATTCTCCCAAGCACTACACTCAGTAAGCGCTCAGTAGATAAGATTGAATGATTGGTTGAAGTAAGAAGAAATCTGGTGAGAAGCCAGTCGTCAGGAGTGTCTGCTTGATGTAGAGGGAAATGAAAGAAACTGAAGGCCTCCCTAACACCTATACAAGTGGTCAGGTGAATGAAAATGAACTGTGACAGGTAAAGGGCACTGATTTTTTTTTTTCTACAAACTCTTAGAAAGAGGGAGGGCTGGGAAGAAATGGCTCAGGGCTGGTAAGGGCTGGTGTTTGCACTGAGGGGGTGGGTAGGGGATCGGGGGTCCCCGCGGGGTATCTCCTAAATTTCCTGTTAGCAGAGGCTCACAGTGAGAGTTCAAGTGTGAGTTGTTTAAGGCCTGTAAGGGAACACCCCCGTCCCCTCCCCTCTCCAGGCCCCTTCCCCCTCCCCCAGTTTCCTTCTTCCCCAGCCCTGGCCCCTCATCAAGGGAATCGGAGCTGCTGCCCAGCTGGCCTGCTGGTATCCTCCCAACCCAAACACTGTGAGCCTCCACGGGGAACGTTGTCTGTGGGATGGGTGGGTGGGACCCTAAAGGGGGTCCACGGCAGCTTCCGCCCGCACAAGAATGTGGGGAGGGGGATGCTTTTTAACCTCTTTATCATCCATGGCACTGTGTGGAGAGGATCCCGATGGGGCTTGGTGCCAGGCCGCCCTGCAGGTCCCGGACGCTGGGTCTAGCGTCGTGGCAAGGCGGGGGCTGGGGGGCGGGGGAGGGTTGTTATGTGGGTGGGAGCCTCCCCTGAGGGGGGTCACAGGGTTCCTGCTCTGGATCCAATTTCCTGTGGCCTCTAGACCGCTACATTGGACACCTACTTTGTGCAGAGAGTTGTACTGCGCATCTAGTTTATGCAGAGATAGAGCCTACTGTATGTAGATGCCTACTGTGTCCAGACTGCTGTACTGGGTGCCTCCTGGGTGCGATGCACTGTACTGGGCACCTACGGTGTCCACACACTACAGTGACTGACAAATAGTAAGCGCTTAACAAATAGCATAATTATTATTGGGTGCCTACTGGGTTTAGAGCACTGTACCCTACTAAACACATAGTACAGTGCTCTGCACACCGTAAGCACACAATTAATCCGCCTAAATGAACATGGCAATATTTGAGACCGTGGGCCAGTTTCCAGTGGTTGACTGACTTTAAGCTCTTTGCAGGCATGGCCATGTTTACATCTCTATTGTCCTGTACTCTCCCAAGCACTTAGTACAGTGCTCTGCACACAGTAAATGCTCAGTAAATTCCCCTGATTGATTATGGGGAGCCAAGCCTCTTCCCAGTTTGATTTGAGAGGAAATATTTAGAGCTGGTGATCCCAGAGGCCTGTAGGCCCCTGAACAGGTAACCAGGCTCCCCAAACCCAATCCACTATGCTCCCACCATGTCCCTGATCCCCGGCCCTCGTCCCCCATCCCCCACCCCCAGCTAGGCCTCTCCAAGCCTGTAGGTTGGCTTTTCCTGGGGGTGGGAGCTGGGACACTTGGTCAATCCTATTTATTGAGCACTTACTATGTGCAGAGCACTGTACTAAGTGCTTGGGAGGGGACAAGACAACAATAAACAGATACATTCCCTGCCCACAACAGGACCCTGGACTTCGGGGAGGTGCTGAGGGTCGGGTAGGGTGGCGAGTGTATCTGAGGCTCAGAGGCCACCCCACCGAGGGATGTAGAGGTGCAGAGGGGGGATGGAAGGGGGTGGGACGAGCTTTCACAGGGGAGGAACACTTCCCTCCCCCTTCTCCTTCCCCTGCCCTTCCCCCTCCTCTCCCACTTTGCTTTATTAACAATGATAATAATTATGGTATTTGTTAAGCGCTTACATATGCCAAGCACTGTTCTAAACTCTGGGGTAGGTACAAGGTAATCGGGTTGTCCCACGAGGGGCTCACAGTCTTAATCTCATCTGGTACCTCATCTGTAAATTGGGGATTAGGACTGTGAGCCCCACGTGGGACAACCTGATTACCTTGTACCTACCCCAGTGCTTAGAACAGTGCTCGGTACATATTAAGCGCTTAACAAATGTCATTATTATTATCATTCCTCATTTTATAGATGAGGTCACTGAGGCACAGAGAAGTTAAGTGGCTTGCCCAAGGTCACACAGCAGACAAGTGACGAAGCCTGGATGAGAACCCAATTCCTCCGACTTCGAAGCCCAGGCTCTTTCCACTAAGCCACGCTGCTTTCCCCTCCTCTTTCCCCCATCCTCCTCGACAGAGGGATCTTGGGCTGCTGCGGGCGGCGGAGGCCTGGAAGAAAACATTCCCGGGAATGTTGCTGTCTTCCAGAGGAGGTGGCTGGGGCAGTGGGGGGAGGGGATGGAAGCCTGTTGGGGGGGGTGAGGGGCAGTGGGGGGAGGAGGGAGCTCCCCGCACCCCATCCGCCAGGCTGAATTCCATCTGGGGTCTGTGGGGAGGGGGGATGACTCACGGGTTGGGTTCTCGAGGAGGAGTCTGCAGCCTTAAAGACCCAGTGGTCAGGATCAGTCCCAGTGCAAAGAATTTAGCACTGATGATAATAGTAATGATTATGGTATTTCTCAAGCACTTACTATGTGCCAGGCACTGTACTAAGCGCCGATCTGGCCTGGGCCCTCCGGTCTGGGATCTGTGAGCCCGTCACTGGGCAGGGATTGTCTCTCTCTGTTGCCGAATTGTATGTTCCAAGTGCTTAGTACAGTGCTCTGCAGATAGTAAGCGCTCAGTAAATACTATTGAATGAATCGAAATCATGTAATAGGGAGGCAGCGGGGTCTGGCCGAAATCTCGAGGCCTTCAGAGTCAGAGACTGCGGGCAATAGCAATAATAATAATATTAATGAGTATGGTACTTATTAAGTGCTTACTAAGTGCCAAGTACTGTTGCCAAGTACTGTACTAAGCGCTGGGAAAGGTACAAGATAATCAGGTTGGACACAGTCCTGACCCAAGTGGGACTCACAGTCCAGGAACTTACCTTCTCTGGGCCTCAGTGTCCTCATTAGTCAAATGTGGAGACAGTGTTTAGCTGCTTCTTGGTGATATTGTGAGGGTTAAAGGAGGATGTTAGGGAAGAAGAGCCTCTGGGGAGATAAGCAAAGCGTCAAACCACTTAAGACCTGGGTTCTAATTCTGACACTGTCACTTGCCTGCTGTGTGATCCTAGGCAAGTCACTTCACTTCTCTGGGCCTGTTACCTCATCTGGAAAATGGGGATTAAGACTGTGAGCCCTAGGTGGGATAGTAAGCCCATTTGTATCAACCCCAGAGCTTAGTACAGTGCCTGGCACATAGTAAGTGCTAAACAGATACCACAAATATTATTATTGTTTATTCAATCGTATTTATCGAGCACTTACTGTGTGCAGAGTACCGTATTATTGTTGTTGAGAGGGGGATGAGTGATATCTGTCCCTGCCGACCGTTAGCTAGGAGGAGGAGAAGTCTCCCCCTTCTACGCTCCCTCCCCCAGCCACAAATGAGGGCCTGAAGGTCTGAGAAATCAGTCTGCGTAAATGCTTTAAAGGCATTCTGACTTCCCTCTTCCCTCCGCCTCTCCGCCCACTCTTGACCACAGCGCAGCCTGGTAGTGCTCCAAGCCGGCGGCCCCTCCTCCCCCAGAGAAGCTGAGGATGCAGAAGCCAGAGCCTGGGCCAGGGCTGGGGCCACGGAAAGGAGATTCCTGTCCCTTGCTCGTGGCTGCCCTGCCCCTCTTTTCCCCTCCCTCTGTCCTCACCTTCAAGGGAGCTGGTCAACGAGGTGGCTGACGTGGCCTCTGTGACCTCCGTAAAGTCAGCGTTTTCCTGAACTGAACCGCTCAGTGGGAAGGGGCGGCAGAAAGAAAGTGGGGAGACAGCTGAGGCTGCAGATGCATTGTTATTATTTTCGTTGTTGCCATTATATTTGTTACATACTTAATATGTGTCAAGCGCTGCTCTAAATGCTGATGAAGATACAAGTTAATCAGGCTGGACACAGTCTCTGTCCCATATTCATTCATTCAATAGTATTTATTGAGCGCTTACTATGTGCAAAGCACTGTACTAAGCGCCATAAGGGACTCACAATCTAAGTAGGATTGAATTCCTATTTTATAGATGAGGAAATGGAGGCACGGAAAATTTAAGTGACTCACCCAAGGTTACACAGCATGCAGCTGGAAGATGTGGGATTAGAACCCAGGTCCTCTGACTCCCAGGCCCCAGCTCTTTCCATAGGCCCACACTGCTACTCATCTGAAAATAATCTGGGGGTTAGAGTGGCCTATAAACAGGATATATAGCTGAACTGTAACTGGAAGATTTAAAAACCTGAAGATAGTGGGACAGAGGAGGGGATTGGTAAAATTGTGATTGTGTGAGTGCCTAGTGGGTAATAATAATAATGATGATGGTATTTGTTAGCACTTACTATGTGGGGATCATGTCTACTAACTCTATGTACTCTCTGAAGTGCTTAGTACAGTGCTCTATACAATTAGTCAATCAATTGTATTTACTGAGTACTTACTGTGTACAAAGCACTGTTCTAAGCACTGGGGTAGATACAGAGTAATCAGGTTGTCCCACTTGGGGCTCACACTTTTAATCCCCATTTTACAGATGAGGTAACTGAGGCATAGAGAAGTTAAGTATCTTGCCCAAGGTCACACGGCAGACAAGTGGCAGAGCCGGGATTAGAACCCACGTCCTCTGGCTCCCAAGCCCGGCCTCTTTCCCCTAAACCACTGCTGAATTGTACTTCCCAAGGGCTTAGTCCAGTGCTCTGCACGCAGTAAGCGCTCAATACGTACGACTGAATGAATGAATATATCGTACATTCCACAAATTGTACATTCCAAGTGCTTCGTACAGTGCTCTGCACATAGTAAGCGCTCAATAAATACGATTGAAGGAATACATGGGTATATACGACAGTGCAAATGAATGTTTGCGTGTGTTTGCGTTTGCTGACTGTGTGTCTGTCTCTCCCTCCAGGTCCAGCTCTAGGATCTTGGATCTTGGATCTCTGCCCCTGGCCCTCTGCCCCAGGCCCTGCCCCCCGTCCCTCTGCCCCCCGTCCCTCCCCCTACTGTATTCATTCATTCAGTAGTATTTATTGAGCGCTTACTATGTGCAGAGCACTGGACTAAGCGCTTGGAATGGACAAATCGGTAACTGTAGCCACCCCCTCCTCTGCAGCCCCACCCACTGCTCTACTTTGCCTTTCTCCTCCTCCCCCAGACTGCTGAATCCCTTCCTCCCCCTGGATGAGGTGGGAGGAGACCCCCGACTCCCCTTTCCTTCCTGGGGAATTCCTGGTGGTGGGCAGAGAACCCAGCCACGTCGGGATGACGGTGGGGGGCAGGGGGTGGGTGAGAGACGGGGGGGCAGGGAAGGGAAGGAGAAAGACAAAGGGAGAGACGGACAGAGACAGAGACAAGGAGAAACAGGGCCCCCCACCCACCCCTGGGCGCCCCCTGCTCAGCTGTGCCAGCTGTGCCGGGGGGCCGAGGCGGAGCCGCCCCACCCTCACTCCATGCCAACCCAGGGTTGGGGTGTCTCCGGCGAGGAGGGAGATTTGGGGGTGATGGTTGGGGGGTGAGCATTATTAATTATTATTATGGTACTTCAATTCAATCGTATTTATTGAGGGCTTACTATGTGCAGAGCACTGTACTAAGCGCTTGGAATGTACAATTCGGCAACAGATAGAGACGATCCCTGCCCAATGACAGGTTCGCAGTCTAAACCAAGAACTGTTCTGAGCGCTGGGGTAAATAATAATAACGCTGGTATTTGTTAAGCGTCGACTATGTGTCAGGTACTGTTCTAAGCGATGGGGTGGATATAAGCAAATCAGGCTGGACACGATCCCTGTCCCGCATGGGGCTCACGGTCTCCATCCCCACTTTCCACATGAGGTAACTGAGGCCTGGAGAAGGGAAGTGACTTGCCCAAGGTCACCCAACAGGCAAGCGGCAGAGCCGGGGTTAGAACTCATGACCTTCTGACTTCCAGGCCCGTGCTCTGTGCTCTACACCTTGCTCCTCATAATCCCCATTTTACAGATGAAGTAACTGAGGCACAGAGAAGTCAAGACTGTGAGCCCCCCCGGGACAACCTGATTACCTTGTATCTACCTCAGCATTTAGAACAGTGCTTGGTACATAGTAAGCGCTTAATAAATACCATCATTATTAGTAATAAAAATAATAATGTTGGCATTTCTTAAGCACTTACTCTGTGCAGAGCACAGTTCTAAACGCTGGGGGAGATACAGGGTTATCAGGTTGTCCCACATGAGGCTCACAGTCTTCATCCCCATTTTACAGATGAGGGAACTGAGGCCCCGAGAAGTGAAGTGACTCGCCCACAGTCACACAGCTGACAAGTGGCAGAGCCCGGATTCGAACCCATGACCTCTGACTCCCCAGCCCGGGCTCTTTCCACTGAGCCACGCTGCTTCTCTAATAGTAGTAGTAGTAATCCCCATATTCCAGATGAGGTCACTGAGGCCCAGAGAAGTGAAGTGACTTGCCCAAGGTCACCCAGCGGACAAGGGACAGAGCCGGGATTAGAACCCACGTCCTCCGACTCCCAACCCCGGGCTCTTGCCACTAAGCCACGCTGCTAAACCTCGCCCCCGCCCCAGACTCTCCTCCGGCTCCACGTGGCCCGGAGCGGCCTAGGGAGGCTCCTGGAGGAAAATTGGGAAGGGGAGGACCGGCGGGGCAGGGGGAGAAGGGGGGTGTAAAGAGGGTGGAGTCCCCGTCCCTGCTCCAACCCATCCACGTGGACTCCGGGGCCGGGGAACCTCTGGACCCCGGACAAGAGGAGGGAAGAGCCGCAACAACGGTCAGGGCTGGGCCGGGCCCAACTGGGCCAGGGGGGTGGACCGTGGGGGAAGGAGGGAGAAGAGGAGGGGAGAGGCAGACCTTCCGGAGGGAGAAGAAGGAGGAGATGTGAGAGGAGAGAGGACGACGGGGACGGGGATGGAGAGAAGAGGGGGGTGAAGAAGAAGCACTGGGGCCTAGTGGCGAGAGCCCGGGCTTGGGAGTCGGAGGACGTGGGTTCAGATCCCACCTCTGCACTGGTTTGCTCTTTGACCTTGGGCAAGTTGCTTTACTTTTCTGGGCCCCAGTTACCTCATCTGTAAAATGGGGATTCATAATAATAATGGTGGTCTTTATTAAGCATTTACTATGCAAGCACTATGAGTCCCACTTGGACAACCTGATTACCTTGTAATAATAATAATAATAATAATGGTATTTCTCAAGTGCTTATTATGTGCCAAACACTGTTGTTCTTGTCTGTCCGTCTCCCCCGATTAGAACGTAAGCCCGTCAAACGGCAGGGACCGTCTCTATCTGTTGCCGACTTGTTCATTCCAAGCGCTTAGTACAGTGCTCTGCACATAGTAAGCGCTCAATAAATACTATCGAATTGAATGAATGAATAATAAAATAATACTAATAATAATGTTGGTATTTGTTAAGCACTTACTATACGCCAAGCACTGTTCTAAGTGCTGGGGTAGATACAAGGTAATCAGGTTGTCCCACGTGGGGCTCCCAGTCTTAATCCCCATTTTACAGATGAGGTCACTGAGGCACAGAGAAGTGAAGTGGCTTGCCCAAAGAAACGCAGCTGACAAGTGGTGGATCCGGGATTAGAACCCCTGACCTCTGACTCCCAAGCCCTTGCTCTTTCCATTAAGCCAGGCTGCTTCTCATATATTTACCGTAGCACTTAGAACAGCGCTCGGCACACAGTAAGCACTCAACGAACACCGTAACTGTTAGCAGTATTGTTATTATTAAGAGAGGGGAGGTTGAGTTGAGGGACGGAGGAGGGGAAAGATGGAGGTGGGGGAGACACAAGACAGAAATCAGTGATCCGGAGGTTCTCAGTGACTTCGAAGCCTGGGTCCCCCAACTCAGAGCAACAATTTCAGCTCTGAAGGGGGCCGTCACCCAAGCCCCTCCCCAAACCTCCCCCAGGGGTGGGAGACCGGAGGACATCCTGGGGGAGACAGCGTTACCTCCTGCCTCGGTGGGGGCAGGGAGGAGCCCGGGTTCGCTAGGCCTCTGACACAGCAGAGAAAGATCAGGGGGTCACAGTGGTACCCGGGCCAAATGGAGCCAACGGGGTAAGGTCAGAGCTGCTGGACGGCCGCATCTCCCACTATTTCCGCAGTAGACCTCTAAGCAGCATGGCTCAGTGGAAAGAACCTGGGCTTCGGAGTCAGAGGTCATGAGTTCGACTCCCGGCTCTGCCACTTGTCAGCTGTGTGACTGTGGGCGAGTCACTTCATTTCTCTGGGCCTCAGTGACCTCATCTGTAAAATGGGGATTAACTGCGAGCCTCACGTGGGACAATCTGATGACCCTGTATCTCCCCCAGCGCTTAGAACAGTGTTCTGCACATAGTAAGTGCTTAACAAATACCAACATTATGAAGAAAGAGAGAAAGAAAGAAAGAGAGAAAGAAAGAGAGAGAGAGAGAGAGAGAAAGAAAGGAAGAAAGAAAGAAAAAGAGAGAGAGAAAGAAAGAGAGAAAGAAAGGGAGAGAGAGAGAGAGAGAGAGAGAAGGGAAAGAAAGAAAGAGAGAAAGAAAGAGAGAAAGAAAGAAAGAAAGAAAGAAAGAAAGAAAGAAAGAAAGAAAGAAAGAAAGAAAGAAAGAAAGAAAGAAAGAAAGAAAGAAAGAAAGAAAGAAAGAAAGAAAGAAAGAAAGAAAGAAAGAAAGAAAGAAAGAAAGAAAGAAAGAACCTCATCGTGCACAGGAGGGGGGTGCCAGAAATGAGGGGACCTGCTCCGTGCCTAGAGATAGTTTCTGAGGCAGTTGGGGAAACAGGAACAAAGGAGAGGCTTGGGGACAAATGGGGCTGGTCTGAGAAGGCTTCCTGGAGGAGGTGAGTCTCCAGCAGACTGTCGGAAGAGGGCAAGGCCGTGGTTGCGGGGAGAGAAGGGAGGGCTTTTCCAGCGGGGGTGAGTGGCACAAGAGGGCAGAGTGGGGGTGGAGGAGGGCGGGAGGGTGTGAGGGTCTGGTCTGGGGGACGAGGGTAGGGACACAGCAGAGATCAGGCACATCCAGACCCTTTGCAGAAGGGAGGTAGCCTGGAGAGGGATTGAGACTGCAGCTCCGTGGCTAGCTTGGGGGCAAAGGGGCGTGTGGGGCTCGGTGCCTGGGGGAGAGGCTGGAAGGGGGAGCTCGGGGGAGAAGCTGGAGGTAGGACGGCGTCCAGGGGAGAGGCTGAAAGCGGGGGGCCCAGTGCCCAGGGGGAAGCCGGCCGGGCGAGCCCGGTGCCCAGGGGAGAGGCTGGAAGGACGAGCCCAGCGCCCGGGGGAGAGGCTAGAAGGGGGAGCCCAGAGCCCGGGGGGAGGCTGAAGGGGGGAGCCCAGTACCCTCCTCAGCCTCTCCACGCTTCCTGGGCGTGCGGGGCGATGAGATCCCCGAAACCCTCCACCGTGGCAGCCTCTGGATCCTCTCCCTGCCCGGGTGATGGTTTTGCCATCCAGACTCCCGCCGGGGCCTGGAGAGGCTGGTGGTTCCTGGACCTTTTTCCCAAAGCCCCCAGAGGAGCCTGGCTCCCCCCAACTTCCCTTCCTACCGTCTCAGGGGGCAGCTCCGACAGACCACCGCCCCTCCTCTCCCCATTCCCACTCTCTCTGCTCCTCTCCCTCCCTTCCACGTCTCCACCTCCTCCCCCTGGCTTCTCTCCCTCCTCCTCCCATTCCTCTTCTTTCCCAAATCCGTCTCCCTCCCCTTCTCCCTCCTCCCTGTCCCCTCCTCCTTCCCCCCAGGTCTGTCCCCTCCCCAGGCCCGGCCCTGGCAGCGCCGGGACGCAACGTTGACGCCCCCCCGCCCCCGGGCCTGGCAGCCCCCCTGCCCCTCCCGGCGATGCCACGCTGGCCCCCGGCTTCCCCCCAGACAATCCGGACGGTGGGCACCCACACTGCCTCGCCGGGGCCGGCCCTGCCGGCCTCGAGGGGAGGAACGTGGAGCGGGATTCGCGCCCCATCCCGGGGATCGTCTCTATCAGTTGCCGGATTGCACTTTCCAAACGCTCAGTCCGGTGCTCTGCACCCAGTAAGCGCTCAATAAATACGATTGAATGAACGAATGACCCCCCTACGGACCATCCTGAAGAAGCAGCGTGACTCAGTGGAAAGAGGCCGGGCTTGAGAGTCAGAGGTCATGGGTTCGAATCCCGGCTCCGCCGCCTGCCAGCTGGGTGACTGTGGACAAGTCACTTCACTTCTCTGGGCCTCAGTGACCTCGTCTGTAAAATGGGGATTAAGACCGTGAGCCTCACGTGGGACAACCTGATTTCCCTGTATCTCCCCCGGCGCTTAGAACAGTGCTCTGCACATAGTAAGCGCTTAACAAATACCAACATTATTATTATTATTATTATCCTGCCTGCTGAGACCCCTCGAGGCTTCGGGTGAGACTCGTTCACGGCTTAGTGGAAAGATCCCGGGCTTGGGAGTCAGTGCTCGTGGGTTCTAATCCCGGCCCCTCCACTTGTCTGCTGTGTGACCTTGGGCAAGTCACTTCACTTCCTCTGTGCCTCAGTTAACTCCTCGGTAAAACCTGATTACCTTGTATCTACCCCAGAGCTTAGAATAGAGCTTGGCACGCACTAAGCGCTTAACAAGTACCATCATCATCAATGTTCATTCATTCAATAGTATTTATTGAGCGCTTACTATATGCAGAGCACTGTACTAAGCGCTTGGAATGGGCAAATCAGCAACAGATAGAGACAATCCCTGCCCAGTGACGGGCTTATTACCTGCTCTCCCTCCGCCTTGGACTGTGACGGGGGACTAGGACTGTGTCTATCCCAGCACTGTTGGTAATAAATACTGCATTATGACCTTTATTTTTAAGTCCCAGAGGGATTTAGATAGATATGTGAGTGCATCACCATGTCGGTTCACTGAAGGGAGAATGGGTCCCTGGAGAGAGTTAAGGATGGAGAAGGTGAGAGTCAGGGCTGTCGGATGGTCCGTGCTGCATCACTAAGGACTGTGAGCCCGTGTTGAGCAGGGATTGTCTCTATCGGTTGCCGAATTGTACATTCCAAGCGCTTAGTACGGTGCTCTGCACATAGTAAGCGCTCAATAAATACGATTGAATGAATGAATGAATGGAGAAGGGGGAATCTAGACTGTAAACTCATTGTAGAGCCTCATTCATTCAATCGTATTTATTAAGCGCTTACTTTGTGCAGAGTGGAACGTGACCACCCCCTCTGTTGTACTGAAGTCTCCCAAAGGCTTAGTACAGTGCTCTGCTCAAAGTCAGTGCTCAGTAAATACCAATAAATCAGTGGTATTTACTGACTGAGCGCTGACTATGTGCAGAGCACTGTTCTAAGTGCTTGGGAGAGTCCAATACAACAGAATTAGCAGAAACGTTCCCTACCCGTAATGAGTATTGATTGATTGATTGATTGATTGATTGAGAGTCGGGGGTGTGGGATGGTCCGGGCTGGGTCACAGGGGGAGAATCAGGATGGAGAGGGGGAGTCAGGGGTGTGGGATGATCCGTACTGGGTCCCTGGAGAGAGCAAGGGATGGGGAGGGGAGAGTCAGGGGTGTGGGATGGTCTCCGCTGGGTTCCTGGAGAGAGTCAGAGATGGAGAGGGGAGAGTCAGGGGTGTGGGATGGTCCGTGCTGGGTCACAGGGGGAGAATCAGGGATGGAGAGGGGAGAGTCAGGGGTGGGGGATGATCCGTGCTGGGTCCCTAGAGAGAGCTGGGATGGGGAGGGGAGAGTCAGGAGTGTGGAATGGTCTCTGCTAGGTTCCTGGAGAGAGTCAGAGATGGAGAGGGGAGAGTCAAGGGTGTGGGATGGTCCGTGATGGGTCACAGCGGGAGAATCAGGGATGGGGAGGGGAGAGTCAGGGGTGGGGGATGGTCTCTGCTGGGTTCCTGGAGAGAGTCAGAGAGGGAGAGGGGAGAGTCAGAGGTGTGGGATAATCCGTGCTGGGCCACAGGGGGAGAATCAGGGATGGAGAGGGGAGAGTCAGGGGTGTGAGATGGTCCACTCTTAACCATGAGGGTGGGTGTCCAGGAGGGCAGCCAGCACATTTCCTCCAAGGAACCTGGTCCCCTTGTCCGGATCAGGGTCTTGGGCCAGGCAGACCGCGAGGCTCACCTGGGCGGGGGCAAGCAGGGAGGGTGGGCGTCGCTCACTGTCCTAATGCCCCGATTTTCTTGTAACTTCTGCGGCGTTCAGTACATTTTTGACACATAGTAAAGCGCCTAACCAATGCCACCATCAGTTAACTTCAGATGACTTGAGCGGGAGCAAAGCCGTTCTTCCACCGCCCCCTGGTGTCCAGAACGGGAATCGCTCCCATCTGAAAACTTTCATTCATTCATTCGATAGTACTTATTGAGCGCCTACTATGTGCAGAGCACTGGACTAAGCGCTTGGAATGGACAATTCGGCAACAGATAGAGACCATCCCTGCCCAGTTACGGGCTCACAGTCTAAAAGGGGGAGACGGACGGACAAAAACAAGACAACTTAATCGCGATAAATAGAATCAAGGGGATGGACACCTCGTTAACAAAATAAATAGGGTAATAAATAATATATACGAATGAGCAGAGTGCTGAGGGGAGGGGAAGGGAGAGGGGGAGGAGCAGAGGGAAAGGGGGGAAAAGGGGGTTAGCTGAGGGGAGGTGAACGGGGAGCAGAGAGGGAGCAGAAGGAGCAGAGGGAAAAGGGGAAGCTCAGTCTGGGAAGGCCTCTTGGAGGAGGTGAACTCACCTCCCCCCACCCCGCCGCCACCTCACCCCCCTCGCAGGCGCCCAGACCCTCAGGACCCCCCCCCCCCAGGCAATCAGTAATCAATAATAATCAATCAATGGGATTAATCGGTGATAATAAGAATAATAATGATGGTATTTTTTAAGCACTTACTGTGTGCCAAGCACTCTTCTAAACGCTGGTTAGTTACAATAATAATAATAATAATGTTGGTATTTGTTAGGCGCTTACTATGTGCCAAGCACTGTTCTAAGCGCTGGGGTAGATACAAAAATAGTAATAATAATGTTGGTATTTGTTAAGCACTTATTATGTGCCAAGCAGCGTTCTAAGCGCTGGGATAGATACGAGGTTATCAGGCTGTCCCACTTGGGGCTCACAGTCTTGATCCCCATTTTACAGATGAGGTGACTGAGGCACAGAGAAGTTAAGTGACTTGTCCAAAGTCACACAGCTGCTAAGTGGTGGGGCTGAGATGAGAACCCATGACCTCTGACTCCCAAGCCTGGGCTCTTTCCACTAAGCCACACAGGTAGTCAGGTTCTCCCACGTTGGCCTCACAGATTCAAGCCCTGTTTTACAGATGAGGTCACTGAGGCACAAGGAAGTGAAGTGACTTGCTTAAGGTCACACAGCAGACAAGTGGCAGAGCCAAGATTAGAACCCATGCCCTTCTGACTCCCAGGCCCGTGCTCTATCCACTGTGCCAAATGGCTCGGCGAGGCGAGGATGAGGCCTATAGGCAAGGGGATGGATAATTGACGAGGTCCCACCCATCTCCTCACCTCTATGAAAATGGACGTTATGGCTTAGCGGAAAGAGCCCGGGCTTGAGAGTCAGAGGTCATGGGTTCTAATCCCGGCTCCGCCGCTCGTCAGCTGTGTGACTCTGGGCAAGCCACTTCACTTCTCTGTGCCTCAGTTACCTCATCTGTAAAATGGGGATTAAAACTATGAGCCCTACGTGGCTGATGACCTGATGACCTTGTATCTACCCCAGCGCTTAGAACAGTGCTTGGCACGTAGTAAGCGCTTAACAAATAGCATCATCATTATTATCATCACCAATCACTACCATTGATTATTATTGATTGATGATTATTGATTGCCGTCGTTTCTTAGCTAGGCCAGACTTCAATACCAGGCAGTAGCCAGAAAGTGGCACGGTGGGCATTTCCCCGGACGCCGTCCTGTTGTTCTTGAGGTCGGAGGCGACGCCGCGGGCCGGGGTGGTTGATCGGACCCGTGCGTGATTGGCAGTTAGCCATCTTGGGATTTGTTAAGCGCTTATTACGTGCCAAGCAACATACTAAGCGCTGGGGTAGATATAGGATCATTGGGTTCCACTTGAGGATCATAGTCTTCAGTAAGAAAAAGAACGAGTATTGAATCCCCATTTTACAGAGGAGAAAACTGAGACATGAAGTGACTCAGCCAAGGTCACATCACGGGCAAGTGGGACAGAGCTGGGAATAGAACCCAGGTCCTCTGACTCTCAGGCCTCAACTAGGTCACGCTGCTTCTCCTTATAGTTTTGCCTGTCGTGCTGACGGGCAGTGATTGCAAGGGCAGAGACTGAGTGTCTTGTTTATAGAGTACTAATAATAACAATAATAATAATTACGGAGAGCTCACATTGTGCCGAGCACTGTACTAAGCAGTAGGGGCAGATGCAAGGTGATCAGGTTGCCCCTCATAGGGCTCCCAGTCTTCATCCCCATTTTCCAGATGAGGTCACTGAGGCCCAGAGAAGTGAAGTGACTCGCCGAAAGTCACACAGCTGACAAGCGGCGGAGCCGGGATTAGAACCCACGACTTGAGACTCCCAAGCCCACGCTCTTTCCACTGAGCCACGCTGCTTCTCTAGTAGCTTACTCGAGGTTTCCCTTCAGGCCAGAGGTGCAGCTGGGACTGGAGCCCCGCTCTCCTCCCCCACAGCCCCAACCCTGGCTCTCTCCGCTGGATCAAGCTTCCATTCATTCATTTATTCATTCATTCAATCGTATTTATTGAGCGCTTACTATGTGCAGAGCACTGTACTAAGCGCTTGGAATGGACAGATCAGCAACAGATAGAGACGGTCCCTGCCCGCTGACGGGTTTACAGTCTCATCCGGGGAGACAGACAGACAAAAATAATAGCAATAAATAGAATCAAGGGAATGTACATCTCATTAAAACAATAGCAATAAATAGAATCAAGAGGATGTGCATCTCATTAACAAAATAAATAGAGTAATAAAAATACTACCAAGGATCGCCCTGCACTTTTCCCCCTCTTTCCCAAGCAGGAAATCAGGAATGTTGGGAGAGACAGAGAGAGAGAAATAGAGAGAGACAGAGAGAGACACCAAGCAGTGGGTTGTCCTTCAAGGAGCATCATCGCTTCTACGTGGCCAGTCCAGGCCCATGACCGTGTGGTCCAGTTTGCAGATAATAATAATGATGATGGTATTCGTTAAGCGCTTACTATGTGCCGCACACCGTTCTAAGCGCTGGGGTAGATACGAGGTAATCACGTCGTCCCATTTAATCCCCATTTTACAGATGAGGCAACTGAAGCACAGAGAAGTTAATGATAATAATGTTGGTATTTGTGAAGCGCTTACTATGTGCAGAGCACTGTTCTGAACACTGGGCTAATCAGGTTGTCCCACCTGAGGCTCACAGTCTTCATCCCCATTTTACAGATGAGGTCACTGAGGCACAGAGAAGTTAAGTGACTTGCCCACAGTCACACAGCTCACAAGTGGCAGAGCCGGGATTCGAACCCATCACCTCTGACTCCCAAGCCCGGCCCCTTTCCACTGAGCCACGCTGCTTCCCAATAATAAAGTGCTTACTGTGTGCCAAGCACTGTTCTAAGCACTGGGGTAGATACAAGGTCATCAGGTTGTCCCACGTAGGGCTCATAGTTTTAATCCCCATTTTACAGATGAGGTAACTGAGGCACAGAGAAGTGAAGTGGCTTGCCCAAAGTCACACAGCTGACATGTGGCAGAGCCGCGATTAGAACCCATGATCTCTGACTCCCAAACCCGTGCTCTTTCCACTGAGCCACGCTGCTTCTCAGTGGCTGTGCCCATGGGGATGCGCGGACCAGGGGACGCCAGTTCTCTCGGTCCGTCCGGGAACAGGTTCCCACGTTCTCACCCGGGTCACCCTTCCGGCTCAAGAAGGACCTCCTCATTCCAATAATAATAATAATAATGTTGGTATTTGTTAAGCGCTTACTATGTGCAGAGCACTGTTCTAAGCGCTGGGGGAGACACAGGGGAATCAGGTTGTCCCACGTGGGGCTCAAAGTCTTCATCCCCATTTTACAGATGAGGCACAGAGAAGTGAAGTGACTTGCCCACAATCACACAGCTGACAAGTGGCCGAGCCGGGATTCGAACCCATGACCTCTGACTCCAAAGCCCCTGCTCTTTCCACTGAGCCACGCTGCGATGCCCACCCCCTCAGCTCCCCTTCCCCCCACCCCCCTACTGCTCCTAACTATCCAGGTCGAGAAATGTCAGCTCCTGGAGGCCGGGGGCCAGACGTTCAGAAAATATACCCTGAATTTATTGCTCCAGCACGGCCTCGTGGATAGATCAGGGGCCTGGGAGTCAGAAGGTCATGGGTTCTAATCCCAGATCTGTCTGCTGTGTGACCTGGGGCAAATCACTTCACTTCTCTGTGCCTCAGGTCCTTCATCTGTAAAATGGGCACTAAGACTGTGAGTCCTGAGTGGGACAGGGACTGTGACCAACCCAATTATCTTGTGTCTACCTCAGCGCTTAGAACAGTGCTTGGCACATAGTAAGCACTTAAATACCATTATTATAACATTATTATTATTATTATTATTATTGTTAATGAACAGACCCGTCTACGGCTTGTGGAGGGGAAGACCGAGGTATAGAGGGGAAGGGGCAAGGGGTTGAGGTGGCTCAGTGGAAAGAGCCCGGGCTTGGGAGTCAGAGGTCGTGGGTTCGAATCCCGCCTCTGCTACTTGTCAGCTGTGTGACTGTGGGCGAGTCACTTAGCTTCTCTGTGCCTCAGTTCCCTCATATGTAAAATGGGGATGAAGACTGTGAACTTTACGTGGGGCAATCTAATTACACTGTATCTACTCCAGCGCTTAGAACAGTGCTCTGCACATAGTAAGCGCTTAACAAATACCAACATTATATATGAGAAGCAGCGTGGCTCAGCGGAAAGAGCCCGGGCTTGGGAGTCAGAGGTCATGGGTTCGATTCCCGGCTCTGCCACTTGTCAGCTGTGTGACTGTGGACAAGTCACTTCACTTCTCTGTGCCTCAGTTACCTCGTCTGCAAAATGGGGATTAACTGTGAGCCTCATGGGACAACCTGATTCCCCTGTATCTCCCCCAGCGCTTAGAACAGTGCTCTGCACACAGTAAGCGCTTAACAGATACCAACATTGTTATTATGCAGCACTCCACAGTGCTTAGTAGAGTGCTCTGCACATAATAAATGGTCAAAAAATATGATTGATTGGTGACAGGAATCTCCATCCAGGGGCGGGTTGTAGGGGCATCAAGGTGTAGTAGGAAAAGTCCAGTACTGGAAGTTGGAGGGTCTTCAGTTCAAATCCCAGCTCTGCCACTTGTCTGCTGTGTGACCTTGGACAAGTTACTTTACTTGTCTGGGCCTCTAATTTCCACATGACAAAATGGGTTTGAAATACCTGTCTCCTTCCCCCTTAATAATAATAATAATAATGGCATTTGTTAGGCGCTTACTATGTGCAAAGCACTGTTCTAAGTGCTGGGGAGGATACAAGGTGATCAGGTTGTTCCACGTGGGGCTCACAGTCTTAATCCCCATTTTACAGACGAGATAAGTGAGGCACAGAGAAGTGAAGTAACTTGCCCTAAGTCACACAGCTGACAAGCGGCAGAGCCGGGATTTGAACCCATGACCTCTGAATCCCCAGACCATGCTCTTTCCACTGCGCCACGCTGCATCTCTGCTGCTCCCTTAGACAGGGAGCCCCATGTGGGACAGAGACAGTGTCCTACTCAATTCTCTTGTGTTTACCCCAGTGCTTAGCCAGAGCTTGGCAGATAGAAAGCACTTAATGAACACCACTATTCTTATTGTTAATAATTATCATTATTATTATGAAAGACCTGGAATTAATTAGCAGAGATGGGTTTAACATGCCCACTAAACACTCAGGGATGGGAAGAGACAGGGATCCCCAGTAGAACTTTTGCTTGTATCCACCCCAGTATTTAGTACAGTGCCTGGCACATAGGAAGCGCTTAACGAATACAGTAATAATAATGATGATAATAACCTTTTTTCTCTTTTTAAATGGTGCTTGTTAAAGCACCTACTATATTCCAGGCACCATATTAAGCTCTGGGGTCGATACAAGTTAATATGGTTGGACACAGTCCCTGTCCCAAATGGGGCTCAAAGTCTTAATCTCCATTTTACAGATGAGGAAACTGAGGCCCAAGGAATAATAATAATAATAGTAATGGTATTTGTTAAATGCTTACTATGTGCCAAGCACTGCTCTAAGACCTGGGGGAGGTACAAGTTAACCAGGTTGGGTACGGTCCCTGTTCCACCTTGGGCTCACACTCGTAATGCTTATTTTTTACAGTTGAGTTAACTGAGGCACAGAGAAGTTAAGTGGTTTGCCCAAGGTTACACAGCAGACGGATGGCAGAACCAAGATTAGAACCCAGGTCCTTTGACTCCCAGGCCAGTAGGCCACACTGCAGAAGAGCTGGCAGGGTCAGATCCTCAGCCCATCCAGTGTGGACCAATCCGTGGACTCCCCGTCCGCTGCCCTGCATCTGGCGGTCACCTTACACGCCGACGCTGATGTATATTGATGCATGATGCATTGATGGGGCAGTGTGGCTCAGTGGAAAGAGCCCGGGCTATGGAGTCAGAGGTCGTGGGTTCGACTCCCAGCTCTGCCACTCGTCAGCTGTGTGACTGTGGGCGAGTCACTTCACTTCTCTGGGCCTCAGTTCCCTCATCTGTAAAATGGGGATGAAGACTGTGAGCTTCACGTGGGACAACTCGATTGCCCTGTATCTACCCCAGCGCTTAGAACAGTGCTCTGCACGTACTAAGCGCTTAATAAATACCAACATTAGTATGTATAGATCCAACACAAACAGAAACTTCTCACCATTGGCTGTAAAGTAAATAATAGTAATATGACTACCATCTCTACGCAGATGACACGCAGATCTCCATCTCCGCCCCTGTCCTCTCCCCCTCCCTTCGGGCTCGCATCTCTTCCCGCCTCCGGGACGTCTCCACCTGGATGTCGGCCCGCCACCTAAAACTCAACATGAGCGAGACCGAGCTCCTCATCTTCCCTCCCGAACCCGGTCCACTCCCAGACTTCTCTATCACCGTGGATGGCACGACCATCCTTCCCGTCTCTCGGGCCCGCGATCTCGGTGTCATCCTCGACTCGTCCCTCTCGTTCACCCCACACATCCTATCCGTTACCGAGACCTGCCGGTTTCACCTCTACGATATCGCCAAGATCCGCCCTTTCCTCTCCACCCAAACGGCTACCTTACTATTACGGGCTCTCGTTATATCCCGGCTAGACTACCGTGTCGGCCTTCTCTCCGACCTCCCTTCCTCCTCTCTCGCCCCGCTCCGGTCTATTCTTCACTCCGCCGCCCGGCTCATCTTCCCGCAGAAACGATCTGGGCATGTCACTCCCCTTCTTAAACGACTCCAGTGGTCGCCTATCGACCTCCGCTCCAAACAAAAACTCCTCACTCTAGGCTTCGAGGCTCTCCGTCACCTCGCCCCTTCCTACCTCTCCTCCCTTCTCTCTTTCCACCGCCCACCCCGCACGCTCCGCTCCTCCGCCGCCCGCCTCCTCGCCGTCCCTCGGTCTCGCCCGTCCCGCCGTCGACCCCCGGGTCGCGTCCTCCCGCGGTCCCGGAACGCCCTCCCTCCTCACCTCCGCCAAACCGATTCTCTTCCCCTCTTCAAAACCCTACTTAAAAATCACCTCCTCCAAGAGGCATTCCCAGATTGAGTTCCTCTTCCCCCTCTACTCCCTCTGCCATCCCCCCTTTACCTCTCTGCAGCTAAAGCCTCATTTTCCCCTTTTCCCTCTGCTCCTCCACCTCTCCCTTCCCATCCCCACAGCACCGTACTCGTCCGCTCAACTGTATATATTTTCGTTACCCTATTTATTTTGTTAATGAATTGTACATCGCCTCAATTCTATTTAGTTGCCATTGTTTTTACGAGATGTTCTTCCCCTTGACGCTGTTTATCGCCATTGTTCTCGTCTGTCCGTCTCCCCCGATTAGACCGTAAGCCCGTCAAACGGCAGGGACCGTCTCTATCTGTTGCCGACTTGTTCATCCCAAGCGCTTAGTACAGTGCTCTGCATATAGTAAGCGCTCAATAAATACTATTGAATGAATGAATGAAAAGACGGAGGAGATGCGAGCCTGAAGGGAGGGGGAGAGGACAGGGGCGGAGATGTAGATCTGCGTGTCATCCGCGTAGAGATGGTAGTCAAAGCCGTGAGAACGAATGAGTTCACCGAGGGAGTGAGTGTAAATGGAGAACAGAAGAGGGCCGAGAACTGACCCTTGAGGAACTCCAACGGTTAAAGGATGGGAGGGGGAGGAGGCTCCAGCGAAGGAGACCGAGAATGACTGGCCAGAGAGGTAAGAGGAGAACCGGGAGAGGACGGAGTCCGTGAAGCCAAGGTGAGATAAGGTATGGAGGAGGAGGGGATGGTCGACAGTGTCAAAGGCAGCGGAGAGGTCAAGGAGGATCAGAATGGAGTAGGAGCCATTGGATCTGGCAAGAAGGAGGTCACGGGTGACCTTAGAGAGAGCAGTCTCGGTAGAGCGGAGGGGACGGAAGCCAGATCGGAGGGGGTCTAGGAGAGAATGGGAGTTAAGGAATTCTAGGCATCGATCGTAGACGACTCGTTCTAGGATTTTGGAAAGGAAGGGTAGTAGGGAGATAGGACGATAACGGGAGGGGGAAGTGGGGTCGAGAGCGGGTTTTTTTAGGATGGGGGAGACGTGGGCATGTTTGAAAGCAGAGGGGAAGGAGCCCTTGGAGATTGAGTGGTTAAAAATAGAAGTTAAGGAAGGTAGGAGGGCAGGGGCGACGGTTTTAAGAAGGTGAGAGGGAATGGGGTCCGAGGCGCAGGTGGAGGGGGTGGCACTTGCAAGGAGGGAGGAGATCTCCTCTGAGGATACTGCAGGGAAGGATGGGAAAGTAGGGGAGGGGGTCGGTGGGGGGGAGGGGAGAGGCGGAGGGGTGACTTTGGGGAGCTCAGACCCGATCGTGTTGATTTTCGTGAGGAAATAGGTGGCCAGATCATTGGGGGTGAGAGATGGGGGAAGGGGAGGAACAGGGGGCCTAAGGAGAGAGTTAAAGGTCCGGAACAATCGGCGGGGGTGACGGGCATGGGTGTCGATGAGGGAGGAGAAGAAGCTTTGCCTGGCGGAGGAGAGGGCAGAGTTGAGGCAGGAAAGGATAAATTTGAAGTGTTCATTCCAAGCGCTTAGTACTCTGCACATAGTAAGTGCTCAATAAATACTATTGAATGAATAATACTTTGGTATTCGTTAAGCGCTTACTATGTGCCAAGCACTGTTCTAAGCGCTGGGCCGATACGAGGTAATTAGGTTGTCCCTCGTGGGGCTCACAGTCTTAATCCCCATTTTACAGATGAGGTAACTGAGGCACAGAGACGTAAAGTGACTTGCCCAAAGTCACTCAGCTGACAAGCGGTGGAGTTGGGATTAGAACCCACAACCTCTGACGCCCCAGCCTGTGCTCTTCCCACTAAGCCGCGCTGCTTCTCAATTTATATCAGTGTCTGTCTCCCCCTCTAGACTATAAGCTCACCGAGGGCAGGGAATGTGTCTTTTTATCGTTTGTCGTACTTCCCCAAGCGCCTAGTACAGTGCCCTGCACACAGTAAGTGCTCAATAAATACAACTGACTGACCGAGGGTTTACAGAGAACGGCTTGATGTGCGACAGCCCACACCCAGGCCACAAAGTCCGCTCCTTCCCCTGCATTTCCGGGAGACCGAGTCACCGGTCAGTTATGAGTCACATCTTGCCTCAGCCAAGATCTGCTGCCTTTTTTCAGATATGAAATTGGCTCAGCGGTTTCAAACCCACGGGGCTGGGTGAAATGAAAACGAAATCGGATTGAATCCAGTGAATTCATTCTAAGTGGGTGTAGCTTCAGCGGTTCGTATTTTCAGGGCCAACAGTTGGCATCATCATTAGAGAAGCAGCGTGGCTCAGTGGAAACAGCCCGGGCTTTGGAGTCAGAGGTCAGGGGTTCGAATGCCGGCTCTTGCCACTCGGCAGCTGGGTGTCTGTGGGCAAGTCGCTTCACTTCTCTGGGCCTCAGTTACCTCATCTGGAAAATGGGGATGAAGACTGTGAGCCCCACGTGGGACAACCTGATTCCCCAGCGTTTAGAACAGTGCTCCGCTCATAGTAAGCGCTTAACTAATACCGACATTATTATCATTAACGGCGATGACTGAGCGTCCCACTTGGCGGGGGCCTTTTGGGGGGTGGTCCTGGGGGAGTCCCAAGGGCGGGAGCAATCCTGGGTGCCCTCTGGAAAGGCTCCTGGACATGTGAGAACGTGGCAGAAGGTTTCTCTTTTGGCACGTCCCCGCTCCTTTCCCGGGGTCAGCTGGACAAAGATGTGGAAACGAGCCAACCAGCGGGCCCGGAGCAGAGGAAAACCACATAGAATGAATTGGCCCCAAGCAGCGGGAAGATCAATAGTAGGTGCCCGGGGGTTGTCAGGAGAGAACCCGGGGAGCCCACCGGGGAGAATTTAGCAGTCCACGCACTGTAGGAGAAAACCTGGGGGATAATTTATTAGAGTGGACCCGCAAGAGAGAACTTTGGGGAAAACCAACTAGATTGGGGCCAGGTAGGAGAGAACATGGGGGAAAACCTATCAGAACGGGCTGGGCGGGAGAAAACCTGGGGTAGAACCTGTCTAGACCAGGCCGGGCAGGAGAGAACCAGGGGGAGAACTTATTAGATATTAATAATAATAATGTTGGTATTTGTTAAGCGCTTACTATGTGCAGAGCACTGTTCTAAGCGCTGGGGGAGATACAGGGTCATCGGGTCGTCCCACGTGAGGCTCACAGTTAATCCCCATTTTACAGATGAGGGAACTGAGGTACAGAGAAGTGAAGTGACTTGCCCACAGTCACACAGCCGACAAGTGGCAGAGCGGGGACTCGAACCCACGACCTCTCACTCCCAAGCCCAGGCTCTTTCCACTGAGCCACGCTGCTTCCCCTAATTAATGTCTGTCTCCCCCTCTAGACTACAAGCTCACTGTGGGTAAGGAATGTGTCTGTTTATTGTCATTTTGTCCTCTCCCAAGCTCTTAGTACAGTCCTCTGCACACAGTGAGCACTTAATAACTGAATGAATGATTGAATGAATCAAACAGGCTGAGCAGGAGAGAACCTAATAATAATAATAATTATGGCAATCATTAAGCACTTACTATGTGCCATTCATTCATTCAATAGTATCGATTGAGTGCTTACTATGTGCAGAGCGCTGGACTAAGTGCTTGGAATGGACAATCGGGCAACAGATAGAGACCATCCCTGCCCATCGACGGGCTCCCAGTCTAATCGGGGGAGACAGACGGACAAAAACAAGACAACCTAACTGCAATAAATAGAATCAAGGCACTGTACTGAGCGCTGGGGTAGATACAAGCAAATCGGGTTGGACACAGCCCCTGTCCCACGCGGGGCTCACAGTCTCAGTCCTCATTTTACAGATGAGGGAACTGAGGCCCAGAGAAGTAAAGTGACTCGCCCGAGGTCACACAGCAGACAAGTGGCGGAGCTGCAATTAGAACCCATGACCTTCTGACTTCCATGCCCGTGCTCTATCCTCTATGCCGTGGAGAACCAATCAGACAGCCCAGCAGGAGAGAACCTGGCAGGAGAGCAGTAAACGTGGCGGCTAACTGTTGTCTTGTACTCTCCCAAGCACCCAATAAAAGCAGCGTGGCTCAGTGGAAAGAGTCCGGGCTTGGGAGTCAGAGGTCATGGGTTCGAATCCCCGATCTGCCACTTGGCAGCTGTGTGACTGTGGGCAAGTCACTTCATTCATTCGATATTCATTCAATTGTATTTATTGAACTCAATAAATACAATTGAATGAATGAATGGTTTGGGGCAGGGATTTCATGCATCATTCATCCAATAGTATTTATTGAGCGCTTACTATGTGCAGAGCACTGGACTAAACACTTGGAATGTACAAATCGGTAACAGATAGAGACGGTCCCTGCCCTCTGACGGGCTTAGAGTCTAATCGGGAGAGACGGACAGACAAGAACAATAGCAATAATAGCACTTCTCTGTGCCTCAAGTGACCTCATCTGTAAAATGGGGATTAAGACTGTGAGCCTCACCTGGGACAACCCTGTATCTCCCCCAGCGCTTAGAACAGTGCTCTGCACATAGTAAGCGCTTAGCAAATACCAACATTATTATTATCATTATTATAAGTATGATTGATGGGCTTATTAAAGAGGCAAGCTCTCCCTCAGGGGCTGCTTATAGTAAGTGTTCAATAAATACCACTGACTGGCTGATTGATTGAAAATTTTGATTGATCGATTGAGAATTATGTTTGCCTGGGACCCTCACAGAATTTTTTTGACGTTTTAGAATCAGGGACCCTGCCCTTCCAGGATTTTTGTTTTTAGAGAAGCAGCGTAGTCCCGTGGATAGAGCACGGGCCTGGGAGTCAGGAGGACCAGGGTCCTAATTCTGGATTTGCCACTTGTCTGCTATGTGACCCAGGGCAAGTCACTTCACTCCTCAGTGCCTCAGTTACCTCATCTGTAAAATGGGGACTGGGGATTAAGACTGTGAGCCCCAGTTGGAACAGGGACTGTGTCCAACCCGATTAGCTTCTATCTACCCCAACGTAGAGAACAGTGCTTGGCACATAGAAAGTGCTTATAATAATGTTGGTATTTGTTAAGCGCTTACTATGTGCAGAGCACTGTTCTAAGCGCTGGGGTAGATACAGGGTAATCAGGTCATCCCACGTGAGGCTCACAGTTAATCCCCATTTTACAGATGAGGGAACTGAGACCCAGAGAAGTGAAGTGACTCGCCCACAGTCACGCAGCTGACAAGTGCCGGGAGTCGAACTCATGACCTCTGACTCCGAAGCCCAGGCTCTTTCCACTGAGCCACACTGCTTCGATGCCATTATTATTATTATTTGACTAACACAGTTGGCAGGACAGTCTGGTCTAGGACTGAGCCCCTTTTCCTTTTCATCCACTTCCTTCCGCATCGCCCTGACCTTCTCCCTTTACTCAACCCCCCTCCCTACCTCACAGCACTTATGTACATATCTGTATTTATATAAATGTCCATCTCCCCCTCTAGACTGTTAGATTATTGTGGCAGGGAATGTGTCTGTTATATTGTACTCTCCCAAGTGCTTAGTGCAGTGCTCTGTACAGAATAAACTCTCATTAAATATGATTGGCAGGGAACGTGTCTGTTATATTGTACTCTCCTAAGTGCTTATTGCAGTGCTATACTAACCCATCGGATCCCTCTAACCGGCCATCGTTCGGGTGGCCGCCAGAGATTTAATTCCAGTGTTTCTGGAGGCCAACGTGGGTCCGGTGACATTCCGGCCTGCCCGCGGCCTCGCCCAGCCACAGATCGATCGGAATTGATCGGAAAGGCCTTCGCGGACTCGAGCTGAGGTGTGGGAAGTGCAGGGCCTGTTCTGGAAGCCTCCACCACCTCCCAGGATGGCCAGTGGCGTCTGGCCCACAAACCCTTCCCTCAGCCCCACCGTCCTGCTCCCCAAAGAGTGGCAGGAGGGCTGGGGGGAGAGAAAAGCTCAGAGCGGTTAAGTGACTTTCCCAAGGTCACACAGTAAACCGGGGCAGATTCGAGACCGGGCCTCGGGTCTCCCGGTTCTCCATCGCTGCCCTTTGGCGAGGCCCGACCTCCTCTCTCAACACCTGTCATTCTCTCTGGGGTCTTGTGGTGAGACCCCAGGGCTCGGGGGGAGTGGTCAGGGGATCCAGTCCTAACTAATCTCAGGTCCTCCCCAGCCTGCTGTGTGACCCTGAGTGAGTCACTTACCCTCTCTGGACCTCAGTTTCTTCCTCTGTAGGAGATCATATCCCTGCCCTTCTCTCCCCATCAGGGATGCTGTGACGATAAAAATGGACTACTGATGCAGCTGCACTTTAGGAAAATGGAAACATCCTCCAAATTCAGGCTATTTGATTTTTCTCTTCAGTTCCCCCAAGATGCCGCTCCCCTCCCCGCTTCATGTGATGTGACGACAGAGGTGAGGTACCATGGTGATCGAGGAGCTGGCTGGCTTATTTCTTGAGAAAAAGAAAAATGAGGTCAGAAAATCCATTTTTCTGTCCTTTCTCATCAATAACCACGGAGGTCTGCAGAAGGAGTCCAATAACCAGTCCTCCCCCACCCCCGGTTTTGCAGCACCTTGGTGGAGTCGCAATCCTGCCTCGACCTCCGCCCACCAGGAGCGGGTGCTGGGTAGAAGTGGCCGTGTGCCCTTTAATAATAATAATAATAATAATAACTGTGGTACTTGCTAAGCACTTACTATATGCCGAGCACTGCTCTAAGCGCCGGGGTAGATACAAGTTAATCGAGTTGAACCCAGTTCCTGTCCCACATGGGGCTCACAGGCTTAACCTCCATTTTACAGATGAGGTAACTGAGGCTCATTCATTCAATAGTATTTATTGAGCGCTTACTAGGTGCAGAGCACTGTGAAGTGCTCAGAGAAGTGAAGTGATTTGCCCAAGGTCACACAGCAGAAGGGGAGAAGTGGGATCATAGGATCTGAGGAGGGTGGGCATTCCAGGCCAGAGGCAGGATGTGGGCCAGGGGTCAACGGCGGGACAGGCAAGACTGAGGCACAGGGAGGAGGTCAGCCCTAGAGGTTAGCAGAGCAGACAGGTGGCGGAGCCGGGATTAGAACCCAGGTCCTTCTGACTCCCAGGCCCATGTTCTGTCCACCGAGCCAGGTTGCTTCCAGAGGAAGGGAGAGAGCGGGCGGGGGGGGGGCGAGCCGGGGCGGAAGCAGGTCACGGTCCCGCGAGGACTGGGCCGTGGTGGTCGATACCACGGCGGAGGATCTGGCTGCCAGGGAGACAAGGAGAGCCACGGAGGGGGAGGCACGGGAAGAGCCGACTAGGGGGAAGGGGGGCTGTGAGAGGACCCAGTTAATCAACGTGCCCCTGGGGATAGAGCACAGGGGATGGGGGAGGGTGGTGGGGGGAGTCAGGTTCAAATCCCAACTCTAATAATGTTGGTATTTGTTAAGCGCTTACTATGTGCCGAGCACTGTTCTAAGCGCTGGGGTAGACACAGGGGAGTCAGGATGTCCCACGTGGGGCTCACACTCTTAATCCCCATTTTACAGATGAGGTAACTGAGGCACAGAGAAGTGAAGTGACTTGCCCACAGTCACACAGCTGACAAGTGGCAGAGCTGGGATTCGAACTCATGACCTCTGACTCCAAAGCCCGGGCTCTTTCCACTGAGCCACGCTGCTCCTCCGATAACTCTGCCTCTAGACTGCTGGTTGGCTTGGGACAAGTCGCTTGACCCTTCTTGGCCTCAGTTTCTCGCTCTGTTAAATGGGCATGAGATCTCCGCTCTCCTTCCCTCTTAGACTGGGAGCTCTGTGTGGGATAGAGATTGTAACGGATCTGATTATCCTGAAGCTACCCTAATAATCATTACTAATTACGGTACTTCCTAAGCACTTACTATGGGCCAGGCACCGTACAAAGCACTGGGGTCGATGTAAGCAAATCGGGTTGGACACAGTCCTTTTCCCACGTGAGGCTTATCGTCTCATTTTACAGATATAACTGAGGCCTAGAGAAGTGAAGTGACTTGCCCAAGGTCACGCAGCAGACAAGCGGAGGAGTCGGGATTAGAACCCATGACCTTCTGATTCCCAGGCTCGGATTCTGTCCACTACATCCTGCTGCTTCTGTAGTACCGAGCACAGCATCTGGCACAGAGAAAGCACTTAATAAATGCCTTAATTATTGTTCCTAAGGCTTGCTGGGGTCACACCACCAAACCAACCCGTCTAACCTCCTGTCCGGCGCTGTCTTCTCCAGGGGTGAGTCCCTGACCAGCGAGTCCGGCCCCAAGGGGTCAACTGGGCCAACTGGCATCAGAGGGCAGGGAGGTGGAGCGGGGGTGGCTCACTGGTTTTATTACTTGTTTTGTTTGTTCTGTTTTGTTTTGTTGTCTGTCTCCCCCGTTTAGACTGTGAGCCCTTCGTTGGGCAGGGATTGTTTCTATCGGTTGCCGAATTGTACGTCCCTGCTCGGCCACCTGTCAGCTGTGTGACTTTGGGCAAGTCACTTAACTTCACTGTGCCTCAGTTACCTCATCTGTAAAATGGGGATTAAAACTGTGAGCCCCACGTGGGACGACCTGATCACCTTGTATCCCCCCAGCCCTTAGAACAGTGTTTTTCACATAGTAAGCGCTTAACAAATACCACCATTATTATAAACTTGGCCTAATTCGACACCCGGTTCCTCTTTCCCTTTAGCGTCCAGTGGTGGTGCAGACCGCCTCTCGTGGCACGGACTGTGAGCCCGTCACTGGGCAGGGATGGTCTCTATCTGTTGCCGAATTGTACATTCCAAGCACTTAGTAGAGTGCTCTGCACATAGTAAGCGCTCAATAAATACTATTGAATGAGTGAATGACTCGCTGACCCAGACACAGGGGAGGACGGGACCCAGGAAGGTCTCTATCGGAGAGGGGGTCCCCACGGCTCACGCAGCAGCCCCACGGCGGCCCATCCGGCCCAGGACTTCGACTCTCCGGGGGCACTGGGACGCCGGGAGGAACTGTGGATTGGTGGCCCTCCTTCACTCCCACCTTCATTTATTCATTCAATCATATTTATTAATGTTGGTATTTATTAAGCGCTTACTATGTGCAGAGCACCGTTCTAAGCGCTGGGGTAGATACAGGGTAATCAGGTTGCCCCATGTGAGACTCACAGTTGATCCCCATTTTACAGATGAGGGAACTGAGGCACAGAGAAGTTTAGTGACTTGCCCACAGTCACACAGCTGACAAGTGGCAGAGCCGGGATTCGAACCCGTGAACTCTAACTCCCAAGCCCGGGCTCTTTATTGAGCGCTTACTATGTGCAGAACATGGGACTAAGCACTTGGGAGAGGACAATAGAACAATAACCGGGCATAGTCCCTGCCCACAACTATCTTACCGTCTAGAGAAGTAGCACAGTGTAATGGATAGAGCACGGGCCTGGCAGTCAGAAGGTCATGGATTCTAATCCTGTCTCCGCCACTTGTCTGCTGTGTGGCCTAGGGCAAGTCACGTCACTTCTCTGGGCCTCACTTGCCTCTTCTGTCAAATGGGGATTGAGACTGTGAGCCCCACATGGGACAGGGACTGTGTCCACCCCAATTTGCTTGTATGCACCCTAGTGCTTAGTACGGTGCCTGGCACATAGTAAGCGCTTAACAAATACCACTTTTTTTTTTTAGGGACTGACTCTCCTATTCAGGCCCTGGCAGCTCCCGATCACCCACGGCACCCCCAAAATGAGTGACTTCCTGCTGTGAGAAGCACCTTCCTGGATAGAGCACTGGTGTGGGAGTTAGCCCGGGCTTGGGAGTCAGAGGTCATGAGTTCGAATCCCAGCTCTGCCACTTGTCAGCTGGGTGACTGTGGACAAGTCACTTCACTTCCCTGTGCCTCAGTTCCCTCATCTGTAAAATGGGGATGAAGATTGTGAGCCTCACGTGGGACAACCTGATTACCCTGTATCTACCCCAGCGCTTAGAACAGTGTTCGGCACATAGTAAGCGCTTAACAAATACCAACATTAATATTAGAAGGGCCTGGGTCTAATCCCGGCTCTGCCACTTGTCTGCTGTGTGACCTCGGGCAAGCCACTTAACTCCTCTATGCATCAGTTTCTTCATCTGGAAAATGGGGATTAAGACTGTGAGCCTCATATGGGGCAGGGACTGCAGCCAACCTGATTAAGTTGTATCTATCCCAGCACTTGGAACGGTGTTTGGCACACAGGAAGCACTTAACAAACACCATCTTTATTATTATTTTCATGTCTGTGAACTTTATTGTAGTCTCTGTCTTCCCCTTGACTTTTCCAACACTGTAGACAGCACCACCATCCTCCTTGCCTCACAGGCCTGTAACCTTGGTGTTCTCCTCAACTCGCCCCTCTCATTCGACTCCACAATGTCAATTTGTTCCCAAACCCTGTTGGTTCAACCTGCACAACATTGCTAAAATACACTCTTTCCTCTCCATCCAAACCGCTACCAGGCACTTATTCTACCCCATCTTGATTATTGCAACAGACTATTTGCTGCTCTCCCCGACTCCTTCCTCTCCCCGCTCCAGACCACACTTCATTCCGCTGCCTAGATCGTTTTGCGACACAACCATTCGGTCCGTGTTTCCCCACTCCTCGGTGGTTGCCCATCCACCTCTTCGTCAAAAAACACTCCTTCCCATCGGATTTAAAGCCCTCACTCATCTTGCCCCCTCCTACCTTACCTCACTGCTTTCCTACTCTAATCCAGCCCCCACACTTAGCTCCTCTAATGCCAACCTACTCACTGTACCTCCATCTCGTCTATATCGCTGCTGAACTCTCTCCCACATCCTGCCTCTAATCCGGAAAGCCTTCCCTCTTCGTATCTGTCAGACGATCATTCTCCCCGCCTTATTAAATCTTATTAAAAGCACATCTCCTCCAAGAAGCCTTTCCTGACTAAGCCTTCATTTCCTCTACTCCCACTCCCTTCCGTGTCACCCTTGCACTTTTTTTTCCCGCTCTTTATTCACCCCTCCCTCAGCCCCACAGCACTCGATTCCATATCCGTAATTTACTTATTCATATTTACGTCCGTCTCACCCTCTAGACTGTAGCTCGTTTGGGGCAGGGAATGTGGACAGCTCTGAAATAGTGAGCAGCAGCATGGCCTAGTGGTTAGAGCGTGGGCTTGGGAGTCAGAAGGACCTAGGCTCTGCCACTTGTCTGCTGTGTGACCTTGGGGGAGTCACTCCACTTCTCAGTGCCTCAGTTCCCTCATCTGTAAAACGGGGATGAAGACTGGGAGCCCCATGTGGGACGGGGACCGTGTCCTTCCTGAACTGTGAGCCCATCACTGGGCAGGGATTGTCTTTATCTGTTGCCGAATTGTACATTCCAAGCGCTTAGTACAGTGCTCTGCACATAGTAAGCGCTCAATAAATACTATTGAATGAATGATGAATGAATTAGCTTGCACCTACCCAGCGCTCAAAACAGTGCCTGGCACATAGTAAGCTCCTAACAAACACCACTATCATTATGATTATTATCATATTCTCTCAAGTGCTCAGTGCAGTGTTCGGCACACAGAGAGCACTCAATAAATGCAACTGATTCACCGATTCACTGGGCTTCGTTTTCCTCACCTGTAAAATGGAGACAAAATACAAAACATCTCATCTCCCTCCTTCTTCTATTTGGAGACTCAGGTGGGGTGGGGATTGTGTCTGATCCTGGGTCGGAAACAACTCGATGGCAGAAGACAAGACAAGACCTCGCCACTTAGCATAGTCCTTGGCATATCATAAGCATTTAATAATTAAATAATAATGAAATAAGATTTTTGTTAAGCCCTCACTATGAGCCAAGCACTGTACTAAGAACTGGGGTAGCTACGGGTTAATCAGGTTGGATGCAGTCCCGGTCCCACGTGGGACTCAAAGTCTAAGAGGGTGGGAGAACATGTATGAATACCCATTTTACAGATGAGGAAACTGTAATACCATTATCATCATTCATTGTACTTAGTGTTATACTTTGCCAAGCTCTCAGTACGGTACACTCTGCCCAGTGGGAGCTTAATAAATGCTCTCACTGCTGCTGGTAGGGGAAATCTCCCTAATGTTGGTATTCCCCTCTAGACTGTAAGCTCATTGTGAGCAGAGAACATGTCTACCAACTCTAATATTGTACTCTACCAAGTGATTAGTACAGTGCTCTGCACACAGTAAACACTCAATAAATACAATAGGGAGGCTTTCAATGGGAGGGCAATCCGGCTGGCTCAGGCTGGGACTGGCGGCCCCTCTCCGTGTCGGGGTGGTCGTGGTCAAGGGTTTCATTGCCCGACGGAGTTGGGGTGAGATGCGGCTCTGGAGAGGCGCTGTGCTGGTCTGTGGATAATAATGACTGTGGTATTTAAGTGCTTACGCTGGGCCAGGCACAGAACACAGGCCTGATAATCAGAGGGCCTGGTTCCTAATCCCTCATCTGCCGCTTGTCTGTTGCGTGACCTTGGGAAAGTCTTCACTTCTCTGTGTGACTGTTTCCTCATCTGTGAATTGGGAATGAAGATGGTGAGCCCTATGTGGAACAGGGACTGTGCCCAACCTGATTAGCTTGTATCTTCCCTCCGCGCTTAGTACAGTGCCTGGTACATAGTAAGTCTTAAAAAATACCATAAAAACGTAGGCACCCAGAACAGTAGTCCCCTCATGATAGGCATCTTGCACAGTACTCTATATCCAGTAGGAATCCAGAAAAGTGCTCAGTACACTGGTCTGCATATAGTTGACACCAGGTACAGTGTCCTACACATGCTAGGTAACTAGTAGAGTGCCCCACATCCAGTAGGAACCCAGCACAGTGCTCCTCACCAAGTAGAGGGTTCAGTAGACATCAGGCACCCACTACATACTGTGAAACCGACGCTGACCTAGAGCTAGTCAAAGGGTGAGGGCAGGATCTCAGTCAATCAATCAATCAATGGTATTTATTAGCTAACCAAAGGGTGAGGGCAGGATCTCAGTCAAGCAGTCAATCAATGCTATTTATTGAGCACTTACCATAGGCAGAGCACTGTTCTAAGTGCTTGGGAGAGTACAATGCAAGAGGATAACCAGACACGTTCCCCGCTCATAACGAGCAAACTGTCTAGAGGATCTGAAGCCAGCTAGTAGCCAAAATAAGAAAAATTACAGCCATGTCATCGATCGTAAAGGCTGCTGTAGTTTTTCTTTGGCTACTAGCTGGTTTCCAGTCCTCTAGATTGTAAACTCACTGTGGGCGGGGAATGTGTCTAGTTATTCTCTTCTTCTTCAGTCGAAGTTATTGAGTGCTTACTGTGTGCAAAGCACTGTATTAAGTACTTAGGAGAGTACAGTAGAACAACAAACAGACACATACCTGCCCACAACAAGCTCACATGTATTATACTCTCTTAAGCACTTAGTGTCATGTACACCGCCCACTCGGTGTAAAACAACAGCAAAAGCCCTCATTTCCCCTAAGCACACCTGAATAATTCATTTTTTTTTAATTGAGGGCCAAGTTAGGATGGCATTCAGTCTTTTACAACATTGGAAGTGCAGCTCCAGTGATGAGAAAAGAGTCCCCCAATATAAACGATGAATGAAGCGCTCAATAAATGTGACCGACTGACAAAACAAATGAATGAGCCTCAGTCCAGTCATGAAGAACGGAGAACCAGAGCACAGGAATTGATTACCTTTTGGGCAGTACCTACACACAGACCACTATTATTATTATTATTATTATTATTATCGAAAAACATTCTCCCTTTATTCATCCCCCCACCCAGCCTCACAGCGCATATGTACATACCTGTCATTTATTATTTATATTAATGTCTGTCTTCCCCTCTAGACTGTGACTTCACTGTGGCCAGGGAATGTGTCTGTTTATTGTTGTACTGTATTCTCCCAAGCGCTTAGTACAGCACCCTGCACACAGTAAGCGCTCAATAAATACGACTGGATGAATGAATTCTGCATATTAAATGTAGTCTAATTTTTTTTAATCTTCCAGGAATTTACAATTGCTGGAAAAACAATTGCTGGAAAAGCCTTCTTAGAAGTTCCTTCTTCCCTCCAACCCCCCTGGGGACGCTGGGAGTTTTGCTTAGGGAGGTCTGATGAGTTGGAAAACATTTTATTACCAGTGACTAAGTTAATTAATTGAAAAGAAAAGAACAGGCCCAGGGAAAACACAGGAAGCAGCCGTAGGTAGAGATTAGGAGGAGAATGCAGATTAGGGCTGTGGATGGGGCAGGGGGAAGAGGACAGGGGTCGGGGCTGAGGCCGGGTCCTGGCCTCCCACCGGCCTCAGCAGTCTAAGCAGTGTAGCTCAGTGGAAAAGAGCCCGGGCTTGGGAGTCAGAGGTCATGGGTTCGAATCCCAGCTCTGCCACTTGACAGCTGCGTGACTGTGGTCCAACTCTCCTTTCCATCACAACTCTGACCACCTCTCGTCTCAGTTTCTGTCTGTCTCCGTCTGTCCCTGTCCTTTTCTCTCTCGATCTGTCCTTCTGTCTCTTTCTCAGTCTCTGCCTGCCTCTGTCTGAGTGTCTCTTTCTCTCAATCTGTTTTATCTCTCGGTTTCTCTCTCTGTCTCTGCATCTCTCTGTGTTTCTATCTCAGTCTCTATCCCTGTTTTCTGTGGTCTCTCTCTCTCACACACACACCCTACGTCCAAATCTATCCAAGTACACCTCTCTCCTCCCCAGATCCAACCAGCATGAATCTGTTCATCGACTGCCTTCCCTCAATGCCTCTCCACGATGTATTGACCGATTTTCTTCCCTCTAATCCATCTCCCACCACCGAGATGTCTCCGATCGATTTACATCTGTTGCTCTGGAACGTATCCATCTACCTATCCAGGAGATCTATTGATTACCTGGTATCTCTCTAGGCATTTATCGATTAACCTCTCCGTCGCATCTCTCCGTCCAGGTAGCGATCCATGTAGGAATCAGGGACAGTGTCGGCTTCTTTCCGAAGTTACAGGTCTGGACGCACGTGCCCTGGACTCCGGGGATTCCTCCCGAGGTCGAAGATTCCTGGGGCACAGCAGGGAATTGCATTTTAAGCCCATCAAAGGGCAGGGACTGTATCTGTTACCGATTTGTACATTCCAAGCGCTTAGTACAGTGCTCTGCACATAGTAAGCGCTCAATAAATACTATTGAATGAATTTCCACCCCCGGAGCTCCTAGGAGGGCCAACGGGGGAGACCCCCTACATGTCAGCCAGTCTCACACTGTAATAATAATATTTTTGGTACTTATTTAGCGCTCACTATGAGCCAAGCACAGTTCTAGGAGACACAGTATGGCCTAATGGATAGATCATGGGTCTGGGAGTCAGAAGGACCCGGGTTCTAATCCCGGCTCCACCACTTGTCTGTTGTGTGATCTTGGGCAAGTCACTTCACTTCTCTGGGCCTCAATTCCCTCATCCGTAAAATGGGGATTAAGACTGTGACCCCTAGGTGGGACAGGGACTGTCTCCAAACCGATTAGCTTGTATCCATCCCAGCGCTTAGTATAGTGCCTGGCATATAGTAAGTGCTTAACAAATACCACAGTCATCATCATTCTAAGCACTGGTGTAGATACAAAATGATCAGATTGGACGCAGTCCCTGTACCACACGGGACTCACAGTCTAAATCGAAGGGAGTAGGATTAATCCCGTTTTACAGATGAGGAAATTGAGGCTCAGGGAGTGAAGCGACTTGCACAAGGTCACACAGTAGACCAGTGACAGAGGCAGATTTAGAACCCGGTTCCACAGCACTTATGTTCATACCTCCAGCTCTGCCACTTGTCAGGTGTGTGACTGTGGGCAAGTCACTTCACTTCTCTGGGCCTCAGTTCCCTCATCTGTCAAATGGGGATTAAGACTGTGAGCCTCACGTGGGACCACCTGATTACCCTGTATCTCCCCCAGCGTTTAGATCAGTGCTCTGCACATAGTAAGCGCTTAAATTCCAACATTATTATTATTAATTTATCTATTTATATTAATGTCCGTCACCCCCTCTAGACTGTCAGCTCATTGTAGAAAGGGAATGTGTCTGTTTATTGCTATGATGTACTCTCCGTAGTGTTTAGAACAGCGCTCTGCACACAGTAAACCCTCAATAATTACGATTGAATGAAAGGGTGCTTCTGCAGTATTTGCGAGCAAACCCACCGGTGCCCTCCTGCCGGGATGGAAGCGGGTGCCAGGCGCACATGACTTGGAGAACTTTCTTTCCAAAGTTGTTTCCACCCTCCTGGGGTTTGGGAAGCCGGATGGGAGACGATGATCAGAGATGCAACGTGGCTCAGTGGAAAGAGCCCGGGCTTGGGAGTCAGAGGTCTGGGTTCGAATCCTTGTTCTGCCACTTGTCAGCTGTGTGACTGTGGGTGAGTCACTTCACTTCTCTGGGCCTCAGTTACCTCATCTGGAAAATGGGAATGAAGACTGTGAGCTTCACGTGGGACAACCTGATGACCCTGTATCTCCCCCAGCGCTTAAAACAGTGCTCTGCACATAGTAAGCGCTTAACAAACGCCAACATTATTATCATTATTATTAACTCCTCTGTGCCTGTTACCTCATCTGTAAAATGGGGATGAAGACTGTGAGCTTCACGTGGGACAACCTGGTGACCCTGTATCTCCCCCAGCGCTTAGAACAGTGCTCTGCACATAGTAAGCGCTTAACAAACACCAACAGTATTATCATTATTATTATTAACTTCTCTGTGCCTCAGTCACCTCATCTGTAAAATGAGGATGAAGACTA